>NC_039365.1:149199433-149805952 GCF_003573695.1 Papaver somniferum | reverse complement strand
ATACGATATAAGTCTCTGAGGGGTAAATTAGGAAATGAAACTTTATAGATATAACCTTTCCAATAAAAACTAATATTTCCAAGTAAATGGTAATACCCAATACAAAAATATAATATTTTATTTTACCTTAACCTCTATACCGGTATATAGGTTAATAGGACCCATATTTATTTGTGAAAGCTTTTGGAAAGTTGGTCAATGCCAATCTCATTACAAGCACCATTGACAAAAAACAGTGGACCAGGATTGTGGCTGAATTTGTCTGCTACATCATTCAAGGAGCGAATATTTACTTCTCCGGTCTACCATTCGTCAAATGATTGGTATGAACTTGGTAAGAAAAAGTTCTGGCTTTCTTTGTCTCATTACTAGGATTTACAGTGGTTTTGGTATTGCTCCTTTTGGATCCTACATCGGAAGACCAAAACTTCTGTCTCAGGAGAATATTAACAAGATGAAGAGAAAAACTTCTCTTGTTTCTTATCAAGTAAATATAATTTTAATTTATCAGATCGTTAATTAGGATCGTTGAACTTCATGATAATCACACAAATTTAATATGCAAGAATAGGTTTATACGGAATACCTGGGATCGCAAATCCATCATACACCGATCATCTTTGGAGCAGGGATAATACCTTGTGGAGGTCATGGTTTCTCTCTCTTGACCTTAGTTGTAATGAGTGGTTCCTTCTTAGACACAATAGTGATGGATATTGTTTCTCTTTTATAGGTAGAGAGGGGACCAAGTTCCTAGGGTTTTAGTATTGGACTTTAGATCTTGACCGTCCATCAAGGAAGAGCGTAAATAGGATACTAACTCCTTATATAAACCATGGATTAGATATTTAGCAATATCCTAAATATAACCAGATTCTCACATGAGCCTAATAGAGATAATTATCATATAAGAAATTATCTTACATTCTCCCACTGGTCCATGTGATAACCTATAAATGGTTAATTGCAGGAAACATAAGGCGCGCGTAATTGCTAAATAATAACTCTAGTGGTTAACGTAATACCTTGATCAAATAAGCTATTCATGCGAGTCATAGCGGTTGCACATTGTCTTGTTATTAACATGTTCCCTTCCATGTATCACAACATGAGTACCTTTCTCAACTAGGCCTTAAATTGGAGTATCATAATGGTCAAGTGATGTCTTTGAGAAAGATGATTTCTGTTAACATTCATCCATTCACATAAATGTATACTAAACGTGGATACAGAAATAATTCAGAATAACATTAATAAGAGCTCAATAAGTGTCCAAAAGTAAGCACATAAATTAGCTGAGTTCAATAATCAATTACTCCCACAGACCTGAGATTTTAATCTTTTCTTAAGAGGTCTTGAAAGGTAATTATTCATTAAGTGCATCTCCGAATGCAATTGTGCATAAGCGATAAATGAACACCTATTGTTTCTGAATTTCCTAATTCACGCATATATACTCAAGGTTCATGTGTTTTGTTCCCTTCGTATACATATCGAGATTTAATGCTGCGAAGCTAAGACGATAAATTTCAGCAATGTAGAGATAAATCTTAAGTATCTAAGTATCGTAGTCATAAATATTCAAACTCAATTGTGGAACTAGTATTGATGGATTCTTCCTTTATAGAATCCACACATCCACAAAAATTGAAGTCTGAAAACCCAATCAACTCTTGTTGGGTTTGCTAACTAATTATAAGACATAAGTTAAAATAGTATCTCAAAATTCTTGATAGCTTTCCTGTAATTTGTTCTTCGATTCTTTAACATATCAACAACTTCTTAAAGTTTCATATCAGAATTAAGACATAATGAAGATTAAATTTATATCTTTTATCCAACATGAAATAAAATCTGTTAAATATGTTATTATCTCAAAATTCCTAGAATATTCGATATAGGCCTTATATGAGAGCTTTAGTAATCCATATGATATTACTATCACATGGTAAGCTTCATTGATATCCTTTATTTCAAAAAATATAGAGATATGAATAAAGTTAAAATCACTACTCGTAGGTAGTATGTCTTAACATACAAGACCAAGAGTATGAATTTCTCCCACTGATCTTGAGGTATATGCATAAATCTGTAGTAATTTCATCCAAAACTTGAAACATTTATAGTTTTGTTGAATTTCATATACCATTATGGGAGGCTGCTTAAATTTCATAATTTGATTTCTAAAATTTGTAAACTAAAATTTATCATTAATAAAGCTATTTTCACATTTAATTAATGCAACTCTTAGGTCATACTGAGCTACTAACAATACTATGATAATTCTGAATAAGTCTTTCTTTGACACGAGAGAAAAACTTATTTATAATTACGCATCATTTCAGAGTAAAATCTTTGGCAATAAGTCTTGCTTTATACCGTTTAAAATTTATATTACAGTTGTATAAGGCCAGAAAGACCCACTTTCAAACAACTGATTTGTGTCTTTCGAGCAATTAAACAATATCCGAGACCTGAATTTCAACAAATGATTTTTGATCACATAGCATCAATCCATTAATCAAAATTATTACACATAATATTTGTGAACCGAAAACCGAGTCTTTCCAAAAATTATTACACATCATTACATATCAAAATGTAATAAATTCTTGTAAGAAAATCACAGAAACAACATGAATAACTTTCTTGCAATCTCTGTTGAGACCTTCTTAATGCTGGATCATGTTGTTATTAAAAAAAAGATTATTGGCAGTAGTTATATTATGGAGTATTGGATCAGTAATTTGTGGTCTTTCATTATCTAACATTCTGATAATGAGAAGATTCATAATATCTATATAAATCTTAAATAAAGGGATCATTATCATGATTTCTTGAACAGATATATCCACGTACTCCCACTGATTATGCCATCATTAACGAATTTATATTTTCGGTTTCAATAAGTCTCATACTACGGTTAGAATGTTAAAGAATGGCATTCGAATTATTTAGAAAAACCAATGAACCAATAATATATAGTTTCCAAATCCAATTTTCATCCTTTGGAATGTAAGCCCTCACCTCCAACTGAACAACCATAACTTAAAGGTGATTTAAACTAGGTTTCCAGCCATTCTAGTCCAAAGTGTGTCTTTGAAACTGCTTTATTCGGAAATCTATTTAAATTACATAGTTATTGAAAGAACATACATTCACTGATATGTGGTCATTATGCATAACTCATCATGCTTCTAACCATTTTCATAAAAGTATGATTTTGCCTTTTGTTATACACCATTATGCCAAGGATAAGTTGGCCTTGTGTATTGAGCAACAAATCCAAACTTTTGGAGACACTACGTAAAAGATTTAGGATATTATCCTGTTTTGTCATACCTTTCACAATATTCACTACCTTTATCAGACTTTATGATTTTCACTTTCTCTATAATAGCCTCTCAATTTGAATAATGAATGTTCGAGAAAACATCCACGGATTGAGATTCATAATGCAATTGTTAGATGTACACAGTAACGCGAAAAATCATCAGGTGATAAACAATTTTATTTTCCAGAAAATGGACCATTAAAAGTCTACAAAATAATCACAATCAACAATTATAAGAACAAAATATGAAATTTATAATAGAGATAAATGACAATTAAGCTTACAATAGTTTCATACCTTCAATAAGATTCTCCTGTGGGTAAAACCTTATCAAGGAACAATGTGAGACATTAAAAACATCAGTACATATTTTACCTTCTCATACACATAACATGATGTTTGTTTAATACCACAACTAGAATCCCTGTGGGAGAATTTTGTCCTATCATGTATTAACAAACTCAAATAATTCTAATGTTCAACCTAATACATCGGAGTAATAGTCACGTGTGGGTAGATATCATATTACATGTATATGAAACATTTAGATAAACTTAATGCTTGTTTAAACGTGTGAACCAAAACTACTTGTGAGCAGTATTGTTCTAATCGTTAAGTCAAACTAAAAGGACTCAAAATATACAATACTTACAAGATAAGAGTTTAGTATCACTGTGGTGATAAGTAAACAATCCATCATATATGTACAATTGCAAATATTACACACTAGCTTTTCTTGTGACATTACATGGTCCTAATCAATGATATGGATATCCTTGATCTGATCATAAAATTAGTCGATTATAAACAATTATGAGGAACCCTGAAACATTAATCATAATCATTTATTCAAAAGCATGTCATATATAATTTTTGAAAATGTCCAACACTCTTTAATTGAAAAAATATCCAAACGTGATGAACCTTTCATAAACCAAAATCGAGCATTAAGCAAGTCTATAAGTATAATTCAATAATAAAATTTCGTTGAAGAAAGTTCTTTGATGCATCGCTAGTTAGTTTTAAGGATCAGAATAAATAAAGGTTATAGTGTAGATAATGATTTTCACAAATATAAGAAATAACCCAAAAACAATAATTCTTTATTTCTTCAAGAACTCAATCACAACCCTATGGTTATTAGTCTTACATGCAACTGCCTCAATCCACTTAGAGACATAGTCTACAACGACAAGGATGTATAAGTTACCAAAAGAATTAGGAAACGGACCCATAAAGTCAATACCCCACACATCAAAGACCTCAACAACTAAAATAGGGTTCAAGGGCATCATGTTCCTACGGGAAATGGTTCCTAATTTCTGGCAACGTTCACAAGTAACACAGTAATTGTGAGAGTCTTTAAACAACGAAGGCCAATAGAATCCATACTGCAATATTTTAGCAGCAGTCTTCTTAGCACTAAAGTGACCCCCACAAGCATGATTATGACAAAAGGAAATAATACTGGACTGGTCACTCTCAGGTATACATCTCCTAATAATCTGGTCTGGATAATACTTAAACAAATAAGGATCATCCCAAAAGAAGTGCTTCACCTCGGCTAAAAACCTAGAACGATCTTGTTTACCCCAATGTTGGGGCATTCGACCAGTAACAAGATAATTCACTATATTCGCATACCAAGGTGCTTGGGTAACAAAGAACAGTTGTTCATCAGGAAAACTATCCCTAACAGGAGGAGAATCATTAAGGGTATCCACAACAAGCCTAGACAAGTGGTCTGCTACTACATTTTCTGCACCTTTTTTTATCTCTAATGTCTAAGGAAAATTCCTGCAACAATAGGATCCATCTAATCAATCTAGGTTTAGTATCCTTCTTGGAAAGAAGATACTTCAAAGCATGATCAGTAAAGATTGACCTTAGAACCTAAGAGGTAGGATCTAAACTTGTCTAAGGCAAACACAATAGCTAATAGTTCCTTCTCCGTAGTGGTATAGTTCAACTGGGCATCATTCAGAGTTTTGCTAGCATAGTAAATCACATGAAGTAACTTATTTTCTCGCTGACCTAGCACAACACCAATAGCATAATCTGAAGCATCACACATGATCTCAAAGGGTAGGTTCCAGTTGGGTGCCTGGACTATGGGGGCGGTAGTGAGTAAATTCTTAAGCTTCTCAAAAGCCTCTAAACAAGCATCATCAAAGACAAACTTAACGTCTTTTGCAAGCAAATTGCAAAGAGGTCTAGAAATTAAGCTAAAATCCTTAATGAATCGACGATAAAAACCTGCATGCCCTAAGAATGACCTAATATCTCTTACGGTTTTTGGGACCTGTAAAGTTTTAATAAGGTCAACTTTGGCTCTGTCTACCTCTATACCCTTCGAAGATACGATATTCCTTAGAACAATTCATGAACGAACCATGAAGTGACATTTCTCTCAATTAAGCACTAAATTCTTTTCCTTACACCTAGTCAAAACTAATGACAAATGATGCAAGCACTCATCGTAAGACGAACCAAACACTGAAAAAATCATCCATAAATACCTCTAAGAACCGTTCTACCATGTCAGAAAATATGCTCAGCATACAACGCTGAAAGGTCGCAGGGGCATTACATAGCCCAAAGGGCATGCGTCTATACGCAAAGGTACCAAAGGGACAGGTAAAAGTGGTTTTTCTTGGTCTTCTGGGGCTATGGAAATCTGATTATAACCGCAGTATCCATCTAAAAAGCAATAATGGCTATGTTCAGCTAATCTCTCTAGCATTTGGTCGATGAAGGGAAGGGGAAAGTGGTCCTTCCTAGTGAACTTGTTAAATTTCCTATAGTCAATATAGACACGCCAACCCGTGGTCACCCGGGTTGGGATTAACTCATTGTTATCATTCTGGACTACAGCAATACCGGATTTCTCGGAAACAACCTAAACGGGGCTGACCCACTTACTGTCTGAAATGGGGTAGATAATGCCTGTATCTAACAGATTAAGAACCTCGGTTCGAACTACTTCTTTCATATTAGGGTTCAGTCGACGTTGCATCTCCCTAGAAGGTTTGGTGTCACTCTCTAAATAGATCTGATGCATACAATTAGTAGGACTTATACCCTTAATGTCTGGTATGGTCCACCCTAAAGCTTCCTTGTTATTCTGAAGGACAGTCACTAGCCTACTTTCCTGATCACTATCCAAGTCGGATGCTATAATCGCAGGTAAAGTTTCAGATGGGCCTAAAAACACATACGTCAGGGAATCTGGTAATGGTTTAAGGTCCAACTTAGGAGGATTTTCTAACGAAGGAGCTAGGGTAGACTCAGAAACGGGTAGAGGTTCGAACTTAGGTTTCCATCCATTACTAGTGTCTATCAAAGGGGTTGAATCTAACAAAGCATTCACCTCATTAATCACATCGTCATCATCAAAATCAATCCCAAAGTGGGCTAGGCATTTCTCTAATGGATCTTCTAACAAAGTGTTTGGTAATGACTCCTCGACTAATGTTCCTATCATGTTCACCTCTTCTATGCTCGAGTCATCTAGTTCAGAGGGTAGCTTACTAATATTAAAAATGTTCAGCTCAATAGTCATATTACCAAAAGACAAATTCATAATACCATTTCGACAGTTAATGATCGCATTGGATGTAGCTAAAAACGGGCGACCTAAAATCACTGGTATTTGGTTCTCTGGGTCAGGGACAGGTTGGGTATCTAGGATAACAAAATCCACTGGATAAATAAACTTGTCGACCTCAATAAGAACGTCCTCGATCACACCACGAGGAATTTTAACGGACCTATCAGCTAACTGAAGTGTCATCTGGGTAGGTTTCATCTCACCAAGTCCTAGCTTAAGGTACACATGGTATGGCAGTAAGTTCACACTGGCTCCTAAGTCAAGCAAAAGCTTTCCGACACGGGTTTACCTATGTGAGAATAGTAGGGGACCCTGGGTCTTTATACTTAGGAGTAGTGGTATTCTAATAAGATAACTCACATGACTAGCTAGGAAGGCTTTCTTCTGGACACTAAGTTTTCGCTTTCGTACACATATCCTTAAGAAACTTGGCATAAGCGATATCTGCTTAATCGCATCTAACAAGGGGAGGTTGATAGTAACCTGCTTAAAACCTCCAATATCATTAAAGTTGACTCTCACTTAGTTGGGAACTAGCAGCTGGGGGAACGGGGCTCTGGGAACAAAGACGGCTCAGCAGGACCCTCATTGGTCTCTTTGGAGACTCTATCAGTCTCCTCATTTTCTGGCCCAGAAGGGCGAACTACAACGTTCATATCAGACATGACAACCTTATGTCAATTTCTTTCCACTCCTAAGGGTTATAGAATTCACATGATTGTACGATTTCTCTCCTTTAGGGTTAGGATCAGTTTGACTAGGGAATCTTCCATCTTCTCTTTCACTAAGAAACTTAGCTATTTGGACGACTTGAAGTTCTAAGTTAGCAAGAGACTGGGAATTATTCTTAAAATTCTGCCTGGTTTCTTCTTGAAAACCACAGTGGTTCTTTGATAACATATCATGGTTATTTGCTAACATAGTAAGGGTTTCTTCTAAAGTGGAGATCTTTTTCTCATTCTGAAACTGGGGTTGACCTGAAGAGTTCTTAGCATAACCAAAACCTGGGGGAGGCTGAGAATTACTAGACTGTCCTTGATTCTGACCCTTAGACCAAGAAAAATTAGGATGGTTTCTCCAACCAGGGTTGTAAGTCTCTGAGTATGGGTCAAACTTCTGACGGTTCTCAAACCTAGCATTGTTATAGACAGCATGGGCTTGCTCTTCACTAACCTGACCTTCCCAAAACGAGTTATTGGGTTCTACTCCAAACACTTGAGAGGCTCTAAACCTATCATCAGGTTCAACAAGAGACCTATGTTTAGGATGATTCAATTCCAAACCTTCTAACCTTCTAGACAAAGCAGCAAACTTAGCATCAGACCCGAAGCTTGTATCTACCACATTGGTGCTACTTCTATTGACCAAGAGTCTTTTGGGGGGTTCAACACAAGACTCCCACTGTTGGGATTTTTCAGCGACAGCTCCTAAGAAGGTAAAAGCATCATCAGCACTTTTACTAGTGAACTCACCAGCGCACATAGACTCAACCATGGCTTTGATTGAATAGTATAAGCCATCATAAATAATCTATACGAGTTTCATCTTATCAAATCCATAGTGAGGACACTGGGATAGGAGATCATTGAATCTCTCTAAGAACCTATATAGAGACTCTCCCTCTTGTTGCACACTAGCACTAATTTTCTGCCTAACAGACGCAGTTTTATGCTTAGGGTAGAATTTCATATAGAAAGCAGCAATAAGTTCCTGCCATATTTCAACGGATTCAGATGGTAGGTTGTTCATCCAGGTCTTGGCTTTATATCTCAAGGAAAAGGGAAACATCTTAAGTTTCAAGACTTCATCAGTAAGGTCTTTTATTCTAATTGTCCCACAAATTTCCTCAAAGTCCCTAATATGAAAATAAGGGTTCTCATCGTCATTTCCTAAGAATATAGGGATCATCTGAAGAATACTAGGTTTTATCTCGAAATTAGCCGTAGTGGCTGGAAATTTAATGCACGAAGCTAGGGTGGACCTAGTTGGGAACATGTAATCTTTCAAAGTTTCCATTGCTGGCACAGCTGAAGTACTAGGGGTATTTTCCTCACGAAGAGACAGATTCTCAAAACTGAAGTTTCCAAAAACAGGGCTCTCAAAAGAAGAGTCTTCGAGCTCCCCGCCTTCACAAGAAGAACTACTAGGTTTATCACTAATCAAACGACCTAGAGTGTTTCTTTTCCAAGCCCGCTCTTTAATAACCTTGGGCATACACTAGAAAAACAAAAGATAAAGAAAGAAATCCTAAAAGTAAGGGAAGTTCTATGCAAACACAAACAAGGCTGACTCCACCACATCAAACCTACTGATTTCTAGCAAACAAAAAGCATGATGGATCCACTTAGATTGCTTCTAGACCAGCTTCTAATCCTTCGAAATGGAATTCGTTACAATTTAAGCAAACCCCTAAGTAAGTTGAATCGAGACGAGGGAAGCTCAATGGAGCTTTGATACCCAAGGCCTCATCGGCGTTACAAGGCGGCGTATTCAACTCACATAAACCATCATGAACTTTGAAGCATGCTTAAAAGATTAACCAATATTTTTCGAATGATTTTCCTATTAAGCTCGTTACCTTATAGGTCTCGTTCTAGTCAAATTTTAGGCTTAGGTTCACGTTTGGTTTCGTTTTCCTAAGGCGGGCAAGAAGGGAACGGTGATGAAATTCGAACCCTTATCTTGTATAGCCAGTCATTGCCCTTTACTAGGAAATTAAAGCAGCCGTTTTCAATTCCTCAGCATATATGCAAACGAAGGAATACAGTAACTCGCTGACAGGAGAATCGCGAGTGTTTCGACAAACTTACCTCCCGTACCAGACGGGGATGAACCGCTGAAGTCGACTCGGGCCACGACTCCTATGTCATGTACGAACCCGAGGGGCCGAGGCGATATCGTAATCGCCGTCCTTCTCTGCAAACAGTTTATATTTAAACTACCCTTCCGTAGGGTTTAAAAAAAATAAAGTCTCAAAGTCCACAATCCAAAGTCCAAAAATAAAGTGCAAAAGAAAAAGATAATCTAAAAGAAATTCTAAAAAAATAAAATAAAATAATCCTCTCTCTTTCTCTTTTTTTTAATTAATTTTTATTCTCCTTTTCTTTCGCTCCTTTCGCTCTGCTTTTACTCCAAATCTTTAAGTATTCACCAAAAGCTTTGGAAAATTTTCTTTCGCTCCAAATTCCAAAATATGTAAGGAAAATACAAAAACCCAAAACCGTAAAGAAGAACAAATAAAATAAAAATGAAAAACAAATAAAATCCTAAAAAAAAAATCTAAAAACTCTAGCCTAAAGACAAGTCCGCGTCGGCGTCGCCAAAAGTTGATGTGATTTCAAGTTGAGTTGTAGTAAAAAATCCGTTGAGACTTGTGAAAGCAAAGATTTTAGATTTAATGTAATTTAAAAAAAAAACAAAACTTAATTCAAGATTATTAGGAATAACCAAGACACTGATTCCACTATCACACATGAATAAATTATGGAAAATAATCCAAGACTCTAATTATCTTTTAAGTCCCTTATTTTTTAATTCACAATTAATCAAACATATTCTCAAATATTAATTGTATTCCCCAAGCATAGACTCTCAATTGATTAAACAAAGTATAATCTATCAAATTGAATCACAAATAACTAAGAAAATTATGTAAACATTTAAATACTCTGCAAGAGCAGTGATCGAGTGAATTATAATTAAAAATTAGAGAAAATGAAATAGTTACCCATTATTCTTGCGTGAATAGATTCCTCATTTCCTTGGTTGTGGGAGAATTATCTCATCATCATGTTGGAAACACACTCAAAATTCATTTTTATTGCTTAAAGGGTGTTTACAAAGATGAAATGGAGAAAAACTATAAAAAACCGGGTTTGCAACAGTTATAAGTGTTAAAAACTGAAAAGAACGATAGAACAGAGTACTGTCGCTGATTCTCGACCCTCGCCTGTGTGTCGTTTCCACTGTTGAGAAACGACTGTTGTTGCGCGCCTAATGTTCTTGGTGTTCTTCACAGCAACAGAAATGGTGATTTTTCTGCAACTCTACTTTCACAGCTCTGTAATCTCCCGCAAACTCTCCGCCCCTCTCTATGCTACCCTAAAGTCGTATTTATACTCAACATGGCCAAGAATAACCCCTCATTACTCCACGAAATCTCCTATTATACGACAATGAAGAAAAATGTTCGCGGGAATATTTTCTTTCCTGATTTGCCTTCTCATGCGTCTGCAGATATGTAACACACCCCAAAAAGATTCTACACGCACCAAATAACATCAAACACGCCTCTACCACAAGATAGCTTCCCAAAATAATGAGAAGTCCCGAGAATATTTCACAAAGAATATATGGGCCATGTTTTCTTCAAATGAGAGAATCGACCTTCCTTTTCTGAATCAAATGTAGTGATCACCCATGTTTTTGCATAACGGATCAATACCAATCTAGTTCTAGCCAAGAATCTCGCCAAATATCTTCATCAATCTTCACAGATTAAATGCAGGAAAACACGAGTTTTTCCTCACTCCCTGTTTTGTTTCCAAATGATTATCCAGCCCAACTGGATCGATTCCAGCTACCATACCATTCCTTTTTGGTCCAAACAGGCCCGAATCAACCAAAACCAGTGTTCGAGTCTCACTGAAACTTGTTAAAATTTCTAACAGAGTTTCCGCAGGAAGAAAACTCGAGAACCTGTTCAAGCGTTAAATCCACCATTCTGGCCAATTCTGGTCCAAAATACGACCATTACCATCTCTGTTAATCCAAAAGAAACAAACCCAATGAGTTTAGGCCCTTGAATCTCCCTAGAACATGATTAAAATTCGAACCCTAATTCTGCCAGTTCAAGAACCAGTTTCCCGCCACTTTCCCTTTCAATCTGTTTGCTTCAAATCACCATTCTAGATAATGTTGATCCAATCTATCGATCATACCAGACCTGTTTAGGCTTAAGGAAGATGCCTATTCAATTTCAGCGTTTTAGTCTCGATGAAGCCACTTCAATTATCAAATCCTAAATTTGCAACCATTTTCCCGCCAAAATTCAAAATTTAAACGAAGAAGATGACTGCCTCTTATCCAATCCGGGAGTGCGAATAGCAGATGGGTGTTGAGGAAAAATTTGGGTGCTGAGGATGAATTTGGGCTACACATAACCTTGGGTGCCCCTTAGCCAAATCTGGGGTCCATATAGCAAATGTCCTTCAGGGGTCCAAATAGCACTTTTTGAGCAACTTTTTCCACACAAGTGTATTTCTCCAAAAACACCTACACAAACATAAAAACACCATAATAAGTACAGAATCAAACACTTGCAATAGAGACACTGAGGACAATTCAAACACAAAAATGTTTCTATCAAATCACGTCATATAGAGGATATTAATTAGGTTTTTGGTCTGGCGGCCTACAACATGTGTGTTTATCCACGATGAGAAATGTGAGTAATTCGTGCAAGCAGTTGAGGGAGTTATCAAAGTAGTGGGTGGACAATCAACCAAGTCTCTGCACGACCTGGAACTGGTGAAACCAAGATTTCCCACTTTCCCACTCTTTCACTCGAGCAACCGTCACATTTATTGGAGATCAATGTGTTTATTATTCTGGCAATATAAATAAGTCTCTGAATCTACGATTGAAAAACGAGACAAACTTTCGTCAAAAGAAGAATTCTGTCCGAGCAATCACTCAAGAATTCGATCAATCGACAAGAACTTATTTGAACTTAACAGTTCATAGAAAACTTGCAGATACCTTAAACACATTCACAATCCTTGATCATCATTGATCTGGCACACTTCTCAGCTTCCCTCTTACAGATCAACCCTCTTTCCTCTTTGTGACCGAATTGACTCTGGAACTGACATTGTTTTGGTTTAGGCCGGAGTCCCACAAATTGATCTCTCAAACTCAAAGCAATCCCGTGCGGTGCATTTGTTTGAGGTTAGGCAGTTTGCTCAGTTGAGGAGCCTCCGTCACACGGTCGTCTCTCCATTCCCTAAAAAACCAGCAAACTGTTTTTCCCCATCTACAGATTGGCAATCACGGTGGGATATTAATCTCTCGGTTGCAATCTCAAACTTTCACAAAATGGTTGATCTTAGGTCAAGTTCAGTTACAAATTTTAACCCAAACAATGCTAGCACTGGCAATAGTGATGATACTCTAGAAACTACTCCCGCTTCCAATAACGGTGTTGGTGATAACACACACCCTCAAATCAACATCAGAGACAATCCTCTATTCGGCAGGTCTCCTGAAGAAATCATAAGAAACTCGCCTACCATAGGTGATCTCATGAAGGTGCAAGAAACTCTTACCAAAAATCAGATTGACATGGCTACCACTCAGAAGGAGTTATGCACTTATCTCAAAACTGTCACAGACAAGATGTCATGGAAAACTCAAGAGAAAGGAAGAGCCAAGGAAACATCCTCAACTGCTGATCCTGAAATCTCCCCAATCCACATCGTGGAAGATGATGAAGTCTGCAATGACCCACCAGTAAGGGAATCAGCAAGTTTCATCACTCGAGAAGATTTTGAGCACTTTCTAGAGGATCGTGGAAAATACAAGACATCATCTGTCCATCATCACCAACCTCCACACATGGTACTACAACATCGCACCAAGAAGCATCACTAGTTGGGGAGAATTGATTAATGCTTTCTGCAGAAATTACTTCTTCGTTTTAGAACAGGTCACCCTCTCATACGTGAGAAGAATGTTTCAGAGGAACAATGAACATCCCAATGATTACGTGAAAAGGTTCAGAGTCCAAGCTTTGTCATGATCCGAATTTCACTGAACAACAACTCGTAGACTTGTGCATCAATGGAATGACCCCGGTCTGTAGAACTTTGATAGAAAATCGCTGATTCCATACTTTCTCAGAACTTCATGAAGCATCCAAACGATCAACGGTTACTACACCTGCTTTAATGGAAAGAGCAAATTTTGTAAAGGTCTAGGAACCTCATAGCAGATGACGCCTGGTCAACAATCAGTACAATCTCCAACATTTCGACAAACGTTGTTGCTGAAAGGAATGAAAGGAAAGCCGAGACACAGCATCATAACGCTTCTCCAACATCCCAGGCTCCTCCGAAGGCGCAAATAAAAGATAACCAATCCTGAAATGCACAAATCTCGACCCGGCATCGACGAATGGGGAAATGATCAGACAGACTCAAACTTCCCTATTCTCATGAAGGAGTGATCGAGTTAATGGAAGTCTGGGTTCAAGATGTTGCAATCTAATTTCCGTTCATCAAGAGAGAGCCAACTGAAGAAGGAAGGGAGAATCCCAGGTACTGTTTCCTTCATAGGTTCATCAATCATCCAACAAGTGGCTGCGATATTTTGAAGCAAATATTCAAAGAGAAGGTTGAGCGACAATAGCTTCAACTGGGGACTGAAGGAGTGCACATGTACCCTTTCCCAATTTAGACATCTCTCCGAGCGATCTTTCGACAAAGCAGTTCAATCCTTGGTCGAACATATATGTGAGTTGCTCTATCTGTCTATGGAACAAAGAGAGACATGTTCACAGCACTGAATCACATCGTGTCAGGAAGTCCATTCCGAAAATACTTCCTGAGCCTCCAGCAACAGACAAAGAGATGAATGACTGGGGACTACATACCACAGTCAATCTCAAAGGAAATGAATTTAGGAGATTTTCGATCGATGTTGGCACGACTATCAATATTATTTCATTGAAAACCCTCAGAGACGCAGACATCACTCGACAAGAAGCTACTCATGATCCCATCTCAATCAGATACCTTGAAGGAACACTCAGAAATACTTATGGCTACATCACTCTCAAAGTAAACATAAGTTCAACCTGGACAAAAAACCAAGTTTCACATAATCAGGCAGATGTGACATGGTCTTCAGACGAGCATGGATACATGCTGAAAAGATGGATACTCACAAAGCGTCTTTGGTTGAATATCTCTCCAACGAAGAAAGTTCTGATCTGGAAGATTTGGCGGACATTCCATCATCAGAGCACTTGGAGGAATTTCGAACTTTGACGAGGTTGAAGCAAGAACCTACAAAGGATGCATAGACATTCATCAAGAGGTTACGCACTCATCCAAGTCTCATTCCTCCCATGTCTATGTCATTTATTTCCTCACATGCTATCCTAGCACGGGGATTGAATTCTGCTAGCGACTCTGCTATTGCAAGACGTTATGAATGGGTAGATTCACCACATTAATATTTTACCAAGTGGATGAATCTGAAATTTCTCCGAATTGAGCATCACACTGAGACATTCATTACCGAGGTGATGTCCAATCATGGCAAAAAAACACTTTGGGCGTTTCTCCATAGCCTTGCAGAAGTTTCCATATGTGCCACAAAATCAGAAAGCTCTGATGTCTGCACAACTGTTGAATCCCACTACCGCAACGAAAGGAATGCTGGATCAACATAAGATAGTCGGGGCCGAGACGATCAAACCTAAGATATTCGATGCTCAAGGGATATGACGCTTCAACACTCAAGCATCTAAGAAGCCTTCAAATTTTACTCCCAATCAAAGAGTACACCTTCGATAATGGCGCCTCTGGCTTCAGCACAAATATCTCGACGATGATTTAACACCAAGAAGATAAAGTTATAACTGAACTACAATCGATAAGTATTCACCATCCCATGATAAAACTTCTGAAGCAGATGCAACATCATTCATCAATGGATGCTACAAACTCTTTCAACTCTGCTAAGTGAATGGGGGATGCACCGGGGACTTGATCTTATTGGAAAGATCAATTCAATATATTTTAATAAATGTTATCCACATAACAAGTCATTGCAACCTGATGTGATTCCATGAAATGTCATCAAACAAGACCTTTGTACATCACAAACCCCTGCACGACTGAGGAACTTCCTCTCTTTATCGATCACATCCAGAATGAAGACCGTTGCTGCTATCTGCCGCAAGCCAATACACTGAGGAAGCTAGTTCACAGTAAAATCATACTATTCAGGAGAATTCGGGTTGAACTCCTAGTGCACCTTCATCTTAGGGATGATCAACCCACCAACTAGTTCGTGAATGTAAAGGCTCGCTGGATGGAGGAGCAAAAACTATGTCGATAATCATGGTTCTAGCCTTTTCGATCTATAGAGAAACTCCGACCATAGTATTGGCATCAACAAGGATATCTGGAGGAACCCCGTCCATGGTCTCAGCATCAAAAAGAATGTCTGGATAAAATTCAATCGTGATCTCAGCATCAACAACGGTCTCAGAAGCAACATCCTCATGACATGGCTTCATTAACTAACCATTCTCTAAACTGTTACTCGATGAAGCGGACTTCTCCAAGCAATGATAATTCATATCAAGATGTGTAGACATGAAAACATGCTAACATGAAAGTCTTCCTAAAACTTGAACGACGGAGGGGAACAAGCCAAAGTCTTCTACCAGATTTTCCCATCACCTGTACAAATGAGATACAACATACTTCAAAGCCATGGGTTTACAAAAACGTACCAATGGATGAGCAATGGGATAATGCTTCCTTGATAAAAGATGTTCGTCTATGTCTCTGCTACAACATACCAAAAGGGCGCATCAATCGGACATACGAGCTGAAAGATATGGCCTCCACACTCATGTTCAAGAAATCTGAAAAATTTGTACGGGATTACAAATTACAAATGTGCACGCTTCGCTGGATGACCTGGATTGCTCCAAATTGAGTGATTCTTTTCTCATGTGATAACTCAGTCTCTTAGATTCAAAATTTTGGGTCAAGCATCGAATTCCGACGTTGTATGAGGTCCCTACAGCTTCCCGAGCATATGACATGCAAGCAACAATTCTTAGACGGGATTCGTTACCTCTACAATCGATCGAGGTCCACCAGGTCTTTCCAATAAGTCCATCAAGGTACCTCCAACTTCGACCACCTAGTTCTTTACATCATATTTTTTCTACCTAGGTTCTCTATCTAGGTCTTGCCAGAAGAAAGGAAAACGAAAAGGAGATTTAACAAAATACTGCGGACTGACGATCCACTGATCATGACGATCAACTTCACAGTCCAAGAGTCGTGACTGGCACCAAGCTCGCCTATGCTAATCATTCATCATAAAACGAATATTACAACCGAGACATACAACCATGGTCATTACATTATCCCTTCTTGAGAGCAACCTCAGTTATGGTCCCG
Organism: Papaver somniferum; assembly: GCF_003573695.1. NCBI lineage: Eukaryota > Viridiplantae > Streptophyta > Magnoliopsida > Ranunculales > Papaveraceae > Papaver > Papaver somniferum. The sequence continues at coordinate 149,788,800 of NC_039365.1, read as the reverse complement.
TGACCAGGGTTTCAGAAGTGATGTTTCTACGATTGACAGAAACAAAAAATGGTACTGCAAGCACCAGGTTCATGTATCAACCATGGGGTTCATATTTCAAATTAATCAATGAAATTGAAATCCTTCATCAAGTGTTCAAGACACAAGCAAATGGTCTAAAGACACAACAGGAGCGTTTTACAACAAGCTCGTCTGAGATGATTTTACACTGTCCTGCACAAAGAAGCGATCTGGGAGTAACTGGTGAAGAATATAGGTATGGGTCATATACCATTCTCTTCGCATGGATTTCTTCTACAACATATCCAAAATTCACAATAATTGGATGAACGAGCAAAACGATGTGGCCGAAACTTCAAACTACATGACAACTGAAGTTTCTAAAGACTTCCTGGAAGTTTACTGTTTCGTTGATTTCGATCACTAAACGTGCTCAAAATTCAAAAAGCTTTTTTGATTAAATCTAGGAAATTTTCTGGGCATCAAAAAGTTGGGGTAGATCATCAAAAATGGACATCGTATGAAGATTCTACAACATTTTCAATGAAGACCTAACTTCTGAATTTTCTGATGAAGATTTATGACGAAATTCTTCATCCATCTCCACATATGAATCATGAGCTACACCATCAACGCAAGGCCGAACTTCATCTTTAGCCGATAGTCTCACTTGCAAGTCGCCGGTGCTTCTGTTGATGAGATATGAGATTTTCATCTTCAACTCTTTTCTTCTGTGATATTTCATCACGTCTCTGCTTTCCCTCTGTATCTGCTAAGACCAAGAAAGCATGTATCTTAGCACGAACCACTCTCAGATGATCAAGAGATATACCATGTATTAACTTTCCAACATCTCTGAAAGGTTGATTCACCTTGGCATGAACATCTGCAGAAGTCTTCATCTCTGACTTGATATTTCTGGAGCGTTCCCCAGAAGAGCCAGAAGGGTGATAGTAACTGGAAGTACCATTATCTGAGGAAAAACTGTTCCTTGGAAGGATGAGGAAATGTTTATAAATGATGCATATTTATTTGTGAAAACGTTTGGGAAGCTGGTCGTTCCCAATCTCATTACAAGCACCATCGACAAAAAACAGTGGACCAGGATTGTGGTTGAGTTTGTTTGCTATATCATTCAAGGAGCGAATATTTACTTCTCCGGCCTACCATTCGTCAAATGATTGGTATGAACTTGGTAAGAATTTTTTTTTGGCTTTCTTTGTCTCATTACTAGGATTTACAGTGGTTTTGGTATTGCTCCTTTTGGATCCTACATCGGAAGATCATAACTTCTATCTCAGGAGAATATTAACAAGATGAAGAGGAAAACTTCCCTTGTTTCTTATCAAGTAAAACCCAGAGACAGCAACACTTCAGGACAGAGTGGCCGATCTTGAGATCAAGTCAACTTTGCAGTTTCTGAACATCCTGATCTCGTTAACACAATATCTAGGATTGCTGAACAATATAACTGAGACTGACACTGCGCAAGTGTTCTTTTTTATACTTGTTGTCTTTAAACTTCTGTTGAACTTTTTCTGGATTACTTTCGGTTGATGATTTCTATAACTTTGATGGTATTTTATCCTTGATTGATTTATCTTTCAATTAAATTTGATATATGTGTCAAATTCATAGAATCTATTTTGTGAGCTTTGTTATTTGCTATCATACTTCTGGTTATTACGAACATATATATTGCAGAGACTTTATAAGATGTTCTCTAGTTGTCGCATTTCCTCCCCGAAACCGTAACTGGCAGGTAATAAGATCGAGAAGTTTAATCTCTATGTCCATACATGGATAGAGAAGATATAATTCTTATATTGAGTCATATCATTAAAATTGTACTCTTTGTTCATAACTGGCCTAGAGAATAATTTTTTTCGATGGTTATTTTTATAACAAAAGCAATGTATCTTGGTGTCTCTAACATTAAGGTTATTATTTTTAACTTCTTTATTTGTATCTAGCGAGAAGACAAAAAAATATTTGGGATACAAATCTAGTTTGTTCATAGTTGGCGAGTAAATTTGTTAATGTCCAAGAAAACCCTTCTCTTGCAGTTAGAGAAAGGGCGTTCATGTTGTTCTTTTTGAATTGCATCAAATGGGGGAGAGCTCAATTGAACTTGGTATATCTTTGTGAGGAGTATGACAATGGAATTATAGGAGATGACTGTACTTTTATATCTCCTTAATGAAGATGCTAAGTTTACTTGGTTAAATCGTCTAAATAAAAATCTGGTATGTTATCTCTTGTCTCGATAACTCTTTTGTGTAATTCATCACGATCCCTTGTTTTTCGCCTTTGCCAATTTTGTTGAAAAAATGGAGGAGAATTATTTAGTAGTATTCTACTATAACATATGGCTTCTCAGAGCATTATGTAACCGGAATGGGGGTTGCGGGTGAGGGTGGGAGGGGGTGGTGGATGGTGGTGGATTATAAGTTATATGTTTTATACTTATTATATAAAAGAAGTAAGTAAATCCTAGGGGAGAACATATCACGGTAGTATTGCTTCAAATTTTTGGTACAATAAGACTTTGAGAAAGGTAACAATACTATTGTTGATGGTGGATTTTGGGCAAGGGATAAAATCGTAAAATCATGATACTGCATGTTTCTGACCCGACTTCAAGAATTCATGTGACGATTCATATTTTACGATCCGTGAACCGTTTCACGATCTCTGACTGAGCGCACATTCCTCTCAGAGCTATGATGAATATGTTTCTCGAAAGACCTCCCAGCTGATCGTTCAATGCTTCACGCATTTCATCATCACCTATACATAGAATCAAAATGATTGGGCGGTTCCCTAGACATAATGTTTGTTAGGGAGCTTAACTCCTTCAGGACGTTACGTTGCACGTTATTCCCTGACTACATAGAGAGACCGTGTATAGAATCTTAATGATTGGACGGTTCCCTAGACATAATGTTTGCTAGAGAGCTTAACGCTTTCAGGACTCCACGCCTCTCGTTGTTCCCTAACTATACACCCCCTCAGAACGAGTATGATGCTTCAATTATCTCATATCTTGATTTTACAAATAGATTAATTCTAGCGTGTCATTCATCAACCGAATTCCTAGAAAATAATCTATTTTATCTTATTACTCTGTTCCATGGCTGATCCCCAACTGGATTGCATGGATTAATAATAGATACTGAACTCATTTTATTACTCCGTTTCATGAATCATTCTCAGCAGAATTTCATGAATTAGTAATAATCATTCAACAATCGGGCCTCTGGGACACCACCGAGTAAGACCCGAGAAAATGGTGCAAGTGTACTTCACAATAATGAACAAACGAGCACCCGGATGCACGAACGAACGTTCGAAAATATGGACAAACGAGGAACTTATGAAGAAAATAATATTAAATAAAATAAAAAAGAGGCATGGGACCGGTCCCACCGGCCGGACGGTCATGCCCCCGTGGTCGGTCCCCCTCTCCCATTGTTTTATTTTAATTTGTTCACTCATCTCATGGAAACTCCTTCATTTGAGAAAACTCCCTCGTTTGAGCGAAACTCTTAGTTTTTCCATACTTTCATCGAACAAAAATAGAGAAAGGTGTCATGGAACTCCATCGTTTGAGAGAAAACCCCAGTTTTTCAATATTTTCTAAAATATTGGTCAAACCACGAAAATGCCAAAAGTCAAACGGTCACATGACCAACTAGGCTACTCACGACAAGTATTAAAATATTATTATTTTAATATTTTCAAAATATTGGTCACACGAGCAAAGTTCCACTTGCTCATTCGAGCAAAATCGAGAGTTTCAGTCAAGATCAAACTTTTCTGAAAATCCAAAATATTGCTCAAACGTGCACCAGAAAAATACCAAAACTATCAGGACTCATACGCGGACACTGTGGTGACACGGGAATGCTACCTTGACAGACCAAGGCCGGCCCTAAGGCTTGCAATGAGCCGGTCCCACACATCTTCATAATTTTGGCCTAATTTGCTATTAATTGTTCGTATTGGGTCCAAACTCTCTCCAATCAACTTGGGATTTGCTCAATCGATCGTCAACTGGTCCCATGACCACTTAGGGCCGGTTTCATGAACCCTTGGTCGGTCCCTCATCTCTCCATAACTAGGTTTTACTACCTAACGCTCGCACGAGCACTGTTTTAATAAATGATTAAACCAGCATTTGATCATTGTTTCACCAACTGGTCAACAAAGGACTTTGGTGCATGCTCACTCGAGCACTTGGGCGCTACATGGTCGGACATCATCCTATGTAGCCGTTCCCTCGTTCACTCAGTGACCTGTTTTCAGTAAATCAACAATTGATCAAAACTAGGGTTTCGAACAAATGCTCTGCAAATCATAATTTTGAGCAAATTCAAACACTGATAATTTTGTGTTGATTCAACAATCAATATATGGATTAATTATACAATATTCGGTTAACTACCAATATTTTAATTAATATTTTATTTGGTCACGCTACCAATAATTCACCGAATGAGCAATACTTGCTCAGATGCTCGAATATTGATTCAACTATCAATATTCAGTAATTTATCGAATGAGAAATACTTGCTCGGATGCTCGAATATTGGTTCAACTATAAATATTCAGTAATTCACTGAACGATCAATACTTGATCAAATGCTCGAATATTGATCCAACTATCAATATTCGGTAATTTATCGAATGAGAAATACTTGCTCGGATGCTCTAATATTGATTCATATATCAATATTCAGTAATTTATCGAATGAGCAATACTTGCTCGGATGCTCAAATATTGATTCAACTATCAATATTCAGTAATTCACTGAACGAGCAATACTTGCTCAAATGCTCGAATATTGATCCAACTATCAATATTCAGTAATTTATCGAATGAGCAATACTTTCTCGGATGCTCGAATATTGATTCAACTATCAATATTCAGTAATTCAATACTCGTTCAAATGCTCGAATATTGATTCAACCATCAATATTCAGTAATTCATCATACGAGCAATATTTGCTCAGACTATCAATATTCATTATGTTGATTCAACTATCAACATCATTCATTCGAAAACTATACGTCCCAGCAGACATGTTCAATTCATGAATCCTAGAGCATTCAACAATCATGCTCGACTGAACAATACTTCGACCCATCGTTTAATCAAGTCAACAACTGACTAATCAAATACACGTCTGCTTTGCAGACTCCATGTTCGTACATCAATCACGTCACATTGGGGATATTAATTAGGTTTTTGGTCTGGCCGCCTACAACACATGTGTTCATCCACGATGATAAACGTGAGTAAGTCGTGCAAGAAGTTTAGGGAGTTAGCAAAGTAGTGGGTGGACAATCAACCAAGTCTCCGCACGACCTGGAACTGGTGAAACCACGATTTCCCACTTTCCCACTCTTTCACTCGAGCAACCGTCACACTTACTGGAGATCAATGTGTCTATATTCTGAAAATATAAATAAGTATCTGAATCTACGATTGAAAAACGAGACAACCTTTCGTCAAAAGAAGAATTCTATCTGAGCAATCACTCAGGAATTCAATCAATCGACCAGAACTTATTCGAACTCAACAGTTCACAGAAAACTTGCAGAAACTTTAAACACATTCACAATCCTTGATCATCATTAATCTCACACACTTCTCAGCTTCCCTCCTACAGATCAACCCTCTTCCCTCGTTGTAACCAAATTGACTCTGGAACGACCATTGTCTTGGTTTAGGCAGGAGTCCTACAAATTGATCTCTCAAACTCAAAGCACTCCCGTGCAGTGCATTTGTTTGAGGTTAGGCAGTTTGCTTGGTTGAGGAACCTCTGTCACAGGGTCGTCTCTCCATTCCCTAAAAAACCAGCAAACCGTTTTCCCCATCTACAATTGTGCATCAACATAACAACTTGAGTTGAGTGATTTTTCATTCAATAAAAGCTCGAATAGAGTATTCTTATAAGTTGTTATTTCTATGGATCTTCAACAAAAACTGAGCTGAGATAATGATATGCAAAACTATATAAGAACTTGAAGACTGAAGAATTCAAGACGATGTTGAAGAACCAAGGAAATCAAGTACAATGGATTTTGAGCTGAAAGATCTATTTATTTTGAATCCATATGTATTGGTAGTTTTATCGCTAAAATTGACAAAGGGGGAGATTATTAGAGCACTGTTCGGTCGAACCAGCAAGTTTTTCAATATCAATCATGTTGACAACGTTAATAACACATAAATATACCCTGATTTCTAGTCTACTTAAGTTAAACCTCAGACTAGGTTAGAGTATGGTAGTTGAGTATCAGACATCACTGAATAACCCTTGAAGTTTGAAGACTGAAGATCAAACGAAAATATTTGAAGAACTTCATCGTCAAAGAGGTATATAAAGACAAAACCATAATATTTACTCACAATATTTTCCATTCTATCTTTATGAGACAATGTCGCATGATTTTGATTAAATTTCTCAAAATATGATTCATGCAATGGATGTTCATAGTCCTTAACAATCTTAGTCAAGAACAATTTATTATTCAAAAGCTAATTTTGTTTCAAGTTGATCATTTGGAAATTTCCCAATCAATGTTATTTCATATTTATGGCGATCGGGAAAGCTTTAAATTCTTTAAAGAGAGTTTTCTAAACTGCTGAAATTTTAGACACCAATAGATATGCATACCCAGTACTAGTAGCGTACCCTAAACATATGAATTCCAGGATAAGGGGTAGGTTCGCATGCCCAGTACTAGTAGCGTACCCTAAACATATGAAGTCCAGAATAAGGGGTAAGTACGCATACCCAGTACATGTACCCTAAGGTTCTGAATTCGTGAATGAAGGGAGGTACGCATACCCAGTACACGTACCACAAGGTCCTGGGTTTGTGAATGACTTAGGGTATGCAGACCTAGTATGCATACTCTATCTGCCTGAATTCACGAACTGGTCCATAGGTATGCGTACCTATACACATACCTACCCAATACGAATTAAGCAGATGCTCCTAAAATATTTTTAAAAATTCGTTTAGCATTGATATAACTTTCATAAACACTCCTAAGACAGCTTTGATTACTAAATCACATTATGTTTGTAAGTCATGGTTTAAGTCTCGAGTGTTAATGAACACGATTATGCTTATAAGTTCATAACACATATTTACCAAGAACTATCATCGTATACGGTTCCAGAACTCTGGACCATGGTGTATATTCTTTTATGTTATTTCAAGAAAAACTTCTCACATGCTTACATGAATTCCCAACAAGAATTTCATCTAAACTGAGAAAGTGTTTTCTTGAATATGGAGTTATCGTAGCTTGAATTCAAAGCTACCTATAGTATTGAAAGTCTATAAATAAAGAGACTCAAAAAACTAGGAATTCAAATCCCTGGTATTTATATATCCTAGTTGCTTGCTAGAGTCATCCTCTATTAACCTAAGTTTCCTTTGAGAAACATAATTAGGTTTCTGACTTAAAGGCTTCACTTATGGATTTGTGAAGCCAAACACGATTATCTTTATGTTGATAGTTCGTGTATCATGATCTTGATCTTATTGATTGTCAAGTTTTTCGTTAATCTCCAAGCAAGAACGAGATATATAGAATCTCAAAATTCCCCTCATCTCGGACTTTGTGATTCCACAAGATAGATATGTAAAGCTCTTCTTTATTGATCGGTTTAAGATTGTTCTTGAGAGGTGGTTATTATTCCAAGCTTCTCAGCTAACTGAGTGTAAGTTTTACGAATTCGTGAGGTTTGCTAGCTTTTTCTATCGCAAACATATTTCTAAGCCTTGATGTAAACGATATAAAGGGAAATCAAATAGGCTTATCTGTTAGAGGCATATTAGTATCAACAGTCTTCACTTAGGTTGAAGCAACTCTCAGGATGTAAAGAACATCAGCTTAAGGAATCAATTGCATAGAGCCTTGCAAGGTTCAAGAGACGTAAGGAGCACGACTACAACTGAATTTCTTGGAGGTTGATTCGATCTCAACTACATTCCAATCTGAAGTTTAAAACTAAATTGATCTTGGATATTGATTTGTGAGATCATCTAAGAACTTTTCTACACAATCAGGTTCGCGGACTTTGTTTTCTAGACATAATGATCGTGGAAGAGAAAGATAAAAACTTTATATACATATTGTTCAAGGATCTTGAACTAAATCTACTTGCTATTATATTAGTTTTTGTCCATATATACAAGTTGTCGAACAAAAAAGTTGGTAGTGTACTTGATACCCTCTCTTTTTCATAAGGCACTTTATAAAAAAGTTACTTAAGTACATAGGACTGGTATGGCATCATTGGCTCGAGTTTGAAAGGTTGGGCGGTCGGAGTACACCTTTAGTTGGTTGTAGAACCGTCTTTAGATACATAGTTGTCCAAGGCTTGTGGCATGGTTGTGCATTGTTTTTGGTTTGACCCTGACGCTAAATAGGCTAGAGATCATATGAGACTTTTATTTTAAAAAAGAGTCTCTAGTTTGAAAGAGTTAGGAATTACGTAGAGAGTTAAAGTCACATGTAGTCCTAATTTTTGGAAAGCTTTGTGATCTTTTTTTGATGCAATAGAATTGTATTATTGCATTATATACCATTCTGTTAGTTATGATAATGATTTTGTGAGTTAATGCAATATGGGATGCATTAAGACATAAAAAACCTATAATATATTAGTATTAAATCCATAACCGGATAAGAATCGTTAAGAGAATGATAACCATAATTAACCAATCAACAAAGGTTACTACCACTACAAAGCAGAGGATGAGTTATAACCGTTCCAAGGATCCTAATCAAATATATCATAATCAAACTAATTACATTAAAGATATATGACCATGTTTAGGTTTGTTAAAGCCAAACTAATTAACAGATTAGTTGTTAACAAATAAACTGTTAGGATATATGATGATCCAACCATTTCTCATTGTTTTCATTAAGGAAAAAAATAACTAAAGTAATAAGAGTAATCTGGATCTCGATGAGCCTATATAAATTGGTACGATCTGGGAAAAAAATGCTCATACAAATCCAATTTCCGAAGCTGGTAATTATTGATAATACTGTCGTGTTAGTACCTTGTGATGATATTGCTAAAACCAAAAGAGTTGGATCCATTGACGAAGCAAAAGATGTTGTAGTATGATTGGAATATATATGAAGATTTTCCCAATACAAAAATAAAGTCTAACATCCCAAAGAATCAAATGCCACAAACAAGAAAAATGCTAAGCAAACACATGCTGAACAAAAAACAAAAAAAATAAGAAGCCGAAAAATTACTAATTAAGCGAGATTGATTCAAATAAAGAGGATAAAATTTGATAGGAAGGGCTGATTTGAGATGAGTTGCTCAGATCTTCTCCCACGGAAACTATTTAAGCTTGCTGAGATTCTCTTATCGCTTTAAAGGAGAATAAACCCTTATTTTGAGTATGATCGTCTATTGTCAATATGTGAGATTATGTGTCCACTTGTAGTGGAAATACCCGAAGCACGAGTGGGTGAAGTTTACATCAAAAGGAATTGAAAGAGTCTGATTTTGGGGGTGTGATAGCAACATCAGCAGGATTGTTCTTAGTTATGTTAATAACTGTAATAGGGATTTCAAAGTTCTGGTAAAAAAGGATGGGCGAAATTTACATCTAAAAGAAATTGTAAGAGTATGATTTCGGGGGTGTGACAACAACATAAGATGAGATGTTCTTAGTTATGTTAAAAAAAAAAAATTGTGGATCTTAAAGTTTTGGTAAAAAAGACTTGTACTTTATGGGTTCTGATATAATGACACGTTGTTTTTTAATTCTTTTAGATATGATTTTGTTATTTCTCATCTACCTTGAAACCTTAATGGAAAGGATCAAGGAGAAACCCCCTTTTCTAGGCTAGTCTCTCCGTTCTACCAACGCTGGAGATGAATTAAGTTTATTAGTTTGGTAAATATGTTGTAGGATCATGATGTTTTTCATCTTTATTTCTTATCTGGAGAGTCTTGGCTGCTTTTTGGTTTCTGCTGGTTTATAATTCCATGATTTGTTGATGGTGACGATGGATATGCAACTTCAAATGGGTTTTCCCAGCCACACCATCCGTACACCACCATCAGATATAATGTATGGATTCCCTGGTAATTAAGATTATTAGTATTTTATGTTGCTTAAACCTTTACGGGTTTTCTTCTGGGTGAGATGTTAGGACCTTGAGATGAAGCTAAAAGAAGAAATCAGCTTGCACCTCTTATCCTCTCTACCTCTGCTAATGATATTCAATCGCATTTTTACAACCCTTGTTGTGCTCAAATTTCGGCATAACATATCAATTCTGCTTGAGCTTTATTACCCTCATATTTTAATCCATCATTACTTTTAATCTTGTATCATATTTTCTCTGGTTATCTGTGTTGCTATGTGTTTTTCTAATTAGTCTTTCCAATCTTTAGGCTTTTGTTATTATGATTAAACCCCAGTTCCTCAACATCTCCTTGAACCTGTATATTCAAATCCTTATGAAGGAAGATTATATTCTTTTTTTACCACCAAATATTCCTTTGTCAGTTCATTCACTGAAATATATGTTATAATGTTTAGTTGGTGGCTTTAACTAGAACCCTTAGAAATGTATTTTGATGTTTATAATTGCCTTGATTCTCGCTGGAGGTTTGATGGAGGTTGTCTTTCTAGAGATTTAGGGTAATTTATTTGATTTGGTTTAGTTTGCTTCATGATATTCTCCGAGTTTCAAAATAAGAAAATTGAGTCAGCTCTGAAGATATTTTAAAATGAAATTATGGGAGCGTTCCTTGAGCTTTCTGGGTTATCCTAAACTGTTGAAGAATTTGAAGTTCCTTCCTTAAGCAATCTCCTTAAACAACCTGGCATTCTGAAGGTTACTTTTGCTTATGAAGGATTAGAGGAATTGTATTCAATACCCCTTTCTTGGGGTAAGTGGATTTCACACTAGGAGAATCAAGAGCATTTTAAGGATAAATCCTATATAGGTTCAAGAGTTAGAGTCATTGCAACCGGTAATAAGAGTGGCATCCATTTAAACATGATTTACCTATACTGGTTTGCTTTGCCTACTTAAGAATGAGACATATAAAAACATGTTCTATTTGATTTATTTTGTACAATAATCAATAACAATAAAAACAATAAAATCATTCCAATACCACTTCTACAAGATTATCACCCCCTTAAAGATGCAGATTCATCCCTGATATGATGAGGATATACAAAATATGGACTATAGAGATATCAGTCAACCATAATCATATTTTGAGCAAAATTCTGACGCATAACCAATATCAGCACAACAGTGGTAATAACAAGGCCTACCTCCACCATATGAAACATGTTCAGTTTTAACTCGCTGTAGAGTTTGTCTTCCAGTAACACATTCTAGCACTAATAGCCTAATGCATTAGACAATTTTCTGGGGCCCATGGATACTCCACCTTCTTTTACTTTAGTACTTGATTTTTTACTCTTACACGTAATGAAAGTAGGATGCGGGAGCAAAATCGGAAATGAAAGAAGTACCGACGATGATCCAATCATAAAGGTTCAGAAGGAGTCTTAGGTGGGTGATCCCATAGAAGGTTTTCTGAAGACGGAAGTGGGAAGATTTACTACAATGAGTCAAAGTTGTTATGATTGAATCTCAGAGACATTCTTTTCATTATCCAGGGTCTTAGTCCCGTCTTTAGTATAACTCAAGTTTTCTTTTAAGCTTCTCCAATCTTTGTAAGAAATCAGGTGTCACGAGACTCATTTAGAAGTTATATATTAAGCCGAAAAAACAAGATAGACATATATCGTGTAGGAAGTACATCTTGACATATGGATGCAAATGCCTAACAAGCAGCTTCAATCAATTGCGTCGAACCCCTCCACCACCAACTAAGTTCCTATAGACATTGTCATGTCCATCAAAAGTACCATTTTTTTGTGTGGAAAGCATTGACTGAAAACCTTTCGACTCCAACATCTTTCCCAGATGCAACTCCGATTTGATGAAGACTATCGTTCACAATTCTGCTCCAATTTTATCCAATTGTATTTGATGAATTTGGGGTACCAATTACTTTGGTGTAATAGAGCTTAAAAATTTAATAAATTTCATGCTTCAAACAAAAAACAAAAAAAAGTCGGTAACATATCATGCCATATACTTGGTGACATCATCACTTTAAATTTATTGCGCCAGCATCGTTGAAGTTGCTCTATCATTTATTTCTTCATTTGTTTTTGAAGCATGATTTGCTCTTACATGGCCTAATTACAATCACACATTAGCTTTTGTTCCGGGGAATCGTATAGAAACGAAGCAACATATTAAATTTGTGTGATAAATGATCTTTTCCTTTTAAGCTGACTGATATCTACCACTCGCTTACGGCTTACCTATCAAATATCAATATCCAACTACCTATAGAAGCAAATATGTGTACCAAAATAGTAGTGCCATAAATGTTTTGCTGTTTCTTCTCTCATTTTAGGTGTGTTGCACGGATAATATTTTATCTTACGTGCCACTGCCGCCGACCAAATCTGTTGCTATATACCTCTAAAGTCTTAGCCCCAAATTTGGGGAATGGCCGCCTAGCCAATTGGGTTTGCCAGAGTAGTTCGATTCTTCTTGTAGGGACAAATTCTTATGGATAGAATTTTGAAGAAATTAAATTTAGAAACGCAAACTTATAGTTTTGCTGACTTTGCTTCATATTAAATCCTCTTTGGCTCATCTGTATGTTGGGTATGAAATTATGAATTGGCTGATGTGAATCGAACAAGCTCTCCGAAGAGGCAAGCAAAGGCTGCACGTCAAAAAAAAAAAATATTTAGGCGGCTAAAATTTTATTACATTTTTTCTTCATGTAATTCTTTTTTTGTTTCGTCCATTGAAATTTGACCCACTAGAACAAGTTAGCTACGTAATGGCTGCAATTAAATAGATACTACTTATCAAGTAGCCACGGACTCACGGATCATATCTATAAATGATGTCTCTCCCAAAAATATATACATGCTTTCTCGAGTCGGTATACAAACTCCTTTCTAGCATTTATAGCCAACTCTGGCTTCTTCTTGTTCCTCCTCTATTTGTTTTCTTCTTCATCAAAAATATGTGTCTCACGGAGGTTTTAGGCAAATGTTTTGGATTGAAAGATGATGATCATCGGAATAAACAGATAATCAGAGTTAAAGGAACAGTTGTTTTGATGAAGAAAAATAAGCTGGATTTAACTGATTATGGTGCTTCGTTACTTGACCGTGTTCATGAGTTGTTTGGTAATGGTGTTTGTTTACAGCTTATCAGTTCTGATAATGCTGACAAAGGTACTCATATTCACTCGACATATTTATACCTTAATATATAGATTTTGTGATGATATAATTCTTACATGTTTTTATCCATTACGTAGGAAACGGAATGAACTAATTTTACCACAATATTGTAGTTAATCTAGTTATGGAGTTTAATAGAAGGATGTTATGTATGATTTTGATTTTCGTGATATCAATTATCAAGAATGGATTTGATACACTTTTGATCGTGTGTCTTTTTCTTTATCTGAAGGTAGCAATTTTAGTGCATGTATGGTGAGAAAACATAAGTTACTTTGCCAGTTAATTAATTGTTAGACACATAAGAAATCTTCTAATTACCACCACAACTTAAGCTTAAGATCTTTACGAGATGAACACAAACTAGCTACAGTTTCTAAAATCTGCATGTTTCTCCTTTAGGTCAAAGTTTGATCATGATTTTTATTTTTTGAAGCATAGAGTTTGATCATGATGAGATGACCCTGTCCCTGACATTTTTTATTTTCTTTGAAAGGGACAATAGATTGTTATTGGTCCTACGACAATTACTTAAGATTTGCCAAAAGTCAACAAGTCAAGGATTTTGAAATCTTTCTTAAGACTGATTGATTTAATACGGAACCTCTCGTTTTCCGTGGGTTATATTGGGTGACACATCTGTAGTCCCAAAGACCACCCCTAGTCGATTACCCCTAGTCTATAGATTAGGGGTTTTTAGAGCAAGGGTTATGGAATGGGTGTTTTTAATACTCATTTTCTTTCAAACTGAGTGAGTGACTGAGTGAAAGAGTATTTTGTGATCGTGGGACTCAAAATTAACAGACTAAGCGGATGATGTTTATACGCTTGGAGAGAAAAAATTTCTCCAAAACGGCTGAACTTATGCCTCTCGTAGTTTTTTTTCTTGAATAATAAAACCTGATGTGGGTCCCACATCCAAGAGTTTTAAAATAATAAAACTCTAAAAATTGGGTTGAGAGGCATATGTTTAGCCGCTCAATGTAGTTTTTTCCAAACGGCTGACAATCAACCGCTTAGTTTCCATTTTCGCACACTCTTTCCCCCAATGAGTGCAGTGGCGGAACTGGAAATTTAACTTGGGGGTGGCTTAAGCCTATTAATTAGGCTTATTTTTATCAGCCCAAATAAAATAGGTAGTGAAAAAAAGGGTTTTTAGGCTTCTAGGGCTGGCTTACTCTTGGCATAGTTCCGCCCTTGAATGAGTGTATGAGTGATTATTGATGAATGAGTGAGCATTCTCACTCCATATGAACACCTAATTTGAGCAAATCCAGTAATACTCATTCATATTGAATGAAAACACCCACTCCATAACCCTTGCTCTTAGGAGTTGTGCCATGTGGGATAATTCGGGGATTACAACCAATGCCAAAAGCTTCTGTCATCTGTTGACCATTTTTCAGGTTTTAGACAATGACACGATCAACGCTCTTAAGCATAGTCTAAACACAACATTTTAACCTGACTACTTAATCTATCAAAAAAAAAAGAAGAAAAAGAAAGTGAAACTCCCTTGAAATTATCATTTGGTTTCGTATAAAGTCCGGAACTTTTGAAAATAATTGCCTTTTTCCAGTTTTGGGTTGTTTATATAGAAAATGGATCATTTGTCCAAATATTTTAAAAACATGGTTTAAATGGACGAGTAAAAATTAGTATCGGTGAAACGGACAAAAAAACTTTGGCAAGGATGAAACTGGATTCATCCAGGCTTAAATTTAAAAAATAGTGAGGATGAAATTGGATGCATCCTGTGTAAATTAAAAAATAAGAAAAAATATTTGAAAATTGGCAGGATGAAACTGTTTACATCCTGGCTATCTTTACATTTTTGTCCATTTAAACAGTATCAAAATCTAAGTATCCTTTTCACCCAGGAATTATTGGTTTTAGTCTTTTTAACCAATTTTGTGTTGTTTAAACCCACGGTCAGTTTAACATGTTCGTAATGGTAATCGATATTAATTCAATAATAAAATAGAATGATGATATCATACGTGATTTCCCGAACGCGAGGAGTGTTAGACATCTTTGCTTTCGTCAAACTTGCTGATCAATGTTACTGTTCACTGAAATCTGGTTGTAGACAATGAAATGCGAGGAAAAGTCGGTAAAGAAGCGTATTTAGAAGAATGGGTGAACAAAATAACATCATTGACGGCTGGATTATCAGAATTCCACGTTACATTTGAATGGGATGAATCAATTGGAATTCCTGGTGCATTTTTCATCAAGAATTTTCATCACAGTGAATTCTTTCTCAAGACTTTGATCCTAGAAGATGTCCCAGGAAGTGGTCCTATTCATTTTGTTTGCAATTCTTGGATTTACCCTTCCAAACATTACAAGTATCCTCGAATTTTCTTTTCTAACCAGGTAATTTTGTATACTCTAATTATGGTGCACGACTGGAAGTCATTGAAATTCATATATTGATTTATGATCCATGCAGAGTTACCTGACAAGCAACACACCAGAAGCGTTACTTAAATATAGAGAAGATGAACTCAAAATACTTAGAGGAGATGGGGCAGGAGAACTTCAGTCATGGGATCGAGTGTACGATTATGCACTGTACAATGATTTGGGAACCGACCGTCCCATTCTCGGAAATTCTACTGAGTTGCCTTACCCTCGGCGAGGAAGGACGGGGAGAAAACCAGACAAAAAAGGTTTCATAATTCTTACTGCTTAACCATTCTTTTTACTGTCACAAAATTTTACCGTTTCTTTGGTTTGATCATTTTTTATTTATACAAATTCATTGATTTACTTGTAGATCCAAATTACGAAACTCGGTTATTTATATTGAACCTGAACATATACATTCCAAGAGATGAAAAATTTAGTCAGTTGAAGTTCTCAGACTTTCTAGCTTATGCGGTAAAGGCACTGGGTCAAGTCGTTCGTCCAGAAATTAAAGCAATATTTGACAAAACACCTAATGAATTCGATAGCTTCGACGACGTGCTGCATCTTTACGAAGGATACCAGGGACGGCCAGTTAATCAAACTGGAGATTCCCATTTGTTGTCATCAAATTGGAGCCTCAACTTAGAGTTTATTAAAGAACTCTTCCGTTCTGACGGCGAAAAACCCCTCAAATTCCCTAAGCCCGAAGTGATCCAAGGTATTTTTCTATCTTCTATTATTTACCCATTTGAAATTATATGAAGGATTTATCAATTTTGTTCCATGGTATTTATGCAGCCAATGAATTTGCTTGGAGGACTGACGAAGAATTCGGACGCGAAATGCTTGCAGGAGTTAACCCAGTTTCTATCCGCCTTCTTCAGGAGTTTCCACCAACTAGTAAACTTGACACCACTCTATACGGAGACCACACCAGTTCAATAACCAAAGAACATATTGGGAAGAACTTGAATGGGATTACAGTTAATGAGGCATTAGAGAAAAACAAGTTGTTTATATTAGATCATCATGACGAATTGATCCCGTACTTGAACCGAATAAATGCAACGGGGACGAAAACGTATGCTACTAGGACAATCCTCTACTTACAAGAAGATGGGACCTTAAAGCCTTTGGCTATTGAGTTGAGTCTGGTGCACCCTGATGGCGAAATCCATGGTGCTATTAATAAGGTCTACTCACCGGTTCAAGAAGGTGTCGAGGGTTCAATATGGCAGTTGGCCAAAGCTTATGCAGCTGTGAATGACTCTGGCGTCCATCAACTCATTAGCCACTGGTATTATTTTGTGGTTCACTACACTAATAACCATTAATTTTAATATGACAACAAAACTTATGATATATTTTGCAGGTTGTATACACATGCGGTAATTGAGCCGTTTGTTATTGCTACTAATAGACAACTGAGTGTTCTCCACCCAATCTTTAAGCTTTTGCAACCTCATTTTCGAGATACGATGCATATAAATGCTTTGGCTCGTCATATTCTCATCAATGCCGGCGGTTTTGTTGAGCGAACTGTCTTTCCAGAAAAGTATGCCATGGAACTGTCTGCTACGATCTATAAAGGATGGAATTTCACAGAACAATCACTCCCACAAAATCTCCTGAAAAGGTAACTTAAAAAATATCAACAATTCTAGTCGGATTCATGTACTTAAGGTATGCACATTTCAGTTTTCATGTCAGATCACCTGATATTTTTTTGCTTGTTCAGAGGAATTGCAGTTCAAGACCCTAGCAAACCACACGGTTTACGTTTATTGATCGAAGACTATCCGTATGCAGTGGACGGGCTTGAGATCTGGTCAGCAATTGAAAAATGGGTCTATGAATATTGTTCGTTCTACTATCCTACTGACGACTTGATCCAAGGTGATACAGAGCTGCAGTCATGGTGGGAGGATCTCAGAACCAAAGGTCATAGTGACCTGAAAGATGAACCATGGTGGCCAAAAATGCAAACCTTGTCAGAGTTAACTCAATCATGCACCATAATTATTTGGATAGCCTCAGCACTTCATGCAGCAGTGAACTTTGGAATGTACGCATATGCAGGTTACCTGCCAAATCGCCCAACCGTGAGCAGACGATTCATGCCTGAGATAGGGGATCCCGAGTATGTTGAACTTGAGACGAACCCAGACGCGGTTTTCTTGAAAACTATCACTAGCCAGTTACAAACACTTCTTGGTATATCCCTCATTGAAGCTTTATCTAAGCATTCTGCTGATGAAATATACCTTGGACAAAGAGATTGCCCTGATTATTGGACTAAAGATGCAACACCACTTGATGCGTTTAAGAGATTTGGAGAAAAGTTGGTGCACATTGAGAATAAAATCCTGGAGATGAACAATGCAGAGGAATATAAGAATAGGTTTGGACCGGTAAAAATACCATACACTTTATTATGCCCTTATCCTTTACCATCTGATCCTCTTGGACTTACAGGCAGGGGAATACCCAACAGTACCTCCTTATAAAGGAAAACATTAGTCTCATTTTATTATGTGTATTGTTTTATTGATTTTTTGTTTTTTTCTATTGATATTTGTTTGTGATACGATTTTTTTTGCGATTTCTAATTTTTGTACAATGGGAAAAATTTGGATGGAATAGGGAAAACTGTAAAATTAATTACCTAGGTGGAGTTAACTCAATTAGCTAGGTAGAGTTAACTGCATCATTTTCCTAAAAATAAAATTTTCAATCTGGCTTCTTTTAGAGAAAATATAAAGAAACTAACAAGTAGTTGTCCAAAAATTGCACCAAACAACAACATCACTGTAGACAAAGTCTCGTTCAGACCACTCTTTAACATTTTTTTCTTTTTTTGGAAAGATCTTTAAATTAAGATCGACTAGATGGTGTTATTAAATTTCCACCTTGAAAATATAGGGGATAACAAATACACCCAATTTCTTTTTAGACAATTTTTTTTTCTTTTGCAATCTGTATAGACAAAACTTAATACAATTGCAAATAGACCAATCTAATGATCCTTGACAATGTGTATATAAAATTAACATCTCAACCTCTACTCAATCAGTATTTATATAGACACAAGGTCTGTGAACCTGATTGTTACGAAGAGTACTTGGACGATCTCAAAAACAAATATCCAAGATCAATCTAGTTGTACCCAAATAATTCAATCGGAATTCTTCCGAGTGATCAAACTTGTTGTCTATCTTTTAGGATACGAATTCTACAAGAAACTAGTCTCGGGATCGATTACAATTAAGCGGACATATCTACTTAGATTGAATACGTACAAACTTGTGTAAATACAATTATAAAGATAAACAATATAATGAAGAAAAGGAAAAACACAAGACACCAGAAATTTTGCTAACGAGGAAACCGCAATAGCAGAAAACCCCGGGATCTCGTCCAGATTGAACACCACACTGTATTAAGCCGCTACAGATACTAGCCTACTACGAGACTTCAGACTGATTGTAGTTGAGATCGAATCCACCCTTCAAGCGTTTCAGTTACAGTCGCGCTCCTTACCTCTATTGAACCTCGCAAGGTTCTACACACTTGATTCCCTTAGATGACGTTCTTTACAGCCTAAGAGTTGTTTCGGTCGAAATGAAGACTTTTGATACGAATCTGCCTCTAACATATAAGCCTATTTGATTTACGTTTAGATCAAAGATCAAGGTGCGGAAACCAGTTTGCAATAGACAAGCTAGCAAACCTCACAAATCCGGAACTTACGACTCCCGAAGAGCATCATAGATTCTTAACCATCTCGCAAGAACAATCTTCGAAAGATCAACTAAGATCAGTCTTTAGATATCTATCTTGAGGAATCACACAGTCTGAGACGAAGAGAACTTTGTGATTATTATCTATCTTTCCAGAAAGAGATTAAGAAAACCTCGATAACATAAAAGCAAGACCAGGATACACGAACTATCAAGGTAAAGATAGTCAAAACTGGCTTAACGAATCTCCAAGCGAAGTATTTTAGTCGTAGACTGAAAAGGTCAATATAGGCGACTCTAGAATCAACTGGGACACAAAGTTTCCGGGATTGATTTTCCCAGATTACAGAGATGCTCTATATATAGTTTTCAAATACCAAGGTCAGACTAGAATTCAAGCTAAGATAACTTGATAATCAAGCAAAAATATTAGGTCTTCAAACTACAATAGAATACTATACACATAGGTTCGATTACTGATCCGTCTATAATGACTGTTCGGTTTGGCAAGTTAGCCAAAAAAAAACTAAAAGCTATTTGATATTCATTTAAACTACTAAGAAACTAATCATGATTCACACACATAAGTGTTTACGTGATCAATGAAGTCTTAGAAGTGTTTAATATAGTTCTAGCAATGTTAAACATATTAAAATAATAATTATTTAAGCATCTGCTAAACATTGCTAGGAACGTTGGGTTGGTACAACGGTTTATCAACCGTAGGGCTTGTTCAAGAGTCAGGGTGCTATGGTTCGTGAGCGGATTCACCAACCCTACTAGACTACCGAACTTTGTTGGCCACGATTCGTGAACCGGGGTTCGCCAACTTCTCGCCAATTTATCCAACTTATAAAAATTAGTTCACCGCGGTTCGCCAACCGAGTTCGTGAACTGTTCCCAATTGAACTTACGGTTTGCGAACTGGTTCGCCAACCTACCTTGAGTAGAAATTTCAGTAAGTTCATAATTCTGTCTTATGTTGTTTGAAATATTCCCAACTAATATGATCATTTGCATGGGTACTTTTCAATTGATCCACAAATTAATTCATAGAACTAAAATTGTTAAGGACCTTTGACCATCGAGATTTTTCACAAGACAAGCTTAACTCGAAACATCTTCTTTGCAAATCTACTATAAGGCATACGACATAGTCTCAATAGATAGAATGATGGTATAGTGAATAAAATAGAATGGTTCAGTTTTCAAATACCTGATACAGAATTTCTACAAATATCTTCGTCAATCTTCAGTCTTCAAAGGTGATCTCTGATACTCAACTATAATTCTAACTTATCTGATACTTGACTTAGTAGATTAGAAATGAAGATATAATTTTGATCACCTAACATTGAGAACAAGCTTGAGATAGCAAAAGTGATGGATTCAACCGAGAAATGCTCTAACACACCTAGCTTCCATTTTTACAAGCAGATTGTTTTCCGGCATCAGTTGTATCCAATTACATCCACTAGATGGAGAATCTAGGATAGTGATTGCCCATTATAATTGTTCTGGCGGCATAGTCTTCCTTAGGAAATTACAAGTTATACTTCTAAAAAAAAACTTATAAGATGTGTTACAAAATTTAACAACATATTCTTCGAACATACTTCTAGTTGCTTCAGCTTCCTAATCACCTGAATCCTGACTTCTTTATCTTCTAAGACTATTGTCACCTCATATTTCCTGTGTTGGTATGCCCATTACAGTGTTGCAATCATCCCAACCGTGACTCCTTGTCCTCTTCTTTTTGGCTTGCATTCTGAACCCGCTCTCTCTATTTGCAGTACCATTTGCATTGGTGATGACTGTTATTGTACTTGCAGTTTTGTTTCACTTATGTATATAGTATGTAACAGGATTTTGGTAGTTGTATTTGGTATAGTGAGTTGAAGAACATCTCTCTGGGCAGTGGTTGGTGTTTATTCAATGGGGGTTTGGTTTGAAATTTTAGGGTATTAGACAACTGATTTTTTATTATAATAATAGCGGCCACTAGATCTGGTTGTATCCCTTGGGAGAAAACATCGCATCTGGCCTTCTAGATGTACCAGCATAAGGTAGTGCAAAGTTCTGGAAGGTCTTCTGTGTTGCTCATTTTCCTACACTCACTACTGTACCATGACTGGAACCACCTATCCATCGAATCAAATTCCCCTTGACTACCCAATCGAGGGTAACCCATCCATCCCAAACCACACAACTCACTGAAACTGCACCCACTTTAGAGTATGGTTTAGAGTTTCATCATTACAGTTACACATATTACAGATTGAGGAAATGTTGGATATTCTAGTGTTTAAATTTTGAGTTATTTTGTAAAAGAATTGTAACTTTGTTACCTAATTAGGGTCTGGGTCGTGAAAGATGCAATTGATGCGTTAGGGTCGAAGATTAATTTTGACCGTCTAACTTGTTTACGTAAATGCCCTTATAAAATAGATAAATGACATGATATCCTGACCCAGTTAAAAACTTAAACGGGCAAATTAAGGGCTAGCTAAAATTTTAATAAAAAATCACAGAACTTAATGTGAAGCTTCTTTACGTTTTCTCTCTCCAGAAACTCCTAGATTAGATTTTGATTCAATCACCACTTGAATGTGTATGTAGTGGTCGAAATTAGTGCATCCTTGTCAATGGTTCTTAAGCATACAGGTTCAAAATGAGAATATTTAATGGAGCAATTGTGACGGAGGAGGAAGAAGTATTGGGGGATCTTATTTGAATTGAATAATTACTGACCTCTTAACGGATCAGTACATTTGATTGATGAAGACGAAGAACACTCTATAGAATTGGGGGTAGGGTTCCATCTTGAAAAAAAATTAGGTTGCAATTTTTATTTTATTTTCTCTGTGGACTAACTTGATGAATTTGAAATCTTGTTTCTTTAACTTGTTTCTATTTAATATCTTTGTCAAATTTAGTTTGTTCAGCTTGTTTTCTTCCGGATTCAATCAAAATCCAACTCAATATTTCGGATTGATTTGGGGATTTCTGATTTCACGGGAAGTATCAAATTTTCTTTGGAAGACGATGGAAAAGGACGAGAGCTATATAACTTTAACGGTATTATACCGTCAAAGCTAGTCAACTGATGGTCAGGGTTTTTTGTAAAATAAAAATAGTCAAGTAACTAAATTTTAACGGTCAGTCCACGACCCTAACGCATCAACTGCATATTCTACGATCCAGACCCTAATTAGACAATAAAGTTACGACCCTTTTACAAAATATCTCTTAAATTTTTATCCACCGAGAGGATATTGTGAATAACGTTCCACATAAATATTTGGATTCTCGGCAGAATCTTTAGGTTCCACATAAATATTTGGATTCTCGGCAGAGTCTTTAGGTTCCAAAGAGTAGCGTTTGGAGCCGGAAAAGTATTGTTAATTTTGATGGTGACTGGTAAGAAATCCGTAAACTTTCTTAACAGAGATTCTCCCTTTTGCATCAGTTAGCCATTTTAATTCATCTTTGGTATCCTCCGTTTGATCTAACTCAATAGTTTGTGTTTTGTACAATTTCCGGATCTAAAATCTGGTTTAAGAAATTTTCATTCCATTCTTTGTTGTGTTGATCTATCAATTGAGTCACGCGAGTCAGGGTATCGATTATCATAGGTTTTATTTCAGTTTGATTGATAATGTTCGGTGGTTAGGAATCCAATTATGATTCCGTAATTGGATATCCAATCCATTTCCAACATTCTATTTCACATTTTTTATTATAATTTTTAAACCTTTCCGGATCCCTTTCCATAGCCAAGGGCTATTGGGACTAGGTTTACGAAAATTTTTTAGAAAAGGGCACCTATTATCAAAGTACTTCGACTTCAACTCTCTTCCCCACAAAGCATCAAAACTATGCAACTGTCTCCAAGCTACTTTCACAATCATAGCCCGATTAAACTTAGAATATTTTTAAAACCCAAACCTCCATTTTATTTTGACAAACACGCTTCAAACCATTTTTTAAGGCATAAACCTCTCGATTTTCCTTCGCCATGCCTCCAAAAGAAAAATCGATTGAGAGCATCCATTTTCTTTGTGATGTTTTTGGAATGGAAAAATATGTCATATGATATGTGGCCAGGGAATCAGCCACAGTTTTGACGAGAACCAGTTTCCCCGCCGGGTTTAAAATTATACTTCTCCACCCAGTGATTCTGCATTTCAGCTTTTCGACTATTTGTTCAAAGCATTGTATTTTGAATCTATGGGTAAACAAAGGTACCCCAAGATATTTATCTTCAAGTTTTATTCTCTCCACTTTCATGATTTCTATGATCTCTCTAGCTTCTATATTGCTTAGACTCTTTCCAAAAAAGATTTCTGATTTGTTATAGTGTATGGATTTCCCCGTACCTTTACTAAACAGTTCTAGGATGCTTAACAAATTTTTACACTCTTTTTGATGGCTCAAGCGAAAAGGAGACAATCATCCGCGAATAGCAGATGCAGTTATGTGAGGGCATTTTTTGTAATTTTTATTCCATGAATCAAACCTTTATCCTCAGCATCTTTTAGAACACGGGAAAGACCTTCCATACACCGTATGAAAAGGTACGGGGAGAGGGGATCCCCTTGCCTTAGACACCTTGAAGGTTTGGAGAAAGGGGAATGGGACCCATTTATCAGGACTGCGACTGCCGTTGTTCCTATACATTGTTCAATCAGAGCACACCAGATCGACATCCATGAAACCTAGTTTTTTTAGAGCTTGAAAAAGGAAGGACCATTCAACTTTGCCAAAAAGGCTTTCGACATATCAATTTTTAGGTCCATATAACCTATTATGCTTTTTTTCTTAGCTCTCATAGTGTGAATGATTTCATGAGAAATTATAATATTATCCGAGATCTGTCTGCCGGGGAACAAAAGCCGATTGATAGGGAAAGATAAGTTTATCAATGAGTGGTTTTATTTTATTTGCAATAAGTTTGCATTCAGTTTCGAGATAATCCAATAGACTGTGTTACACAAAGAGATTGGTCTAAAATCCCCCGCCGAAGTGGGGAATTTAACTTTTAGGATAAGAGTGATGAAAGTTGCATTAATCTCTTTAGAAGAGATTTAGACCTGGAGAAATCATGTATAGTAGACGTCAAATCCAACTTACCAAGATCCCAAATATTTGGAAGAAAATGGTTGGAAAACATTTTGGGTCGGGGGATTATTAGGGTGCATGTCGAAAAGCACAAATTTGATTTCTTCTTCTGATGGGGTGGATAAAAGATTTAAATTTTCCTCATCCGAAATGCACTTAGGTATTAGATTCAAAATGCTCTTTGGAATTTAATTTTTTCCAGAAGTGGCCATTTTAGAGAAATGGCTGAAAAGAACATCAATTATTTCCTTTCTATCATTTCACCAATTTATCATTTTTATCTTTTAAAGTTTCAATTCTGAGTTTCCTATAATTTTGCTTCGCAGTTGTATGGAAGAAATTAATATTTATATCCCCTAGGTTACTAAAATGTCTTGTTGTATTCAGTTACCAAATTGCTTCCTCAAAAGTGCACAATTTCTCTAACTCCTGATTTAGTGAAATCACTACTCCCTTCATCTTTTATTAACTGTCATATCTGACAAAGTCAAGATATCACGGGGACTGTAAGAAATGTCATGACTAACCCTATTAAATGCTATATTATTACTAAAATTAAAACTAATATATAAAAATATATAAATTGTGTAACATTATTATTTTGGGAAATGTTTTGAGAAAATAAAAGCAAAGATATCTTGGTTTTATTATGGAACCCATATTTAGACAGATTATTCTCAATACAGATGAAAAGATTATGTATAAATAGGTTGAAGATTTATTAGGAATTTTATAGTTGTCCACAAATATTTTTATTTAAAAGGGGAATTACGATTAATATGATAAATATTGAATAGATTTTTCCCTTATATATAGTAATACTATTTAAGATTTTGGATTGAGTTGATTTTATGATTATAAAATATAAAGGTTATATTTAATAGCTTATGGGGAAAATAAAATATGTCTATAAACAGAGCGGACAGATAAAAAAAACAGACCAAAATAAAATATAGGACAGATAATAAAAGACAGAGGGAGCATTTCAGAGTTATCTGGCAAAAGTTTAACATTTTTAGCTTTTTCAATTACCTGGGTAGTTTTCTTTGCATTGTATTGTATTGTATGTTCCCAAAGTAGTCTCTATTCCACTGTTTTATTAGGGTTTTTTTAACATCTTTTAACTTAGACATAAGAGCAAAAGCCGAAGTCTTGTGAATTTGCAGATTCCACACTTCTTCAATCACTTCAAAACTGGTGGAATCTTCCAAGAAGAGCAAAAAACTTAAAAAGTTTAGCTCCATATTTCCAAATTGGAAAAGTTTTTAAGATAATCGGACCATGCATGATTTTGGGGCAACCATAGAGAAATGATAAAGATTGAACGACTATAAAACATCCAACCATTGATAATTTCCTAGATCTCCATCCAATCTAGGTTCAACAAACCCCTTGCCTATACTCTTGTTTGATCAAGTGAAAGGATAACCCACAAATCTTATATCAAATAAATTTGCAGAGTTTATCGTATTATTGAAGAAAAAACATACATTTTGGTATATCAAAGTAATTTAGGTCTTTCATCACGACCATGGGAGGTCCACCATTTTAGCTACATCCTTAAAGTACTTCCAGGAGTTTATCTTTTTCTTCCTATTAGGACACCCATAAACACACGACAACATCCAACTTATACAAGAGACACCATAAACCACAATCACATAAATTTGATTTTCCATGCTATTTTTGATATCTACTGAAATGTTTTCATTCCAAGCTAGAACTAAACTTCCAGCAGTCCTGATGACTCCCTTTGGGTCTGTTATAGCACTGCTCAGTCAAATTCGCAAGCGTTGCTATCTCAAGCTTGTTTGTCAAGTTTAGTTGATCAAAAATATATACTTGATTTCTAGTCTGCGTATAGCTATGTCTCGGATTAGGACAGAAGTGTGTAGTCGAGCTTTAGACTTCACGACGTTCACCAATTGAAGAAGAAGATCTACTGAAGAGCTTGGAGTAACTTCATCAACAAAAGGTATGTGGAGACTAAAACTTATATATCACTCAGAAGTTTATTCTATTCTTTCTTCTAATGTGACTAAGTTGTATAGCTATATAAACTTTTACATTATACACTTTTGATATTTCGAGCCAAGTTTATCTCGTTTATCTATTTCTAGAAATATGTGTTGGAATCTTTTAGTTTTAGCTAAGTTCATAGTTTACTTGACGAGTTTAGTTGCAGACAATCTATTTGTTGGAAACAAAATATTAAGTCAAAGATGATCACGTGAAAATTACCTTGAACATATTACATGATTTGTGTGAGATAGTCATTTGATGTTAACTTGTGAAGTTTCGTATTAATCGATGAATCACTTGAAAATTACTTGAAGCTAGTGGTATGTGTAAGATTACCACTGTCGTCTTCTAAGGATGTTTCAATGATTAAATGAGAGTTTTAGAACGAATACCAATGCCTGGATATATCACAGTATGTATACTTTGTATGTGCATTGTGAAATTCTAGTCAGGTCCAGAACTCTTGTTTGTGAACTATGTTTGCGAATGGGTTTACCTATGAAAAGGTCCGGAGCTGTTGTTCCCATACCCTGTTTGCGAATGGATAGACAAGGCCAAGTCCGGAACTGTTGTTCACGTACCTTGTTTGCGAACGGCTGGACAAAGCCAAAGTCCGGAATTGTTGTTCGCGTACTCAGTTTGCGAACACAGTGGTCAAGTTCTAAAATCAGTAAGTATGGATTTTCATACTCATGAACTCAGGTTCGTTTGCAAACTAAAGTCCCTGGAACTTTAATAGAATAATGTATGTGAACTAGTTTTACAAACCGTGGCATTATGTTCATGAATTAGTTCTTGTATAAGTACTTTGTATAATTACAAACCAAACCGGTTTTGTTTCAAATGGTTCATATATAAATATGAGATGACGAACATTTGAACAACTTTATCGAAACACATTTAGATTCATTTGATTATCTATCATGATTGATTGATCATCATATTTGATCTAGAAGTGCTAGATAAATATGGCTAAGTTATAAGTATTAATATGGCCAACTTCGGTTTACTATTATTGAGCCAACAAGGTATACACGTTTGGGTACGTTTCATCCATATCTAAGTATAAGTATATTTCATTTGTGTATATCAAGCTAATACCATGTGACGATGGAGATTGATTTCTTAGTTTCTAAGCAGACTTAGCTTGAATCTTAAATCAGGAGTTCATCTAACGGTGAATATCAATTGCATTGTTACTAATATTTCTTAGATTTGATTGTAAGCAACCCTGATTTTAAAGACTATATAAAGGAGAATTCTAGCAGCTGAGAAACCTAATCACGATACGCTCGTGTGTCCTAGTTGTAAACTAGAGTAGATTCTCCTTTAACCTAGGTTTTTCCAAAACCATTATTAGGTTAACGACTTGGAGACTTCATTTGGGATTCGTGAAGCCATATCCAACTATTTTCTCTGAGAAATAAGCTAGGATTCAAAATCTAAATTATGATTAGGAAAACCTTTGTATGGCTGATGAAGATTCATTTGATGAGTTTAATCACAAAGTGTCTGAAATTGTTAATGCATCATTTGCATTGGGTAAGACTATTCCTGAAAAGGACATTATGATGAAAATTCTCAGGTATCTACCAGCTAGATACTATTCTAAGAAACATGCCATTGTAGAGGGAAATAACCTTGAAATACTTTCCAGAAATACTCTTATTGGAAAGTTAAAGATCCTTGATCATGAACATCTATCCAAAACTGGAAAGGATATTGCGTTCAAAGCACAAAAAAACACTAAACTACTTGATAAAAGTAAAAGTGTTGGCAACTCTGTGGATGATTCTATTTAAACTGAATCATCGGATGAATATCTTAACAACTCAGTTTCTCTGATCACAAGACGGTTTAGAGATCTTCTTTTGAAGAGAAGTAAACGGTTTACCAGAGATAAACCTAGATCATCAGTTAATCCTCGTGATCGTGTTCCTCCTAAAAATAAGGATACTGACGACACTGATGATGAGGATATGCCACAGTGCTTCAAGTTGGTCAGTTTTCTAATGAGTGCTTAAATCGTAGAAAATACACTGGGAACAAAGGTCTTGCTGCAACTCTTGATAAAACACCTGATCACTATGATTTAACTGAAGATGAAAAATCAAGTGTAGCACTCTTGGTGAAAACATCAATTTTTATAATTGTAGCAATACTCATATCAACCTTGATATATTTCTTGGAGAAACATCATCGACCGCATTGGAGGATGAAATGGATTTTTTTTCTGTCTAACGAAAACTCTACCTCTTATGATTTAGGTGATTCTCTTTGTTTAATAGCATGTTCGGCTATGGTTCCCAAACCATCCTCCACATTGACATGTCCTTATTGTACCATTAAGGGTCAGGAACTCTCAAATGTTTCAAGTACAAACATAAAGTAAGGTATTCAACAAACTGCAACAGAGAGCCAGTCGATTAACAAACAAGCTCAACCTTATTCTAAAATCAAATCCATCTGAGGTATGTAAATTAAACTCATCTCCTAAGAAGTTGATTTCTAAGGAAAAGGTTAGAACACTACAGAAAAGAATTAGGTCTAAACGATCTACCAAAGGATGTTGATAATTCCGTGCAGGAATCTTGTGGTGAG
The DNA here is from genome assembly GCF_003573695.1 of Papaver somniferum. Taxonomy (NCBI): domain Eukaryota; kingdom Viridiplantae; phylum Streptophyta; class Magnoliopsida; order Ranunculales; family Papaveraceae; genus Papaver; species Papaver somniferum. Next base: position 149,759,529 of record NC_039365.1, on the reverse strand, counting down.
CAAATTATTGTTCACCTCAACACAGTATAACTGTGTTGAAAGTGCTTCTTGTCTCATGTGCCCGCATTTAGAAAAGAGACAAGAATTGTGCACAATCAGGCTCCAGGGTCAGAAACTACTATAGTTTGTATCTTGAATATTATTACTTGAATTTCTTCTTTCAAATAATGGTATTGAAAAGATTTCACCCTAATTGAATAAAAAGATTAAAATCTACATTTCTACCCTCCTAGGATTGTTCCTATTGATTGTGCACGATTCTTACATACTATGTATATAGGTTCCGTTACCTTACAACCTTTTTCCTTCTCTAAAACTCTTTTCATCAACAGATTGCTTGTGGAGCTGTTTTATCTGTGGTTATTTTCACAAACCCATGTTCCACATTTACGGAGACACCAAGCATCACCTCTTCTGATAGAAAAGATGTTAATATGATTGTTAAGCCGCCAGTCATGAAGGAAAAATAGAAATCTGATTCCTGTATAACTTTGAAGAGAAAAGGGAAGAATATGAAGAAACCAAGGGCTAACACCTCAAATTTTCAAAAGTTTTATGTTTTTATTGAAGAGCTAAAAGAAACAAGAATGGAGATGCAGCAAATAAAGGCTATTGTTCTAAGATCTCTTGAAATTCAGAAGGCCCTGGTTTGGCAACAATCAAGAAGGTTTGTTGGAATTGACTCCTTTCTTCGTGAATCTTATGTTCCAATGTCTGTTGACGATAACGAGTTCGGGGATGATAAGAAAAATTCAAGAATCTTAATGTCTAGGAAACTTCTTATGAGAATTTATTCTTATGTTTAAGAAAGATAACTAGGGTTTAGTATAGGAGTTATTGTGATTACAAAGAGCTATTTCCAACATTTTTCATCTTGCAACGTTTTTAGATTTATTTATTAATTCTAAGTTATTTGGAAGATGATTTTGCAGTACTTAATCTTATTGGTTTTATATATTGCAAATGTCTTATGAGATATATATGTGTTTACGTTCGTGAACTGTGATTATCTCATATATGCTCAAAAGTTAAGTCCATTATGTCTTTATGCAAATATTCATAAAAGATAAAATGAACTTTCTGAGAAAATTCTGCAGTATTGATCTTTCCCTGATACACTATTTTGTGAAAGTATTGTATTTACTCCATAAGTTCTCTTATGTTGAGTTTTTCCGACCAAATTAATTAATAAGATCTTCTCCTGGTTAATTTATTCGAGTTTTCTGGATACAAATCCATGTGATTAGTTAATGTCCAACGAAATCCTTATTTTCTCGTAAAAGTAAGGTCGCTCATATTGTTCTCTTGGGAATGACATCAAATGGGGGAGAGTTCTTAAATGAACTTGTGCTTAATTGCCATATCTTTGTGGGAAGAGCGGTTGTGGAATTTTGTAGGAGTTCACTTATATTTTAATAAACTCCTTAATGAATACACTAAGTTTCGATTATGTGAAATCATCGAAACAAAGTTGATATGTTCTTTTTTTTTGAGAATTCTTTATGATCCCATAGTTTTCGTACCTTTGCAAATTTATATTAACAAAAAGGGGGAGAATTATTTAGTAGTTCACGGTACATACATATGGTTTACGGATCATTATGTAAGGGGGGTAGTTTTCATTATAAGATGGAAGTATTGACTAAGGGGGAGTGATACATATCATCATAGTAATATTTCAAAGTTGTGATGAAATTGGACTTTGATTCTATATAATAATACTATGACACTGAGTAACAATAATTGAGAACTTTTGTTTTTGTATTGTTATTGCTACGGATCTTCAACAACAATGATGCTGAGTTGAACACATTCAAAATCGGTAGAGAACTTGAAGTAACGAAGAATTCAAGGAAGTTGAAGAGCCAAGGAAATCAAGCATGATGGATCAGAAGCTACAAAGTTTATGTATCTTCTAATCCATATGTATTGATAGTTTTGTCATTAAAATTTATAAAGGGGGAGATTATTAGAGCACTGCTCGGTCGAACTCGCAAGCGTTGCTATTTCAAGCTTGTTTGTCAAGTTTAGTTGATCAAAAATATATACTTTATTTTCTAGTCTACTTATAGCTATGTCTCGGATTAGTATAAAAGTGTGTAGTTGAGCTTTAGACTTCACAACGTTCACCAATTTAAGAAGAAGATCTACTGAAGAGCTTGGAGTTACTTCATCAACAAAAGGTATGTGGAGACTAAAACTTATCTATCACTTGTAAGTCTATTCTATTCTATCTTCTAATGAGACTAAGTCGTATAGCTATACATACTTTTACATTGTACACATTTGATATTTCGAGCCAAGTTTATCTCATTTATTTATTTCTTGAAATATATGTTGGAAGCTTTTAGCTTTAGCTAAGTTCATCGTATACTTGACGAGTTTAGTTGGAGACAATCTATTTGTTGGAAACTAAATAGTCAAAGATGATCATGTGAAAATTACCTTGAACATCTTACATGATTTATGTGAGACAGTCATTTGATGTTAACATGAGAAGTTTTGTATTGATCGATTAATTACTTGAAGCTAGTGGTATGTGTTAGATTACCATTTTCGTCTTCTAAGGATGTTTCAATGATGAAATGAGAGTTTTAGAACGAATACCAATGCCTGGATATATCACAGTATGTATACTTTGTATGTGCACTGTTAAGTTCTAGTTCAGGTCCGGAACTCTTGTTTGTGAAATATGTTTGCAAACGGGTTTTCCTATGAAAAGGTACGAAGATGTTGTTCGCGTAACCTGTTTGCGAACGGCTAGACAAGGCCAAGTATGGAACTGTTGTTCGCGTACCTTGTTTGTGAACGGCTAGACAAAGCCAAAGTTTGGAACTGTTGTTCGCGTACTCGGTTTGCGAACACAGTGGTCAAATTCTAAAATCGGTAAGTATGGATTTTCATACTCAAGAACTCAGGTTCGTTTGATAACTCAGTTTTCGAACTAAAGTCCCTGGAACTTTAATGTAATAAGGTATGTGAACTAATTTTACAAACCGTGGCATTATGTTCGTGAAATGGTTCTTGTATAAGTACTTTGTACAATTACAAACCAAACCAATTTTGTTTCAAATGATTCATATATATATATATTTATATAAAATGATGAACATTTGAGCAACTATCTTGAAACACATTTAGATTCATTTGATTATCTATCATGATTGATTGGTCATCATATTTGATCTAGAAGTGTTAGATGAATATGACTAAGTTATAAGTGTTAATATGGCTAACTTCAGTTAACTATTATTGAGCCAACAAGGTATACACGTTTGGTACGGTTCATCCGTATCTAAATATAGGTATATTTAATTTGCGTGTATCAAGCTAATACCATCTAACGGTGGAGATTGATTGCTTAATTTCTAAGCAGACTTAGCTTGAATATTAAATCAGGAGTTCATCTGACGGTGAATATCAATTGCTTTGTTACTAAGATTTCTTAGCTTTGATTCTAAGCAACCCTGATTTGAAAGACTATATAAGGGAGAATTATAGCAGCTGGGAAACCTAATCCCGACACGCTCATGTGTCCTAGTTGTAAACTAGAGTCGATTCTCCTTTAACCTAGGTTTTTCCAAAACCATTATTAGGTTAACGACATGAAGACTTCATTTGGGATTCGTAAAGCCAGATCCAATTATTTTTTTCTGTAGTTGCGTATTCTGATCTTACGTGTTCAATCGTATTGAGTTTTATCTTTTCTAAGATTTACTCGAGAATCATTTCGATATGTAAGATATAAAGTAATCACAACAGTTCTTCGTCTCAGACTCTTGTGATTCTGCAATAACTTCTTCTGTTAATCAGGTAGGTTATTGTGAGCTGATTAATATTTCTAGGCTACTCTTTGGGAGTATATGACCGGATTTTTTGTTAAGTTTCCTGTTCACCTTGATTAATCTAAAGACGGAAACAAAACCAGAATAGACATAACTGTGGGAGACATATTTGTTTATAAGTCTTCGACTTTGGGTCGTAGCAACTCTTAGTTGTGGGTGAGATCAGCTAAGGGAATCACGTACGCAGAGTCCTGCTGGGATTCAAGAGGCGTAAGGAACGCGATTTTACTTTAATCGATGTGAGACTTGGTTAGGGATCAACTACAGTCCAGTCCGAAGTTAGATTGGAGTAGGCTAGTGTCTGTAGCGGCTTAATACATTGTGTGTTCAATCTGGACTAGGTCCCGGGGTTTTTCTGCATTTGCGGTTTCTCATTAACAAAATTTTCGGTGTATGTGTTATTTCTTTTCCGCATTATATTTGGTTATATAATTGAAATATCACATGTTGTGCGTAGTTCAACCAGTTGATAAATCCGACCTTGATTGTTGGATAGAACTTGGTTAACACTCGGTCATTGGTATTTGGTACCATCCGAGTTATTCTCATATCAATCAGTCTCCTGGATTTCTATCTAGTTGATTTACTGATTGTATTGAGAAAGAGATAAACTCTTTGAGATCTTTCTTGATTGAGTCTCACTTTTAAGTCGGTGCTCTCGGAATTATATTGGAGTTTGGTCCATACAGAATGCCGAACGAAATATTGGGTGTGATTGTTATACCCAGCGTTTTCAGGGTCCACTATCAGCATACTCAAAAAATTTAGGCATTTTATGACTCGGCTTACTATGGTTTTTTCTTGTTTGGTTTCAGAAAGAATTAAAATTTCTGGTTGGTTTTGTTTTACTAAGTTTGCCAATTGGGTTTTGGTGAAAGGTTTCCCCAAACACTGATCGTTCCAAGATAGGACATTTAAAGATATTTTTGTGCTTTTGTACCAGTATTCAGCGATCCAAATAATCCTTACACCACTTGTGACCCTAGACCAATACACATCAAAACCTATTTGATCCTTACTAATTTGATTTTCATTCCTACTTTTCTCTTCGATCTTCACATCATCATGCTCGCATAAAGTAGTAGAAAATGAAACCTTTCAAAGAGATATGTGACTTACCTAGCTCTCCAATTTGCGAAAGCTTGAACTCGTTCCAGCAAAGGTTTCTGGGATTTGTACTATGGTATCTTGTTGATTGACTTCACTTTCAGCACGATCTCCATTTAGCCACCTACAGGCTTCACTCCCGAGCACTTCAACTCTCAAAGAAAGCTTGATCTGATGGGAAGGATCAATAAGGATTGAAAGGAGCAACAAAATTGAAAGAAGGTTGTTCTGCCCGTGGGATCACATTGAAAGAGGCTGAGATATATGGCGAAGGTACCATGATGTCTTTCGATTGAGATCCATATCAACATAATTTTGAGATTGCATTACTTCCTCCTGGATAAGTAGTGTAAAGTTAAACTTTACTTCAGCCTAATTCTTCTTCACCATTGGAGTTCCTCGTCCAATATATGTAAACAACAGACAAGGAGGAGCGTAAATGTCTTTAGTAATTGTATCAACCCTAATTTTGTCATCCCTTGGAGGTAGTTTCTTCTTTGGAGCATCATGAATTTGATGTTTCCTTTTTTTGCATCATTTTCTCAACGCGTAGCATCCTCAATTTAACGGCTTTGAAATGACCTTGTTTTTTTTTTTGGAATATTGGAACCCATCTATCTCTGCATATTTCTTCTCCTTTTGTTGTCCGAAATCAATCAGAACAACCTCCTTATCCATGTTTCTTCTCTTCATTATGACCTATGAGATCCCATCCTAATTTTAATATCCTTTCTCTTCACCAAACTAATTTGTGCTAATTTTTCTTCTTCAAAAACTTCCTCAACAGTCATATCCATTTTCCTTTTTTCCCTCCGAAGATCCCTGAGAGTTCTATACAGTATTCTTTCGGGAGAAAAGATTAGGTTGCGCAGTTATAATTTGATATTTTTGCGAAGATATGGGGTATTCAAATCCATTTTCAAAACTCGTATCTGCCAACTATGTTCCAAAGCCGAACTCAGATCTTCTCTTAAAGTTGGCTCATGAACAAAACTAAAGAGACCAGAAGTATTTCCACACCTAATACTTGGATCATTCCAACTCTGTATCTTACTCGGGGATGTCTCTTTGACATATATAGTTTGTTTATTTGAAGACCCAATCACTTGTATGTCTATTTGTCTTTCTGAAGTACTTGAGCTTGAGATTCTTGTATCCTCATTCGACACCAACATACAGAACCCTAATGGAATTTTCGGTGCTACCAGATTTTGGATGAAATTTGTTGTGATTCCCATTAGGTCACCCATATGAGAGACTTCTCTTGTAAGGTTTGGTATCGCATTTGAAGTTTCGGTAGCACAAGCAGTATGATCCAATTGTTCCTCTACAAAAATCATTTCTCCATGCTCTTCCCCTTCATCCTCCTTGGAATTTTCTTCATAGTAGCTTGGTTCAGTAGCTTTGCACCTTTGTCTAGGATGGTTAATGATATGACAAATTCTGCAGAAAGATTTTGGGAGTAAGTCGTAATAGAGGATAACATCTATATAATCCATTTCTTCTAATAATAGGCGGAATGTCGGATCAAAATTTTTATGTAAATCCAGAGTTACCAAGCATCTAGAGAAAGGTCAAGCATAATCACGATCTTGTGGCATTTCCACTTTCACGAAGAATCCTGGACTATATGCAATCATCTCTGGTATTCCTTCGTCAAAGAACTCTACTGGTAGATTCATATAGCTTACCCGGAAATTTCCTTGCACCATGCTGATGATAGATGGAGGGACTGAGTATTGATAGGCTTTAACAAACAGTAACCATACATCGTACTTCGACAGGGAGTATCTCTCTATATGCATCATCTTTTGACGTAAGCTTGAGTGTAAACTTATTATCTTCATTTGATCCGCTCACCAAAGTTGTTGTTGGTTGGTGAGTTAGACCCCATAGGAACTGGAACATCTCCATCATTTTCATGATACTCAGTTTAAATGGATTTAAAATCCGTCCCACCACCAAACATTCAGTATTCTTTTTGCACTTTGCACGAGTCTCAAGGGTGAGAACCAGGGATTTGGATATAGTGAGTTGTATATTCATTCTGTCGAAAATCTCATACTAAACAACTTGATGATGGTTTGTTTCATAGGTATCCCACAACACAAATAACTAGAGAAAGGTAATAAGCGTTCGATATTTGAGAGGGTTTATGAGAAAAAATTTTCCATAAAATCATATAAGAGCATCCCTAATATCCACCACTTGAGTTTATAAGTAGCTAGAAGAGATTTTATGGTGGCAGTTAGGGAAGGTATAACTCATCCAAAGGGGGATAAAAAATCTTCATGAAAGCGAAGCAAAAGAGAGGAATACGGGGGAGAAAATTTAAGGCCCGCAAAAAGAAATGAGAGAGAATATCAGAGAAGATTCAAGAATGATAAGATAATTATTTGAAAGGGAAGTGATAGATCTGATTTCACCAAAAAAAGAAAGTATCGGGATAAGGGTGAAGTAAATAGTGGAGAAAGTTGTTGAGAATGAGAGTTGGGGTGCTCCGAGTGAAACCTGCAAGCACACAAACACGAGATATTCAGGAGTTTTAATGGAGAAAAAGCTATCTTACCTGGGAACCTCTGCGGAAGCAAAAACTTTCAGAGGGGGCCTGGTAACAAGATTAGTTCATATGCATTCCAGCAAGAGACAAATAATATTTGTATCTTTTTGTAGATGAAAATTTCAAAGATTTTGATTGATTTTTTTTCGAATGACATCGCTATGATGGTCTCAAAACGTCTCTCTCCTCAGGTTTTTTTTATTTTTTTTTTATCTTTTTTTGCTCCTCTTTAACATTCATTGTCTCCTCTTTCTCCACGGTCATCCACGCGGGTGATGAAAATAGCTCAATTTTACTTTGAACGAGTCGGGGTATCCAGACCTCTTTTAACACCTGACTAATTTGTAAGGCTTAAGATTATAAGCCACCACATCCATACCTAACGGGTAAAAATATTTGTTGTGAGAAGGTTAAAGTATATATTGTGAGCCTGTGGACACACGAACTACTCGGGATCCGAATGCCCGCAATCAATTGTTAAAGTCTAAAGAGATTACGAGGATGATACCCTGATGTGGATTCATTGGCTCAAAACCCGCGGGTTTATCATGGCCTCCTCCATCTTCCCCATGCGTAGCGATTATGCATGGGGTACAAATATAAAAGGAAAACAGCATATATAAGTAAATGCATGCGGAACTTAATGAATGTAAAGTGCTGAAATGTAAATAAGACCAAGGTTTACGTGGTTCAGCACTAAGGCCTACATCCACGGGGTTTGTTGTTCTGCTATATTATTCACGGTTACACGAATAGTTGAATGACTTGGGGTTTACATATTTCTCTCCACTATGGGATTCCTTACCTTTGCTACTCTCTCTCTCTCCCTCTCTCTTTCCTGATGTTTTTTCCCCCTTCTCCCCCTTTGTGGAGATTGGGTATTTATAAGGTAGGAGTGTGGGACCCATCTCTGAAGACCGTTGGAACCTTATCTTCTAGTGTCTTGTGTCCATCACGCAGAGGTCTGCGTTTCCCCTCGATCCCGCGGAGGCATCTTCGCTCGTTCCATAGGTCGGTCGACACGTGCACTGCTCAGAGTGTTTAATGCGGGTGGTTGAGGGGTCTGCTCGTGTCAGACAAGTGTCTTCTGCCCCTGTCAGTACGTGTCAGCTGACTTTCTCCCCACCGTTGATCTTAGCTCCTCTTCTGGGGATGAGATAAAGCAACTCCTAGGGGTTTATTTGGTGCTTCGCGACGCATCGTGTTTTGATGTCTTGGCTTGCATGCTTTCCACGTACCTTTCTGTATACACGTGTCCGATGGTGAGATATATGTGTACACAATTTGCCCCTTTTCTTCAGGCTTAACTGACTAATGGGTGCCTTGAAGAAAAACTATCGCCGCACATTCTTCTCACTCCTAATAACTTCTCCTAGATACTTGGGCACGTCTTTTATTCGTGCATTAACTGCTTATGTAACGGGCACGTTTTCCTATTTCTCCCTTAATTTCCTCTTTTCTTTCGGGTATTTTAAGGATAGAGAGGAAATTTAATTTCATTCTTCCTAAACACTCTCTCAGTTCATTCTTCCTTTAAGTTTCCTACCTGCCTTCATTAAACCTGTGACCTTAAAATCTTTGTCAGTCTTCATTGCACCTGTGATCTTAACTTCTGTCAGTCTTTATTGCACCTGGGATCTTCCCCTGTTTGTTTCTTCTACTTGCTGTTTTTTCCGGTGAGTTTTTCTTGATTTCACTGTTTTATGCCGTGTTGAATTGTGAATTTTCTGCTATTGTTGTTCCTTGTTTGTGATGAAGAACTCTTTCTGATGCTTTCATACTAGTTTGCCCCTGTTCTTCATCTTAAATTAAGGCAGTCATTACTTCGAGGGTGGAGTATTGAGATTGTATCCTAATTTTAGGGTTGCTATGTTGTCGTGGTTGTATTGCTATGAATGTGTTTTTTGATTTTTGGTTATTGTGTGTAACCTGTTCTTGATTTTATTCTTTCCGCAGCCATGTCTGACCGTCCGCGGCCTACCTATGAGACTCCTGATTCTAGGTTGTCGAGATCTCCTCAGCGTCGAGAGTCTCAAGATGATGTTCGTCGGAGTCGAGTGTCTTCCGGAGCGAGAGCCTCGTCTTCTCGGGAAGAGATTCCTCCGATAATTCCGTCTGGCTCACGGAGAGTCTTTAATCACTCAATGGTGCGTCCTCGTGAAGAGACTCGGAGTACGCAGGCTCCTCCCCGCGCTGTTGCTTTTGACGTTCCTCCTTTACGTTCGTTAGTGCCCGAGCATCATCCACGGTCTTCTCCAACTTTGAAGGGGAAGAATACAAAGGGCGTAGCTCCTGCGGCTGGATCTTCAAAGAATCCCCCCGTGAAGAGAAAAGCGTCTGAAGCGTTTGTTAGCTCATCCGGCCCCGCCGAGGAGGAAGAGGCTGCTCCCTTGATACGCATTGTTTCTGTTAGCAAGAGAAAAGTAACCTTCAAGCATATCGATCTTGAAATATTCAAGGAGAAGCATGATCTCCAAGCCTTCGGGGTTCGGTTTTATGCCCCCGAGGATGATATCACGTATGAGCTGATCTCTAAGTACGAATTCGATGAATTTCACTTGTTAACGACGGTTGGGGCCTTCGAGGCTGGTCTGATGCTGCCGTTGTATAAATCGGGTGATTCCTTCTACTACGACGTGCTCGCTAGTCGTGAGGGTTCTTCCACAAATACTCATAGCCGTTCCGTATCCCAGTTATCGGGGAATTACCTCCGCGCCCTGAAGGAATGCTATCTGCGGAGTAAGGGGGAAACGTTGATGACCTGCTACGTCCCCAATCCCTTGGAGAAGGAATGGTACACTCCTGAGAATTTTAATAACTCCTTCGGTGATTACGTCAATAGCAGGAATCGCAAGCCGTGGAGTGTCAGCCTTCGGAATCTTCCTGCTCCCCGAGGCGAGATTCGTTTGTTAAATGAGGTCAGCGATGCCAAGCTGAAGTATGTTCCTGGCACGGAGGCGTCCAATCGTCGGAAACTCTTCCCCGCGCGAGAAAGGATCAAGCGTGATCATGACTACGAGTGGCACGCCACTGTCATTGAGATAGTAGGTCCGTGGGCTTACGGTTGGATTCCCGGTTCCCGCGGATGGAGGCCAACCGAGAATAGTAAGCCGCGCGAATCTCCTCCCGCTCGCTATGGAGATTTCTGCCCCTGGCGTCTGAACTTTGCGGGCATGAATTTTCCTTATGCCTGGATGTCGTAGAGGGAGACGAGGAGGATGGTTCCGGTGCTATACTCCCATCGAAGAATATCTCAGCTGCTCAGGTACGCAGATTGTAGTTGTGTTTCGTTTTTATAATTTCCATCGGACGGGAAGAATAATTCCTGTGGTGTCGGTTTCAGGTATTGAAGAAGACAAAGATTAGGCCGAAGCAGTCTTCTACTATGGTGGTGGGTGAGGTTGAGGCCCAAGAAGAAGTTACTAGTCCTGTGAACGAAGAGTTTGCCGAGGACGAGATTACAGATGGGGAGGAACGTACTGGTACCTCCACTATCAATGCCGAAGAAGAGGTCTTCGCTGGTCCCGCCGGTGATGGAGGAAGGAACAAGGGTGTAGTGGCGGATGATGTTGTCATCGAGGATGTTTCCGTCCCTGCTGGTGATGTCATGGATACCCTCCCCACTTCTCAAGAATTTTCTTTCGATCGGATGTATTCCACGGGGGAGTTCTTTGACGAAGCCCTCGATTTTCCCGAGGACTTCTCTTTACTTTCCCCTAATGACAATTGGGATGTTCTTGGTGGTGATGGTAATGGTGATGCTGCTGTAGAATGTGTTGGTGCGGAGGAGCCTGCTGTGCATGTAGGCGCGGGAGAACATGCCAACGTTCATGCTGAGGGGGTCGAGTCGGTCAAAGGAAAATCTGTTGTCGACGCGCCCGCCGATAGTCTTCCCCAGTCGCCGATGTCTGAGGGTGAGGATGCCATCATGAGTTGGTTTAAGGAGAAGAATCTTCTGTTTGTCTCTCATCCTGCTCCTGTGGTTGTTGGGGAAAAGGAATCAACCGCGTATACCCGTCGCATGATGGAGATGTCTTCGAAGGCGCAGGTGTCTGAAGCCTGGGGAACAAGGTTGACCGTTCCCGAAGCTACCCTCGTGCCGGAGCCTCCTACTTCTGTTGCCGATATGATGGCTATTGCCGACGGGTATCAATATGGATTCCCGCAACAGCGTGTGCTGGAGGTATATTTTCGTACATTTTTGTTCGTGAGAATAGGACGCTTCGGTTGAATAATGTTTTGTCATTTTGATGTGTAGATGATGAGGAGCGAGCATTGCAACCACGTGCTATATCAGTTCTTTAAAGCAAAATCTCTGAAGCTCGAGGCTAAGCTTCGTCATCGGGAAAAGGAATTATCTGCGGCGGAGGTGGAAATAGAAGAGCTGAAGAAAAGCCTCAAGGAGAAAGAAAGACTGGGTGAAGCAGAGGCTGATCTTCGTTCAGAACTTATTGCAGTGCGCGCTGAGTTAGAGCAAACTCGTAGCCAAGTTTCCACTTTCACAGGTTTGGTTCTTTTCCTTCGCCGTTTGTCGTCATTCTTTTTTCTTAGTTGTTCTGTCTGAGTCTCCCCACCCTATGTCCAGTGGGTGGCATCCCCGAGCTGGTATGGCTTCGAAACGAAAGAGCTCGGCAAAAATCTCGTATTAGAGATTTGGTTGAGAAGATTAAGAGTGAGGCTAGGAAATGGGATGCTCGGGCTGAAGTATGGCGCGCGCGACATGTTCAGATGGTCGACATGCAAAATCTGTACAACCATGATCGTGCTTTATTTGATGGCACACTGCTGTGGACCAGTGATAATCTGCGGGAATCCCGCGAGCGTACTTCCTTGTTGGAATCTAGGATTCAGCTATTGGAAGAAGAATTACAGACGGCGCGGTCCGTTCCTCTTTCAGGGGTCCAAGATAATATGCTTGGTCTTGCCAGGGAACGAGATGATGCTCGTGCTGAAGTCTATGCTCTCAGCAATGCTCTTTCCGCGTCTCGTGCCGATGTAGCCCGTCTTGCTGAGTCTGAGAGGAATCTTGAAGTGTGCATGTATAGACTCAGCAAAGGGGTCTCAGAGATAAATAAAGAGGTCGACCACCTTCGTCATATGGACTCGATGAAGCAGGTAGAATTAGATGCCTGTCAATTTACTCTCACCAACCTTCAACTAGACTATAAGAAATTATCCGCGGAATATGATCATCTTGATGAAGCGCGAGATGCGGTTGTTAATGAATATGAAGAGGCTTCGGCTTGTGTCGAAGGTATAATCCCAATTCATCGAGTGTGATCTTGTTAGTTTTCTACGCTAACTTCGTGGTGTTGTCTTTTTCAGGGCTCGAGGAACGGCTTCGCATCACAAATGAAGAACTTGAAAAGGCTCAATCTTCCTTAGCACAGCAAAAGGAACAAACCAATCACTTCAAGAATTTAGCAGCCACCCGCGAGGAGGCCGTTGGTGCTGCTTCCAGAGAAGTGAATCGGCTATCCTCGTTATTATCCCAAGCCCAACAGCGGACAACAGTTATTAAACATAAGGCTCGTTGTCAATTGGCTGAGGAGACGAACAAGATGCTGGAGAGGATAGAGCTTGGCCTAAGGAATGAACATGGTCTCGTGAAGAACTACCCTCGTCGTCCCGTTCCTGCTGCATTGCCCAGCTCCTCGGGCCCCTCTTCTGGTGGGAGCGTCCCATCAAGTCTGAGGAAGAATCCGGATGACGGGACCGCCACCTAGGTAGAGATGGCAGCGTTCTATAGGGTCCGCGGCATAATTGTGCTTTTTGTAACGATGTAAAAGGAATGTTTTTTGATTGTGTATCCTTGGCTTTGGCCGTTCACTTCTTGTAATCACCCTTTATGAAATGAATTCTCTTCTTGATATACCTACAATGTTTTTGTATTTTAAGTTTGTGAAAAATCAAAACAAAAGTTAAGTGTTTTTGAGTGCGATACGAAAGGAAGGTACCTTCGTGATCGTCTTGAGACCTGTCACCCCGCTGGCAAATCCTGGGCCAGAGGATTCCCAGACGGTGGGGGCCGGGGCAACGTTCTAGGATATGGGGCGTAAAATATGTACGCACCCATTCCGTCGACCCGTTGCCTTAAGATTGGTTGGGTATCTCTTTCTGCTGGGTGCCTTCCCCCTGGTCCTACACTTATGGACACTGATGGGGGAGCCCTGAGAGATTGTAGATTAACTACTTTCCCCAATATTGTAGGTAGATTCCACAGACTTGATAATTTAAAAGCTTGTTTAATTGATAAGTTGAGGTCTGCAATTCCTCTTCCAGAGAGAGAAACATGTTGGGCGGGGAGGCTCCTTTCTTCTTCTGGTATATTCCCAGCAGATTCAAATCTGCGTTGCTTCTATGGGAAGTATGGTTTGAGCCATTTATCATTCCAAGGATGCCGGAGGACCTCACCTTTTAGATTACGAAGGTAGTAAGAACCGTTACCCGCAATGTCGTGGATCATAAACGGTCCTCCCCATGTAGGTGCTAACTTTCCCCATTTCTTTTCTTGCTAATATCGTGGGATTGTTCTCAACACATACTGCCCTTCTACAAAATTTCGTAGCTTTACCTTTTTTTTGTACTCCCTTGCTAGTCTTCGTTGATAATTTTCCATCTTTTGCAATGCTACTTCCCTTCTTCCCTCCAAGTCGTCCAACCTTTCTAACATCATGTCTGTTGTTAGGTTTTTCTCCCAGGCTTCAGTCTTCGTGGTTGGCATAAGGATTTCTGTAGGTATGACTGCTTCAGCTCCATAAGTAAGAAGAAACGGGGATTCTCCGGTAGCGGACCTTCGTGTTGTCCTGTATGCCCACAAGACATTGTGCAGTTGTTCGCACCATCTTCCCTTATGCTCGTCTAATTGTTTTTTGAGTATAAGGGCGAGGGTCTTGTTGGTAGCTTCCGCTTGTCCGTTTCTTTGAGGGTATAAGGGGGTGGACTTGTTCTTTCTTATTTTAAAGGTGTCGAAGAGCATGTCTATATTTTTTCCCTGTAATTGCTTGCCGTTATCAGACACAATTTCAGCAGGTATACCAAATCTGCAAATGATGTTCTGGAATATGAAAGTGAACACATCCGCGTCTCTGATCCTGGCTAAGGCCTTAGCCTCCACCCATTTACTGAAGTAGTCCGTGGCTATTATCAAAAATCGTCTCTTCCTGGATCCTTCGATGAAAGGCCCGACGATGTCTACTCCCCATTTTGCAAATGGCCACGGGCTATCGACAGAGTTTAGCAATGTTGCCGGCGCGTGGATTTTTTTCGCGAAGCGCTGACATTCTTCGCATCGTCGGGACATCCTCGCAGCATCTTGTATCATGGTCGGCCAGTAATATCCTTGCGTTTTTGCCTTGTCAGCTAGTGATCTCATACCGCTATGATTCCCTGCGTCACCATAATGGATATCTTTTAGAATTCGATGCCCTTCTTTTCGGGATAAGCAGCGTAGTAATGGTCCGAGGAAAGATTTCCTATATAGGACCCCGTCCCGAAGATCGTATCTTCCCACTTTGGAGAGCGTCTTTCTAGCTTGCTTCCGATCCGTAGGTAGGCTTCCTTTGTCGAGGAAGGCATGTATTGTCACCCTCCAGTCATCTTCATTGCTGAAATCTTCGTCTTGATTTGCTTTTGACAAGATGTCTTCTTCATCAAAGTCGTTATGGATGTCTTCTCCTACTTGGTCTTCCATATATTCTTCCATCGTATCTTGATTGGTAGCGAAGGAGAATTGAGATGCAATCGAAGGCTCGTATACTCTTGCTATTTTAATACCTTCGGCATTTTTATCCCTCAACATGGATGATATGTATGCTAGGGCATCCGCGTGCCTGAGGTACCTTCTGCATAAGTGCCGGAACTTAATGTTCGGGATTTGTGAAGCCAATGTTTGGACCAATGCCATGTAAGCTGAAAGGGTGTCATCGTACACATTATATTCGAGCGCGATTTGCCGTATGACCAGCTGCGAATCACTTGTCAGCCTTACATCGGTTACCCCCATCTCTATTATTATACGTAGGGCATGTATGACAGCTTCGTATTCAACAATGTTATTGGTATGCTCTTTGAATTCCAATCTAAGTGCCTGTATGATCCTTTCTCCAGTTGGGGTGATGATGACAATACCTATTCCTGCCCCTTCCTTATTTTTAGATCCGTCGACGAAGACTTCCCATTGTCTATGACTCGCAGGTTCGAGGATATCCATTGGATCCCTGATTGCTTCCTCGGCTTCTGGTATTCCCTTGATCTCTTCGTCGTTGTCTAGAGGGAGGTCTGCTAAGAAATCTGCCAGAACTTGGGACTTCTGAGAATGTTGAATTTCATGAATGATGTTGAACTGGTCCAGATGGGTGTTCCATTTGGCTATTCGGCCCACTTTTCCTGTGCTTTTGAGGACTGCTTCCAATGGTGCTCTGCATGGTACCCTGACGAAGTGAGTTAGGAAGTAGGTTCTCAGTTTTTGGGTAGCCCATACCAGTGCGAGGATGAGTTGTTCAATCTTAGTATAATTTCTTTCCGCGGGATTGAGTGTCTTGCTGACGTAATAGATAGGCTGTTCTATCTTTGTATTGGTTTTGACTAATACCGCGCTGACTGCGTCCTCCGTTGCTGCTATGTACAGTGCTAAAACTTCATCAGGGTCAGGTTTCTGCAGGATAGGGATCGAAGCTAGATGTTCTTTGATCTTTTGGAATGCTTCCTCGCAATCGGCGGTCCATTCGAACCTGCTCCCTTTCTTAAGAATATTGAAGAAATGTTTGCACTTGTCCGAAGACCGTGCAATAAATCTGCCCAACGCTGCTATGGACCCATTGAGCTTCTGCACTTCCTTTAGATTCTTTGGTGACGGCATCTCTACTATGGCTTGAATCTTAGCTGGGTCTACCTCGATGCCCCTTTTCGTCACCAGATAACCGAGGAACTTCCCTGAGGTGACACCGAAAGTACATTTCTCCGGATTTACTTTCATGTGATGCTGTCTCATTGCATTGAAAATATTCCTCAGATCCTGGTGGTGATTTTTACGCAGCTTGCTTTTGACGAGCATGTCGTCCACGTAGACTTCTAGGGTTCCTCCAATCCATGGTTTGAAGATAGCATCGACCATCCTTTGGTATGTTGCCCCTGCGTTTCGGAGCCCGAAAGGCATTCTGGTATAGCAATAAAGGCCATGTGGTGTATAGAATGCTGTGTGTTGCTGATCTTCTTCTGCCAGGGCTACTTGGTTGTACCCAGAGTATCCGTCCATAAACGACAGCTCCTCGTACCCTTCAACTGCTTCAACCAGTTGATCTATGCTCGGCAGGGGATAGCTGTCCTTTGGACACGCCTTGTTGAGATTAGTAAAGTCGATGCATATTCTAACCCCTCCATTTTTCTTAGGAACAATGACCATGTTGGATATCCAGGTAGGATACTTGACTTCCTTGATAAATCCTGCGTCTAGTAGCTTCCGAAGTTCGTTTCTACCGCCTCATGATATTCTGGAGCCACTTTTCGTATTTTCTGCCTGAACGGGGGTGTGCCCTGTTTGATGCGTAGTTCATGTTGGATTACTTTTGGGTCAATCCCCGGCATATCTCCTAACTTCCAGGCGAACACGTCCGCATATTCCTTAAGTAATTGGGTTAAGGAATGTTCTCTCTCTTCGCCCATGATGGTCCCAATTTTGACCATCTTCGGGTCTTCTTTCGTTCCTATGTTGATTTCCTTTGTGGGTTCCACTGGTGTGAACATAGGCTTCGGGTTTCCGAGGACTGGGGCGCTCTTTAATTGCTATTTGGCGTGTTTCTGCTCTTTGTTGATTGTTGAGGTACTTGTTTCCGAGCCTCGGACATTATCCTCTTTCGTCAAGCCTTTTCCTGTAGTTTCCTTAAGGAATAGGTCTACGGCTTTCTCTTTCGTGCTTTCTTGATTTCTTACTCTTCGGATTTTTCGCTGTTCTTCTTGCTCATTGTTGATATGATCCTGAGTGGCCTGGCATTCTCGTGTGGCGATTCGATCTCCCTTGATCTTCATGATTCCCTCAGGTGTTGGAAATCTGAGGTATTGGTGGTATGTTGCTGATACTCCTTTGAGCTTGTGTACCCATTGTCGTCCAATAATGGCATTGTAGGGGGAAGGGGTGTCCACCACACTGAATCGGGTATCCAGCTTCATGGGCCCTGCATTAACCTGTAACACAATGTCTCCCAAGGGCTTCGTGGCCGCTCCATTGAATCCGTAGATGGTGTGATAAGAGGTCATCAACTGTTCATCATGGAGCTTCATCCGCTTGAATGCGTCATAGAATAGGACATTCACAGAGCTTCCCCCGTCTATGAGGATTTTTTTGAGGTTACATCCCGCTATTGGTAATGTCAGGACCAAGGGATCGTTATGGTCTTCCATATCTTCTTCGATATCCTCGGCATCGAAGATGACTGGTAATTCCATCCATTTTTCATGTTCGTCCACTGTTATCCCATCGACCTTATATAACTCGCAGCGGTCTTCGAATTGCTTCCGTAACCTTTTTCCAATCTGTGCTGTGAGCGAGGGTCCTGTGGCTTCGGAACACGAGATGGTGTTGATTGTTCGGTTTTCTTCCGGAAGTTGGACTGGCTTGGTTCGTTTGGATCTGTCCTCGGTAACCTCCTTCCGTATGTAATGTTTGAGCTCACCCGCATCAATTAATTTTTGAATCATTATTTTAAGGTTCTTGCATTTTTCGGTCTGGTGTCCGTTGAAACAGTGATACTCACAGTAATCTTTAGACTTTTCGGATCTTGGGGGCTGCTTTCCCTTAGACCATGGCCATTCTAAGTTTTCCCTCCCTTTGATCTCCCGCAGGATACGAGCATAGCTAGCGTTGAGTTTCGTGTAAACTTGGTCTTCGAATTTTCGGTCGCCTGTTCTTCGTTCATCCCTCCGTTCCTTTCTATCTTCGTGAGGTCTCTCATCTGAGGAACCCCTTTTGGCCCCATTGGTTTGTTCTGCTGAATTGGTGCGGTGAGACCTCTGCGGATATGCCCTCGGGTTTTCCCGTTGAATTTCTTCAAGCCGAGCGTGCTTCTCGATAATTATTCGGAGATCGCCTTCTGTCTTGGGCACGCTCCCGTGAATTTCAACAAATAGGGGACTCATTCGGTCCAATCCCCACTTATAGCAATTGATGCTTACCACTGGGTCCACGTTTCATATGGCTTGGAAGATCCTATGCCATCTGTTTGTGTATTCTCTCGTGGTTTCCTTGTAGCCGATTGCTAGTGAAAAAAGCTTATCCATCCCAGTGTTTACAGTCTTGTTGTACATGTATGTTCTTAAGAATTTCTCTGCCAGTTGGTCGTATGAGTGTATGGAGTTTGGTGGCAGATTATCAAACCATGATAACGCCGATCCCTTCAAACTTGACGGGAAGTATCTACAGAGTACGGCGTCGTTCTGTCCCCATCTTGCTAGGACGCGGTTGTAGTACCGAACATGTGCAGCAGGGTCGCTGGACCCATCATAGCATTCGAACGTCGGGACAGGGCATTTCAGGGGAATAGGGGTGTTGGCCAAGCGATGCGTCAGGGGCGTGGAGTTAGCTTCTCTCATAACTTCTTCTAACCTTCCCCCTCCTTGTTTATTTTTCAATTGCCTGATCTCTGCCATCATCTCATCTCGCAGTTCCTCCATTGCGCGTTGGTGTTCTAAATTCTTCAGATCATTTCCGTTTGATTCTCCATCGTCATAATCCGGGTCGGATACGCTATGTCTCCTTGTCGCGTCTTCATTGGTCGCTAGGACGACTCTGCAGTCTTGGTTTGGCTCTGGTGCTTTGGAGCTTGCTTCATCAAGTTGTTGGTTGGTCTTTGTGCTTAGAGCAATCCGCTCCTTTAAATCTTGATTTTCTCTGGCCAAAAGTGCTACAGCTTCTGCGTAAACCTGTTGGTTCCTTTTCAGTTCCTCGAGCTCAGCCATTAGTTGGTGTGATTGGTTGGACCCCTGATTGGGAGTCCCCGCACGTGCCGCTACAGCCGTGGCGCCGCCCTCCTCCATGGTCTGTACTAAAGGTGGCAGGGGTTCAACTTCTGTTGCTGGTGTTTCCAAATTGGAGTGAGCGCCCCTCTGCGGTGCCCGAGCCGCCTGTTTGGTTTGATTCTGGTTATTTGTTAGCGGCATTCCAAAGGTTAGCAGATGCGCGGGTTGGAATGTTCTGGATTCATCCACCCTCTCCCTTGGTTGGTTAAGTTGACTCATGGCGAAGGTATTGCTAGCCTCCGCAGCCTTCGGGACTTCTGCGGCTTCCCCATATTTTATCGTTGCTGCTCTGAGAGCCGCCATTGCAACAGAATTAGCGTTCATGGGTGAAGTGATTTCAGTGGTATCCTGCCTTCGATTGGTCATTTTAGTTTTATCTCCTTTCTGCTTGCTTCGGGTGATGATCGGGGTTGTCCGGGGTGTTTCTTTTGACAAAGCTTTGGATTTTCCTGCTTCCTGCGTCTTCTCCATCACGTGCCTTTTTGTTGACGAAATCTAGCGTAAACTCGCCTTCTTTACTCACAACACGTTCTCTGTAAAAATTTATTCAAACAGAAACGGGGATGTCCGCGTGAAGCGGGTTAGTTGTCGAAATACAATTTTTCAAAAGCGGGTTTATTAAAGGCGATCTTTAGTATATATATGAAAAAAACTGAAAATTGTAAATCCGACGGATTAGGACAATAACCCATGCTTGGAACACTAACTCTTATCGAAGGAAAAAGGTGGGTTTTTGAATATAATATTGTTGACGAATGATCTATACAGTCAGAGCTGATAAAATCGGAGCAATCGTATGCCAAATTAGAATGAAATCACAGGACAAGATAAATCTTTTACCGGGACGAAGTCCCTGTTTCTAGCGCCAAATTGTGGACACACGAACTACTCGGGATCCGAATGCCCGCAATCAATTGTTAAAGTCTAAAGAGATTACGAGGATGATACCCTGATGTGGATTCATTGGCTCAAAACCCGCGGGTTTATCATGGCCTCCTCCATCTTCCCCATGCGTAGCGATTATGCATGGGGTACAAATATAAAAGGAAAACAGCATATATAAGTAAATGCATGCGGAACTTAATGAATGTAAAGTGCTGAAATGTAAATAAGACCAAGGTTTACGTGGTTCAGCACTAAGGCCTACATCCACGGGGTTTGTTGTTCTGCTATATTATTCACGGTTACACGAATAGTTGAATGACTTGGGGTTTACATATTTCTCTCCACTATGGGATTCCTTACCTTTGCTACTCTCTCTCTCTCCCTCTCTCTTTCCTGATGTTTTTTCCCCCCTCTCCCCCTTTGTGGAGATTGGGTATTTATAAGGTAGGAGTGTGGGACCCATCTCTGAAGACCGTTGGAACCTTATCTTCTAGTGTCTTGTGTCCATCACGCAGAGGTCTGCGTTTCCCCTCGATCCCGCGGAGGCATCTTCGCTCGTTCCATAGGTCGGTCGACACGTGCACTGCTCAGAGTGTTTAATGCGGGTGGTTGAGGGGTCTGCTCGTGTCAGACAAGTGTCTTCCGCCCCTGTCAGTACGTGTCAGCTGACTTTCTCCCCATCGTTGATCTTAGCTCCTCTTCTGGGGATGAGATAAAGCAACTCCTAGGGGTTTATTTGGTGCTTCGCGACGCATCGTGTTTTGATGTCTTGGCTTGCATGCTTTCCACGTACCTT
Organism: Papaver somniferum; assembly: GCF_003573695.1. Taxonomy (NCBI): domain Eukaryota; kingdom Viridiplantae; phylum Streptophyta; class Magnoliopsida; order Ranunculales; family Papaveraceae; genus Papaver; species Papaver somniferum. Next base: position 149,738,324 of record NC_039365.1, on the reverse strand, counting down.
TCTGTATACACGTGTCCGATGGTGAGATATATGTGTACACAGAGCCAGTGTCAAACCACTTGCCCAATTTCTTGGCGGTTATAGCTCAATGTTACAGTCTTTCCCACTACACCGCTAATTGAACAAATTTCATCTCACGTACAATATATTTTATTAGCTATTTGATTAATAAAATTTGGTTGTAAAATGTGATAACTGGGACACTGGGATGCGCGGACGTGCCTGTTTTGATGCAGTGTCTGCGTCTGACGCACGGTGGACATAGGACGTGCCCACGACACGGACTCGATGCTGTTTTCATGTTTTGGACGCATATTTTTTTCACACAATAATACATGCCTGGTAGAGAGTTTCGAACATTATTGCATTCACTAATTATTGAATTTCATCAAATCCTGATTCAGATTTGCATAGAATTTACATGCTATTTATTTATTTTACATGAAATTTATACTCACATACATATAAAATATTTTGTATTTATATATACGTGTCCGCGTACTAGTATTTTTAGTATTTGGTCGTATCCGCGTCGCCGCGTCCGAGTCCGTACAATCCATACCGAGAGAATTAAAGATATATCCAAATTGCTTTCTAATACCAATCTGCCGTTGTACGGAGAATCTAAAAAGCAAGGAATCCTAGATTCTGAACTTTTCTTGGATATTAGGCTAAGTCCTATGGGCTAGATATCTAGTAGCTAGATTGGTTATCCACGTCATTTGGGACCACTATAAAACGTTGTTTGGTTCAGCGTTTTAAATCTCAGCCGTTAGATCATAAAATTTATCTCCCAGCGCTGAACCGTTCAGTGTTAAAAACATTTTTTCAGCGATGAATGATTCAGCGTTTCAATCTCGCTGATAGTTAGACTGCGAGCAAATGTTAGGAGAGAGAACTATCTAATGCTAGTGTTAATTTTTTTCCCACACTTTTTTCTTGATTTGCAACACTTTTTGGCCAATGTAGCAGTTCAATCTAGCCCCTAGGAATTAGCCTTAGTAGGACAATTTCTTTCATGTCATCCTAAAACCAAATTCAAAGACGAGTCTTTTCAAAAGAAAATCCACCGTCCAACTAGGCTCCGTCCGCGATTATTCAACGGAAGGGGGAAAGGTAAGGAAGGAAGAAATGTCCGTCGCAGTGTAACTGTATAAGTTTCCATTTTGAAACTGGAAAGGTATTTTGGCGTAGCTAGCCAAGGTCAGGTGACGAGGGAGGGAAAATGAGTTTTGTGTGGTAATGTCAACATATGAGATATTTTCGTCCTTGTAAAACGTAAAAGTCAAGAGGCAGGTCAAAGGAGTGTTTGAACTTGAAGTGAAACATCCACAAAAGACAAACACGTGTTTGTCTAGAAGAGAGTTCATACAAATATTGGACATGCATTTATTTTTACTTTACTTGTGTCTACAATCACTGCTGGCTGCATTAAGAGAAACAAAAAGGAGCAGATTTACTCTATATTTTTTTGTTCATTCCGTTCTTAGAAACGTGCTATCTAATGGCAACTGGAAGATGAAACTTAGCTTATATAAAGACAACTCTCTTTATTGATGTTTAGAAAATCTCTCAAAACTAAACACAAGCTCTAATCTTGCTCATATGATCAACCACAACTTTGGTGATCATATATATATAGAACTATGAATTCCTTTTCCTAGTCCTATTACCTTATTACATGTCTTTCCTTTTCTTAGAACTAGATGACTTCTAATTCCCTTAGGATTACATCAATTTTCTAATCTTGTCCTAACCAACTTGTTAATGACTTCTATGTTGAAGTTAATCCAATATTCTCCCCGTTAAGCTTCAACCTTACCCGTGACATGTCTTGTACTCCAATCAATTGTCTCATTTCTTCAAACTTGATCCGAGCTAATGCCTTTGTCAATATATCTGCTTTCTGCTCAGTTCCTGGTTTGTGTTCAACGTTGATGATCTCCTTCTCGATACATTCTCGTATGAAATGATACCTTTTGTGAATGTGTTTCGTCTTCCCATGAAACACTGGATTTTTAGTGAGTGCAATTGCAGACTTATTATCAATCTTGATGAGAACTTTTTCAGGTTCTCTTCCTTTGATTTCACCCAACAGTTCTTGAAGCCATATTGATTGTTTAGCTGCTTCTGTTGCGGCCATAAACTCAGCTTCACAGGATGAGAGGGCTACAGTGTCTTGCTTCTGTGAACACCATGTAATAGGTGCTTCACCTAGATAAAATATATGACCAGTTGTACCTTTTCTTTCATCTTGGTCAATATTATGACTGCTGTCACTATACCCAACAATTCCTTTTGATCCTCCTCGACCATACTTCAATCCACAGCTGATTGTTCCTCTTAGATATATTAATATCTGCTTTATTACATCACCATGAGACTTGCGTGGACTCTGCATATAACGGCTTGCTACCCCCACAAAGAAAGCCAAATCTGGTCTTGTGTGTAATAAGTATCTTAGGCATCCAACATTTTTTCTATAACTCGTTGAATCAATCTCTGCTTCTTCTTGTGCCTTTGAAACTTTAAGTCCAAACTCCATTGGTATCTTAGTTGGATTACAAGTTTCAAGTCCTGCTTCTTTCAGAATTCTCCTTGCATAAGCTTCTTGTTTAATCTGAATCCCATCTACTCATTGATGGACTTCTATGCCAAGGTAATAAGTGAGTTTACCGAGGTCTGACATCTCAAACTTTGATGACATTTCTCTCTTGAACTCATTGATCACCTTAAGGGAGTTGCCAGTCAAAAATAGATCATCTACATAGACTGCAATCACAAGAAGCATTCCCTTTTCTTCTCTTCTGTATACTGATGTTTCTTTAGAGCACTTAACAAATCTGATTTCTCTTAAGATTTGGTCTAACTTTATATTCCAGGCTCGAGGAGCTTGTCTTAGACCATATAGAGATTTTGATAACTTATAAACCTTATGCTCTTGTCCTTTTACTTCAAAACCTTCTGGTTGTTCAACATACACATCTTCTCGCAATTCACCATGTAAGAATGCTGTCTTAACGTCTAAGTGGTGAATTTCCCATGAGTTTGATACAGCTTCTGCTATTAAGAGACGAATTGTCTCTAGTCTAGCAACTGGTGCGAAAACTTCATCAAAGTCTATGCCTGATTCTTGAACGTATCCCTTAGCTACAAGTCTTGCCTTAAATTTGTTAATAGTTCCATCAGCATTTCTTTTAACCTTGAAGATCCACTTGAGGCCAATCACTTTTACCCCACCTGGCTTATCAACTAGAAACCAAGTCTTGTTTCTATTGATTGAAATAATTTATTCTCTACATGCTTGTGTCCATTTAGTCGAGACCTTTGCTTCCTGAAAATTCCTTGGTTCATCATTAACATAAAGTAGCATAATCTCACATTTTTCTGCAGCTTGAAGAACATAATCCTCCAGATAATGTGGCTTTTGTATCTGTCTTGTTTATTTTCGCAGTGGAATGGGTTGAGTTATTTCATCGATCTCCTCTTCTTCTTCTTCTTCTTCTTCTTCTTCTTCTTCTTCTTCTACTTCTTCGTTATTCTTTGGTAGCCCTCGAACCATCTTGTTCTGAGACATAGTTTTTAAGGTTCTGAAACTTATGTGTCCTAACCTTGCGTGCCACTTCCATGTCTGATCTTCCAGTCTCATATTCAGACATAATGGCCTTCCAATCATGAGACTTATCTTGTAGAGTCTATTCTGTGAGCGTGAGACTCTAACTAATAGTCTTCCACTTGGGTCATGAACTGTTAGATAATCTTGTCGCATTCTAACATCACATCCAACTTCTGTAGTTTGTCCTAAACTTAGAATGTTGCTTTGTAAGTTTGGGATGAAGTAGATGTTTGTGACAAGCTTCTGTTCTCCGGTCTTGCTCTGAAATAGAATTGATCCTTTCCCTTCAATTTCTACAGAAGATCCATCCCCAAACTTCACTTGTCCTTTGATTTTCTCATTGAGTTCAGAAAAGTAGTGTCTCTTACCAGTCATGTGATTGCTGGCTCCATTATCTAAATACCAGATTCCTTCTTCTCCATCCTTTGATTCGTAGTTCTTTGGTATTAGTTTCCATTCGTTTAAGAATACAACTTCGTGCATGAAAAGAGCTGTATCTGCTTCCCTTGTTTCATTCTTGTTTGCTTCTTCCATCTTTTGTATTCTTTCAGGGCATACAGAGGAGAAGTGTCCTGGTTTATCACATCTTTAACAAATAATGTTTGATCTATCCTTCTTTTCTTTCCCTTGGTTTTGATCATTCTGACTTGTTGTTCTATCTTGTGAGTTAAACCTTCCTCCCCTTCCTCGGCCTCTGTTTATACCACCTCTTCCACGACCTCTTCCTCTTGTCGCAGAGTTTTGTTGGTAAGAGTTTGTGTACAAGAGTTTTCCTTGAGTTTCTCCATTGTTTTCTTCATCAAGGATTCTCTCTTCATATGCTTTCAATCTTCCAATTATATCTTCATAGCTAGTCTTCTTTAAATCTAAGACTTGTTCGAGAGAAGCTATGATATGAATATACTTGGATCTTGGTAAACTATTGAGAAACTTCTTTACTAGTTTATCTTCATCAATGGATTATCCAAGTGATGCAACTTTTGAGGCTATCTCTGATAGCTTTCCAGCAAGAGTATCAATGGTATCAGTTTCTTTCATCTTCATTCTTTCAAATTCAGACATTAAGGTTTGCAGACGGGCTTCTTTAACTCGATCAGCTCCGAGATTACGTGCCTTTATTGCATCCCAAATTTTCTTTGAAGTTTCCTGTTCACCAACTTGTAGAACAAGACATTCTGGTATTGCTTGAAAGAGTAATCCAATGTCAACATTGTTTTTGTCTGGGTCCAACGTACCAGGATCAATTGTTTCCCAAACTTTGTAGATTTTCATCAGTACCTTCATTCTCATGGCCCATACTGTGTAGTTTGTTGCGTTGAGGATTGGAACTTGTATTGATGGTGGCGTGAACTGTTTTGCACCCACAATGGTGGTTTCGTTTTCCATGGCTCAGAAACAAGCTCTGATACCAATTAATGGCAACTGCAAGATGAAACTTAGCTTATATAAAGACAACTCTCTTTATTGATGTTTAGAAAATATCTCAAAACTAAACACAAGCTCTAATCTTGCTCATATGATCAACCACAACTTTGGTGATCATATATATATAGAACTATGAATTCCTTTTCCTATTCATATTACCTTATTACATGTCTTTCCTTTTCTTAGAACTAGATGACTTCTAATTCCCTTAGGATTACATCAATTTCCTAATCTTTTCCTAACCAATTTGTTAGTGACTTCTATGTTAAAGTTAATCCAACACTATCAACGGCAAAACAATTATTCTTTCTTTACTATGTAACTAAAACCTCGTTGCACATGCTTTACGCTCAGACTTTAAGTAGGTTCTATTAGACCGGCGTATGCCGCTACGTACTACACGCGTAATTGACCCACCACTCAAATAAATATCTGACTTTTCTTTTCTCAACTAAAGATAATTATTCGCTATCTTTTACACCTAACATACACTCCGACAAAGTTCGGTAACCAACATGATGTTCATCTCTGTCAGACCATCACCAAATGGTATCAAGGATGCGTAAAACTCAAAGAAAGAAAAAGGTTAACTAATAAGAATTTGAGCTTTTAGTCGGGGTAACAAACAAGCTCCAACTGCAATCAGTTCCAAGGACGTATACTTTTTTTCTTTTTTCCGTGACCACAAAAATGGTTAATCCACCGAGAAAAGTTTCAAAATTTTACGATGTCCCCGTAAATAGATCTGGTGGTTGGCTGTGAAAACTAAGCCCTGCTGATGAATTTGAAAACATGTTTTCAAAGAATTTTCATTTCAACTTTGTAAAACGAAGTTGTTGCAGAAGTTACCAAATTCGACGCACAGTAGTGTTCGGTACTAAGCAACAGGGCCGTACCAAATGCTTAGGCGGCATAGGCAGCCGACTAGGGCCCCCGAATTTAAGGGCCCCCAATTTTTTTCCCCCGGTATATATATGGTACTGTGAATGGCCGGTCAAACTACGAAAAAAAAAAGGAAAAGAATATTAATGGACTTACAGTTTTGTTTAGAAGCCCAACAAATAAAAGCCTTTATCTTTGGCCACATCTAGTATCCAAGTTTCAATAAGTAAAAAATCCTAATCGACTAAATCACATTTCGGCCATTACTTTACAGAATTGTTTCGTCTCTTCTCTCGACTGTCGTCGTTCTCTCTGGTAAGTTGATTAACAATTAGTAGTTTAATACTATTATTCATTTTTTTTTTCTAATTAATGTTTAAAATCTGCATGACACCGTTGATATGGGTATTGATTTTTTAAGATTATCACTAAACATTAGTAATTTTATTCAATTGCGAGGTAGGTCATTTTTTAGCGTATTAGCTATTTTTATGTAGTTGTTTTCATTTGCAAATTTTACAGTATTATAATTTTCATAAAATTGGTTAAAAAGACCAAAATCAACAATTCCTGGGTGAAAAGGACTTGCACATTTTGATACTGTTTAAATGGACAGAAATTAAAAAGATATTGTTCAAATGGACAAAAATATAAAAATAGTCATCCTAGCCATTTTCAAATATTTTTTTTATTTTTAATTTATATCAAGATGCATCCAGTTTCATCCTTGTTATTTTTTAAATTTAAGCCGCGATGAATCCATTTTCATCCTCGCTATTTTTTTTAGTCCATTTCACCTATACTAATTTTTACTCGTCCATTTGAACCATGATTTAAAATTTTTTAGACAAATGACGCATTTTCCGTATAATTTTACATCGAGGAAGCGAGGAAGGTCAATTTTTAGCGGATCAGCTACTTTTATGTAGTTGCATACATTTGCAAATTTTAAGGTATTATAATTTTTTTTAAACGATAGGTGAAAAAAAAAAGTTTAGGCCCCCATATTTAGTTATTGCCTAGGGCCCTAAATAGTTTGGTACGGCCCTTCTAAGCAAAAACAACAATTCAATCTTTTCCTACGTAAAAGCTATCAAGTCATCCATCATTTCTACGTAAACAAACAAGACAAGACGTACGAGATATCCGAAGATAAGAAGAGTACATGCCAAAATTTAGGTTGCCATACCACTACTCAACTTAAACACTCAATGCATCAAATAGCTAAGGGGTCCCCTGGAAGAGTGCCACATACTACAGCTTAATGATACATTAATGGAGCTGGGTAACAACTAACTACTCCCTCATCTGCTGAGACTAACAATTTTAGTAATAATATCATTATTAAGAACCAGTCTTTAGTTAAACAACTCCTGTTAAAAAAAAAACTTAAAATCTCAGTTTATTTTCTTTTGATAGGTAAGAAAATTAAGACCTACGATTACATCTTCTTCATCACTTTTCTCTCCAAGAAAAAAACTTATATATATGTATAGGACCGAACAAAAGTCAAATAAGGAAGCTTGTATCAGAAGAACTTTCATAATCTGTTTCTCTATATAACAAACATTCAAAAACCCATATATATAAACCAAACCTGTGTCTGTGTTTGCATCAGACACCATATTTTCAGACATCAGTGTTGTTTCAAGAACATCTTTTCAATTTTCTCACCGTAGGAAGGATTTCTAGCTAGGCATCATGATGATGACGGAACAACAGAAAATTCATCCGGTGGCCGACGTGGAAGCACCACATCCTACAGCGCCATTAGTTAATAGTAGGTCAGCTAGATCAGAAAAAGGTGATCCAGAACTACAGCAATACGCACCACGAAGAAATATTCCAGTTTATCATTCGAAACCTCCTAAGAAGAAGAGAGGTTGCTGCTGCAAATGCATTTGTTGGACAATAAGCTTAATTATACTTCTGATAATCATTATTGCTGCTGCTGGCGGAATTCTCTACGCGGTTTTCCAACCTAAACTACCTAAATATTCCATTGATCGTCTAAGAATAACAGATTTTCAGCTTAACACCGACGCAAGTCTCTTTGCAAGGTTTGCTGTCAGGGTTACCGCGAGTAACCCGAACAAGAAAATTGGTATATATTATGAAGATGGTAGTAACCTGAGTGTTTTCTATACAGGAACTAAGTTATGTGAAGGTAGACTGCCACACTTTTACCAAGGGCATCAGAACACTACTATCTTAGATGTGGCGCTAAAGGGACAAACACCAAATGCAAATGCCCTGTTCTCGGCGTTGAGGACTGAACAACAAACAACTGGGAGTATTCCATTGAATCTTAGAGTTAAAGTGCCAGCAAAGATCAAACTTGGGAAGCTGAAGCTTTGGAAGATTAAGTTCATGGTTAGGTGCGATTTGGTTGTGGATAATTTAAGTGCTGCTGCTTCCATTAGAATCAAAACAAGTGATTGTAAATTTAGGTTGAGGCCTTTTTAGTTCTACCTTCCCCATATACTTGCTCCGAGTTTAGATTAAAAGCTTGGATTTTATTTTTTTTCAATTAAATGGGGGATTATTATGTTTGGCCACCATATAGATACTTACTTCGTATACTTTTTATTATATTTATATCCATATATTTTATTTAGATACTATTTTTAATAAAATATAACATACGGAGATGTTACTTTCTTCTCAGAGGAAGTGCACAGCATGTTTAACCTAAAAGTTTTGAATTCGTCTAACACATACAGTACTAAACCAAAAAAAAAAATCATGGTAATAAAAGAAAAATTTATTTAAAAATCTCTGTTATCTTCAGTTTGAAATTTAGGTAGACCACGAGTAGGAAGGAATCGAGCTCAAATAAGCCTCCTCTAGTAAAAGAACATTTGTCCTCATTTTATTTGTAGGCACCTAGACGTCAGACATTCAAGTATGAAGTCTTGAAGAAAGTTCATTTGCACTGGAAGCAAAGACTCGTTGGTTTTCGGAGTTATTATAACAAGACAAAGGGAATTCCACAATAAAATCTTTGACATTTTTTACACTATTTTGGCATAAAAATTGGTCCTATTCACTTCAAAGTTCAAACATGTCTATTCATGGCAGAAGTAGTTGAAAAAACAAAAACGCTTGGGTTGATATATGGTGTAAACTAAAGTAACAGATTCGTTTCAAACGAAGATTTCAGCTGGGGCTACCAGGTTAACCCAAATCTTGGTTCAGACAACAGAGGGACTCTTTCAATTTTCCGATTACAGTTAAGTTGGTCAAGGACCTTTCTACAACGAAGTTTCAAATCCCAGAACGAAACTATTTGAAAGAAAAAAATTGTAGTATAAAAACTTACTGCAAACTTATAAGTATATGACAACATACTTGTAGAAAAATTGTAGAAAAAAATTGTATTATAAGTGACACAAACTTACATCATTCCCGATTTCCCGATTCGGAGTAACTGATAAAACTATTAAGCATGACATACTTGCGGAAACTACTTAGAATTTGAGTTAATCACATTTATTTTTCTGGATCATTAGGTAACCATCAAGTTCCATTGTTCTGACGCCCTAAATAGGATATCATTATTACTTTAGGGTTGGCTACAATTCCTGAATTCCTTCTAGATATCAAGAAGTCATATTCACATTAAATTTGTATTTAAAGAAAAATTAACCATCTAACTACCACCCTATTATTAGTCTAATGACACCAATATTCGTCATCTTTATATGTTAATATATCTATCCATCAACTGTAAAGTTGAAGCTGACATAGTCAATAATAGAAGCCAATTAAATGAGATCTTATTGTAACCATTCCAAGTAATAAGCATGTGTATCTTTTCATCTATTCAATTCTTATAATATACATAAACTGTTTCAAACTTAGCCCCACTAACTACTACTATGTTTTAAGTAACAGAAAGTGCCAATTCAATAGTCATTTAATGACCTGGGGTTTATGGTAAGAAATACTGGTTTTCAATATCTAAAAAGTGAATCACATACACTTAAATAAGAAGTTTTTTCTGTTTTGATCAGACAGCTGGGGTACTTAAATCAGAAGTTGGTCACTCTAAATACTGAACATATATACACGTGTACAAACTACATAGTCTAAGGTTTCTATCAGTGGAACCATGTATGGCTACTACTCCCTACTTTATTTGAAGGCGAAGGAATGTTGATCTGTAACAGACTAACAGTGTTCTCTCAGCAGCCATTGCAAATGTGTCAGGTAATAGTCTTACCACAAAAGTCATCAACCATGGGAGGATTACAATAAATGCTTCAGATTAAGTGTGAATTAGACATGTTAACAATTGTCTGCTGATGAGCATGTACATGAGTACATCTGCTTGCTTCAATTCTTTAATCACCAGTTAATGCCGGGGGTCTGTGTTCAAGGGTCAACAGTGACATACCAGTTTGGGAAATGGCTCTCAAAAATCCCATATTTGCCGTCAAAGTTGGCGCCCTCCAGTAGTCTCCTGTCCCAAACACAACTTTATTCTTTGCTGCAATCTTTCTCGTAGTTGAAAGGCCCATCATCCGCAGTGAAGAAGCATCAGGCACAATCCTATCAAGATTCAAAGTACTTAGTTTATGCAAATATTTTTACACACTTTTATAAACTTAAGACTAACGGTAAAAATAAACATCCAGCAGTAAAACATACTACTTGATGATTACCATCTGATTAAAAAATCCAGTCTGAAATGATTAACGTAATGAACCGATTCTTGTAATTTCTGGTTCAAAATGCTCATTACGCAAATTAGCACAAAATACATTGTTCTTTAACAAGTGTCTATTAATTTACTCTGTTATCTTTTTTAGATCATAATACGTGGCGAAGGTTCACTGTTGTTGGCATCAGCTAATTCCTTTTATATCACGTGCCCAATCCCACCTTGCAATTCCTATGGGTTGTAACCTGCAACACGGTGATACAGTGAACAATATTTCATCCACTAGTGCTCAGCCTTACATACTTGATACAACAAGTAATAACCAGCAACAATGACTCAGGATTGGCAACGGAAGACTTTGGTATTTTTCTCTCTAACTCTTATTGCATCCAATGACACAATAGAGGTTCTGCCATCCTAAATACTTCACAAGAACAAGGTAAAATGAACCCAAAGAACACACAATACTGTACTAACTTATTCCTTAACACACAATACTCTTATTGCTAATTCATCCACACTTGGACTTCACAGCTAATTCCACTTGAACTAAGCCTAACTCTCAATTTCTGCTTTCAACGGTGCTTCAAGGTCAGTATCTTTTCTTCATTATTGCCGAAGTTCGAGATGTTCTCTTTTGAGTCCTAAAGTACTGGGGATTTTAATATTAATATACATACCCGAAAATACATAACTTGGGATTTCATATGTTTAGGCAAAAAAATAGAAGGTCCACTATCTGTATTGATCAGAAAAATAACAAAAGAGAACTTACGAAAGATGTTTTAGTAACTGATCTGCTCTTCATCTCTCCTTAGGCCCCCCACACATTGATACGAGCTCCTTGAACTCCAAATGAACAGTTTCACATATCATGCCTATCTTTCCAGACATCAAAGGTCTCAATTCAGCAAAAATGGGGTTTTGCAGTTCCGACATTACCTGTTGAAATATAAATAAACGCCGACGAATGAATCTATATTGTTAATTAAGGATAAAAAAACATTTATAACAGGCTAACGAGGAAATCAGGCTGTGTTTGGAGTGGGACATTAATAATAGTATGTTCGCGTTGGAAATTACAGACATTGCACTAACCGAACAATAAGAACATGCAGAATATGCTCACTAATAATGCTGTAGAATCTGTTGGCCTACCAAAAGAGTTTCCATTTTACTTCCCCAAATCAATATGGAAGCGACACCAAACGTATAATAGTGAGTAATTGAATTGCAAGTGCAATCACAACTGTGGTGATATGCCCTAAAATCTATATGTTCAATCTGAGATGCTTACTTACCTATGCTTTCTCAAAGTAGGAACATCCTAATATGCCACAATTTGAAAACATGGATGTTGTTCATCAGAGTGAGTGATAAGGATAGGATAGGTTACATACCTGTGCAATTACAAACTCATAGTTGCTCTTAAACCGTTCCCTCAATTCATACTCTGGTGCAGCCAGCAGTTTTTCCGTACACCCATTACTGATTCCTGACACAAGAGCAATCAAAGCTGTCGTACCAAAATTTATGATATCTTCACCCGAAAGCATATCAGGTCCAGTAGATTCCACATCCAAATAGACTAATTTCATCCTTGAAATTAAATTAATAGAATTCATCCTCTAACATAGATGCAGTTGGACATTCTGATAACTCTGATCTAGTATCTCCTAAGAGCGGATCTCTTATCCCACGATCTAACATAGGAACTGCGTTCCCCATAGAGTCTACCTGTATTTGTAAGATGCATGCATTTTCATAAGATCTTGCCATTACACTGACCCAATCATCCTCTAATTCGTCACAGAAATCAGCATTCGGAAGAGAAAATTTAATGCCCAGCTCTGACGCACCAAATTCGTCTCCATGCTTCTTAAAAACAGCTCCATCAAGTCCATTTGCAAAGAAAAGAATGATCGATACTGGTTTCAATGTCAATGTGGACTGAGCCTCAGCCAGAACTTGCTCTACTCGCGTTCTTAACCCTTTATTTTTATGTGATCCTGACCATGAAATGTATTTAGGGTTTCTATCTGATACGATAAACTAAACTGGGCTTTTATCTAGATTACAAACAATATCAACATGAACACCCTTTGCTATTGAATCTTCTTTCTTTCCACGCTGTGAGGGTATCGGAATAGGTTTGCACACACGAGAAACTCCATTTATGAATGGTTGCTGAAGAATGTGAACAATGGATTCAACGTAACCAATATTAACACTGCAACAAAACATCAACAAATAACTCACACTTCAGCAAAACAATTTTAACCACTATCAGCCGTTTGACATGTGAACCAAATTCCAAACACATACGAGGAAAAAACAGTGAAACAACATTGAAATGCATGAAATGCTTGTCCATATTTCTATGAAACTACAGTTCTTTCAGTTCACATGAACATACAAGCTGGCTGTTACATCACCTCGAATAAACACTCCTTCAAAACTGGCTAAGGAAAGCGGTGTCCAAGGTTTATACTTTACACACTACACAAATCTAGAATGCCAAGGATATGAGGAAATATTCTAAGAAAAGCTTGTTTGCATTTTAAGTGCTAAAGTTTGTTCGCAAATTTTGATAAACTAATGCAATGCAGTGGACTCCTCTGGCATTCGTGGACCATATGGAGAAAATTACTTAGTTCGAATGCATTTTCTATTTAATCATTTTAAAGAGAGACTAATCGTGCCACCAGGCATTTACAGCACCTCAAGATTAGACAAGAATCACATTCAGGAGCTCAATTGATAACATAGGTCATATTTCCCTACCTCAAGATTAAACATAATAATAAATTAAATTCCATTAAAAAAATAGAGAATCCAAAGCAAAATTGATCTCTGTTTCAATGAAAATTTGCAGAAATCAGTAAGAAAAAAGAAGTAAATATGTGTTGATTACCTGATCGGAGAAGAATGATTTGAAGAAGCAGATAAACGATTAAGGAATTTAATTTCAGAATGAACTAATCTAACAAGTGTTTGTTTACAAGAATTAGTAATCTTAGAATGAGGTGATAAGTTATTAATTTGATTTGTAACAACTTCACATCTCTTTTTCGATTCTTCAATCACTTCACTTGTTGAAAAATTCCAATTCATTGTTTCGTCATTACTACTACTGTAAGGGTTAGGGTTGTATTCCAAACCTTCCATTTGTATGTACTGAATTTTCCCTTTATCATTCATCATCCTCAACCAACCGCCCAGAAAACGAAATATTTAGGGTGAGAAGACAATAAATGGAGAGAAGAAATTATCAGATAAATCACGGACACGAGCACGAGTTCAGGGTTAATGGCGTAAGTAGAAATTAACGTTTAATCATTTTTTCTGGGCTTTAGACACTCTAGTCCCCCTCCAAAGCCTAGTACTGGTTAGTCCAAATATTCCCGTGTTTACATTTGGGAAACTTAGGCGCAGGCCAAAAAAAAAAATAATATTTTCATTGTTAGGTACACAATTGATTTTTAGTTCCGTGACCCGTAATTATATGAAATTATTAAAAATGTCTGCATGACGGATTATGTATCCGCATGACGGGTTATGCATCAGGGGTATAATTAGCAACGTAATTTGGATATAACATATCTAAAAATCCGCGCCTTGGAATTTTACAAATTTTATATCGTTGGAAATCTTTTTAAGAGAGCTACGCAACGAGTACAAACAAGAATATCAAATTTTTGTTTTTCACGAAAAAATCGGAGGTGATCAACATTTTAGGAAAAAATTTCGAAAACTTGATACATAAATATTATGCAGCCACCAAAAAAGATACATAACACATTATGCAGACGCATAACTAATTATGCAACCATTTTCTCCACTGCATAACAAATTATGCATTTGGAGAACAAAGTTATGCAACCATTTTAGTAAACAACAATCATTTCTAAAGTTAATATAACATTATAGTACCAGGCAATAAATTCACTCATTGAAGCTTGTCGTAAGCATCAAAACAGGTCATAGTGGCAAATGGGTTGTGACATTTGAGCTTCTAAGGCCAAACACCGACAACATTCTGATTCAGAACACAAAACCAGCAGATACGGAACAAAAATACTGCAATCAACAACTCAAAATTAAATCCAGCAGATACAATTTGCTTTAAAACAGCTATATAAAAAGAAGTTTACCTTGAATTTATGTTTTAACATTGCCCAACAATGAATTATAATTTGGAGTCTGGAATAGAATGTGAGACTACTAAAGAAAGAACCCCATTGATGGTGAAAACAAGAGAGACATCTCTAAGAATCAGTAGCAAGATTCTTCCACAGACTCATCTTCTTCAACGTAGTCTATCCTTGGCCGGCCCATCCCGGATTTGTTAACAAACGACTCTGATTTGCCCTCTAGGTTTTAAAAAAGAATCAATTTTAATGATACAAGCAAATCACTTGAGATTATTATTCATCGAAAGCAAATAAAACTCGACTTGAACCAAGATTTTGTAATGAAAATCAAATCCCTGTTGACGAACAAGTTATGGTTTTTATGAAAATTTCTTCTTAAGTCTTGCTTAAAATCACCAGATCTGATAATATAAAGAGTAAAATTAGAGAAGTAAGAGGAGGATTCTTCCTTTTTGAATTGATTTTTTGGTTTTGTTTCGATTTCACTTCTTAACCAATCTTTTTGCCCTGTTTGAACATCTCCGTATCTTTTTCTAATTCTAAAAAAAATAGGTCTCCTAATAATTTTTTCTAAATAAATGGGTGCGTCTGTGAACTTTTGGGACTGTGGGTTTGACAATGGAAAAAACCTGAAAAATAGGTGTGACTGTAGTTTTCACTTTACAGTTCGGTCCAAAACAACGACGGAGCTAGGGGTGGCTAGGGTGTGCTATAGCCCACCCCAAAACTTCACAAAATTGATTTTGACCGTTGAGAATGCCGACAAATTAGCTATTATCCCACCCAAAAATACTGATTCTAGATCAAAGTCAAATAATTGAAGAATAAGAAGAAGAAGATGAAGAAGGAGGTGAGGAAGGGTGATTTAGCATTCTTGTACTAGCTGATTTTGCAAAATCCTTCTCTCTTTAGGTAACTCAAACCAATTTTTGTACCTCTTATTACGTATGAACTACAAAAACCCTAGTGATATCAATTTCTTCTGTCTTTGGCATAATTTGATTCGTTTTTAATATTTGGATCTAGTTTAACTGGAAAAAATTTAGTTAAGAGAACTTATTTAACCTGGCTAAATTGGGGCATATGCCACTTAATTGGGGCCTATAGATTTCTTCATCCACCCAATAGAGAATGATAAGGGGTGTATAAAAGATTGTAAAATTACTAAATTAACCCTTAAAGAAATCTTAATTATTATAACACTAATACAAATACTAAATCATAACTTAATTAACAAATCCTAATCAATAAAAACTCATTTTATTTATCAATTTCCATCAAAATTAAAACTAAATCAATAAATCACAAACAACAATTAAAATCTAATTTCCTTTTGTTAAATAAAAAGAAAACCCAAAAACTGACAATTCAAGTGATTGAGTTAAATCCCTTTAAACCATTCCATCTAAGAGATACTTTACAATGATTTACCTCTAAATCTTTAAAATTCACTCATCAAGTTTTCTGAAAACCCACCCAGAATCGGTTTATATGTTCACCATAGTAATCCGATTCTGGCATTAATCAATTTTTAATGTAAACCTTAATAACCCGATTCTGGGTTGATGTGATGAACATCAACTACAATCGGGTTACATTAGTACACACATTAACCGATTTTGGCTTCTTGTTCGGATCATTTTGGACCATATGTACTCCGATTGTGTAGTTGAAAATCTATGTATACCAACAATCGGACTACATTATCGTCAGTATAAACCGAATCTGAAAAAGCTGCAGCAAACTACCTCCAGAATCGGACTTTATAAACATTTTAGAAGTTCGATTCTGTTACAAATTTCATGAGTCCAAGTTACCCAAAAAACAAAACCACTTTCATTCATTAAGCTTCGTTCAAGTTTGCAGAATACAATATAACAAGCGACAAAATATAAGAATTCGATAGATCAAGTTTTTAACAAAAGGAAAATACTCATTCCAACAAATGGAGACCATCGAATTGATCCGGCTTGATCAATTCCTCTCATTGCCTCATGTTGGCATCATATTTTTTTAGCCACTCCTTGGTGACCTCAGTGACCTTGTTAAACTTATCTACCGGTGGTAATGGACAATCATCACGTACTCTATGACCGATATAATGTATGTTGTTATGGTTGAATAAAACAATTCTCCGATCCTTAAGCGATTCATCCCAAATGGTGTATTTTGGTGCGTATGTATAACATGATCCCTTACCAAATAGATGAACAACGCAACTCCACGTTTCCGCCAAGAGATGACCATATAGAGGCATCTACATCCAATGCTCTCGGATAATTGGTCCATTCCCCTTGGGCTCTTGTACTCTAGCAACCATTATTTCAAAAATCACTTCTTTGTCTTGTCTTGTTTTTCCTTCCTTCATCATCGATATGTAAAAATCCTTGTCTTCTTGTAGACGAAGGCCATCATATTTCTAAAGTATTGACATTGGGTTAGGTTCTCATCATCCGCCAAACTTATATGGCTTATTTGTTCTGACGCAATGTGATACCCACAATTCCCATCTGCATCCACGTCGTCGGTGGATAACACATAGGGCTTAATGATTTCAGGAAGTTTAGAGTAATACTCCTCGAATATGGTGTAACACGTTCGATGGGGTCTACATCGTTCATCCCTAGGCGTGCTTCTATCACCAAAAGCGGCCCTTAGAGTCACCATAGAACCCTTTTGTCTTGCTTCTCCCTTCCATGCACGTAACCTTGATACTCATGTTGTACTCGCTTGACTCTCTTGAGAAGGAACGATTAGATTGTTTGGCGCTTGACTCTTTGAGAAGGAGCGATTGGATCTTCATGTTGCGAAGGAACGATTGGATCCTCATGCTGCGAAGGAGCGTTTGTCCCACTTTCTCCCTTCCTTGGTCAACCCCTTTTCCTTTTAGCCGGTGCCTCTTCATTCTCAATGTGTGAAGGAACGTTTGAAACATTCGTCTTCTCTTGTGCGCTACCCGCTTTCTCCCTTCTTTGGTCGACCCCTTGTCCTCTTAGCCGGTGCCTCTTCATTCTCAATTTGTGAAGGAACGTTTGAAGCATTTTTCTTGGCTTGTGCGCTACTTGTCTCGCTTCCCCCCATCTTCGGTCGACCCCTTTTCTTTGGAACCTTTGCATCTTCATATTTAGCGTCTTCCTTCTCATGTCGACAAAAGATTCTTTTATGACTCAACAACGGGTGTTTTCCGGTACTCATTGCAACCTTAAACTCGTACCTTTCTTTCTTCCTATCCATGTTGGAAGGTGGTCTACCCGTTGGCGGTAGCACCGTTGGTTCTCCGACCGGTACCATATGGGTGTTCGCGGCTAGTTTTAAGTCGTACAACAAAATTTTTCTTCCCAAGCCATCCTTTTTTGCGAATTTCTCGATGATTTCTCTTCCAATATCCGTGTCCACAAAGGATTCGAGTGGTTCTTCGGTTGGGGGTGGTTTGAAAGTAAGTTGCTTCCAAAATCGGTTTATAAGTTACAGTCGATTAAACAGATTATAAGTAATCTATTTATATATGCAACTATAAATACCGATTAAAGAATTGTCGGAAAATCTTCAGAGTCTACAATCGGTTCACGTTTGGTATCATATAATCCGATTTTGGTTCACATTTCTCCTGGAACTCCAAAATCGGATTACATATGAACGAAAATAAACTGATTGTCAACTTTGTGTATTCTACGAGAATATTCAAGGGAAGAAATCGGATTATGCACATAACCAACAAAAACTGATTCTCGTCACGTACCCATCGCGCCAAAAATTTACTACAATCGGTTTATTTGGTGATGAACAAAGACCGATTCTTGTACCCAATTTGGGTATTTTACTCAGAATCGGTTTATAGCATGCTTTCGAATAAACCGATTCTGGGTTAAAATTTTGATTTTTTTTCCTTATTCGGGAATTGGGACGTGCAAATACATGTTTGTAGATCGTTACAGCTCATACCTGTTTATTAGAAGCATTATCATCTTCTTCCTCCCGACGAAATTGTTCTTGTGCTTGAATAATATCCTCAAGCATTCTTTGGTTCACTTTCTCTTCTTCATTCAACAAATTATCCAATTCGGTAGGATCTAAATCATGATAATCTGATGCACCCCCCTCTTCATCACTACTAGAGTCTTCATCATCAGTATATTCTTTCATTTTCGCTAAGAAAATCACAAACCCTAATTTTTACTTTTTTCCCTCTACTTCTTTCCCTCCAAACCTTTAAAAAGAAAAATGAATTTCTACTCTAATCCAAACATTATAATCCCACTCAAACACTTATTAATTTAATAAATATTAACTTAATTAATCATCACTAATTTAATAAGGACATATTAGGCATTAATATAAATACTGGATAAGGAGCTTTTACAAATTACTTCATAATGACCCTATTTTGTCATGTAATTATAGGCCCAATTTAACCGGGTTATTTAAGTGATAACAGTGGTGGAGTTGTTATTTTTGTGTTATATTTTAAATGATTAGCATGCATGGAGGGATTTTTTTGTAGCATGATTTCATCTATCTGATGATTATCCTATATATTATGAAGCTGAAATATTGCCTTCTACAGTTGTAGTTGATCTAAATGGTCATGGGAGGAGGGGAACCCATCCGGCTAGTGTCTGCCATAATTAATTCACCATCTCCATTTCTTTGTACCATATACTTGTTCCAACAGAAGCGGACCACAAAGGAGTTTGGTTAAGATGATTGTCGTAAAAATGATACCCTACTACTTGTATGAATAATAGGCATGAAATTGGTACACTAACTTATACTATTAGAATTATACCTATGTTTGATATTTGTTTAATGACAACCATACTTTTTATAAGAAGTAGCCGGGCGCAAGTTAGTAAAGCAGCAGCATTGGCAGTGGTGAGAATGCACAGGATGTTGGAGGGTGAAAAAAAATATATAGAGAAAAACCTTTTGTGCAGTTACAAACTGAGACCAAGAGATTCAGGCAATATGCTTTTTAAAGAGACTAGATTTTGTGCCCGTGTTACGCACGGGCGAACCCGAAAACCATCCACCATCATTTGGTCCATGTCTATTGCGTATCGGGCATCTTTTTCTTTTAATCATATTTATGAATTGGTAAAGCTCGGGTTAGGCTTCGGCTTCGCCTCGTCTCGTCCCGATTTGATTTGGTGTGGCTGGGCTTCGCCTCGCCCCGATTGGAGAAGAACATATAAATATCACTCACGGATTTGTAAGAAATCAGACATATTTTTGGTTTGCTGTGATGTAGCTTCGCCTCGCCTAGTCGTGCATTTTTGATTTGGTGTCGCGGTGTCTTGCCCGGTCGCTATGTATTATTGATTTGGTGTGGCTACGCTTTTCCTCGCCCCGTTGCTTAGGATTTTTGATTTGGCGTGGTTCAGCTTCGCCCCGCCCCATCCCGACACATTTTTTATTTACTGTCGCACGATTTCGCCTCGCCCATCGCGATGCATTTTTTATTGGGTGTCCGCGTCGCTTAGGATTTTTGATCCAGTGTGGAATGCAATTTTGATTTGGTGGGGGGAATGCAACTTTGATTTCCGTCTAACAGTGTGAAAAACCCATTAAGATTTTTTTTTAATTTTTTTTTTTTGTGGACAGAACCATTGAGAGTTTGTATTATACGTCAACATCATTATCTGCAAAACCATAGTTGACAGCAGTAGTTGATGACTCCATAAGCCAAATACGTTGCAGAAACTTGATGAACCAAAATAAGCACACTAAATTGAATATATTAAAGAAATACCAAAGTTCAATAAAACAAATGGTTTAACTCAAATACTAAATGTTGAATAAGGAAATTTCAGATGCTAAATGTTAATTTTAGCACTACAGGTTCTCCACCAAGTAGAATATCTCCGTCTTCATCCTACCATTCATTGCTCTCGGCTAATCCGTTTTCTGCTAATTCTGCTAATGAAATTTGATTTAACATTCTATTTTACTTTTTTTATATCTGATTTAAAAAGGATGTTGTTACCTGTTGTATTTGACAGAGTTCGTACTTAGCTTCCAGTTCAAAATTTAACTATTGGCGTGAGATGCACTTCGAAGACGAACGGCGTTGCCAGGACCTATACAGAGGACACAGAGAGTTCAAGTATCCTTGTGGTTTCTTGAGGAGCACTTCCTAAAGTAGCAGCCACCCGAGTATAAACACCTTCATGACCTGAACAATATATCCGATTAAAAATATCATTTCCGGCCATCAACAAATATTTATCCTCCATGAATATGCTATTTGAGACTTGCATAAGTTTAGACTGTTCAGTAGAAAAGATGTGAATATTTATGGCAATTTAAACATGTAAAATATGCATCCCCAATTCTACAAAGTTTTTGCAGGCCACCTCCAATTTCATATAATGATTGAAACTAACCTATCACCAAAGTGTTAATGGTTTTGGTGGTATCCTCTGTTGATGCTGTGACATTAGGCAAATGGGTTAATTTGTAGTTTAACGATTCTGCTAACAACTTACTTCTATAATGGTGAAATACCACAGATGTCAACCTAGGAAACTCTCTTATATCTTAACCTTTTTGCTCACAAAAAAATGTTATCCTATCAGAATATTACCTCACATCCTGTTTCAGTTTGAAACCACAGAGATACAGAGTTTGCCTCCTGCGGAATACATGGAACAGTAGCGGAGAATGTTCATGACTTTCGACCTTTCACGTCCGTACGTAGATAATGAATGTTGCCAGTTGAAATTTAGCATTTGACAAAATGTTACACAGATCATATCTTGATGACAACTAACCCCCGCCTAAGCGAAACAGGATGCATATCCGTGTCGGTGCAGCTAACTGTATTTCCCACCTTCTATTTTCCAACATGATCATCATTGCTACCTTCCTTAATTATCAAATTTTCCAACATGATATTGCTACCCATTCCTTAATTATCAAAACACCTGAAATAACAATATTTAACAATCATCTTATTAAAACCCCAAGCCCGACCAAATACTGACTGAAATGCATTAATAACATGGAACCTTTCCAGTTAGTGATTTTATCATGATCATAATCCAATAAACAAAAACTAAACATCAAAGAAGAGGAAGAAGAAGTTGTAGAATAGTAGAAGAAAAAGTTTGGCTAGACAGATGAGACTTAAACATTGTGGAGACGTCTAGATACATTAAATGACCTGCAAAGGGAAGTTCAATCTGGAAAAATTGTTACAATCACCTAACTAACCAAAAACACAAAAATCTCATTTCTTATGAACAAAATAACACCAGAAAACAAAGAATACTTCGAACACAAAATTTAGGGGGTTAACTAATCGAAGGCTTATGTATAACTGTTTAGCCACAACCATAAGGGTTAACTAATTGAAGGCTTAAAAACCTCATAAACAAAACTGTTGTAGCAATCGCTTCTCAATAAGAGTAAGCCCCAGATAGAAAGGAAGAAGAAAGAGGAAAGAATTAGGGTTATGTGTTGCAGAGGAAGATACGGGTCCTGAAATTTTCCGTTTTAGATTTTCCGGTATGGAATAAGAAGACGATACGACGGTATCTTACAGGGTGTTAGTCCTCAAGGGAGTTTGGGGAGTTGGGTGTAGTTAGGTTTTTTCCTGTTAGTCGTGGGGGAGTTCGAAGGAGTCTATCAAAATCCCTGTTAGTCGTGGGAGAGTTTAGAAGAGTCTCCCAAACTCCCTAGAAAACCCTGTTAGTCGTGGGGGAGTTTGAAAGAAGCTCTTAAACTCCCTGTTAGTGGTAAAAAATAGAATGCTAGGGAGTTGGGTTTTTTTGGGGAGTTCTAGGAAGTTTACAGTTTATTTTTGCCTCACTTCAAATCTCTCAAAAGAGTAGAGATTTTGGGAGAGTCTCTCAAACTCCCTACACTCAAAACACCAAACTCTCTCAAACTTCCTAAACTCTCTTACACTCCCTCAAAATCCCCAAGATCTAAAATACATTAAAATCCCCCAAACTCACTCGTGGACTAACCCCCTGTTAGTTAGGTTTAGATCCTGAGGTAAGTGTTGTCCACACCAACGACGTTACTTAACGTCCAGTTAAGTATCGGGTGTAAACCAAGTGTAACAAATTGTTTAGGCACAAAAGCTGATAGAAATATTATCCACCCACGTTTTTGCTAACGGTGTTACAAACGGCCAGTTAAATATAGGGTGTAAACAGAGTGTAATTTTTTTTAGTGCCCAGACCAATAAAGTCCCGCCAAGTGTCCTCTCCTAGTTTACCAATGCCCAAAACTTTTATCTAATTTAATTTGAGGGGGTGTCACACTCACCGTGCGACGTGGGAGCTTATATGACTTAGCATTTTAAAGGAGGGGAGATTTGGCAAGCACTCAGTGGATACCATGAGTCACCACTGTAAATCACATCCTTGATGGCATAGGCGCCAGACGAAAGTGGAGATGCATATAATTGATCGTTCATTAAATTTTTTTTTATCCCACCCAGATAATAAATTCATGGCTCCGTCGCTGGTCCAAAATATGGACGAGTTAGTCCAAACACACAACGATTCCAATTTTCAAAGTATCCAAATTACCCTTCCAAAGTTTCCATATACCAACGATTTTTTTCAAATGTAATTTGGGTCTAAGATTTCAAATCAAATTTGTATCTAAGATTTCAAATCAAAAGAGATTGAGAAAGTTAGAGAGAAAAAGATATATAGACAGAGATACATAGAGATTTTGGAGGATTAACTCGTTTCTTCATCAGATTTTGATCTCAGGTTAGTTTTTCGTCGTTAATCTTTTATTTTATTTCTTCGATTTTGTGATTATGCTTATTTTTTAATGTATGATATGAAATAGATTCGATCTATTATCTTTGTTAGATCTTTTTGATTTTCTGTTTTTAATTTTGATTTTTGTTATGCTTAAGTTTTGATTTTTATGCGATTCTGATTTCGTTTTCGTTTCTTCTTCATAAATTTCTTGCTCTGTGTTAGTTGTTTCGATTTTGAGATCTACATATATCGGATTAAGATGTTTTCTTTCTTCTTCATATGTGTGTTTTTATAACACGATGAAAGTTACTGATGGTGATTGATAGATTGAAAGATTGATTGATCTCTTGTATTTTTGATTATACAGAATGTGTATTTTCTTGTGCACTCTATTGATTTCAGTTTATTGTTATTAAAAGCTTGATTCAAAAAATAACTTCTCTGCTATGTTCAAATCTGTTAGTTCTGTAGAGGTGTACATGTTTGTGCACTCGTATGTGTTTCAATTTATATAGCATGTGCATGGACTTTAATGTACACCATATATGTTTTTTGTAATATGAGGGTATCAAACAAACATGAGAAGGTTGTGTATGCTTTTTTTGAATCATGATGAGCATTATACCCTATTTTGGTAACTTGTACATATTTTGCACACTGAAGTTCTTTGTAATGAATGCATTGATTGTTTTGTTTGAATAAATGCTCTATTTTTGTTTTTTTTTTCTGTAAATGTATACATAGTTGTACACTAGTATGCACTCTCATGATTATTTTTTTGTTTTGTGGGTATGGATGTTGGATTAGTTGTATTTTTGAAGGTGTGTACGTAATTGTACACCTTTGTATTGTCTCAATAATATATGGCATATTTTATGGGTATGGATGTTATATTTTTGTAGGTGGGTACATAGTTGTACACCATTGTGCTCTCTTTTGATTTTGTGTTCTGTTTTATGGTACAGATGGTTGATTAGTTGGATTTTTAGAGTTGTTGATAGACACATTTTTGTGACCGAATTGTCCTCAATTTTCAGTATTGTTGGTACTCGATTTTTCACTTATTACGGTGTTTTATGTGTTTGTAGGTATTTTTGGAAAATTCGGCTCGAAAAGTTAGTATAGGCACCCGGAGGACACATGTTATTCGGACTCTCAGTTTTGGATAAGGGGCACCTAACTGATAAGGGGCACCCCAGAGAGCTGACTGCTAATCGCACCCCATTACTGGTTAAGGGGGCTCCATCTTCTTCCTTGATTTGAAAAGAAAAATTGGTGGGAAATTTGGTTTCAACGGTAAAGGATTTATTATCTTTAAGATAAGAATATCTTCTTGCCTTACAAACATGAAGTTTTAAAGAAAAAGGAAGTTATCTTGTATTAAACAAGAAATATATCCTTAGAAGATTTTATCTTGGATTTTATTCTGCAAATTAAAGAAGATATGGGTTTAGTAAAGACATATATAGAATAAAGAGATGGAAAAATTCTTGAAGATATTTTTAATTAAAAAGAAGAAGATTTTGGAGGTATGGAAGAATATTTTTGAGTGATGTGTATTTGTGTGTATAAATAGAGAGCTAGATGACACATTTGAGGGGAGTTTTAGAGAGAAAGGAAAATCACTGCTTTAATAATTTTCTCACATTTTCATCATTTGTAAACAACTTTTTGAGCCATGAATAAATATTTTAAGTGTGTTTTCGACGTGATGAGATAATCCCCAACACTGGGACAACAGAGGAAGACGAATTTCATACATGGGTAAAATTATTTAATTCTTTTAAGAATTTTGCATTAATTTTAATTGAAATATGATTTGAATTAATTGGTTGTCATTTAATTTGATGAGGTATGCTTAGATTAAATGTTCTGATACATCATGCTTAGGATTTACAACTAATCTTTTGAGAATCTACCTTGGAAAAATCAGAGTCCATGTTAATTTTATTTATTGAGATTTAATTGTTAAGAATAAATAAATCGAACCCTATGTTATGAATTCGACGAAATCCTAGTCCCAGTAACTCTCTTCATCTTGTGACAATATTTTGTATATATTTTTCTTTTATTTTAGTTTATTAGTTCTTAAAATCAATCTCATCAAGTCTGAGTGAACGACAACTCTATTTACTACTATATAAAATTCAATCAGTTGTACATGTTTATACGCTAGTATGCTCTATGATAAATGGATGGCATGTCATGTGGAGGTGCTAGAACTTATTTAAAACTCATAAGCTCAAAATAGTTTTAATTAATGTAACATTATTGGTGCTTAGGTACAAGATCCAGGATGTATGGGTATATAAAATGGTGCACCTTGTCCTATCTCATTGATGTATGACATGTTTTAGGGGTATGGATGTACACAGGTTGAATGTTTTAAATATGCGCATATTTCTGCAACTAAGTGTACATAGTTGTACACATGCTTTTTCCTCATGTTTATTGTTTTCAAACCTGTGCATAGTTCTGGAACTTTATTTTACTTTGTTTTTTCTGGATCTCTTGATTGATGTTTTATGTTTTATTTTTCAGGTTGAAGATTATGAAGTTGATGTCTACGAGATGTGTAAAAGCTCTTATGAATATGATCATTAGTCTCATCTTTAGGACTCCACTTGGAATACAAAGAAGTTAACGTATTAAAATTTCTAGGAAAAAATAAAGAAAACCTACGATGTGCAATAAGTACTTCCCTTGACCTTATCTTGATGATTTAGTACCCTTCTTTCTTAAGACTTGGTAGTTTGTTTTTATGAATTATGTTCCTTTTTTTTTTCCCTGTAGCTTGTTATCATCATGTAAACTTTGATTTTCTAACCTATCAGTATTAGTGCACCATTATGTACACCTTCATTTATAATGGATGATCATATGTTAATTCTCTTTAAGAATCTAGTTTGAGTTTTACTTCTATATGCACAATTATGTCACATTCACGCATTACTCTTCCGCTCTTTTAAAGTAATTTTTTCAGAAACTAAAGGCATTTTTTTTCATTGGTTAAAATGAAATAAACTCTCAAATAACTGAAATAATGAAAAAATTTGAACACACAACTGAAGATAAAAAAAAAAAAGTGTGTTAGGAACCTAACTAGTCATTACTGGGCATGGAATCTACTATCCTTACTACTACTTCAAATACTACAGTGGAACAATGCATATTAGTTTTAACCTATTAGCACATGTGTACCACCATAAACACCTTAATTTTCTGACATGTCAGTAGATGTGCACTTTCATGCACACCATTATGTACACATAATTTTTTTTACCTATAATATACCATATAAGTCTGACACGAGTTTACATTCAAAACATCAATATTCACATTAATAATAAAATTATTCCAAGGTTTAACTAGTAAATACTTGTTTAGGAGAGTTATGAAACATAGTTGTCAGAAATTTAAGAAAGTTACAAACAATTTAAACAAATTTTTCAAAAAGTCTCCTTCTTCTTTTGTACTTGTTGCTTCCTACTTGCACGCCAATCTTGGTACTCTTTTTTTTTTCTGCGATATTCTGCAGTTTGGCAAGGCCACCGACGGGTTTTTATAGGTTCTGATGCTACCATCTCCAACAAGTATGTACGCACCTACAAAAAACAAACGGATCCAACTGTGAAAAGTTGACATGATGCTTGATACAGTTTAACAAATCCAATATTCATGCTAAGTGTGACATACTTATCTAGGTATGTACACACCTATCTAAATATGTACAAACCTAGATAAGTCTAACAAATCCAATATTCTTGCTCACAGAAGACATACCTTATGCCCATTGAAAATGCGGGGGTCTAACAACCACACCCAATATTTCGATTAGAAATCTGTATGGACTAACTCCAATATACTTTCAAGAGAATCAACTAGACAGTTAGATTCAATCTTAAGAAAGATATATCAAGGAGTTAAATATCTCAATCTCTAATTCAATTTGCAATCAGCAAATAGAAATATGCGAGCCTGATTGAATATAAGAGATATAAACTTGGATGGTACCAAAGACCAATATCCAAGGATCAATCAATTTCCAATCAACAACCAAAGGTTGGATTTCACAATTGATCGATACAACACACAACTAGTATCACATAGGAGGTATGGGGATTAGGTTTCCCAGTTGCTAGAGGTCTCCTTATATAGTTTTCAAATCAGGGTTTGCAATCAATGTTAGCTTAGTAACAAAGCATTCAATATTCACCGTTAGATGAAACCTGATTAGATTCAAGCTAATATCTTTCAACTGTTAGATCGAAACTTAGCCTGTTACAGACAACTGAAATATATTTCATTTAGGTTTGAGTAACCGTTCCTAAACGTGTACACTTAGTTGGTTCAACAATAGCTAACCAATGGTTATCTATATGAGCACTTTCATATCAACCGTATTCATCTTTATCATAACTAGTTCAAATGACCTCAAAAGAACTAGTTGGAGAGTTGTTCAATTGCTTAGGTCTTTTGAATAAACACAACTGAAACAAAATCGGTTTGATTCATTTGAATTAGTTCATGAACTTTATAGCCACAATTTGCAAATATTGCGTTCTTTATAATTTTTTTGTTTAAGTTCATGAACTACCGATTTGAGAAAATAACCAGCCTAAGTATGCGTATGGGTATGCGTACTTAAGCAACCGGATTTGAGTTGGTTTTGGTTTCCAAACTCAACAGAAAATTTCGGGTAGAAAAGTTTCGCTAGGCGACTGGTTTAAGAGTTTGTAAACTCCAAACTCAATAGAAATTCACGGATGTGAACTTCCGCTAGTATGCGTACGGATTGTTTATACCCTTGGTTCCCGATTTATGGATTTATAGACTAATGTGCGAACACACTATATATGCTTATACCCAAAGATGGTTACGTAATCTCAACTCTTCATTTCAATCATTGAAACATTCTTAGAGGATATTATATAGTTGTTATTCACAAGCTATTTTTCATCAAAGCGATTTTCAAGATATTGAAATGTCATCATGACATTTGTCACAAGTAAAGATGAATTTGGTTAAAGCGAAAGCTTAACAACACATATTTCGAGAAATAGATAGGCGAGATAAACTCCGCTCGAAATAGCAAATGTGTATAATAGAAAACTACATACTTATACGACTTTTGTCTCAATAGTAGGAGATAGAGTAGATAGACTTTTGATTGATAGATAAGTTCAAGTCTCCACATATCTTTTGGTCGGATGAAGTTCCACTGGTTCCTTGAGTAGATCTTCGTCTTCGTAAGATGATCGACTTGGAGTCTGGAGCTCAACTACGCTTAACTATCCTAGTCCGAGACTTAGCTATAAGTAGACTAGAAATTAAAACATAGAGTTTTGACAACTAAATTTGACAAACAAGCTTGAGATAGCAATGGTTGCGAGTTCGACCGAGCAGTGCTCTAACACCCATGCTCACACAAGACATACTTCTCGACTCCCAAAACAGGCAATACGTTAATGAATTAACATAAAGGTGTACAGATATTTACACCAGTATGATAAACATGATAAAAACAACTTCAAAACACACACAACAGGTCATATGTTGCTGAAACAACATGAAGGTGTAAATATCTTTACACTAGTACCACAAACATGAGAAAAGCAACTTCGAAACATACACAACAGGTCATATGTTACTGAATTAGCATGAAGGTGTACATATATTTACACTACTACCACAAATATGATAAAAAGCAACTTCAAAACAAACACAACAGGTCATATGTTAACATGAAGATGTACAGATCTTTGCACTAATTCCACAAACATGGGAAAAACAACTTCAAAATACACACAACAGGTCATATGTTGCTGAATTAGCATGCATGTGTACAAATATTTAGACTAGTACCAAAAATCTGATAAAAACAACTTCAAAACACACACAACAAGTCATATGTTGCTGAAACAGCATGAAGGTGTACAAATTTTTACACTAGTATCACAAACATGGGAAAAACAACTTCAAAACACAAACAACATGTCATATGTTGCTGAAACAGCATGAAGGTGCATAAATTTTTACACTAATACAACAAATATGATAGAAACAACTTTAAAACACACACAACGAGTCATATGTTGCTGAAATAACATTACAGTGTACAAATCTTTACACTAGCACCACAAACATGGAAAAAATAACTTTAGAACACACAAAACCGGTCATATATTGTTGAATTAGCATGAAGGTGTACAAATCTTTACACTAGTACAAAAAATCTGGTAAAAACAACTTCAAGACACAAACAACGATTCATATGTTGCTGAAATAACATTACAGTGTACATACTTTTACACTAGTACCACAAACATGGTAAGAATAACTTTAAAACACACAACAATCCATATGTTGCTGAATTAGCATGAAGGTGTAAAAATCTTTACATTAGTACAACAAACATGGAAAAATAACTTCGAAACGCACACAACATGTCGTAAATATGTTACTGAAACAGCATAAAGGTGTACAAATCTTTACACTAGTACCATAAACATGGGGAAAACAACATCGAAACAGACATAACAAGTCATATGTTGCTGAATTAGCATGAAGGTGTACAAATCTTTACACTAGTACCACAAATATGATAAAAAAAACTTCAAAACACACAACATGTTATATGTTCCTAAAATAGCATTACAGTGTAAAAATTTGTACACTACCACAATAAATCTGCACACTACCAACATTCATACCCACATAACAATCCATACATCTCTGAAACAGCACTACGGGTACAGATCTGTACACTTTCACAAAAAATTTAACAAAAACAATATTCGTACACACATAACATGCCATATATCCTTGAAATGGCATGCCGGTGTACAGATATGTACACTATCATAATAAATGTAACAAAAATAGCATTCATATACATATAACATACCATACATCCCTGAAATAGCACGCAAGTGTACAAATATGTACAATATCACAACAAATCTCACAAAAATAGCATTCGTACACACATAAGACTCCAATATATAAAAATAGCAGATGATCTTACCTTTTTTTTCTACTTGAATAGATGTTGAATCTTTTTTTTGTTGTTGTTTTTCTTCCTTCATTTCTCTTCAATCGCTGATTTCCTTTTAGATGATGATGATTTTAGACTTTTTGCTACTTGATTAGATGTTGCATCTAATGCTTGTTGTCGTTTTGTTCTATCTTTTTTTTCCAGTTTTTATTCAGGTATTAAGATGAGTAACAGTTTTAGTTCGTAGCATATGTGCATTACAAAAATCGTGCGAAGGATATTAATGTATTTGCATCTATTTTGGACTAATTTGTACCTAGTTGACTGGGGCTGGACTAAACAGTACTTTTGACTGGTTTTTAGACGAAACTGTATTTTTCCCATTGCTTAATGCCCACATTAGGATATGCATGCATAATGGGTCGGATTGATTGACTAGGTGTTTGTTTTTTTTTTGGTAAATAGGATATATTGAATAAAGACTAACCGAGCCTTGCAACACGAGGAAGGTTTCCTCCACTACTAGATCTGCATACAAGAGATTACCCAAAAAAGGAGAGGGATCCAAGTTTGGTCTGTACCAATAGTGACCGCCAATTTAGCAAGTTTGTCGGCAACAAAATCACATTTCCTATATTTATGCCGGAAGGAGATTGCCTAAACACAGTTACACAACTTATGTATATCCTTTGAGAATGTTAACAAAAAATCAAGGAATAGCACAAGGACCATCAACTAGTCTTATGGTATAAGTAGAGTCACTAAATACTTCAAGAGAAGAAAGTTGTAAAGAAGCAGCCATTTCCAAACCAAATTTTACTGCTCGAAGCTCTGTCATGTTGCTTCCATTCTTGTAAATATGTTTGGAGAAGGCTGCAACAAAGGATCCATCGTCCAGTACCTGCATTATGATATTCATCAAAGGCGCCATCAATATTAAGTTTTAAAAAGCCCGTGGAAGAAAATTACCAACCAAAATAGTGGGTCATTAAAGGATGTTTCGGGGAACAGTATTGGTGACTGTATACTCCTTAGTCTTGCAAGTTTCTTGTTGCAACACTGATCATTGTTAAAAGTTTGATTCTGGAACACAACGGCATTCCTCATAATCCATATTTTCCAAAGAAAAAAAGGCACGAACTTATAAGGAAATCTTTGTATAGTTCGAGAATAAGAACTGCTTTTACAGATCCACTTTAGATCTATCCGAGCACAAGGAATGTCATAACCCCATTGAGTTGAAACTTAATCATATAGATTCTTAGCAGGTGAACATTGCAAGAACAATTGTTCAAGAGTCTCTGGATTCTGATGGCATATAGGGCAGAGTTCTGTTATATTGAGACCTCTCTTACGCAGATTATGTCTAACTAAAACTATTTTGTGAGCCAAGGTCTAGAGAAAATGTTTGATGTGCGAAGGGTAACTTAGATGTCATAATCTCCGCCATAAACTTCTCTGATCAAAATTATCATAATTGTCCTTACAAATAAAATTGTAGGCGCTCTTAATAGAGATATACCCAGAGCTGTTGTGACTACAAATTCGTCTATCTGGATAGTTTTACATAGAGATAATAGGTATAACCAAAATGCGAGTTTTAACATCGTCGGATATAACAATATCAATTAGGGATAAGTTCCATTAACCAAAATTAGAGTCTATTAGGTATGCTACTTTTAGATGACCCCACCGTCGGATATCAGTAGTGAAAATATCTTTAAGAGGAATTCTGGTTACCCATGCATCAGTACGGACATTTATATCCTGCCCATTACCTGCACACCAATTTAGTTAGGGATGTCAATGGGTACCCATTACCCGAAAATGTAACCGGACCCGCTAGATTTGGGTCCGATCCGGGTCCTAAAGTTTGATCCGTTGACAACTTAGAATCCGACGGGCATCGGTTACCCGGTTATTCATCCTTTTATTCATCTTTTTAGCAAAATTATAAGCATTTTGCTAGTTTTGGCTTTGATTAATTTTTCATTTTTCATTTTTTTCTTACATTTAATCTCTATTTACTACATTAATAAATAAATAATAATAAACTTTTATAAAAAATAAAAATAAATTCAAGCTAAAAAGAGAAAGAAATTAATTTTTAAGTTTTTTTTCATAGTTTTCTTAATAACCGACGGGTACCCGGGGTGTTGATGGTGGTTTTATTTCAAGGATAAAATTATAAAACCAGTATTTAATGCGTTGTCTCCCTGCAAGAGGTAACGCCATTTGAAAAGAGATGAGTGCAAAAAACCCTCCTCGCTCATTGAGCAGTTCAATATATATATATATATATGAAATTCACTCAGAATGGTGCGCGTATTAGCAATCCCAAATACTCTGTGAATTCTATTTTTTGCCAGCACTACCAACTAATGCATGACTTGCCTAAGTATTTGTTTATGCTATGTTCCCAGCTGAACTCTCATTATTGACATGACATGACGATTAAGTGTTCACTCTCAGCAGAGTAGCATAAATCTCCCGAAGTGCCAGTATTGAGATCTGCATGAAAATACCAACATAGGCTACATCACTCTCTGACAAAGAGATTTTCGTATCGACGCACTTTTAAATAAAGATAGCTCGATCGAACATGTTTAAATTCCTTAAGGGAAATCTACACTATCCATATCAGTCTCAAAATGATCACGGCCACACAATTTGGCCGCGCAATTCAACAAGTCTAGCCAAGCCCTGGAAGAAATAGGCAATCATCGCGATGACCGTCGGACCGCTAATACCCCGACCGGTCGGACTTCATCTAACATGCTTCAACGTCATTGAACGCCAACCCCAAACATGGGTGGTCGTGTTGTTGAAGAGGAGAGCTCAAACGAGCTAGACCGGCCAAAACGGTCTCAGAAACATCACAACCGTCCAGTTTTGCCAGCCTAGTTGGATGGCTTAGATTTTCCTACAAACGATTAAGGAAGTGCCGGCATGTTCATTGGAGGCCCAACTTCCTCCTTGGCCAATCGACCTACCCGCGGCAAGCCTATTGGATTTTCAATCGTTCGTCCAAACTTGAACAAACACGTTGTTTTCAATACCCTAATTTTGGGTTACGGCGGTATACAACCGTCGTAAATCAATCGTGTCCGTCCAACTTAGCCAGCCTAGTTGTACGGCTTAGATCGCGTTTCAGACGATCAAGGAGGTGCACATGAGTTCACCTCCGTCCCAACATTGTTCATACTCGATCGACTTACCCGTGGGAAGTCAATGATGCATCAAATTGCTTGATCGAACTAGGGTAGATGCGGCTACTTTGAAACCCTAATTTGTGTTTGCGGCAATATGTTATTGTCGCAGATCGATCACGAACGCCCATCTTCGCCGGCCGAAACAGATGGATTAAATCTAATTTTAGATGGCCTAGGAGATGTCAGCGTGCATGCCAGCGTCCCGTCTTCACGCATGGCCGATTGGCCTGCTCCAATTAGCGCCCAGCGCTCACGTTCAATTACCCAAACTAGGATTGGCCACACGATTTCCAAACCCTAATATTAAATCAACAGCCGCAAACCATATCGTCCGTACAACTTCGCTAGCTTGGTCGGATGGCTTGGATCAAATATTAGGCGATCAATGAGGAACTTCAATGATCACCGTCCACCCCTCCTCCACATAGAGCGGTCGGCCAAATGGTGGATCACCCATAAGGCTCTCAAACGATCACCCAAATATTGGACAAACAACTGGGAAAGTTTGGTAAATAATTTTAATATGAGCTACATGCCAAAAGTTTTTTATGGATGTCTATCATAACATACTAAAAAATTAATCAATCATAGTAACTAGCTAAAAGATACAGCTTAAAAGGCGAGCTAGGTCATGGCTGAAAACTGACAAAATTCCTCCTGAATTCTTCATGAGTTTTACTGTCAGGCTGTTTTCATCTCCTAAACGAGCTCAAAACCTAAATATTCCTGCGTAGTAAGATATGAAATTCTTTTCTGATCAGAATGGAGGGGCGGGCCGTCAAAATTCGAGTTCGTATGAGAATTTTACAGCGATTTTACTGAGGGTTTCACATTTGAATTTTCTGATTACGAAATTTCATGAATTAGCACAAACTTCTGCGAATCATCTCGGCCATCCAACTTGGCTAGCCAACTTAAATGGTTTAGATTTAATTTGGGCCAACCAATAGGATGTCAAAATGGATGCAAGTCACCATTCTCCTATAGGTACCGATCACCACATCTTTAATGTACATGGATAGCTCATGGAAGCTACTCGCACATGACCACCCGCCACCTAGCTTGCGCATGATTGGTCAGAATAATTAGGTCTCGCAAACAAGAACCATTCAGCAGCCTGTTGTATATTTTCCACGAAAATACTCGAGACATCAAACATGTCACAAACTGGGGGATGTTCATCAGGGTATTGGTCTTGCGATTTACAACGTGTGGCGTGCAACGCGCCTGTTTGTACCCAAAATAAATTCTGGGCACTAAACACGGTGATTTGATGATGATTATGCGAATTAGGGTTAGAAAACGATTGCAATACGAATAAGAAAACAAAGGTTTAACGTGGTTCAGAAAGTGTTGCCTACATCCACGGTGGAAAGGAGATATGTTTTATTGATTATGATTATACAAAGGATTTTCTCCGGGTTAGCTAACCTAAAATTCTATGTCCCATAAGGGTTTAGGATACATGTATTTATAGTGTTTATGTAACCTTAATTATGGTGTAAACTTAATATGCAAGCAACTTGGGCAACAAGTCCTCTAGAAACTTCTGGATCTTCACGGGTAGAAGGGCATGAATAATGGTCTTTCGTGTATTTTATACACGGTACAAACATCGTCCCCTCTTAACCTCCAACTTTTTGGGGGTTAAGAAGTTTTTTTTTCCTCCGCGTTGATCGTCGATGACGTAACTCGCTAGACGCCCCCATGTGTGAGTAGAGACATTACAAAGACGCCCCCAACTGTGATAACCTGCAATAAAAATTTCTCGCGTGCTAGATGATACTTTTTGCCACGTGGTGGACTTGTGATGCTCGAGATCTATTCGAGTCTTGAAAGTAATGTAGTGTGTGCTTGCGGATGGGGCAAGGCTTTTTGCTCGCAACATAACAAGTTTGTAGCGCTCGCTTCTCGGGGAGACTATCTATTGCTTGTGTTGATTACGAGTCTTTGGACCAATATCGGGCATTGTGCTTTTGGTTCGACGAGACTTTGGACCAACATCGGGCGTAGGGCTCGTGGTCGAGACGGGACTTTATGCTTGCCAAGGTGCAAGTCTTTGTACTCGTATGCAAGGAGAGATTTTATGCATGCGATAAATGCAAGACTTATGTGCTCACGTGTAAGGTGAGGCTTTAGGTGCTTGCGATGTGATGCAAGGCTGAATATTGAAGGGTCTAAGCAATCCTCATCTCGTACTCACCTCGAACTCGATCATGTCGATATACACGAACCTCGAACTCGATCATGTTATTGCTCCAAGTGCACATAAAAGTTTTTTGAATACTGGATGTTCCATGCTGTAGTGAATTGAAAGGCGATTCCAACGAGCCAAAAATCACCCAATTCGGACTTCAAACGAAGAAGTTATTGACGAAACAAGATTTGAACGAAGCACGCTTGTTGCATACGTGGCAATGCTGACTGGATCAGAAACTGGCGCGGGTCTGCTGACTTGGACAACCAGTGATGACGTGGCACCCGAACTGTGTTGGCGTGGAAACAGTGCTAACGTGGCAACAATGCTGACTGGACAACCAGTGATGACATGGAAGTAGACAATGATGACGTGTCGTGCTGACTGGACATGCACTACTGTTGACATGGCATTGCTGAACCGTCTTGACCCGAACCGAACCTGATGGATGAACCGGATCTGTTGGTGAACTGGTTTGAGGTTTGGTTCTTCCTGTCACCTTTCTGCAACACTTATTATTGTTGCTGTTTTCAGAATCTTGTAACGCCTTCTGTTTCTGTTTTCGCCACACTTTCAACTGTTTCGCAACAGTTTCTTTTACCTCGCAACAGTCTCTTCAACCTTCACAACGGTGTTGCTTCTTCTGCAACGCTTACGCAAGAACCCTAATTTATTTTTATTTTTGCTGCTGATTTTGCATGGAATTTCGTGCAGATTTCTTCCGCGCCTCTCTCAATGATAAAACACGATTCTTTCACTCGAATCCCCTTAGTCGGCGCCAAACAGATCGGCATGTTATGTCCTCTTGCTCTTCATTTAGCTAACAAATGACCTACGTGTTGGTGTGACATCGACGATACTCTTTGCACCCTGTCAAATAGTCCCCACCGCCATGATCGATAGGAATTTGACTCTTACTTGAATGCAGGCTGCTCCAGTATCTTGGTAGGCACATTGATTTCCCATATGCTCCCGTAATGGCATTGAATTTTCCGAATAACCGCTCTCGTGTCTGCGAATAATGAATGTACGACAATCTCTAGTGTACAGGTTGACTGTCTCTAGCTTTTTGACATACATTTCATTTCTTTCGATCCATTTTTTGTTTCAGCTTTATTGAAACACTTTCTTATTTTCTTTCCCTTTATTAGAAATATATTGTATCTATTTCCTTAACAATCGAAATACTTCTTTTTTGTCTTTCTCTTTACTAGAAAAAAATTGCAAGTATTTCCTCCTCGTGCGTTCTTTAATATTTTCCCTTCGCTCTTTTAGCTCCATTTTAGCTTCAGCTTAATCATATTATAACACCTTGTTTTCTCCTTTCTCTTTATTAGAAAGACATCGTAACAATTTCCTTTATAATCAAATACTTCGTGTGTCTTTCTCTTTATTATAAAGACATTGCACCTGTTCCTTTGATAACCAAAGTACCTCGCCTTTGTTTTCCTCTTTTTTAGCAAAATATTGCACGTATTCGTTTAATAACCAAATACTTCGTCTTTGTCTTCCTCTTTATTAGAAAGACATTGCACGTATTTCTTTAATAAATACATGCAAAAAATGTTCTCAACCGTGACTATAAACTTGATTTATAATGAAATCATGGAAGACTTACCTCCCAAGGCGTGCGTTCCTTCCACCTTCGTCGCCCCCATTATTACAATGATATTTAAAAGGATATGTCCTATTGTTTGACTTCCTTAACCATGTTGGTTTTGATTGAATGTTAGGCGTCATCTTAGCCGCCCCCAATATCTGTAGAGATATTTCCAAGTAGCAAAGACACCCCCAGGTGAAGTAGAAAAAAGATATATTATATATAATCCTCTCTTTCTAGATGGCAATGGGATTATGATCAGGTATCTTTTCCATTGCCATCTCTATTTCTGGGTCCATCTTGATTTTCCTTTTTGAAATCGCCTCAAAATGTTATCTTGGTGTGGCGTGTCCCTCGATTCCGGACCCTCTCATCATACATGAAAACTTTGCTTTCTTTGATTATCTTCAACCGATCATGTTGCTGTTGAACCCCAAGCAACAAATCAAACGAACTTTTAATTCGATCATGTTGCTGTCAACGAACCTTGAAATCGATCATTTTGCTATCCCAAGTGCATACAAAAGTTTCTCAAATATAGAAAATTTTGCTATCATGCTATAGGGAATCGAAAGACGATTCAAACGAGCCAAAAATCACTCAATTCGGACTTAGAACGAAGAAGTTATTGATGAAACAGTTTTTTGCGAAATGCGCGCGTGCTGTTGCAGACGTGGCAGTGCAGAATGCTTGACGTGTAACTGATGACCGTACAACAGCGCTGACGTAACATAATATTGCTGACGTGGCAGATGACGCTCCATCTCTGACATGAGAAAATGATGACGTGGCACCCAATACTCGTAAAGATATCGCTGCTGGCGTGGCATTCTGATGACGTGGCACTAGATGATGACGTGACACTGAACCCACATGGAATCTAGCTTACTGACGTGGTGCTTTGATGACGTGGCACTAGAATGATGACATGGTACTCTGATGACGTGTCACCACAATGCTGACATGGCAACCTAGTGACATGACACTGAGCTGGCGTAAGTTCTGGCTTGCTGACATGGCAATAAACTTGTTGATGTGGACCGTAGTGCTGACGTGGCACTGCATGCTGACGTGGTAGCACCTGGTCGTAACTTGTTGGATGATGACGTGGCATGGTTGATGCCGACATGTCAACAAAGTCGCTGACGTGTTTTTAAGATGACTGTACAGTACTGCTGAAGTGTCCACCTGATGCTGACGTGGCAGGATGGACCAGGTTTGATGACGTGGAGTTGACCATGTAAAATACGGTTGCTGACATAGCAGGCGTGGACTCTTTCTTACGTGGTACAGATGCTGACGCGTCATTGTGCTGACAGGGTGCCCAAATCGCTGACGCGACTTGCTTGCTGACGTGCCTTGGTGGTGACGTGGCAATGTTGGTCGGGTCTGAATGTTGCTGACGTGGCAGCGTGGTAACGTGTCTCGAACTTGCTGACGTGGCAGCTGGTTGGACCCGTAAGGTCCGAACCGAGTTGGACCACCTAGTGACACGTGTCTTCTTTGTATTGGTGATCTCTGTTGAACCGGTTCTTTGAACCTGAAGCTGAGGTTTTGGCAACGCTTTCTTCAACCCTTTGTCACGGTTTCTTCAACAATTTGGCAACAGTTTTTTCAAGCTCGCAACAATGTCTTCAACCTTCGCAACAGTGTTGCTTCTTCTGTAACGCTTATGCAAGAACCCTAATTTATTTTTATTTTTGCTGCTGATTTTGCACGGAATTTCGTGCAGATTTCTTCCACACCTCTCTCAATGATAAAACACGATTCTTTCACTCGAATCCCCTTAGTCGGCGCCAATGTTTGTACCCAAAATAAATTCTAGGCACTAAACACGATGATTTGATGATGATTATGTGAATTAGGGTTAGAAAACGATTGCAAAACGAATAAGAAGACAAAGGTTTAACGTGGTTCAGCAAGTGTTGCCTACATCCACGGTGGAACGGAGATATATTTTATTGATTTTGATGATACAAAGGATTTTCTCCGGGTTATCTAACCTAAAATTCCATGTCCCATTTGGGTTTAGGATACATGTATTTATAGTGTTTATGTAACCCTAATTATGGTGTAAACTTAATATGCAAGCAACTTGGGAAACAAGTCTTCTAGAAACTTCTAGATCTTCACGGGTATACGGGCATGATTAATGGGCTTCCGTGTATTTTATACACGGTACATACAGCGCCCATCACGAGAACGTGTCAGGAAAGGATGAACGGTTAACAACGATGAGAGTAGTGGGTGAAGGTGTGACCACGTGATGATCACCACCTCTTACACAACCCCACAACTCCACTACTTAATCTTCTTCGCTTCCTACGAGATCAGGGGTACGCTCAAATGACTTGTATAAATAGGTTTTAAACCTATTTCGACAACAAGGACACAAGTGTTGTCATCACAGTATCCAGAAAACATCTATAACTGATATCTTACATTATGCAAGCCAGTTCCACATTCTGATACAAGTCATAAATAGCCAAACCTTCATAATTCAATATTTTGATCTGAACACCTTCTTCGCTTCCCTCCCTAAGATCAACCCTTCTCCTTCACTTTGTGACCGAAGCAAGTCTGGAACGACCATTTCTTGGTTTAGGCCAGAATTGTACAGATTGATCTCTCAAATCTAAAGTACTCCCGTGCAGTGCATTTGTTTAGGGTTTAGATTCGTTTCTCATCAACTCACCCAAATTTACCGAAAATACCAGAATCAGTTTTTACCCATAAACAATTGGCGACCACGGTGGGAGATTGATCGCTCGGTTGAAAAATCAGTTTCTCAATATTCATTCCAGTTTTCTTAATTTCGAAAGGGTAGATCTTAGATCCAAT
This sequence comes from Papaver somniferum, assembly GCF_003573695.1. Lineage (NCBI taxonomy): Eukaryota > Viridiplantae > Streptophyta > Magnoliopsida > Ranunculales > Papaveraceae > Papaver > Papaver somniferum. Next base: position 149,698,008 of record NC_039365.1, on the reverse strand, counting down.
TCAATCATTAAATTCAATTTAGGTTCAACAACCAATTTTAATTCCGGTGTTCCATTCTCCAAGTTCACGAAAAATAATTTTTCAAGCAATGCCTTGGATAATTGAGCACCAGTAAATCTCCCAGATGAAAGGACCAGAAAGCCACATGAAGACACGAGACGCGACTACTACTTAGAAGAACGCAGTGGCTTCTCTAGAGATCCGGATGGAGCAACCGCCTTTTCTACATTACCACAAGTTTTGTATGGAGCAAGCCATAAATGCCTCAAAAGTTCCACAACCAGAAAAACAAAGTGAAGGTTCGCGTAGTTGTTCCAGTATGGAGATAGTCGACAACAAATTCAACACCAGTGGAGTCCTAGGGAGACACCTGCAGAGGTCACAAAAGAAAAGGTCTATCTCTATTCCACCACTGCTACCAATTTAAGGTCAGGAGTATCCGCTATCACTTCATAAACAAAATGTGTAGATCCAGAACATGGAGTAATTCTGAGAATTCGTACATCTACAATAACAAGGGAGGCTTGACACATCTCCAGATCATCATGAAAGGTTCGCCTATTATGTCAGCCCGGACGAGAGCGAGCCCGTGACATTTTCAGATCTACTTGAGCCGACACCTCAAGAGAGCAGCCTCAAGAAGATAACGATGCCCGCATTATCATGTCGAGAAAGAATCCGCAGCTTGGGCGAATCACTCTGTCAGACTTAAGAAGAATGCTTCAGCGAAACAATGAACATCCAAATGATTATGTCAATAGGTCCAGAATTCGGCACTGGAGGGTCACGATCCAAATATGACTGAACAACAAGTGGTGTAATAATGCATCAACAGGATGGTACCTGTCTATCGTGCTTTGTCAAAGAACCTTCGCTTTCAGACGTCCTCTGAACTCCGTGAAGCTTCTAAATGCTCAGCTGCGACAACACCTGCCCTGCTAGAAAGAACCAATCCTTCCAGTAATGAAGAGCCTCATGATGTTCGTGGAAGCATACATATCACCAACAGGCAATACAACCTTCAACCTTCTGTAAGCAGTTTCGCTGAAGCAGCAAGAGGAAAAGCACCGAGATACAACATCTTGCGTCCAAAATCGCAAACTCCAACTCCAGTACCACATGCACGACTGCCACAATGATAAAACAACGTCAAAGATATTCCATATCTGGCTCTACAACAACAACATCAATGAGATACGCTTTCAGAATTTCGTCTCCTGTAGAAGAAGTAGTTGCGTTACCAGAGGAGATTGCACCTGGGACTTAAGAGGTACATACAGACTCTCCATGTCAAGAGCTTCATTATATTTGCAGAACCTATTAGTTAAGTCATTCACATGAAGGAACTTCCCTACTCCTCAAAGACACGATCCAAAGATGATAATGGCAAATGAGTATAATTGGGAACTTCCTAGCACTGCCCATCTCAAAGATGCTGAATTTAGAGAGATGCAAGCACGCTATATTATGATTCCAAGATGTCCAAAGACGAGGATATACTCGAGAGAGCATACATATTGTCAAAGATCAGCGATATTCCTGGACGTCTATGAAACGCAACGCAGACGTAAAGACGGCCTCATGAACCCAGCGTGACGACATCTATCAAGTCGAAGGCTTAGTGGATACTCGTGGGCAGGGGACTGTCTCCCTATTTTCCATTCCATGAGGCAACATCAAGGAAGCTATCAGATCCATCATTAGCTTCTTTCTCTAATAACAGACAAGCTCTACCACTATATGAAGACTGCCAAGTTCATTCTCGTAGCTATCACGCCTCTGCATGCCAGTTTCTTCTGATCATAGTTGTTGCCAAGAACCGTTGTTGCTCGTTTGTTGATACCAGCCTGAGATTCACCATAGCAACAACCACTACGGACAGAGGTAACCCGAACTTCTGCATATTTTATTTTCCCATGGAGAAGTAATAGAGTCACGAAGGCGATATGGCGATATCCTTATTATGGTAAACCAACCGACCATACAAGATAGAACAGTATAAATCACGCTTGGGGACTGATACTCAGCATGAAATTCCTCCGCCGTCAGTCAAGGACTTCTTCAACACAAGAGAGATGGTAAATCAAGAAGCATGGAATTCGCAAGGGAAAATCAAACTAAAGAATAAGTCGCTTCAACGCTCTCTCAAGAAGAATCCGCTTCAACGCTCTCTAGAAGAAGCCGCTTCAACGCTCTCCAAAAGAAGCCGCTTCAACGCTCTCTCCAGGATCTGCTTCAACGTTCGCCCCGGAAGCCGCTTCAACATTTTCCCAAGAAGCCGCTTCAACACCTCAGCGAGCCACACAGACCAACCACATGAGGTCTGCCACATCACCTACTTAGAACTCAGTGATGCCTACCCAACGATTGCACGAAGTTGCGCATCAACAACCACATCGCCGACAAAGTCAGTTTCGGTGTTTCTAGATTTCCAATTTCCTCTGGGAGGGGTACATGGGCTGCCAAAAGTTTGGATACAATACAGATCTATCAAGAATGACTCCCGCCCATTGATCAACAAATGACGAATCTAAAAGATTGCCGCCTTCATCAATTCGTCAACCACCTTACCGACAAATATAGTAGAAGTACATCTTTCAAGAGAAAATAAGCTCGGGATAATTACACCTGGGGACTGCCAGCACAGGATTCCTTCACGTCCCTCAACCGGTTTATTTCTAATATCATCATCATCACTGTTGAAGCTTTGCGAGCCGTAGAAATTTCTAAGATGAGGACGTACATGTGCATCAAAGACTCCAAAAGTAAAAATCAGAGATATTTTCATATATCCAACCACGCCATCAATTCTGAAGTGTAACTGGGACTGTTCATCGCATCCCATTCCATACAACCATCCAAAATTTAGAAGACGGTTCAAAAGATGTCTCTTGGAACGAAGTCCTTGAAGATATCCCAAAAAGCAGCCTGCTTCAACATTGAGACGGTGGCGCAGTACTCAGTGACAAAAGCAACATGAATGAGGGATTATTATTCAATCAAGGCCCTGTCTCCAGAAGCTGCTTCAACATCCTCTCGAGCCGCTTCAACACGTTTTTCGGAAGCTGCATCAACGTTCTCTTTGGGAGCTGCTTCAACATCTTTTTCTGAAATTGCTTCAGCAACCTTTTAAGGATATTCCTCATGATAGGGCTCGTCCACATCAGAGTTGAGGATTATGACATCATCATGAATAGTTTGAGATCCCAACCGACCGTATGCCTAATCTACTTGAGGTCAACCGACATCATGCTAGGGGAACTCTCACCTGGACGCCTCTTGAAAGTGACATGTTCTAAGGATAGGCAGGCCCATCTCTCCTGGTAACATCTAACTTTGTCTCATTAGTTTTATCTTTATTTTTCACCATCTATTGCTTACCCCGCAATAGTATAACTATTACGTGCTAAGCAGGGGACTTAATGCTGATGGTGGTTTTGGTTCAAGGCTAAAATTGCAATGGGTAAAGCCATTTGAAAAGTGACGAGTGCAAAAAACCCTCATCGCTCATTAATCAATCCAACATATATATATATATATATGAAATTCACTCGGAATGGTGCGCGTATTAGCAATCCCAAATATTCTGTGAGTTCTATTTTTTGCCAGCATTACCAACTAATGTATGACTTGCCTAAGTATTTGTATATGCTATGTTCCCAGCCGAATTCTTATTATTGACATTACATGACGATTAAGTGTTCAGCCTCAGCAGAGTAGCATGAATTTACCGAAATGCCAGTATTGAGATCTTTATGAAAATACCCATACATGCTACATCACTCTCTGACAAAGAGATTTTCGTATCGACGCACTTTTAATTAAAGATAGCTCGATCGAACATGTTTAAATTCCTTAATGGAAATCTAGACTATCCATATCAGTCTCAAAATGATCACGGCCACACAATTTGGCCGTGAAATTCAACAAGTCTAGCCAAGCCCCGACAGAAATAGGCAATCATCGCGATGACCGTCGGCGGGCCCGCTAATACCCTGACCGGTCGGAATTCATCTAAAATGCTTCAACGTCATTGAACGCCAAACCCAAACATGGGTGGTGGCGTTGTTGAAGAGGAGAGCTCGAACGAGCTAGACCAGCCAAAACGGTCTCAGAAACATCACAACCGTCCAGCTTTGCCATCCTAGTTGGACGACTTAGATTTTCCTACAAATGATTAAGGAAGTGCCGGCATGTTCATTGGCGGCCCAACTTCCTCCTTGGCCAATCAACCTACCCGCGACAAGCCTATAGGGTTTTCAATCGTTTGCCCAAACTCGAACAAACACGTTGTTTTCAAGACCCTAATTTTGGGTTATGGCGGTATACAACCGTCGCAAATCAATCGTGTCCGTCCAACTTAGCCAGCCTAGTTGGACAGCTTAGATCGCATTTCGGACGATCAAGGAGGTGCACATGAGTTCACCGCCAACCCAACATTATTCCTACTCGATCGACTTACCCGTGGGAAGTCAATGATGCATCAAATTTCTTGATCGAACTAGGGTAGATGTGGCTACTTTGAAACCCTAATTTGTGTTTGCGGAAATATGTTACTGTCGCAGATCGATCACGACCGACCATCTTTACCGGCCGAAACGGATGGCTTAGATCTAATTTTAGATGGCCCAGGAGATGTCGACGTGCATGCCAGCGGCCCGTCTTCACACATGGCCGATCGGCCTGCTCCAATTAGCGCTCAACGCTCACGTTCGATTAGCCAAACTAGGATTGGCCACACGGTTTCCAAACCCTAATATTAAATCAACAACTGCAAACCATCTCGTCCGTGCAACTTTGCTAGCTTGTTTGGACGGCTTGGATCAATTATTAGGTGATCAATGAGGCACCTCAATGATCACCGCCTACCCCTCCTCCACATAGAGCGATCGGCCAAATGGTGGATCACCCATAAGGTTCTCAAACGATCACCCAAAGATTGTACAAACAACTGGGAAAGTTTGGTAAACAATTTTAGTATGAGATACATGCCAAAAGTTTTTTATGGATGTCTATAATAACATACTAAAAAATCAAATCAATTGGAGTAACGAGCTAAACGATACAGCTTAAAAGGCGAGCTAGGTCATGGCTGAAAACTGACAGAATTCCTCCTGAATTCTTCCTGAGTTTTACTGTCGAGATGTTTTCACCTCATAAACAAGCTCAAAACCTAAATATTCCCTCTTCGGAAGATAGGAAATACTTTTCTGATCAGAATGGAGGGGAGGACCGTCAAAATCCGAGTTCGTATGAGAATTCTACAGCGATTTTTGTGAGAGTCTCACATCTGAATTTTCTGATTACGAAATTTCATGAATTATTACAAACTTCTGCGAATCATCTCAGCCATCCAACTCTGCTAGCCAACTTAAATGGTTTATATTTAATTTGGGCCAACCAATAGGATGTCAAAATGGATGCAAGTCACCATTCTCCTATAGGGACCGATCACCACATCTTTAATGTAGATGGATAGCTCATGGCAGCTACTCGCACATGACCACCCGCCACCTAGCTTGCGCGTGATTGGTCAGAATAACTAGGTCTCGCAAACAAGAACCATTCCGTAGACTTCTGCATATTTTCCACGAAAATACTCGAGACATCAAATATGTCACAAACTGGGGGATGTTCATCAGGGTATTGGTCTGGCGGTTTACAGCGTGCAGCGTGCAACGCTCCCATCACGAGAACGTGTCAGGAAAGGACGAACGGTTAACAATGATGAGAGTAGTTGGTGAAGGTGTGACCACGTGATGATCACCACCTCTTACACAACCCCACTACTCCATTACTTAATCTTCTCCGCTTCTTACCCGATCAGGGGTACGCTCAAATGACTTGTATAAATAGGTTTTCAACCTATTTCGACAACAAGGACACAAGTGTTGTCATCACAGTATCCAGAAAACACCCAGAACTGATAGCTTACATTATGCAATCCAGTTCCACATTCTGATACGAGTCATAAATAGCCAAACCTTCATAATTCAATATTTTGATCTCAACACCTTCTTCGCTTCCCTCCCTAAGATCAACCCTTCTCCTTCACTTTGTGACTGAAACAAGTCTGGAACGACCATTTCTTGGTTTAGGCCAGAATTGTACAGATTGATATCTCAAATCTAAAGTACTCCCGTGCAATGCATTTGTTTAGGGTTTAGATTCGTTTCTCATCAACACACCCAAATTTACCAAAAATAGCAGAATCAATTTTTACCCATAAACACCGGGTATTTAAACGGGTCCGGTTCTGGGTCCAGAAATTTAGGAACCGAACCCAAAACCATTAGGACCTGGACCCATTGACAACCCTTATTTTAGCCCAGCCCTGACTATCTCTCTGCCTTTCAGAATGCTCTTCCAACACTAGGGTCTACATTTTGGAAGTGTACAACCCACAAATTAGTGGCATTGCCATATTTTTCAATGAACAACATACTTACCAGACTTGAGGGATTCATAAGAATTCTCTATGTCGTTTTGGAAAGGAAATCTAAATTATTAAATTCCAAGTTTCGAATACCAAGGCCACCATGTTCTATAAGCTAACAAATTTGGTACCAGCCAACTGCATGAAGTCAATCTTTTTCAGCTTTATCTTCCCAAAGAAACCTTCTCCTAAGTTTATCAATAATTTTTATGACTCCCTTAGGAATTGACAAAGTTGACATGAAATGGTTCAAATAGGGATCCAACACGGATTTGATGAGCACATATCTCCCTGCGAAGTTGAGCGAAGTAATTTATTAGCTATGTACTCCAAAAAATCACTATTTTTAGACCTGCCCCATTGTATATTATAACCTAAATATTTTCCATGAAAAGTGATAATCTTCAGACCCAAACTCTTGCCATATTGCGAGCGAACCGTTTGGGAACTTTCTTAGAAAAGAATACATTGGATTTATGATAGTTTATGTGTTGTCCTGACCACATACAATAATTATCCAAGATCTCTCTTATGCCTCTAATAGCGTGACTATTAATTTTCCCACAGTCTACGTAATGTATACAACTCGGAAGATCAGATACTAAGTAGTATTGATACCTCTGTTGAACTGATAATGCTAAGTAATAAAAGATATCCAAGATCACAATAATAACGAAGAACACAAATATAATGTAAATGCTACTAAGTTATCATGAGACACAAGAGATTATGTGGTTCGACTTTTGTCTACATCCATGGGGTAATGAGTGATTTGTTTGTATTAGGTTGTGGTGGTTACAAATATCTTAAATGCTTCCCAAAGTAATAGAGAGAACTAAAGTTGAAGTAAATACTTAAGTTCTAAACATTAAAGAGGTATAAGCTTAAGACTAGATATTCTTCTCCTAGGTATTGAATGCCTTTCATTTGTTGGTGAGGCTTGGTATTTATAGCCCCTTTTGCTCCAGGTATATCTTTTCTATCTTTGGGTTCATCGTTCCCTGATATACCTTCCGTACAAATGGTACCTTCGTTCACCGCGTGTTCTCTCCAATCGGAATCTGCCACCTCAGCTGACCCACGTTCCTTCGGGAACTTCCCAGCCTTAGTACAGATTATACCTTTGTCCACCGCTTACTTTCACCGGTCGGGTTCTGCCACATCATCTCTCTCCACGTTCTTTGGTTATGCATGTAGATAAGAGATTTGTGCATTTAGTACTGATTAGATGCGTCATCTAATTCTGTCCCTTTGCCAGCTGCCCCTCTCTATAGACTAGGCTTCACTTTTTCCATCTTAACCGTCGAGATATCTCTTATTGAGAGGAGATAAAGTAGATCTACGAAGGTATGTTCTGCTACTTAAACTTCTCTGTATAGCGAGGGCTACACAGTTATTCTGTATGCGACCGCTAAGATCGTGACACGTGCTCCACGGAATATTGGTATTCACAGTTTACCCCTTTTGTTTCATATTCTACCGTTTGGTAGGATTGGAAGAAAAACTCTTGTAACGCCGCTATTTTTGCACGTACTGATTGGGCGGTCCCTACATTCCTTTCATGCAATAACTTCCCCTTGATTTTCGGGACATCCAAATTTTTGGATTCTTCAGCCGCCTATAAGAAGAGAATAAAGAAGGAATTTCATTAACTATTCCCTTCTCCTCACGAACTGTCGCTCTCTCTCTCTCTTTCTCAGAGATTTTCCTTGTCTTCTTTTCCTCTAACTTCCGATTTCCTTCTTGGCTTTCGAAAGCTTGTTCTCGTCCATCTCAACATGTTAGTATGCACTGTTCTTGTAACTTTTTGTACTTTTCATGTTTTTCTCCATGTCATCCATGGCTGGTTTATTTGGCTGATGGTGTTACTTTCATCCTGCATGCATAAATTTCTGTCTTTTTATGCTTCTTTGTGTTGTATGGTAGTATGGGTTAGTTCCTATTTTGTGATTTCACCATGAATATGCCATGATCCTTTTCGCCTGCAACTTTTCCCATGGTGGTGAATAATCCTTCATTTCTTCTCAAGATTGGATTAAACTGTTTCCTTTGGTTGGTTTAATTAAACCCATGCCCAAAGTATGCTTGCTTTTGCCCCAAATATGTTTTTGAATTATATGCAATTTTATGTCTGCCATTGTTGAAGTATTGTTCTTCCTGCTGGTGTTAGGAATTATGAGACTTCCGAAGAAGCCTGCGCATAAAGATCTGAGGCCTATGTCGTCAACTGAGCCTCCTCCGCGGATGGATCATCCTGATGCTACGCCTTCTCCACCTCCTGAGGATACTGAGGTACCTGCTGGTACTGAGATGGTTGTGGTCCCTGAGACTTCTGCGGACCCTGAGGCAGATGAGGTTTTTGTTGAGGATCTTCCTCCTCCGCCGCCTCACTATGAGCTTCAAAGGTTGCAATTGCGTGACAAATATAGCTACGCTCACTTGTCCTTAGCTGATATTTCCAAGTCTTTTCGCCTCCATAAGTTTGAGATCTCCTTTGTCAATGGACTTGATGTTCTCAACGATTCCCTAATCCGGGATTTTCTTTATGATGAGAACAACCTTTTGATTAGTGTTGGACAGTTGGCCTCAGGTATGCTTCTTCCTTTGTATAGTAGAAAGGATCCCTTCTACTATGATGTTTTGTCTACTCGGGATGACCCAGCGAACGAGAATCGGGTACGAGGAGTAATGCAATATACTGGTACTTTCTGGCGTGCCCTTCATGAATTCTAGTACCGTAGTAAGGGAAAGACTACTTTGGAGTCTTATGACCCGTTTTCTGCTGGGAGGTCTAAGCGAGAGGATCACACTCCTGCCAACTTCAATTCCACCTATGTTGATGCCATCCAGAAAATTAACCTTCTTCCTTGGAGTGTTGGTCCTCGCCGTATCCATGTTACTGGTAAGAAAATTAGGGAGGGAAACAGCCTTCGCCTATTGGAGGGGATTGATAAGACTGGTCTGATTGTTATCCCTTAATATGCTAAGCTGTATTTTCCGAAGCCTGCCCGTATTCGTCTTGATCATGATGACCGCTGGGCTCGCACTCCTCTTCGCGTGATAGGTCCTTGGGCTTACGGTTTTACTACCACGGACCCTAATATCCCTCGTACATCTTTCTCCTTGCCTGATAAGTATGATGGTTATCAGCCTTGGGTTTTCAACCCTGCCACTTATCATGAGGTAACCTTCGCTTTCTTTTGGAGGTTTTTCATTTTGCTTTTTGCAGTCTTTTTTTGATATTCTAATGGCCTTCTTTTGTAGTCTTCCCCTGCTTCATCTGCTGGAACTACCCAGGGTTCCGTTGCTAGGACTGCTCCGGGCTCTGCTGGTAATTCCGTGGATACTAGGACCAGGAAAAGAAAGGCTTATTCTGAATCAGCTACGCCAACACTTGCGGAGGTAAGGATTACAGCCTAGCCAAACCGTTTTTGCTTGTACGTTTCCCATTATCTTGCCTCTAATCCTTGGCTTGCGCATGTGTTGCTTTACGGTCTTCCAAAGGAAAAGGTAGGTTGAAGGATGTGATTGATCTTGGGGGATCTGACGAGGATCCTAAGGCTGGTGAGAAGGACCCTGATGACGAAGATATGGAGGATATTGAGGATACTGGCCTTAGCCCTCATCTGGACGATATTGAGGAAGATTTTTCCAAGAATAACCATGGTCCTATTCGTGTTGGCTCTGTGGTGGGTGGGAATCTTCCAACTGGTGGTGATTCTTCATTAGTGTGCCCGGTTAGTGTTCAAGTTCCAACTTCTACCATGTTGCCAAAGGACCTTCGTTTTCTGCTCCTGGTGATTTGCAACTTGTTGTCTCGACTGCTACTGGTGTTGTAGTGGTTTCTTCCAAGAGTCTTCCATCTTCTCCTACTACTTCGCTTCAAACAAGTGGCTTGTTTGCGAAGGGTGTTACCCCGGTGGTGAGGGTTAGTATCTCAGACTCTCATCCTAAGAAGAAGGTTGTGATTTCACTGGATAACTTCTCCTTCAATGCTACGCCCACCTCGTTAGGGAGCGCTCAGTCTGTTTCTACTGCCCCTGTATCAAGGTTGTCGGGCCTCCATCTTCATCACCAGATTGGACCGTACTGGGAAATCTTCCTTCCGCTGGCGACATGTACTTAGGTGGTGCTCAAGATTTTTATTCGGTTCCTAGATCGTCCACCATGCCGTCTCTTCGTGGTGGTGAGGGTTCAGTACCCGTGCCCCACTCTCGATTTCAAGCGATTGGTGGAGTAGTTTCTGAGTCTGAGAAGGGTAAGCTGCCTGAGAATTTGAGCCTTGGGAGTTCTGGTGATGCTATCCTCGAAGACATTTTACGGTGTTCAAAGGGTCCTTTTTCTGCGGAGGTTGATCATCATCTACTGGCTGGTTCCTTGGAGGTAGCTTCACAGTTAGATATTATGTATGCTCAGTATCGCGCGGCCAAGGATCCATTCTTTGACCCATACTGCCTTCGTTCAAGTCAGAATCTCTGTGAAATACTCAGGGGTAGCATCCAAGAAATGGAAGCCTTCATGGACACCTATGATGATTTCCTTCCTCGTCTTTCCGTGTTCTCAGTAAGTGATTCTTGCTTCACTACTTCACACTTTGTTTTAAACCTTCGTCTGTTCTTATGCTCTGTTGTTTGCAGCTTTGCAAACAAATCGATGTTGGTTGTACCTTGTTCCGGTTTTATAGGGCTTAGTGTACTCATTTGAGTGCTCTGTTGGAGCGTGCCCGTCAGGACTATGTTTTTGCGCAACAACCCTTGTCCAATGATACTGCTTATGCTGCTAAAATATCTTCATTGGAGAATGATCTGAAAAAGACTCAGAGATCTTTGGAGGCTTGTTTGCTGGCACTTGAGAGAGCTAACAATGCTGTTAAAGTTACTGAGGATGGGCGCAAAACTGCTGATTCTGCTCTGGCTGCTGAGTCCTCCAAAACCATAGGTTTGTTTTTTCTTTTGTAGCACTGTTTTTATTCTTGTTCGACTGCTTAGTCCTGAGACAACCTGCACCTAGGGGTGGGATTTGGGTTGGTTGGTCGGGTTAGAAGGCTCAGCCGAGGTAGACCCGAGGTAGAAATCTTTTGCCCAGATTTCCCATGGAACCCGTGGAGGTGCCTCCCAAGTCCCTCCCAAGTTATATTCCTCAGGTTCCCCGGGTTCCTCGGGTTGACCCATGCTAATACTTTACAACAACAAAATTGTGGACAGTTGCAGGGGTCCAGTTAACTATTCATCGACGATGTTTTCATTTTCACTTTTTGTGTACAGTAGCACTCAACTCAATATATTTTATGTTAGTTTTTTAAGGAAATATTATCAACACATTTAGATAAACAAACTCTTTGGCATTTTTATTCATTTAAACTAATAAGGGAGACATGTTTCGTATGATAACAAAACTGCTTACTAATTACTAATAAAGGAGACATGATATTTCATAATTGAAAATAAACAACTAAAAACTAAGCAAATGCCAAACTGAAGGTTTGTTCTTAACTCAGATCTTCATGATAAAGCATATTACTTCGTTTCAAGATGGAGGAAGAGCAACACCTCCCGGGACTCCAACATTGATTTCACCTACTTCCATCTCTTCAAGTTCCTCAAGTGTCTCTTCAATATCAACTTCTTTTGATGGATTCTTAAGCCAATCATAATTTAGATCTTAAAAATTATTTTTTATTAATGTGATCATAACAAATTTTAGTAATTATAAGATTTAATTATTGTATTTGTTAGAGCATTGCTCGGTCGAACTCGCATGCGTTTCTATCTCAAGCATGTTTGTTAATGTTAGTGATCAAAACTATAAGTCTTGATTTCTAGTCTACTATAGCTAAGTCTCGGACTAGGATAGAGAGTGTAGCTGATCTCAAGGACTTCATGGCGATTCATCATATAAGAAAAATAACTACTCAAGGAACCGGTGGAACTTCCTGACAAAAAGGTATGTGAAGACTTGAACTTATCTGTCAATCAAAATTCTATCTATTCTATCTCTTACTTCTTGAGACAAAAAGTCGTATGCTATATATATACTTAGATTATACGCATTTGGTATTTCGAGCCGAGTATACCTCGCCTATCTATATCTCGAAATATGTGTTGGTAAGTGTTTCTCTTAGACCATGTTTATCTTTACCTAGTGACGTAAGTCATGATATGTTTCAATCACTTTGAAAATTGCTTTGACGAGAAATGGTGTAACAACTGTATAATGTCCTCTAAGAATGTTTCAATGGTTGAAATGAGAGTTTAGATTACATAACCAATGATGGACATAAGTATTGTTGTGGAAACACATATGTGAATAAATCCTATCCCTTGAACCAAAGTTTGCGAACTTTGTTGATCAAGAGAAACCGGAAGTATGGATTGTTTCCAAGTCTGCGAACTGCCGAACTTCTCATCCCGAGAAATTCTTCTGGAGTTGAAAAACTAGCTGCGTCCGCGAACCGGCGGAAAGTCTTTGCGGAGATTTTCTGCTGGAGTTTGTAAACTCTGCCCGGTTGCTTAAGTCCGCGAACCTAGTGTGCGAAATTAAGAAGGTTATATATCTGAAGATGATTTCTGAACTTAAACTTATAAATACTAAGGAATGCAATTTGCAAACCGTTGCTATAAAGTTCAAGAGCCGATTCGAGTGAATCAAATCATATTTGCTTCAATTGTGTCTTGTGTAGTACATAATATTTCCTTGCAATTGAACAACTATCTAACCAGTTCAATTGAGTCATTTGAACTAGTTATGGTGAAGAATAATATGGTTGGTATGAAATGCTCGTATGGATAACCTTTTGGTTAACTATTGTTGAACCAATAATGTACTAGTTTGAGTACGGTTAACAAACCTAGAAGCGTGCATTTCATTTGTGTATAATAAGCTAAGTTTTCGATCTAACGGTTGAAAAATATTAGCTTGAATCTAAATCAGGTTTTCATCTAACGGTGGATATTGTTTGCTTTGTGACCAAGGCGAAACCCTGATTTGAAAGACTATATAAGGGGACATCTAGCAACTCTACAAAACTAATCCCTACACCTCAGGTGTGATACTAGTTTACGTGCTAGAGTCGTTTCTCCCTTAACCTTTGGTTTTCTTCTTCTAAAACCAGATTAACAACTTAAAGACTTCATTGGGATTGTGAAGCCAGACCGATACTAATTTTATCGTAGTTGTGTGTTCTGATCTTGCATCTTCTATCGTACGAGTACAATCAGATTGATTGGATTGAGATTAATATCTCCGATAGGAAAGATATAAAAAGTAGTCACAAACATCTTCGTTCCATTGTTTGTGATTCCGAAACATCTTGTTTCGCTACCATACGATTAAGATTGTTGTGTGGTGACTGATTTATATAGGCTGTTCTTCGGGAATATAAGACCGGATTATCAATTGGTTCCTGTTCACCTTGATTATTATCAAAAGACGAAACAAAAACTTTAGGGTTTTTCTGTGGGAGACAGAGTGATCCTTTGATAGACTTGTCTGTGTGAGACAAATTTGTTTATTGTCAAAGCCTGCGATTTTGGGTCGTAGCAACTCTTAGTTGTGGGTGAGATCATCTAAGGGAATCAAGTGCGCAATATCTTGCTGGGATCAGAGGCGTAGGGAGTACAACTGTACCATGGATCAGTGGGAGACTGATTGGGGTTCAAATACAGTCCAGTCCGAAGTTAGCTTGGAGTAGGATAGTGTCTGTAGCGTCTTAATACAGTGTGTGTTCAATCTGGACTAGGTCCCGCGGTTTTTCTGCATTTGCGGTTTCCTCGTTTACAAAATTCTGGTGTCTGTGTTATTTATTTTCCGCATTATATTTTGTTATGTAATTGAAATATCACAGGTTGTGCGTTGTTCAATCAATTAGAATATCCGACCTTTTGGTTATTGATTTAAATTGATTGACACTTGGATATTCGTCTTTGGTACCATCCAAGTTATCTCACTAGTATTTGATAAAGACTCGCAGATTTCTATTTGCTTGAGTATATATCAAATCGAGAGATTGAGATATAAACTCTTTGATATAATTTTTATCTAGATTGAGTCTGACTGTCTAGTTGATTCTCTAGAAAGTATATTGGAGTTTGTCCATACAGATTGTTAAGCGAAATATTGGATGTGGTTGTTGTACCCCCGCTTTTTCAGTATTTAGCTTAAAATTCCAAATAACTTATGATTATTGACAATAATATAAAAAAAATCATATTGAATTAATAATGAGATACATATGATTTATATTTTCAATATTAGGTTTGAATATAATGGCTAAAATTGCTCTTAATAGATAATACTACCAGTTATAAAAACAGTATATATAATTATATTATAGTTCCTCGGGTTGGGTGGGTTGCTCGGGTTAGAAATATTTGTGCCCATGCTTGCCCAAGTTTAACTCGGGTTTATTAAAATTGTACCCGAGCTTGCCCAAGCTTTTAAAATACATTTCCCATGCCCTCCCAACGTTCGGGTTGGGCATGGGTTGGGTGACCCAACCCAAGTCCCACCCCTACCTGACCCTGCCAGCTGGTAGCTCTAGTGTGCTTAGACATCTCCGGGAGCGAATATCCAAGTTGACTTCTGATGTCTGGCATTATCATAAGAAGTCTGACAGATTGATGAATGTGATTGTTCATAAAGAGGCCCAAATCTCTCTTGAGTCTGCTCACAACGCAGATCTTGTGAAGCAAATTACTTGCTCCGTAAAGAATATGACGAAGCCCTTAAAATGGAAAGAGAGTATCATTTTGAAGCAAAAGGAGGATACTTCCCTAGTTGAGAAACGCCTCTCATCCCAATAAATTATCCACAAAAAACATCATGTAGATTTGAATATGCCTGTACTTCCTTGGCTAAGGTTACTGCAGAGCATAATATTTTGTCTTCTGAGGTTTGTTCTCTCAATAACAGACTTGTCGAGGCTGGCTCTGCATCTTCTTCCATGTCCCATGCATCTTTGGTTAAGAGATTGGAAGAATTAGAGAATATTTACCAAGTTTTATCCTCTGAGAATGCTTCGCTCCGGATTGATGTTTAGGATCTCCGGACTAAACGAGATACCCTTGTGGAGGATCTCGAAGCCACTGAGGTTGACCTTGCTGAGGCCCAGTGTAGTTTAGAAGAATCCCTTAGCAACGCCGGAGGTAGCTTAGGAATCTTATATTTTAGCAGCATTCTTCGTACTCTTTGCTGCCTTCTCTTGATTCTTACACCTTTTGTATTCGCAGATCTCCAGGAGCTGATGGTGGATGCCAATGCCAAGATTAACCGTCTTGAAGGTCAGATATCTTCCTTGGAGATATCTCGTCAGTTTGATGCCGCTGCTAAGCTTAAGGCTGAGTCTCTCCAGCAGGCTAACGATCAGCTTAGCGCTCAGGTGACGGAGCTTCGTCGGAAACATCTTCGGATCTGGAGGCTCAGTCCTCCCAGATGAAGGCGCAATTTGAGCGTTCGTCCATTGACTACATCAACGATGCCTTTGCAGAAGCTGAGGTCCAAGCTGAATGAGTTGTTTTTCCTCGTCTTCCTTACCCTTGATTCTATCATATTTGTCTTAGTTTATCCAAACTCTTTGTTGTATTGTATCCTCAGTTGTGGTACCCTTGTGATGTCTCCTTTCTTTGAGACAATGCTTTGTGATGGTTTAAACCTTCTTTATCTACAACTTTTAAGACATGTCAGTCGTATTTTGGTAATATTATTATTTCACCTACGCTACTTGCATGTATAAATTTGTTTTATAGACGTATTGTGTCTAACTGGTCGCACAATCAAGTTATCACAAGGTGCTAAGGTATGCTTAACCTTTGGTGGAACATTCATCGTCCTACATAAGTATCCTTTAGACAGAAGGTACCGCGGTGGCGAAGGTTCCTACGTGGGTAATAATTTTCCTGTAACCCTACGCGTTCAGCGCGAAGACTGCTTTACTTCGACAAGGTATCTCTATAGGGGATATCTTACTTTTTCTTATTGCCTCATGAAGGGAGCTATTGCGCCGAGGATCCGAAAATTGACATATGCGCGGTTGTGTCTTGCCTTGTCTCATCGTCAATCATGACGGAGGGTGTCTATTCTAACCCAACTATATTATTCGAAACTTAACTTCTTAGCAAAAAGTTTCTTTTTTTGATTAGTAAGGTTCATAACACCTTTGATAAGGAATATAACATGGTGGGTCATGGCACGTTCCTTTCTTCTCCTGAGTAATCACCTTTCTCTTACGGGTAGTACTTTTTTAGGTACATTGCATTCCAAGGGTGTTGTAATACTTCACTTTATGGGGTCCTTAAATAGTAAGACACTTTTCCGGCGATGTCATGTATGATGTAGGGCCCGTCGCATGTCGGAGCTAGCTTGCCCCACTCTTTATTTATTTGATATGGTGGTATCTGACGTATCACGTATTCCTCAAACAAAAAGTTTATGAGGATGACCCTTTTGTTGTATTCTCGAGCTAGCCTTCGTTGACAATTCACTATCTTTTGCAAATCCACTTCTCGTCTCTCTTCAAGATCATCCAACTTTTCCAACATCAAGTCTGTTGTTATATTCTTCTCTCATGCCTCTGTTCTTGTTCTTGGGAGTATTATCTTTATTGGGATGACAGCTTCATCTCCGTAGGTTAGTAAGAATGGAGTTTCTCCCGTAGCTGACCTTCTTGTAGTTTTATAGGCCCATAAGACGTTGTGCAATTGTTCACACCATCTCCTTTTGTATGCTTATTGCTTCTTATTCAAGTTCATTGTTATGGTTTTGTTGGTCGCCTTCGCTTGTCTATTGCTTTTAGGATATGTAGTAGTGGAATTGTTTTTCTGAATTTTGAACAGCATGTCGATATTCTCTCCTAGTAGTCGCTTGTCATAGTCTCTAATTCTGCATATGCAATGCTCGAACAAGAACTCAAAGACATTTGTGTATCTAGTTCTTGCTAAAGCCTTTGCTTCCACCCACTTGGTGAAGTAATCCGTGGAAACAGTGAGATATTTTCTTTTTGATGCTCCTTTTATCCCGGGTTCAGTAATATCAACCCCCCATTTGATGAATGGCCAAGGTATGATGATCGACTTTAGCTTTTTTGGTCTGACCCTTTCAGGGTGTTCTTCAATTCCTCGCTTAGTTATCAAGTATCCTTGGAATTTTCCTGAGGTTACTCCGAATGTGCATTTCTCTTGGTTTACTTTCATGTCAAAGTTTCTCATGGCTTCGAATATTTCCCTTAGATGGTTTTTCGCTTCTTTGCTCTTGACAAGCATATCGTCTACGTATACCTCCAGTATATTTCCTATCCATGGCTTGAATATTTTTTCTACCAATCGCTGGTATGTTGCCCCCGCGTTCTTTAGTCCAAAAGGAATCCTTGTATACCAATACAAGCCTCGTGGGGTAAAGAACGCAGCATGCTCCTGGAATTCTTCTGCAAGTGCGATTTGGTTGTAACCGGAGTATCCATCCATGAAGGATAATTCTGGTGGCCTTCGGTAGTATTGACCAGTTTGTCAATGTTTGGAAATGGGTAGCTGTCCTTGGGGCATGCTTTGTTGAGATTACTAAATCAATGCAGATGCGTACGCCTATGTTCTTCTTAGGTACAATCACCATGTTGTATATACACGTGGAATACTTGACTTCTCGTATGAAGAACGCGGTATATGTCTGCTACTCTGCACAATAAGAGTTTTTGCAATTCCTTCTCCATTGTGTCCTGGTATATGTCTGCTAATTTGCGGTTACGTTGCTTAAATGGTGCCATGCCTGGTTTGAGCCGAAGATGGTGGGAGACCAGTTTCGGGTCGATTTCTGGCATATCTTTCATTGACCATACAAAGACATCTACGTATTCTCGTAGTATACTTTATAATTGCATCTCTTCGTCCTCTTCTAGTAATTTTCCAACGTTGATCATCTTTGGTGCAGCCTTTGTTCCGATATGTTGATTTTATTTATTGATTCCACCGGTGAAAAGGTTGGCTTCTGAGGTTAGAGAGGAGTGCATTTAAGTAATTGACATTTGGTAGGAGTGTCTGCTATCGGTGTGGTAGAGGTGCTTGCTTCTTAAACTGAGGGGGCTCCGGGAAATTTAAAGCCTCCGTCTTTTGCTTCGCTGGTATTTGCTTTTCGTCTTTTCCTTTGATGTTGTTGTGCTACAACTCTTTCTTCGTTGAGTCTGACTTCTACTAGGTTGCATAGCCTTGCATCTTGTTCGTCCCCTTTGATTTCCATTTCACCCATGTGCGTGGGGAATCGAAGGTATTGATGATATGTCGAAGTTGTTCCTCTTAACTGATGGACCATAGTCGTCCCATGATGACATTGTAGGGTGAAGGTGCTTCCACGACGCAGAACCTTGTATTGGTTACTAAGGTTCCTGCGCGTACCTGCAAGACAATTTCTCCTTTTGGTCTAGAGACCGCTTCATTGAATCCGTATATTGTGCAAGTTGATGAATCCATTTGTTCAGCTGTCCAATCCATACGTAGGTAAGGTTCGTAGAATAATACATCAGTGAGCTGCCCCCGTCAACAAGGACTTTCGTGACATTCCATCCATGTATTGGAAGAGTGATCACAAGTGGATCATTGTGCATCTACACTTCTTGGTTGACGTCTCTTGTTGAGAATGTTAATGGCGTAGCCATCCATTCTTTCCAGGTTCCAGTAGGTGGTCCACTTAGATTGAACACCTTGTGGGTTTCTAGCTTTCTTCTGTTTCGAGATAACTCAAGGATGTCTTCGAGTAGTTGTTCCTGGCCTCCGCTGGAGAAGGTGATCATGTTGATGTATTTTCCGTCTTGAGGTAGTTTACCCTCTTTTTGGAGGCTACCTCAGTATCAGCTTGGTGTATCTATACGTACTCCATGAATTTGCCTTCGTCTATGACTCTCTGGATCGTGTTCCTTAGGTGATAACATGTATCCATTGTATGTCCATAGTAATGGTGGTACTCGCAGTACTCCTTAGCCTCCTCTGTTTTATCCGGTTGCTTTCCCCTAGTGTTGGGGTACGCAAATCCCAGCTTTGTTCCTTCTTTGCTTAGAATGTGGAAGAATATGATGTTTATCTTTGTGTAGATTTTATCTACAAACTCTTCTCGTCCTTTTCCTCTTCTATATTTGGATATTTTATCTCGAGAGATGGTTCTTCCCCCGGCTTCGTTTTGTCTCTTAGGTATCTCCGAAATTGTTTCCAGAGAGTTGGTTCGTCGTGGAGATGTTGTTGTCTTTGCTTGTGCCCTGGGGTTGTCCTTCTGGATTTCTTCAAGTCTGACGTAGCGATCTTGGACAACCCTAAGCTCTCGGAATCAAGGGCCCGGTTGTGAAGCTCCACGAAGATAGCTTAGGTTCTGTCAAGTCCGTACTTATAGCAATTAATGTTAATTTCTAGATTGAATTTTCGGATTGCTTGGTATGTCTTCTGCCACCTGTCTGTGTATTCCATCAATGTCTCTAGGGGTCCGATAGCTAAAGCAAATATCCTATCTAACCCTGCCTTTGTTGACTTGTTGTACATGTATATCTTCAAGAACACCGTAAACAATTGCTCAAAAGAGTCAATGGAATTTGCTGGTAAGTTGTCGTACCATGCTAATGCTGACCTTGTCAAGCTTGCGGAGAAAAACCTACAAAGTACTACCTCATCTCTTTCCCAATAGGCAAGGACACGAGTGTAATACCGTATGTGGGTTGCGGGATCAGAGGTGCCATTGTATGCCTGAAACGTAGGTACCGGGCATTTCGCAGGGATAAGCTCCCTTAAAATGAGAAAAGACAACGAAGATGTTCTCGCTTCCTGGAGCACCTCTTCTAGCCTTGCTTTTGCGTGACCGGTTTTTAGTCCTTGTATCTCCTTCCGCATTTTCTCCATTTGCTCCGTGACCATGTTCACATTGTGAGCATCTGTAGAAAATGTATCATCATAATAAGACTGAGAGGGTTTGTAAGTTGGATCTATTTCGTTTGGATCATGTTGCGTTTTTCTAACTCCTCCTGGTGGGTTAGCCTTTGGTGGGTGAAGATCCACCCTTCGTCTTCCTAAGATGACTCCGTTCTCATGCTTCTTAAACAGAGGGTGAGTGATGAGCACGAAAGTGCGAAGCATTTTCACCCATAAATACATTAGCTGGGACTCATTTTATCACTAATAAACTTGTTTGTAGGTGTTTTTATGAAATAAGCTCTTATGGAGAAAGTTGCTCGAAAAGTGGTTTTTGTACCCCGGAGGACACATGTTATTCGGAATCTCAGTTTTGGATAAGGGGTACCCAATTACTAAGGGGCATCCTAATTTCTATTCGGACTCCCGGATTGGATAAGGGGATGAGCGGTGATTTCCTTTGATTTGTAAAAGGAAGGATATATTTTCGGTTTGAAGAAAATAGAGGTGAAGATATTGTTTGTGTTATTACATGCTGATTTGGAGAAGATTTGTCGTGGGAGTATATTCTGCATTGATTGGAGGAGTTATATGGAAGGAAATGGAAAGAAGATATTTTGTTTTGATTTTTTATTATCCTGAAGATAGTTCGGCAGCTCCTATACACGTAACAGAAAAGGGAAGGAGAATAAAATCTCCATGATTTGGCAGAGAAGTCAAAAAAAGATATTTTCGGGTTTAAGTGGTTTGATTCTCTGAGTTATAGTAGGAAGTTACGTAGGATATTATTTTAATATTTGTGGATGTCTAATGGGGTGTTTTGGGATGAATCAAACAACTTAGAATCGCGTGATAATAATGGAAAATATTCCCGTGGAGAATAATAGAGTAAAGAGAGAATATTTGCGCATTGAACAAGAGATATTGGGTGCTGTTGAGACTATATAATGAGTTTAATGGAGTCATAGATGGGCATCGAGATTTGGGAGAGTTTGTAACGCCTGTTTAGCGGTTTATGTTTTTTTTCTCTTTTTCTTCATTGTAAACACCATTTGAGCTATATAAAAAATATTTTGAGAGTGTCTACATCATGAGTAGCTAAACCCCAACACTGGGACGACGGAGGAAGCCGAATTTCATACATGGGTAAAATTATTTTATTCTATATGACTTTTGCACTAATTAAAATAGAATTATGATTTTGATTAATTAGTTGTCATTTCATTTGATGGGTCATGCTTTCTTAGATGTTTTGATGTCTCATACTTAGGATTTACAACTAATATTTTGAGAATCTATCTTGGCAAAGAGTCCATGTTTTATTTATTGAGCTAGAATTGTTGAAGAATAAATAACTGAACTTGATGATATGAATTCTGTGAAATCCTAGTCCCAGTAACTCTCGCTTTTATTTATCATTTTCATTAAATCTTTAAATTTAATCTTCACAAGTCTTAGAGTTCGAATCCTTATTTACAACAACGATTAAAAATCACATCAGTGAGTTTGAGAACCTTCTATCTGTACATCCATCATGTATTTTAGGTTCTGGTTCTCTTGGGACATTGCGTTCATTGCATCCTCATGATCCTTGTTACGGAGTAGCAAAGCTGCTACTTGTGCTGCCATAAGATATTCATTGTGGATTCCGCCAACCTGAGGAGTGTTGTCGTCCGGATCCTCAGATTCATCCACTCCTTCTTCTATGACCGAAGCGCCGGGATCTATCTGGATCAGAGTTAGGTTTCCCAACCCCCGCCTCGGGGAGCTGAGTTTCTGGGAAACCCTACGTTGGCAGCAGGTGGCTTTGTTACATTAGGATGCTCCGGTAACGGTATGCTGTAAAGTGGTTGTGCTCCCGATGTTTTCCCCATCCCTTCAGCAGGAATAGGTGGTTTGTTTGCAACCGTTCTTCTTGCTATCTCACTTTGTCTGTCCTTTGCTTCGGTTCTTTGATTTGCTTGAGATGGCTTTTAAGATCTTCCTCTCGTAACTGCTGGTCATGATATTGTTGGTAAATCACTTGGTTTCTACATGCTTTAGGTCTCTGGATATCCTGTGGACATAGAGGAGGTGAAAAGGTCTGTTACTTGGGTGCCTTCGTCAAAATTAGAAATTAAAGCTCTGACACAGAAGACGACTAAGCAGTTTTTTCATAAAAAGTACGGAAATGACGTCTGAAGAGATAGGTATTTAATGTTTTATGACACCCTTGGAAAGAACAACCTTAAAAGATGAAAACAATTATAAAAGGGTGTCAGATCTCAAAAAAAGAGGGCGTATTAAATGCTTGAAAATAATTTTGCTTCCTTAAATTCTCGCTAAGATTCCTCAGTGCTCAGAGACGCTCAGATATGATGGATACTTTGTTGGAAAAGTTTGTTTTTAGTACAACGTTTTGTAAGTGAGTTTTTGCAGAGATTTTTGTAAATCTGTAAGATGACCAGTTTTTGGAGGCTATGAAATCTAAGAAATTGCGAAAACATTGGATGAATAGATCACTAGAAAGTGAGATTCACCGATGTTATACTCAGTTCTCTTCGTGAAAGAAGATACATAAGTTAAAATAAATGACGGAATATAAAAACTCAAGCTGGTGAGCAAATCCTTCTATCGCCAAACTATGACTACTAATTTTCCCATAGTCTACGTAATGTATACAGATCGGAAGATCAAATACTAAATAATATTGATACCTCTGTTGAACTGATAATGCTAAGGTATAAAATATATCCAAGATCACAATAATAACGAAGAACACAAATATAATGTAAATGATACTAAGTTATCATGAGACACAAGAGATTACGTGGTTCGACTTTTGTCTACATCCACGGGGTAATGAGTGATTTGCTTGTATTAAGTTGTGGTGGTTACAAAGATCTTAAATGCTTTCCAAAGTAATAGAGATAACTCAATTTGAAGTAAATACTTAAGTTCTAAACATTAAAGAGGTATAAACTTAAGACGAGATCTTCTTCTCCTAGGTATTGAATGCCCTTCATTTGTTGGTGAGGCTTGGTATTTATAGCCCCTTATGCTCAAGGTATGTCTTTGTTGTCTTTGTGTTCATCGTTCCCTGATGTACCTTCCGTACAAACGGTACCTTTGTTCACCGCGTGTTCTCTCCAGTCGGACTCTGCCACCTCAGCTGACCCACGTTCCTTCGGGAACTTCCCATCCTTAGTACAGATTGTACCTTTGTCCACCGCTTACTTTCACCAGTTGGGTTATGCCACATCATCTCTCTCCACGTGCTTTGGTTATGCGTGTAGATAAGAGATTTGTGCATTTAATTCTGATTAGTTGCGTCATCTAACTCTGTCCCTTCGCCAGCTGCCCCTCTCTATAGACTAGGCTTTACTTTTTCCATCTTAACCGTCGAGATATATCTTCTTGGGAGGAGATAAAATAGATCTATGAAGGTATGTTCTGCTACTTAAACTTCTCTGTATAGCGAGGGCTACACAGTTATTCTGTATGCGGCCGCTGAGATCGTGACACATGCTCCGTGTAATATTGGTATTCACAAATAGTTTTAAGATTGTCTTCCAGAAACAAAACACAATCATCTGCGTAGAAGCTATGTGTAATAAGAGGAGCTGAATGAGCCACTTTAAAACCACTAATGGTAGCAGAATCAAAACCTGTAGAGATTATCCTAGAAAGAACCTCAAGACCCAAAATAAAAAGGAAAGGTGACAAGGGGTCACCTTGCGGAAGACTTTTTGAGGATAGAAGGAGTCGCTAAGGTCTCCGTTGATGAGAACTTGATAGCTTATTGTAAGCGTTCATTATATAATATATGCATTCCATTTCACTTTTCTTGGGGATTTTTAGCTTAGGAAGTGTACCTTATTTGTTTTTGGATACCCACGCGTGGTCGAGAGGGTGTTACAAACTTGGTATCAGAGTCGAGGATGACTCTCTAGGGGGTGTGGGTGAAATAATATCGTACCACTCAGGGTTCAGAGCTTGGGATAATAAGGCACTCTTCGTTTTCTCCATGTTGATGGCCTTTCGGGGACCTAAAAAGCCTCAGGAACAAAACCGCCTACCTACATCGGTGTCCCAGAAATGCTCTAACAAAGAAGATCGATGAAACACCCAAACAGGAATATCACATAGACCTAGAAATACATCAATTGAAATCCGATCATCCACAACATCAGAGAAAATCACAGATCTTCTTAGTGTTGATGGAAATGAAGAAGTTGCTTTGAGTTGTTCATAAATCAGGACTAAGACTAATGAGATGCTTTTATATCTTCTCAAATATAGATCACAAAACCATACCTACATCAACAATCACAGATCTATAAAACAAACCCAGAAAAATCATAAGAGAATCAACAAAATAAAAGAGAAGCAGTGTGAAACAGTGTGCAGTAGACCTTGGGTATTGATTGGAGCCGATCTGAGCAGAGAAGATTATTGAGGAAAGAGTTTTCATTTATTTTGTTTTTTAGGAGAATAAAGAGAACAAACTGATTACGGAATTGTTTTTACTGGAACATAATCATAGAGTATATGCAATCTATAATTTTAGAAACTTCCTTTGCATGTATATATGAAAAACCACAGAAAATCGAATAAATCAACATAGTATATGGTATCTGCACTTTTAAAACATAATAGAACATCAAAAATGAGAATAAAATATTGGATCTAAAAAGGAATATACGTTTATTAGTCACTGCTTTTGGAGATTTCTTAAACTTTGTCTTCTCGTTTTCAACAATTTTCTTCAATTGAAGTTGACTTTTGGTACAGTTGAGAAAAAATCAACGGCTATTGAAGTGATTTTTCGCTTTATTGAAGTTGATTTTTGGTTTTATTGAAGTGTTTTTATTTTTAATTGAATTGTTTTTCAGTATAGGCAAAGACTTGATTGGGTTTTTATTATTTGGTAAGATTTTTTTGGGTTTAATCTTTTTCAGTCAGAGACGATAATAGCTTATTTTCAGAGATCTTTGGCACTGATTTCTCTTCGTCAATCGGTGATGACAATAACTGATTTTGTGTTTTCTCTATTCTGTTTTTCAGACTTTCAGATTATGTTTTCTTTCTCTGAAAATGATAAAGATAGGTTTTAGTTTCTAGCAGTTTCAGAAGACCTAATTAATGTTATGGGTACATGATAGGTGTCTAAAACACCTTATTATTTATCTATTGTTTATGCTTTCTTTGCTAAGTTTTCTTGTAAATTATGTATCTTATGTTTGCCTTTGAGTGTTTAGGTACTTTGGAGTCATTTGGAACAAAAGAAGAAGAAACGTCGCTTAAACAGGGCAAAAGTGTTGGAGGCGAATTATTTCTCATTATTTGCTTTTATTTCTTTAACCCTGTCTGAAAAGCATGTCAGCTTTAGTGATGTGAATTCGGTCTGAAAAGCATGACAGCTTTAGTGATGAAGAGACATTGAAGATAATAAGTGAATTTGGGAAATAAGAGACGGTTGTTGTAGGCGGAGGAACTCGAAAGAAAGAGAAAGCGTTCAATTGGAGCATAAGGGCGCATGCATGTGACATGGGGAGCCAGTCAAGGATAATGGACAGCCTACATCACCAATACAAGCTTGGAAGTCCTTATCATATTTGTGGGTGCCATTCTAAATTTCCATCATTACCAGAACCTAAAGCCGAGAGGAATTTATTTCTTCTCATTTATTTCTGTATCTGAGTTAGAAAAGGCGGCTGCTGGTGGAAGAAATCGATGAATTTGGGAAGCTTTAAATGATTTCATCGACAGAGAAGAAGAAGATGATGCTGGATCGAAGTAGAAATAGGATCTGTTGCTGTTGAAATAAAGAGGAGCGATTTGAAAGTGAGATCTAAATGGGTTTCTATGCGTTATACTGTGAATCTGATTGGAAGAAGATCCAAAGAAGCTTTGTTGTTGTCATGGATTCATGAAGAAATTCAAGGGTTTGAGATGAATCAAAATTATGGGTTTGTCTCAGGTTCAAGGTTACATGGAGAATCAGTTGATGTTACTCTGAAATAGAGAAGGGTTTAAAATCGGTTGCATTTTCTTTTTGTTGATTTCAATTTTGACTGAGATTTGCAGTTCATAGGTGGAGATTCAGATGAACAAATGAGCTGCTGCGCCATGAAATTGAAGAAGGGTTTTGCACCTGTTGCAGTCAAGAAGAAAAGGAAGAAGTTGCAACTGCAGATAGGTTTGAGCTCATGTGGTATTGAATGGTAGCTGAGAATTGATTGTACAGATTATGGAAGCTGTGGTAGCTCAACATTTGTTGCAAGAGCAGGTGGCTAGTCATGCTGTTGTTGGTGACTAAAATTGACAACTGATACTATATGGTCTGAATTTGTTAGCAGTTTGGTTGTCACTCAAATGAAGAAGAGAAACTTAGCATTCTGAGCTGAAAAAAGAATGGATTAGCATCAAAAAAAAATCTGAGTATTGCAGGTGGTGATTATAAGGGTTATGATAGGGTGTAGAATACATCCTATTTATTATCTATTGTTTATGCTTTCTCTGCTATTTTTCTTGTAAATTATGTATTTTACGCGTGTTTTGAGTTTTATAGCTACTTTGGAGTCATGCGGAAGAAAAGAAGAAGAAATCATCCAAATTGAGCGACAAGGGAAAACTAGTCATTTCAGAGGCGAACACAATTCAGAGCCAGTAAGATTGAGCTGACTCGGCTAACTCCCTTCCTTGACCCAGCTGACTAACAGAAGACCGTTAGATTGACAGTTAAATATAACGGTACCGGACGGAATATTCTGTCAGCGGCGATGAAGATTCCAGCGACCGGCAAGGAGCTTTCCGGTGCCGTATTCCGGTGGTACCTGTGAAGTTCCGGCGACTCAATTAATGAATAATTTTCTAGACTCATCTAGACTCATGGGTTTGAAGAATGAGGATTCTATTCCTAAGAGGATTGCTAGGAAATTGAAGCTTATAAATAGAGAAGTTCTCTACACAACCTCTATACACACAATACTTCTCTTTTCTTTATTCTTTGTGTGAACTCCTTAGCATGAGTAGCTAATTTTATTGATTGAGGATGAATTCCTAGTTCTTGACATGTTTTGAGTTTTATTTTAAATCTACTTTGAAGTTTTCACATGATTATCGTTTTTTTTTACTAATAGGAATGTTTATACATTCATGGTTGATTGATAGGTCGTTTAGGATGCATACTAAATTGATTTGTTAATTAATCTAAAGCTAGTGAAATTTAGGGGATAAGTAATCGTTTCTTGACTCTTTACACAAGTGGCAAACACGAGATCTTGCGGAGGGATTCCATGGAGCAATTGTGTGTGGAAACAACGTTAGCAAGTAGACCTTGAGCTAAGAGTTTAACTACTAATATCAACCTAATAAATTCATAAATCTTAATGCGTTTAACTAAATTACATCTTGAGTGAGATACTACTAGGTGGTTTGGTGAATAGAATCCGGTAGTCGAGAACTTTTGTATCCGGTGATACTAGGGATTTAAGGGTTTAGCACTGAGCTAGCTGCTTTACCTACGGTTGGTGATAATCTGTGACTAATAACATGTGGATGAAAAACATAACTTGAATCATTGTTTTGCAACGAAGAAGGATTCCTTGATCTAATCTCTCTTATTGATTTCAACTTTATCTTTTTAATTGTTTTGTTTATTCTTTTACTTTATAAAATTTAAAACCCCCTTTTTTGTGACATTATAAGACAACTAAAACCTCTTGCTCCTCGTGGGAACGATCCTTACTATCTCTATATTACTTGTTAATTAGTGAGAAAAATATTAATTAATTTGTTGTGGTTACGACACGCATCAAATTTTGGCGCGGCTGCCGGGGAGCAGCGGAGCAGCTTTAGTTGTTTTTATTTTATTTTCGTTTTATTTTTGCTTCTAATTTTTTTTTCTAGAATTTTTTTTTTCCAGGTACCAGTTTTCCATGTATGGTGGACAAGAGCAAGCATATTACAACAATCAATACGTTTTTCAACCTCAACATTATGTCAACTTCCACCCATCCTTAGGATACACACTTTCTGGATATTCTCATACATATCAACAACCTTATGACGGGTATGTAAGTGAACAATCACTAGGAGGGGAGGATAGTAATGCTTCTAAATCTATGCGTGATCTCCTTGGTGTAAGGCAACCTAGTTTGGGGGAACTTGAGAGAATGTTCTATCAATTGATCGATGAAGGCCTAGCATCGGATGAAGAAATTCTTCAAACTAAAAGAGCTTTAAGAATGGAGCGTGAAAAACGTTATTATATGGGTTATGATGATGATTTTGAACCTTATGAAAATTATTGTAACAAGGATAAAGTTATTCCAACTCCGGATCATAATAACGATCCTTCACCTATTCAAAAGGAGGAGATTGGATGTGACTTGCCTATTGTTATACATGGTGTAACACCCTCAAAAGAAGATCTTTCAATTTATACCGAAGAAGATTTTATGAGAGAGGAATGGCCCGATTCTGATGACGAGGATGTTGAAGCGGTGATGCTTGAGAATGAAACCGAATTGAATGATTTTGTGGAAGACCCAATTGAAATTTCCAATGATTATAATGATGCCAAGACTTTGGTTAAGGAAGAAAACGACGAAGAATGGTTGCAAGGTTTGATAGAGGACCATGATATACAAGAGGTAAGTAATTCACTTGAATTTTTTAACGATGAAGAGGATTCCGTAATACAAGAGATTGTGCAAGGTTTGTCTAACTCTTTGCATATTGATTCTTCTCCTTTACCTCTTATTGGTTTGAATGTATGTGCTTCGAAAGTATTTTTGAATGATTTTGTTTCTAGATATCCACCATTGGAAACACTTGATGCTAACATTATGCAGGTTTGCCAAGAGAAATACATGGAAGTTCCCAAATTCTATGTTCTTTATACACTTCCGAGTGTGGACAAGAATAAGTGTGGGGGAAGTTTCTATCGAGCGATAATTTCACTATTGTTTTCTTGTGCTAACATTTGTATGGAGTTATTGTTTGCAAAACAGGTACTGTGGGTGGATCCCCAAATTTTCAGATTGTTAGTATATGGGGAGTGAATCTTACAAGAAGCCAAGTCGGGTCGTCGACTTTAAAACAAGCGCTAAATGGTAGGCAACCCATAGGTTTTGTATTTCTTATCCTTTTGTTTTTTGTTTTGTTTATTTATTTTTTCTTGTTCCATATCATGTTAGAATTTCCCACCTTTACTTTACTTGGACGATTCAATTACATTGAGGACAATGTAAGGTTTAAGTGTGGGGGAGTGGTTAAACATATTTTAAAAAAAAAAAAAATTGCATAAAACCTCCAACTTTTAGAGATTTTAGAGTCACTAGCATACTTCTAGGTATGTTTACATAGAGAATTCTGACCGACATAACTGAACTTGGAAGTGTTAGGGAACTACGTTCGGATTTCTTGCTTGTTAGAGTGTTAAATAATGGATTTAATCATGCCGGTGATGCAAATTAGGAGCAGGGAGACATGCATTATTAGAGTTGTTGATCAATCATTAGTGGAGACTACCCTATTTATATCATGCGAGGCACCGACCAGATTTCTTTATAAATAACTAAAGAGCTTTCTTTTGAGTGTGTGTCACCGTACGTTAATTCCGGGTAGAATGGTGAGCTACCCAACCTCCCACCAATAGAAGCACTACTTTTTGATCTCTTGAGTGCTAATTTTGTCAATCATGAGGGTGACGTCTATAGATGAAAGCCTCCTTCTTGTAGTTCGATTTGCAGTAGCACCATTCTCTCTCTCGAAAACAACGGATCCATAGAAACACCATCATCATCAACAAGGGAGCGACATCAAAATCTACAAGGAAAGTTGAAAACGTTCAAGGTTTACAAGCAACGGAACAAGAAAAGAGAAAATTTCATATCCAAGTAAAGAAACTAGACAATGAGCGAAATATATATACATGTTGAAGACTTATTTACAAGAGAAAAGAAAAGCAAAATGTGAGAATTATTGAAGTTTATGATTTCGAGACGATATAAGTTTTGAAGAATCAAGCGGTAAAGTACTTTTCCCACGGCCATGGTTTGTTTTTATTTTCACTTTTGTTTTGTATTTTATTTCTCTTGTCTCTAGAAAAAAGTAAATTAGAAAAAAATGAAAAAAAAAAACGAGACAAGAAATTTTTTATTTTTGTTTTATTTAATAAGCCGTGGGGAAGGAAAATCTATAAAGAAGTTTCAAACAACAACGATTTTGAGGAAGAAAGTTACAAATTTTCAAGGATCTATGAAATTCAAAAGTTTATCATCAATAGTTGAAGCCGAAGCCGAAGACCAAGAAGATGAAGACGAGGAGCGGAATACGTTTCTATTGGATGCCAGTGTTATCATCATTGGCGATCGGATGTGAAGGTGAGTAAGTAATCTCATCCTCGATAATAGTGTTTGATTTCCTTTCTTAGATATCGTCAGAAAAATGGTTTTTCAAAACGTTAAAAGATGTGGGTTTTTAAAATATTTCGGAAGTTGTCCTTCCCATCATTCAACGTGTTGCAGGAATTTTCTCTTCATTCCTACCTGCACACATGTGAGAACCATAAAAGTACGTCCTTTGAGTGCAATTTCGTAAAACCCTTTTTGGTGAGGCAGAAGTTGAGGCGAAATGATTATTGATCGTTCTCAAACATGCGTTCTCTCATTATGAAGTGGTTATTTCTCACTCAACATTTAAGAATGAGAATATGTTCTTTAGTATTTCTAACTTCTTATTACTAGCATGCAGAAACTCTATGTCCTCATAACTCTTTGGATGCTTGGGATGCTGAAACGCTTTGAAGTTGTAAGTTTTAGTTTGATTTGCTCGAGGACTAGCAAAGTCTAAATGTGGGGGAATATGATAGGGTGTAGAATACATCCTATTTATTATCTATTGTTGATGCTTTCTCTGCTATTTTTCTTGTAAATTATGTATTTTACGCGTGTTTTGAGTTTTATAACTACTTTGGAGTCATGCGGAAGAAAAGAAGAAGAAATCATCCAAATTGAGCGACAAGGGAAAACTAGTCATTTCAGAGGCGAACACAATTCAGAGCCAGTAAGATTGAGCTGACTCGGCTAACTCCCTTCCTTGACCCAGCTGACTAACAGAAGACCGTTAGATTGACAGTTAATATAACGGTACCGGACGGAATTTTCAGTCAGCGGCGATGAAGATTCCAGCGACCGGCAAGGATCTTTCCGGTACCGTATTCCGGTGGTACCTGTGAAGTTCCGGCGACTCAACTAATGAAGAATTTTCTAGACTCATCTAGGCTCATGGGTTTGAAGAATTGGGCTTGGATTTGGAAAGAGAAGATGGAAGATTTGAGAAAGACTTGGATTTGGAAGTTGAGCTACAAAGGGAAAGTGGTGTTATTATGGAATGAGGATTCTATTCCTAAGAGGATTTCTAGGAAATTGAAGCCTATAAATAGAGAAGTTCTCTACACAACTTCTACACAACCTCTATACACACAATACTTCTCTTTTCTTTATTCTTTGTGTGAACTCCTTAGCATGAGTAGCTAATTTTATTGATTGAGGATGAATTCCTAGTTCTTGACATGTTTTGAGTTTTGTTTTAAATATACTTTGAAGTTTTCACATGATTATCGTTTTTTTTACTAATAGGAATGTTTATACATTCATGGTTGGTTGATAGGTCGTTTAGGATGCATACTAAATTGATTTGTTAATTAATCTAAAGCTAGTGAAAGTTAGGGGATAAGTAATCATTTCTTGACTCTTTACACAAGTGGCAAACACGAGATCTTGCGGAGGGATTCCGTGGAGCAATTGTGTGTGGAAACAACGTTAGGAAGTAGACCTTGAGCTAAGAGTCTAACTACTAATATCAACCTAATAAATTCATAAATATTAATTCTTTTAACTAAATTACATCTTGAGTGAGCTACTACTAGGTGGTTTGGTGAATAGAATCCGGTAGTCGAGAACTTCCGTATCCGGTGATAATAAGGATTTAGGGGTTTAGCACTGAGCTAGCTGCTTTACCTACGGTTGGTGATAATATGTGACTAATAACATGTGGATGAAAAACATAACTTGAATCATTATTTTGCAACGAAGAAGGATTCTTTGATCTAATCTCTCTTATTGATTTCAACTTTATCTTTTTAATTGTTTTGTTTATTCTTTTACTTTATAAAATTTAAAACCCCCCTTTTTTGTGACATTATAAGACAACTAAAACCTCTTGTTCCTCGTGGGAACGATCCTTACTATCGCTATATTACTTGTTAATTAGTGAGAAAAATATTAATTAATTTGTTGTGGTTACGACACGCATCAGGTTACATTATGAAGAGTTTGTGAACTGAAATGGGAATTAAGGTTTGTGTGTGACTGAGATGGAGTGCAGGTGGTTGTATAAGGTTTTGCTGGTTTGTTGGCTTGTGGAGATGGAGGTGTTGTTAGTGTTAGCTTTGAGATGAAGGGCGCAGAGAAGGTTAAGTTTGCAACTTAATTAGCCGCGAATCTGGTGGATGTTTGGATTGTGAAGCCGGAGTTGTTGATGGTGTATGTTACAGGTAATGTTGCAGTTGAAGTTGCAGACAGGTTGAAGCAGCAGTAGATGCCAATGGAGTGAAATGGTGGTGTCAAGTTACATGCGGCATATTGATGGAGCTGATAATGGTTTTTTGCACATTGGATGTAGTGATGCATCTGGTGGTGGATCGAGTTGCAGTTTCTGGCTGTGACAGTTAGCAAGAGTGTGTCGTGGTTGTGCCGCTGTTGGTTGTTTGTGATTGCATCTAGGGACTCAAAGCTGGAGAAGGTGCAAATCTTCAAGGTGCAGTGGAGGTGCATCTGTAAAATGGTATTGTTGCAGCTGCAGGTTTGGATCAATCTACAGCCGAGAAGAGCAAGGTGACTTCCATTGATTATTAGTTGGATTCGCGGCTGAAATAAAGGAGACAAGTTTTGTCAGAGAGGTTGTGCTGCTGGTGTTAGGCAAGGTTCAGTGGCTGTGACAATGGGAACTGATATTGAGTACATTACAAGTGCTGAGAAGTAGCATAGTGCCTGAACCAGAATTGCAGTGACAGTACGAAAAGTGAGTGGAATTGGTGCACCGGTGGTACTAGTTCCGGTTGCCGGATTTTGAAACCGAAAGTGGGAATCATAATATTTCATTGAATCGTGAAGGGGGTATGAGTCAGATGCAAGAGTCGGCGGCCGAAAATATGAGCTATGGATCTCGCTTTTGGGCACGTTTTCGCAAGAATTCAATAATTGGTTTAGATGGTTCATTTGTGATGTATGGATCTGAATTGTGAGTGTATGAACTGCAGAGAAGGATACTGAGTTGCTGAAAGTTTCGGTAGACGGAGACGAGTTCATGTGGGCAGAGACAGTTTCTCGGTGGTCGGATTCTGGTGATGACGTCAGCAAATTCCGGCGCCCAGTTTTGGGCAGAGAATTTCGTATGGGTTTTCCTCACACACGGGCTTGGTGGACTACTTGGAGTTGGGTTTTGTGAAGACTAATTGTAGAAGGAGTATCCTTTTGGGAGAAACATATAAATAGAAAAGTCTTTCTTTAAACCTAGGATATCTCCGTTAGGGAGAAAAATCTTATCTTTGCTTCTACTTTTGTTTTAGGGTTTGTGAAACATGATGGATTTATTTCTTCTTTGGATGAACTCCATGAACATGAGCTAGTTTTCTTTTGGTTAAGGAATAAGTTGGAATTCCAAACATGATTTTGATGCAATGAATTAGTTTTGTCTCCATGCTTTATCGTTTATGATTCACCATTAATATCGTTACATGATTTGAATGTTTGTTTAGTCGAGTCGTGAATTGATTGGGTTTACTTTCATCTCTATTGCTAGATTAGAGTTTATTATACGGAAAAGTGATAAATTTCAGATTGCAAGTAGCATAATTGTGAATATTTCTTGTAGTGATACATCCTAGTAGTCACAAGTGGATCATAACCTTTGTTAAATCGAATTAGTGCTTTTACACGTTCGATTGCTTTGATTGGCCTGATTTTATAGAACTTAATGCATCTAGGGAATTAAACTTGATTAGTGCTTTTACACGTTAGGTTGTTCTCTAAGATAGAATTCATATTCGCATCTTTTAATGTGTTTGTTGATGACAAGAGGAGATTTGCGGGATATACTTGCGATCAAGGTATCCTAGGTCCTTTGATAAAAGTTGAGATTAAAATATCAATTCTAGTTATTGTGTCGAAAACATGTTTGTGATTGAAGACGAAAACCTTAACCGATATCTTTACATCTTAATTTTTGTGCTTTCTTTATTTGATTGCTTTTAGTTTAATTTACTTTACATAAAAATCAGAAACCCCCCTTGTTCTATATAAGAAACCGAAACATATTGGCAACCTAGTCCTCTCTGTGGGAACGATCCTTTCTTGCCCTTGCTATATAATATATTTTGAGTAGTAAGAAAGTGTAATTTATTTTTGACGCATACGACAGCGATCAAATTTTGGCGCCGCTGCCTCCCCGTTACTTGTCTTTGGTTTCTTATTTTTTGTTTTTAGTTTTGTTTCTTATTTTTGTATTGGTTTTTCTTATTTTTTGGGATTTAACATAGTTTTGAGAACTCTTGTTTCAGGTACCAATTTCTATGAACGGAGCATATTGGAACAATGGGTGCGGTTATCAACCTCAACAACATTATGAAAACTATCACTCTTGCGCGGAATACAATCAAAACCAATCCTTTGGTTATGGTCAATATTCCACGTACCCTTTGAGTTATTCTCATTCATATCAACCTTCTTACGGTAGGTATGTAAGTGAGCAACCGCAAGGAGGAGAGAATAGTTGTGCTTCTATTCATGTTTCTTCTAGTTTAGTAGATGAGATGCAACAATTTATGGTGGGCATGGAGTCAGTTTGTATACAACCAAGTGTGGAACCAATTTCATCGACCAAATCTGCTCATAGTATGTTTAACCCAATTTTTTATCGTAGTTATGATCATTCACCCATTCAAAGGGAAGACAATTGGCCTAGAAATAATGGAGTATGTGAACCAGCACAAGGATGGGAGGATAATAATGCCTCTTCTAGTATTTCCGATTCTAATTTTTCCTTGTCAAACGAGCTTTACAAACAAATGGAACTCTATATTCAGAATTTTGATGGATCACTCCAAAAGCTTCAAAAAGTTGTTTCCAGTTTAAGAAAGGGCATTAATGAATACAAGGAGGAAATGGATAATTGTGTTGAAAAAGATCAACCTTTAGAGATATTTGACGATACTAGTGTAGTTGATTCAACTCTTGATCTTTAGAATGATCAAGCGCCTGTTCAAAAGGTACATGAGTATGATGAAACTAGTGTTTTCAAGAATTTCCTTGCAACAAGGTTTGAGTCTACCAAAGAGGAGTATGTTGAGAATTGAACTGATTTAACCAATACCGTGGAAGACCCAATTGAGCTTGCAAAGGATGGTAACGATGATGTTAATGCGGGAATTTTGGTTAAGGCAAAGACGGACGAAGAATCCTTTCAAGTTTTGATAGAGGACCACGATGTGCAAGAGGTAAGTAATTCACTTGAATTTTCTAAGGATGAAGAGGATACCATACTACGAAAGTTGCAAGGTTTGTCTAACCCTGTGCATATTATTTCTTCTCCTTTACCTCTTATTGGTTTGAATGTATGTGCTTCGGAGATATTGTTGAATGACTTTGTTTCACGATATCCGCCATTAGAAACATTGGATTCTCATACTATGAAGGTTTTGGAACAAGAAACCGTGGAAGTTCCCGAATTCTATGTTCTTTATACACTTTCGAGTGTAGAAAAGACTAAGTGTAGGGGAAACTTCTATCGGTTAATAGCTTCATTTCTGTTTTATCATACTAATATTTGTGTGAAGCTAGTATTTCCAAGACAGGTTATATGGAAGGATCCCCAACTTTTCAGATTGTTGGTATATGGGGAGTGAATCTTGCAAGGATATAGTTGGGATGACGGCTTTAAACCAAGCGCTAAGTGGGAGGCAACCCACTGGTTTTGTATCTTTATCTTTGTCTTTTTATTTTTAAGTATTTTCTCTTTGTTTTTGCATATCATTTGCGGAATTTCCCACCTTGAACTTTACTTTGAATGACTAAATTTTACATTGAGGACAATGTAAATTTTAAGTGTGGGGGAGCATTTATATGTTTGTATAGTTTGATGCCTTAGTTAAAAAAAATGCTTTATAAACTCTGAAATCTAGAGACTCGTGCCTGTAGGATGACATTACCAATATAAGTGGATGAAACCATCTTGGTTACAAGAGTTGAGGAACCTATTAACTAAAAGGACGGACAGATCTCATGTTTTATAAATAATATGACAGTTGTTACCATATCTCGGAATGTCACCATATCACCTTCTATTTTTACTTTTCCATATTTTTCTATTGTTTATCTAAGTGATTTGGTGGGTCACTAACATCGAATTCTTATTACTGCTAGGATGAAATAGAGTGATTAGTTTACTAAAAAAAGAGGCCTGACCAATTAGACCAACCGGAATAAAAATATGACACTTGGATAACAATATGTACGTGTTCTCCCTGTCTCCGTCGCCTAAGCAAGCGTGGAATGCAGGATCCACGGGAATTACCATGTAATCTGCTGATAAGAAGCATGCGCTTGGATCCAAAAGATCTAATCATGTTGTCAAACCAAAAAAAAATGTGAAAAAGAAAAAAAAATATTATAATTGTTCAATAAAATCGACTGCTGGTTTCCTTGTATATGCCAGTTGAGTTAATCTAGAATTAAGATTGTCGACTGCTGGTTCCCTTGTATATGCCAGCTGAGTTGATATTAGAATTCAGACCAGTATCTCAATCCATTAGGTCATAGGTTCATCTTGGCGGTGACCTTCAGACAGATATGGGAAACACCGATCACTTTAGTCAACATTCGCAAACATCTACCTCTATATCCATCTTCCCCTGTAGTCATTTTGGATTCGTTCATAGACTCTTCACAGGTAATTAGAATTTGGAGCAAAAGGTTTTGTAGGTACACCTCTTGTAAGCCTTCACGAGACTAAAACTCGTCCACTAGGGATACCTAGGGGTTCAAAGGCTTGTTTTTTATGCTAAAAGTGACCGTAGCCTCGACGACACGGAGTTGTATATATCTTTTAGAATATTTTTTTTGATATGATCGAGGACTAGCAAAGTATAAGTGTGGGGGAATTTGATAGGTGTCTAAAACACCTTGATATTTATCTATTGTTTATGCTTTCTTTGCTAAGTTTTCTTGTAAATTATGTATCTTATGTTTGTATTTGAGTGTTTAGGTACTTTGGAGTCATTTGGAAAAAAAGAAGAAGAAACGTCGCTTAAACAGGGCAAAAGTGTTGGAGGCGAATTATTTCTCATTATTTGCTTTTATTTCTTTAACTCTGGCTGAAAAGCATGTCAACTTTAGTGATGCGAATTATGTCTGTAAAACATGACAGCTTTAGTGATGAAGAGACATTGAAGAGAAGAAGTGAATTTGAGAAATAAGAGACGGTTGATATAGGCGGAGGAACTCGAAAGAAGGAGAAAACGTTCAATTGGAGCATAAGGGGGCAGGCATGTGACATGGGGATCCAGTCATGGATAAAGGACAGTCTACATCACCAATACAAGCTTGGCAGTCCTTATCATATTTGTGGGTGCCATTGTAAATTTCCATCATTACCAGAACCTAAAGCCGAGAGGAATTTATTTCTTCTCGTTTATTTCTGCATCTGAGTTAGAAAAGGCGGCTGCTGGTGGAAGAAATCGATGAATTTAGGAAGTTTGAAATGATTTCATCGACAGAGAAGAAGAAGATGATGCTGGATCGAAGTAGAAATGGGATCTGTTGTTGTTGAAATCAAGAGGAGCGATTTGAAATTGAGATCTAAATGGGTTTTTATGTGTTATGCTGTGAATCTGATTGGAAGAATATCCAGAGAAGCTTTGTTGTTGTCATGGATTGATGAAGAAATTCAAGGGTTTGAGATGAATCAAGATTATAGGTTTGTCTCAGGTTCAGAGTTACATGGAGAATCAGTTGATGTTACTCTGAAATAGAAAAGGGTTTCAAATCGGTTGCATTTTCTTTTTGTTGATTTCAAGTTTGACTGAGATTTGCAGTTCATAGGTGGAGACTCAGATGAACAAATGAGTTGCTGCTCCATGAAATTGAAGAAGGGTTTTGCACTTGTTGTAGTCAAGAAGAAAAGGAAAAAGTTGCAGATGCAGATGGGTTTGAGCTCAGGTGGTGTTGAATGGTAGATGAGAATTGATTGTCTAGATTATGGAAGATGTGGTGGCTCAGCATTTGTTGCAAGAGCAGGTGGCTAGTCATGCTGTTTCTGATGAATGAAATTGACAACTAAGACTATATGGTTTGAATTTGTTAGCAGTTTGGTTGTCACTGAAATGAAGAAGAGAAGCTTAGCATTCTGAGCTAAAAGAAGAATGGATTAGCATCAAAAACAAGTCTGAGTATTGCAGGTGGTGATTATAAGGGTTACATTATGAAGAGTTTGTGAACTGAAATGGGAAGTAAGGTTTGTGTGTGACTAAGATAGAGTGGAGTTGGTTGTATAAGGGTTTTCTGGTTTGTTGGCTTGTGGAGCTGAAGGTGTTGTTAGTGTTATCTTTGAGATGAAGGGCGCAGAGAAGGTTAAGTTTGCAACTGAATTAGCCGCGAATCTGGTGGATGTTTGGCTTGTGAATCCGGAGTTGTTGATCGTGTATGTTGCAGGTAATGTTGCAGTTGAAGTTGCAGACAGGTCGAAGAAGCAGTAGATGCCAATGGAGTGAAATGGTGGTGTCAAGTTACATGCGGCAGATTGATGGAGCTGATAATGGTGTTTTGCACATTGGATGTAGTGATGCAGCTGGTGGTGGATCGAGTTGCAGTTTCTGGCTGTGACAGTTAGCAAGAGTGTGTCGTGGCTGTGCCGCTGTTGGTTGTTTGCGATTGCATCTAAGGACTCAAAGCTGGAGAAGGTGCAAATATGCAAGGTGCAGTGGAAGTGCAGCTGTAAAATGGTATTGTTGCAGCTGCAGGTTTGGATCAATCTACAACCGAGAAGAGCAAGGTGACTTCTGTTGATTATTAGTTGGATTCGCGGCTGAAATGAAGGAAACAAGTTTTGTCAGAGAGGTTGTGCTGCTGGTGTTAGGCAAGGTTTGGAGGATGTGACAATGGGAACTGATATTGAGTGCATTGCAAGTGCTGAGAAGTAGCAGAGTGCCTGAACCAGAACTGCAGTGACAGTGCGAAAAGTGAGTGGAATTGGTGCACCGGTGGTACTAGTTCCGGTTGCCGGATTTTGGAACCGAAAGTGGGAATCATAATATTTCATTGAATCGTGAAGGGGGTATGATTCGGCAGCCGAAAATATGAGCTATGGATCTCGCTTTTGGGCAAGTTTTCCCAAGAATTCAAGAATTGGTTTAGATGGTTCATTTGTGATGTATGGCTCTGAATTGTGAGTGTATGAACTGCAGAGAAGGATAGTGAGTTGCTTACAGTTTCGGCAGACGGAGATGAGTTCAGGTGGGCAGAGATAGTTTATCGGTTGTCGGATTCCGGGGATGACGTCAGCAATCAGGTGATGACGTCTGCAAATTCCGGCGCCCAGTTTTGGGCAGGGAATTTCGTATGGGTTTCCTCACACACGGGCTTGGTGGACTACTTGGAGTTGGGTTTTGTGAAGACTAATTGTGGAAGGAGTATCCTTTTAGGAGAAACATATAAATAGAAAAGTCTTTATTTAAACCTAGGATATCTCCGTTAGGGAGAAAAATCTTATCTTTGCGTCTACTTTTGTTCTAGGGTTTGTGAAACATGATAGGTTTATTTCTTCTTTGGATGAACTCCATGAACATTAGCTAGTTTTCTTTTGGTTAAGGAATAAGTTGGAATTCGAAATATGATTTTTATGCAATGAATTAGTTTTGTCTCCATGCTTATCGTTTATGATTCACCATTAATATCGTTACATGATTTGAATGTTTGTTTAGTCGAGTCGCGAATCGATTGGGTTTTACTTTCATCTTTATTGCTAGAGTAGAGTTTGTTATACGTAAAAGTGATAAATCTTTGATTGCAAGTAGCATAATTGTGAATATTGCTTGTAGTGATACATCCTAGCTTAATAAGAAAATACCACTTTATTATTGGAACAACGCTTCCTCCATAATCCCAGCATGTGATTCTAGTTCCTCATTATTATAAAGAAAACTAAATTGAACAAATAAAAGAAAATTGTGAAACTAGCTACCGGCTCACCGGCTTTCCCATCAATACCCTGGTTTCCTACTCTCGACATCAATATATAGATTTCAACGGGAGTGTGCCACTTGTCTAAGAATACATAATATTATCTAATAAAGACTCGCCACATGTCCGACCACTTGCTTTTATTTTCATGGGAAAGAAAATATTATATGAGCACATACTGATCTTATGCTCAAAATCAATCTTCTTTAGTTGCAAAAGATATTTAGTTTCCTTTCTTCCTCCAGCTGACCATAATGAAAGAAGTGGTCTTCCTTAAGAAAATGTGTCGACCCTATTTTCCTAAAGTAATTAGGTTTAGTCTCAAAACTTAATAACCGACACATCTGAAAATCATATGTTCCCACAATTGGAAGAAAAGTTTTTGGTGGGAAAACAAAGTCAATCTTGGTATCATAGCCTGGGTTAACCACATCAACCAGAGGATGGGTTTCTAACAACTGAGCTCTCTTTTGGACACAACTAGGTTCAGGAGAAAGTGTATGAAGATAATCTTATAAGATGGTTGAGGAAGAAATATCAAATCCTACACGAGGGAACTTTCTAAAAGTTAAAGGTAAGGCACCAGGAAAGTGATAATCACCCTCAAACTTAGAGTTTTCAGTGTCTCTAGGTAGACTAGTCACAATTTCCCTAATTTCTAAATCATTAGATTCCTGAAAATGGTCAATTGATTCTTCTAAGTTGTAATCAGGTGCATCCTCACTCATTTTTACGAGTTCACTTTCTTTGTCTAAGACTGTTGTTTCTAAATCGCTAGACTCAAAATAAACTCGTTCCACTAAACCATCATCACAATCATATAAAGGATTATCAGAGAAAGCTTCTAGTAAAGGCTCATTAACTAAGGTGTTAATCAAAGTTACTTCCTCCGATTCACTGATAGGCACATCTAATAATGGATTATCCAACACACTGCAGGCTAAAGAATCATGAACTACATCGTCCAAAACGGTGGTATCCCTAGTCAAATCCTCATCCTTTTGAATAGATGAATAATTATTAAAATTATTTGGATTTGTACTAGAAACAAAACTATCATTATAAAGCTCAATCGGAGTAACAAATTCCTGATCACCATGCCTACATATTTCATGTTCTTCGTCAATACTATCCTCATCATAATCATCATTATAATAACATGAAAATGATCGAACCTCATATAAACAAGTAGTGTTACCAATTCTAACCTCTTCATCTTGATTATTATAAAAAGTATCCTCATTTTCACGAGTGATATAGGAAAGAATGTATTGGAAATCACGAGTAATTCGAGCTTCTCTTTCTCCCGTCTCTAATTCAAGCCCACGTGTTGACTCAGCAAACTCACGTGTTGACTCAGTTAATATACATGTTGACTCAGATAACTTCCTGAGTTTATCTTCTAAAGAAGGTTCACTCATTGTTACAGTTCTTACGTCTATAACTAAGTCATCTGTGTCCGCTGACTTATGTGTCAACTCATGTAACTTACGCGTTAACTCAAGTATCTTACGTGCCTCATCTAGAGAAGAGGAATTATAGGAATTTTGCTCGTACGACCGGTATTCATGTGAATAGTAATTGGGCTCGCCATGGTATGACCCATAACCTTCAAAAGTTTGGTGTTCCCAACCACTATTCACACTATGGTCATAAAATGAATAATGTTCATGTTGCTCAGTCGAATAATCATTGTATTGGCTATACCAGTTCGACATCCTAACTGCAAGGGAATTCTAAACAAACACAAAGAAGGCTGACTCGACCATAATAAGCCTATTTTATCTAGCAAACAAAAAGCATGATGGCTCCCTTAGATTGTTTCTAGACCATATTTTATTCTTTCGAAAAGGAATTCGTTACAATATGATCAAACCTCTCTGGAATCAATCTGAGTTAAAGTAAGTTCAATAGAGACGAGGGAAGCTCAGTGGAGCTTTGATACCCAAGGCCTCACCGGCGTTACAAGGAGGCATATTCAACTCACAGAAACCATCATGAACTTCAAAGTATGCTCAAAATAGTAACCAATTTTTTCCGAACGACTTTCCTAATAAGCTCGTTACCCCATCGATCTCGTTCTAGTCCAAATTTTAAGGCTTAGGTTCGCGTAGGTTACGTGTTCCTAAGGCGGGAAAGAAGGAAACGATGATGAAATCCGAGTCCTTATCTTGATTTAGCCAGGCCTTTCCCTTTACTAGAAAATTAAATCCGATTTCAGGTCCTCAACTATATGCATACGAAATCATCCAGTAAACCCGCTGACAGGGGATTCGCGGGTGTTTAGAATTCTTACCTCCCGTTCCAGACGGGGGATGAACCGTTGAAGTCGACTCGGGCCAAGACTCCTATGTCATGTACCTAAAAACAAATCTGCGTCGGCGGCGCCAAAAATTGATCGAATTTTATATAGTGGTAAGAAGGTTGTCGTTCTCTCGGACTTGTGAAGATTGATTTAAGATTATGGAAAGAACTGAGACTATGGATTCCACCATTGACCAATTTTTAAGTGATTCAGTTAACAACAATATTTATGCAATTCATACGTTCAATTTGATTCTAAGATATTGTCAATATCAGATTTCCAAAATATTAATTGTTAATCGCAAGTATGGAACATCAAGAGCTCTAAGCTAAGCATGCACCATCAAGAGAGAACACAACTAATTAATCAAAATATTAAAATCAATTATAGTTCAGTGCAAATAATCATAAAGAAATTGCAATAATAAATTAATAAGAAAATACCACTTTATTATTGGAACAACGCTTCCTCCATAATCCCAGCATGTGATTCTAGTTCCTCATTATTATAAAGAAAACTAAATTGAACAAATAAAAGAAAATTGTGAAACTAGCTACCGGCTCACCGGCTCTCCCATCAATACCCTGGTTTCCTACTCTCGACATCAATATATAGATTTCAACGGGAGTGTGCCACTTGTCTAAGAATACATAATATTATCTAATAAAGACTCGCCACATGTCCGACCACTTGCTTTTATTTTCATGGGAAAGAAAATATTATATGAGCACATACTGATCTTATGCTCAAAATCAATCTTCTTTAGTTGCAAAAGATATTTAGTTTCCTTTCTTCCTCCAGCTGACCACAATGAAAGAAGTGGTCTTCCTTAAGAAAATGTGTCGACCCTATTTTCCTAAAGTAATTAGGTTTAGTCTCAAAACTTAATAACCGACACATCTGAAAATCATATGTTCCCACAATTGGAAGAAAAGTTTTTGGTGGGAAAACAAAGTCAATCTTGGTATCATAGCCTGGGATAACCACATCAACCAGAGGATGGGTTTCTAACAACTGAGCTCTCTT
This sequence comes from Papaver somniferum, assembly GCF_003573695.1. NCBI lineage: Eukaryota > Viridiplantae > Streptophyta > Magnoliopsida > Ranunculales > Papaveraceae > Papaver > Papaver somniferum. Next base: position 149,654,085 of record NC_039365.1, on the reverse strand, counting down.
TTGGACACAACTAGGTTCAGGAGAAAGTGTATGAAGATAATCTTATAAGATGGTTGAGGAAGAAATATCAAATCCTACACGAGGGAACTTTCTAAAAGTTAAAGGTAAGGCACCAGGAAAGTGATAATCACCCTCAAACTTAGAGTTTTCAGTGTCTCTAGGTAGACTAGTCACAATTTCCCTAATTTCTAAATCATTAGATTCCTGAAAATGGTCAATTGATTCTTCTAAGTTGTAATCAGGTGTATCCTCACTCATTTTTACGAGTTCACTTTCTTTGTCTAAGACTGTTGTTTCTAAATCGCTAGAATCAAAATAAACTCGTTCCTCTAAACCATCATCACAATCATATAAAGGATTATCAGAGAAAGCTTCTAGTAAAGGCTCATTAACTAAGGTGTTAATCAAAGTTACTTCCTCCGATTCACTGATAGGCACATCTAATAATGGATTATCCAACACACTGCAGGCTAAAGAATCATGAACTACATCGTCCAAAACGGTGGTATCCCTAGTCAAATCCTCATCCTTTTGAATAGATGAATAATTATTAAAATTATTTGGATTTGTACTAGAAACAAAACTATCATTATAAAGCTCAATCGGAGTAACAAATTCCTGATCACCATGCCTACATATTTCATGTTCTTCGTCAATACTATCCTCATCATAATCATCATTATAATAACATGAAAATGATCGAACCTCATATAAACAAGTAGTGTTACCAATTCTAACCTCTTCATCTTGATTATTATAAAAAGTATCCTCATTTTCACGAGTGATATAGGAAAGAATGTATTGGAAATCACGAGTAATTCGAGCTTCTCTTTCTCCCGTCTCTAATTCAAGCCCACGTGTTGACTCAGCAAACTCACGTGTTGACTCAGTTAATATACATGTTGACTCAGATAACTTCCTGAGTTTATCTTCTAAAGAAGGTTCACTCATTGTTACAGTTCTTACGTCTATAACTAAGTCATCTGTGTCCGCTGACTTATGTGTCAACTCATGTAACTTACGCGTTAACTCAAGTATCTTACGTGCCTCATCTAGAGAAGAGGAATTATAGGAATTTTGCTCGTACGACCGGTATTCATGTGAATAGTAATTGGGCTCGCCATGGTATGACCCATAACCTTCAAAAGTTTGGTGTTCCCAACCACTATTCACACTATGGTCATAAAATGAATAATGTTCATGTTGCTCAGTCGAATAATCATTGTATTGGCTATACCAGTTCGACATCCTAACTGCAAGGGAATTCTAAACAAACACAAAGAAGGCTGACTCGACCATAATAAGCCTATTTTATCTAGCAAACAAAAAGCATGATGGCTCCCTTAGATTGTTTCTAGACCATATTTTATTCTTTCGAAAAGGAATTCGTTACAATATGATCAAACCTCTCTGGAATCAATCTGAGTTAAAGTAAGTTCAATAGAGACGAGGGAAGCTCAGTGGAGCTTTGATACCCAAGGCCTCACCGGCGTTACAAGGAGGCATATTCAACTCACAGAAACCATCATGAACTTCAAAGTATGCTCAAAATAGTAACCAATTTTTTCCGAACGACTTTCCTAATAAGCTCGTTACCCCATCGATCTCGTTCTAGTCCAAATTTTAAGGCTTAGGTTCGCGTAGGTTACGTGTTCCTAAGGCGGGAAAGAAGGAAACGATGATGAAATCCGAGTCCTTATCTTGATTTAGCCAGGCCTTTCCCTTTACTAGAAAATTAAATCCGATTTCAGGTCCTCAACTATATGCATACGAAATCATCCAGTAAACCCGCTGACAGGGGATTCGCGGGTGTTTAGAATTCTTACCTCCCGTTCCAGACGGGGGATGAACCGTTGAAGTCGACTCGGGCCAAGACTCCTATTTCATGTACCTAAAAACAAATTTGCGTCGGCGGCGCCAAAAATTGATCGAATTTTATATAGTGGTAAGAAGGTTGTCGTTCTCTCGGACTTGTGAAGATTGATTTAAGATTATGGAAAGAACTGAGACTATGGATTCCACCATTGACCAATTTTTAAGTGATTCAGTTAACAACAATATTTATGCAATTCATACGTTCAATTTGATTCTAAGATATTGTCAATATTAGATTTCCAAAATATTAATTGTTAATCGCAAGTATGGAACATCAAGAGCTCTAAGCTAAGCATGCACCATCAAGAGAGAACACAACTAATTAATCAAAATATTAAAATCAATTATAGTTCAATGCAAATAATCATAAAGAAATTGCAATAATAAATTAATAAGAAATACCACTTTATTATTGGAACAACGCTTCCTCCATAATCCCAGCATGTGATTCTAGTTCCTCATTATTATAAAGAAAACTAAATTGAACAAATAAAAGAAAATTGTGAAACTAGCTACCGGCTCACCGGCTCTCCCATCAATACCCTGGTTTCCTACTCTCGACATCAATATATAGATTTCAACGGGAGTGTGCCACTTGTCTAAGAATACATAATATTATCTAATAAAGACTCGCCACATGTCCGACCACTTGCTTTTATTTTCATGGGAAAGAAAATATTATATGAGCACATACTGATCTTATGCTCAAAATCAATCTTCTTTAGTTGCAAAAGATATTTAGTTTCCTTTCTTCCTCCAGCTGACCACAATGAAAGAAGTGGTCTTCCTTAAGAAAATGTGTCGACCCTATTTTCCTAAAGTAATTAGGTTTAGTCTCAAAACTTAATAACCGACACATCTGAAAATCATATGTTCCCACAATTGGAAGAAAAGTTTTTGGTGGGAAAACAAAGTCAATCTTGGTATCATAGCCTGGGTTAACCACATCAACCAGAGGATGGGTTTCTAACAACTGAGCTCTCTTTTGGACACAACTAGGTTCCGGAGTAAGTGTATGAAGATAATCTTATAAGATGGTTGAGGAAGAAATATCAAATCCTACACGAGGGAACTTTCTAAAAGTTAAAGGTAAGGCACCAGGAAAGTGATAATCACCCTCAAACTTAGAGTTTTCAGTGTCTCTAGGTAGACTAGTCACAATTTCCCTAATTTCTAAATCATTAGATTCCTGAAAATGGTCAATTGATTCTTCTAAGTTGTAATCAGGTGCATCCTCACTCATTTTTACGAGTTCACTTTCTTTGTCTAAGACTGTTGTTTCTAAATCGCTAGACTCAAAATAAACTCGTTCCTCTAAACCATCATCACAATCATATAAAGGATTATCAGAGAAAGCTTCTAGTAAAGGCTCATTAACTAAGGTGTTAATCAAAGTTACTTCCTCCGATTCACTGATAGGCACATCTAATAATGGATTATCCAACACACTGCAGGCTAAAGAATCATGAACTACATCGTCCAAAACGGTGGTATCCCTAGTCAAATCCTCATCCTTTTGAATAGATGAATAATTATTAAAATTATTTGGATTTGTACTAGAAACAAAACTATCATTATAAAGCTCAATCGGAGTAACAAATTCCTGATCACCATGCCTACATATTTCATGTTCTTCGTCAATACTATCCTCATCATAATCATCATTATAATAACATGAAAATGATCGAACCTCATATAAACAAGTAGTGTTACCAATTCTAACCTCTTCATCTTGATTATTATAAAAAGTATCCTCATTTTCACGAGTGATATAGGAAAGAATGTATTGGAAATCACGAGTAATTCGAGCTTCTCTTTCTCCCGTCTCTAATTCAAGCCCACGTGTTGACTCAGCAAACTCACGTGTTGACTCAGTTAATATACATGTTGACTCAGATAACTTCCTGAGTTTATCTTCTAAAGAAGGTTCACTCATTGTTACAGTTCTTACGTCTATAACTAAGTCATCTGTGTCCGCTGACTTATGTGTCAACTCATGTAACTTACGCGTTAACTCAAGTATCTTACGTGCCTCATCTAGAGAAGAGGAATTATAGGAATTTTGCTCGTACGACCGGTATTCATGTGAATAGTAATTGGGCTCGCCATGGTATGACCCATAACCTTCAAAAGTTTGGTGTTCCCAACCACTATTCACACTATGGTCATAAAATGAATAATGTTCATGTTGCTCAGTCGAATAATCATTGTATTGGCTATACCAGTTCGACATCCTAACTGCAAGGGAATTCTAAACAAACACAAAGAAGGCTGACTCGACCATAATAAGCCTATTTTATCTAGCAAACAAAAAGCATGATGGCTCCCTTAGATTGTTTCTAGACCATATTTTATTCTTTCGAAAAGGAATTCGTTACAATATGATCAAACCTCTCTGGAATCAATCTGAGTTAAAGTAAGTTCAATAGAGACGAGGGAAGCTCAGTGGAGCTTTGATACCCAAGGCCTCACCGGCGTTACAAGGAGGCATATTCAACTCACAGAAACCATCATGAACTTCAAAGTATGCTCAAAATAGTAACCAATTTTTTCCGAACGACTTTCCTAATAAGCTCGTTACCCCATCGATCTCGTTCTAGTCCAAATTTTAAGGCTTAGGTTCGCGTAGGTTACGTGTTCCTAAGGCGGGAAAGAAGGAAACGATGATGAAATCCGAGTCCTTATCTTGATTTAGCCAGGCCTTTCCCTTTACTAGAAAATTAAATCCGATTTCAGGTCCTCAACTATATGCATACGAAATCATCCAGTAAACCCGCTGACAGGGGATTCGCGGGTGTTTAGAATTCTTACCTCCCGTTCCAGACGGGGGATGAACCGTTGAAGTCGACTCGGGCCAAGACTCCTATGTCATGTACCTAAAAACAAATCTGCGTCGGCGGCGCCAAAAATTGATCGAATTTTATATAGTGGTAAGAAGGTTGTCGTTCTCTCGGACTTGTGAAGATTGATTTAAGATTATGGAAAGAACTGAGACTATGGATTCCACCATTGACCAATTTTTAAGTGATTCAGTTAACAACAATATTTATGCAATTCATACGTTCAATTTGATTCTAAGATATTGTCAATATCAGATTTCCAAAATATTAATTGTTAATCGCAAGTATGGAACATCAAGAGCTCTAAGCTAAGCATGCACCATCAAGAGAGAACACAACTAATTAATCAAAATATTAAAATCAATTATAGTTCAGTGCAAATAATCATAAAGAAATTGCAATAATAAATTAATAAGAAAATACCACTTTATTATTGGAACAACGCTTCCTCCATAATCCCAGCATGTGATTCTAGTTCCTCATTATTATAAAGAAAACTAAATTGAACAAATAAAAGAAAATTGTGAAACTAGCTACCGGCTCACCGGCTCTCCCATCAATACCCTGGTTTCCTACTCTCGACATCAATATATAGATTTCAACGGGAGTGTGCCACTTGTCTAAGAATACATAATATTATCTAATAAAGACTCGCCACATGTCCGACCACTTGCTTTTATTTTCATGGGAAAGAAAATATTATATGAGCACATACTGATCTTATGCTCAAAATCAATCTTCTTTAGTTGCAAAAGATATTTAGTTTCCTTTCTTCCTCCAGCTGACCACAATGAAAGAAGTGGTCTTCCTTAAGAAAATGTGTCGACCCTATTTTCCTAAAGTAATTAGGTTTAGTCTCAAAACTTAATAACCGACACATCTGAAAATCATATGTTCCCACAATTGGAAGAAAAGTTTTTGGTGGGAAAACAAAGTCAATCTTGGTATCATAGCCTGGGATAACCACATCAACCAGAGGATGGGTTTCTAACAACTGAGCTCTCTTTTGGACACAACTAGGTTCAGGAGAAAGTGTATGAAGATAATCTTATAAGATGGTTGAGGAAGAAATATCAAATCCTACACGAGGGAACTTTCTAAAAGTTAAAGGTAAGGCACCAGGAAAGTGATAATCACCCTCAAACTTAGAGTTTTCAGTGTCTCTAGGTAGACTAGTCACAATTTCCCTAATTTCTAAATCATTAGATTCCTGAAAATGGTCAATTGATTCTTCTAAGTTGTAATCAGGTGTATCCTCACTCATTTTTACGAGTTCACTTTCTTTGTCTAAGACTGTTGTTTCTAAATCGCTAGAATCAAAATAAACTCGTTCCTCTAAACCATCATCACAATCATATAAAGGATTATCAGAGAAAGCTTCTAGTAAAGGCTCATTAACTAAGGTGTTAATCAAAGTTACTTCCTCCGATTCACTGATAGGCACATCTAATAATGGATTATCCAACACACTGCAGGCTAAAGAATCATGAACTACATCGTCCAAAACGGTGGTATCCCTAGTCAAATCCTCATCCTTTTGAATAGATGAATAATTATTAAAATTATTTGGATTTGTACTAGAAACAAAACTATCATTATAAAGCTCAATCGGAGTAACAAATTCCTGATCACCATGCCTACATATTTCATGTTCTTCGTCAATACTATCCTCATCATAATCATCATTATAATAACATGAAAATGATCGAACCTCATATAAACAAGTAGTGTTACCAATTCTAACCTCTTCATCTTGATTATTATAAAAAGTATCCTCATTTTCACGAGTGATATAGGAAAGAATGTATTGGAAATCACGAGTAATTCGAGCTTCTCTTTCTCCCGTCTCTAATTCAAGCCCACGTGTTGACTCAGCAAACTCACGTGTTGACTCAGTTAATATACATGTTGACTCAGATAACTTCCTGAGTTTATCTTCTAAAGAAGGTTCACTCATTGTTACAGTTCTTACGTCTATAACTAAGTCATCTGTGTCCGCTGACTTATGTGTCAACTCATGTAACTTACGCGTTAACTCAAGTATCTTACGTGCCTCATCTAGAGAAGAGGAATTATAGGAATTTTGCTCGTACGACCGGTATTCATGTGAATAGTAATTGGGCTCGCCATGGTATGACCCATAACCTTCAAAAGTTTGGTGTTCCCAACCACTATTCACACTATGGTCATAAAATGAATAATGTTCATGTTGCTCAGTCGAATAATCATTGTATTGGCTATACCAGTTCGACATCCTAACTGCAAGGGAATTCTAAACAAACACAAAGAAGGCTGACTCGACCATAATAAGCCTATTTTATCTAGCAAACAAAAAGCATGATGGCTCCCTTAGATTGTTTCTAGACCATATTTTATTCTTTCGAAAAGGAATTCGTTACAATATGATCAAACCTCTCTGGAATCAATCTGAGTTAAAGTAAGTTCAATAGAGACGAGGGAAGCTCAGTGGAGCTTTGATACCCAAGGCCTCACCGGCGTTACAAGGAGGCATATTCAACTCACAGAAACCATCATGAACTTCAAAGTATGCTCAAAATAGTAACCAATTTTTTCCGAACGACTTTCCTAATAAGCTCGTTACCCCATCGATCTCGTTCTAGTCCAAATTTTAAGGCTTAGGTTCGCGTAGGTTACGTGTTCCTAAGGCGGGAAAGAAGGAAACGATGATGAAATCCGAGTCCTTATCTTGATTTAGCCAGGCCTTTCCCTTTACTAGAAAATTAAATCCGATTTCAGGTCCTCAACTATATGCATACGAAATCATCCAGTAAACCCGCTGACAGGGGATTCGCGGGTGTTTAGAATTCTTACCTCCCGTTCCAGACGGGGGATGAACCGTTGAAGTCGACTCGGGCCAAGACTCCTATTTCATGTACCTAAAAACAAATTTGCGTCGGCGGCGCCAAAAATTGATCGAATTTTATATAGTGGTAAGAAGGTTGTCGTTCTCTCGGACTTGTGAAGATTGATTTAAGATTATGGAAAGAACTGAGACTATGGATTCCACCATTGACCAATTTTTAAGTGATTCAGTTAACAACAATATTTATGCAATTCATACGTTCAATTTGATTCTAAGATATTGTCAATATTAGATTTCCAAAATATTAATTGTTAATCGCAAGTATGGAACATCAAGAGCTCTAAGCTAAGCATGCACCATCAAGAGAGAACACAACTAATTAATCAAAATATTAAAATCAATTATAGTTCAATGCAAATAATCATAAAGAAATTGCAATAATAAATTAATAAGAAATACCACTTTATTATTGGAACAACGCTTCCTCCATAATCCCAGCATGTGATTCTAGTTCCTCATTATTATAAAGAAAACTAAATTGAACAAATAAAAGAAAATTGTGAAACTAGCTACCGGCTCACCGGCTCTCCCATCAATACCCTGGTTTCCTACTCTCGACATCAATATATAGATTTCAACGGGAGTGTGCCACTTGTCTAAGAATACATAATATTATCTAATAAAGACTCGCCACATGTCCGACCACTTGCTTTTATTTTCATGGGAAAGAAAATATTATATGAGCACATACTGATCTTATGCTCAAAATCAATCTTCTTTAGTTGCAAAAGATATTTAGTTTCCTTTCTTCCTCCAGCTGACCACAATGAAAGAAGTGGTCTTCCTTAAGAAAATGTGTCGACCCTATTTTCCTAAAGTAATTAGGTTTAGTCTCAAAACTTAATAACCGACACATCTGAAAATCATATGTTCCCACAATTGGAAGAAAAGTTTTTGGTGGGAAAACAAAGTCAATCTTGGTATCATAGCCTGGGATAACCACATCAACCAGAGGATGGGTTTCTAACAACTGAGCTCTCTTTTGGACACAACTAGGTTCAGGAGAAGTGTATGAAGATAATCTTATAAGATGGTTGAGGAAGAAATATCAAATCCTACACGAGGGAACTTTCTAAAAGTTAAAGGTAAGGCACCAGGAAAGTGATAATCACCCTCAAACTTAGAGTTTTCAGTGTCTCTAGGTAGACTAGTCACAATTTCCCTAATTTCTAAATCATTAGATTCCTGAAAATGGTCAATTGATTCTTCTAAGTTGTAATCAGGTGTATCCTCACTCATTTTTACGAGTTCACTTTCTTTGTCTAAGACTGTTGTTTCTAAATCGCTAGAATCAAAATAAACTCGTTCCTCTAAACCATCATCACAATCATATAAAGGATTATCAGAGAAAGCTTCTAGTAAAGGCTCATTAACTAAGGTGTTAATCAAAGTTACTTCCTCCGATTCACTGATAGGCACATCTAATAATGGATTATCCAACACACTGCAGGCTAAAGAATCATGAACTACATCGTCCAAAACGGTGGTATCCCTAGTCAAATCCTCATCCTTTTGAATAGATGAATAATTATTAAAATTATTTGGATTTGTACTAGAAACAAAACTATCATTATAAAGCTCAATCGGAGTAACAAATTCCTGATCACCATGCCTACATATTTCATGTTCTTCGTCAATACTATCCTCATCATAATCATCATTATAATAACATGAAAATGATCGAACCTCATATAAACAAGTAGTGTTACCAATTCTAACCTCTTCATCTTGATTATTATAAAAAGTATCCTCATTTTCACGAGTGATATAGGAAAGAATGTATTGGAAATCACGAGTAATTCGAGCTTCTCTTTCTCCCGTCTCTAATTCAAGCCCACGTGTTGACTCAGCAAACTCACGTGTTGACTCAGTTAATATACATGTTGACTCAGATAACTTCCTGAGTTTATCTTCTAAAGAAGGTTCACTCATTGTTACAGTTCTTACGTCTATAACTAAGTCATCTGTGTCCGCTGACTTATGTGTCAACTCATGTAACTTACGCGTTAACTCAAGTATCTTACGTGCCTCATCTAGAGAAGAGGAATTATAGGAATTTTGCTCGTACGACCGGTATTCATGTGAATAGTAATTGGGCTCACCATGGTATGACCCATAACCTTCAAAAGTTTGGTGTTCCCAACCACTATTCACACTATGGTCATAAAATGAATAATGTTCATGTTGCTCAGTCGAATAATCATTGTATTGGCTATACCAGTTCGACATCCTAACTGCAAGGGAATTCTAAACAAACACAAAGAAGGCTGACTCGACCATAATAAGCCTATTTTATCTAGCAAACAAAAAGCATGATGGCTCCCTTAGATTGTTTCTAGACCATATTTTATTCTTTCGAAAAGGAATTCGTTACAATATGATCAAACCTCTCTGGAATCAATCTGAGTTAAAGTAAGTTCAATAGAGACGAGGGAAGCCTCAGTGGAGCTTTGATACCCAAGGCCTCACCGGCGTTACAAGGAGGCATATTCAACTCACAGAAACCATCATGAACTTCAAAGTATGCTCAAAATAGTAACCAATTTTTTCCGAACGACTTTCCTAATAAGCTCGTTACCCCATCGATCTCGTTCTAGTCCAAATTTTAAGGCTTAGGTTCGCGTAGGTTACGTGTTCCTAAGGCGGGAAAGAAGGAAACGATGATGAAATCCGAGTCCTTATCTTGATTTAGCCAGGCCTTTCCCTTTACTAGAAAATTAAATCCGATTTCAGGTCCTCAACTATATGCATACGAAATCATCCAGTAAACCCGCTGACAGGGGATTCGCGGGTGTTTAGAATTCTTACCTCCCGTTCCAGACGGGGGATGAACCGTTGAAGTCGACTCGGGCCAAGACTCCTATTTCATGTACCTAAAAACAAATTTGCGTCGGCGGCGCCAAAAATTGATCGAATTTTATATAGTGGTAAGAAGGTTGTCGTTCTCTCGGACTTGTGAAGATTGATTTAAGATTATGGAAAGAACTGAGACTATGGATTCCACCATTGACCAATTTTTAAGTGATTCAGTTAACAACAATATTTATGCAATTCATACGTTCAATTTGATTCTAAGATATTGTCAATATTAGATTTCCAAAATATTAATTGTTAATCGCAAGTATGGAACATCAAGAGCTCTAAGCTAAGCATGCACCATCAAGAGAGAACACAACTAATTAATCAAAATATTAAAATCAATTATAGTTCAATGCAAATAATCATAAAGAAATTGCAATAATAAATTAATAAGAAATACCACTTTATTATTGGAACAACGCTTCCTCCATAATCCCAGCATGTGATTCTAGTTCCTCATTATTATAAAGAAAACTAAAACAAATAAAAGAAAATTGTGAAACTAGCTACCGGCTCACCGGCTCTCCCATCAATACCCTGGTTTCCTACTCTCGACATCAATATATAGATTTCAACGGGAGTGTGCCACTTGTCTAAGAATACATAATATTATCTAATAAAGACTCGCCACATGTCCGACCACTTGCTTTTATTTTCATGGGAAAGAAAATATTATATGAGCACATACTGATCTTATGCTCAAAATCAATCTTCTTTAGTTGCAAAAGATATTTAGTTTCCTTTCTTCCTCCAGCTGACCACAATGAAAGAAGTGGTCTTCCTTAAGAAAATGTGTCGACCCTATTTTCCTAAAGTAATTAGGTTTAGTCTCAAAACTTAATAACCGACACATCTGAAAATCATATGTTCCCACAATTGGAAGAAAAGTTTTTGGTGGGAAAACAAAGTCAATCTTGGTATCATAGCCTGGGTTAACCACATCAACCAGAGGATGGGTTTCTAACAACTGAGCTCTCTTTTGGACACAACTAGGTTCCGGAGTAAGTGTATGAAGATAATCTTATAAGATGGTTGAGGAAGAAATATCAAATCCTACACGAGGGAACTTTCTAAAAGTTAAAGGTAAGGCACCAGGAAAGTGATAATCACCCTCAAACTTAGAGTTTTCAGTGTCTCTAGGTAGACTAGTCACAATTTCCCTAATTTCTAAATCATTAGATTCCTGAAAATGGTCAATTGATTCTTCTAAGTTGTAATCAGGTGCATCCTCACTCATTTTTACGAGTTCACTTTCTTTGTCTAAGACTGTTGTTTCTAAATCGCTAGACTCAAAATAAACTCGTTCCTCTAAACCATCATCACAATCATATAAAGGATTATCAGAGAAAGCTTCTAGTAAAGGCTCATTAACTAAGGTGTTAATCAAAGTTACTTCCTCCGATTCACTGATAGGCACATCTAATAATGGATTATCCAACACACTGCAGGCTAAAGAATCATGAACTACATCGTCCAAAACGGTGGTATCCCTAGTCAAATCCTCATCCTTTTGAATAGATGAATAATTATTAAAATTATTTGGATTTGTACTAGAAACAAAACTATCATTATAAAGCTCAATCGGAGTAACAAATTCCTGATCACCATGCCTACATATTTCATGTTCTTCGTCAATACTATCCTCATCATAATCATCATTATAATAACATGAAAATGATCGAACCTCATATAAACAAGTAGTGTTACCAATTATAACCTCTTCATCTTGATTATTATAAAAAGTATCCTCATTTTCACGAGTTATATAGGAAAGAATGTATTGGAAATCACGAGTAATTCGAGCTTCTCTTTCTCCCGTCTCTAATTCAAGCCCACGTGTTGACTCAGCAAACTCACGTGTTGACTCAGTTAATATACATGTTGACTCAGATAACTTCCTGAGTTTATCTTCTAAAGAAGGTTCACTCATTGTTACAGTTCTTACGTCTATAACTAAGTCATCTGTGTCCGCTGACTTATGTGTCAACTCATGTAACTTACGCGTTAACTCAAGTATCTTACGTGCCTCATCTAGAGAAGAGGAATTATAGGAATTTTGCTCGTACGACCGGTATTCATGTGAATAGTAATTGGGCTCACCATGGTATGACCCATAACCTTCAAAAGTTTGGTGTTCCCAACCACTATTCACACTATGGTCATAAAATGAATAATGTTCATGTTTCTCAGTCGAATAATCATTGTATTGGCTATACCAGTTCGACATCCTAACTGCAAGGGAATTCTAAACAAACACAAAGAAGGCTGACTCGACCATAACAAGCCTATTTTATCTAGCAAACAAAAAGCATGATGGCTCCCTTAGATTGTTTCTAGACCATATTTTATTCTTTCGAAAAGGAATGCGTTACAATATGATCAAACCTCTCTGGAATCAATCTGAGTTAAAGTAAGTTCAATAGAGACGAGGGAAGCTCAGTGGAGCTTTGATACCCAAGGCCTCACCGGCGTTACAAGGAGGAATATTCAACTCACAGAAACCATCATGAACTTCAAAGTATGCTCAAAAGAGTAACCAATTTTTTCCGAACGACTTTCCTAATAAGCTCGTTACCCCATCGATCTCGTTCTAGTCCAAATTTTAAGGCTTAGGTTCGCGTATGTTACGTGTTCCTAAGGCGGGAAAGAAGGAAACGGTGATGAAATCCAAGTCCTTATCTTGATTTAGCCAGGCCTTTCCCTTTACTAGAAAATTAAATCCGATTTCAGGTCCTCAACTATATGCATACGAAATCATCCAGTAAACCCGCTGACAGGGGATTCGCGGGTGTTTAGAATTCTTACCTCCCGTTCCAGACGGGGGATGAACCGTTGAAGTCGACTCGGGCCAAGACTCCTATTTCATGTACCTAAAAACAAATCTGCGTCGGCGGCGCCAAAAATTGATCGAATTTTATATAGTGGTAAGAAGGTTGTCATTCTCTCGGACTTGTGAAGATTGATTTAAGATTATGGAAAGAACTGAGACTATGGATTCCACCATTGACCAATTTTTAAGTGATTCAGTTAACAACAATATTTATGCAATTCATACGTTCAATTTGATTCTAAGATATTGTCAATATTAGATTTCCAAAATATTAATTGTTAATCGCAAGTATGGAACATCAAGAGCTCTAAGCTAAGCATGCACCATCAAGAGAGAACACAACTAATTAATCAAAATATTAAAATCAATTATAGTTCAGTGCAAATAATCATAAAGAAATTGCAATAATAAATTAATAAGAAATACCACTTTATTATTGGAACAACGCTTCCTCCATAATCTCAGCATGTGATTCTAGTTCCTCATTATTATAAAGAAAACTAAATTGAACAAATAAAAGAAAATTGTGAAACTAGCTACCGGCTCACCGGCTCTCCCATCAATACCCTGGTTTCCTACTCTCGACATCAATATATAGATTTCAACGGGAGTGTGCCACTTGTCTAAGAATACATAATATTATCTAATAAAGACTCGCCACATGTCCGACCACTTGCTTTTATTTTCATGGGAAAGAAAATATTATATGAGCACATACTGATCTTATGCTCAAAATCAATCTTCTTTAGTTGCAAAAGATATTTAGTTTCCTTTATTCCTCCAGCTGACCACAATGAAAGAAGTGGTCTTCCTTAAGAAAATGTGTCGACCCTATTTTCCTAAAGTAATTAGGTTTAGTCTCAAAACTTAATAACCGACACATCTGAAAATCATATGTTCCCACAACTGGAAGAAAAGTTTTTGGTGGGAAAACAAAGTCAATCTTGGTATCATAGCCTGGGTTAACCACATCAACCAGAGGATGGGTTTCTAACAACTGAGCTCTCTTTTGGACACAACTAGGTTCAGGAGAAAGTGTATGAAGATAATCTTATAAGATGGTTGAGGAAGAAATATCAAATCCTACACGAGGGATACACAATATCATCTAATAAAGACTTGCCACATGTCCGACCACTTGCTTTTATTTTCATGGGAAGGAAAATATTATATGAGCACATACTGATCTTATGCTCAAAATCAATCTTCTTTAGTTGCAAGATATTTAGTTTCCTTTCTTCCTCCACCATGTCGACATACCTCGTACATTAATTTTTGAGTAGGATTTTTCATTTTACGTGATACCTCCTAAATCCTTCGAGAACTAATCACCAAGTCCTTCATCCTAAAATCCACAAGACCAAAATGCCCGAGCATGTTAATTTCTTAAACCAACTTCAGCCCATCATCTCCTTCACTAACTTAAATTGGGCATATCCCATTTAGATCCAAAAGTATCCACGACCCCTGTACTCCGTAGTCCGTATTCTCTTCTTGGAAACCTAGGTTTAGCCGATTTTCTTGGAAGAGCCCGTTTTATTCATTTACCTACAAAAACACAATAAATGCCAAAATAAGCACCAACAATATATATTTTGGGTAGTAAATATGTAAGAATTAATCGCTCATCACACCCCCAAACTTATATTTTGCTAGTCCTCGAGCAAATTTATTCTTGAAAATAAAAACTCACTAGGTGGCCCTAGTGACTGATTTATAGTCTCGGGAGGGTTTACCAGAGGTGTACCCACAAAACCTTAACTCCAGACCCTAGCTATCTACGCAGAACCTTGAAAGGCACTAAAGAATCTCCTTGGTTGGCATACAAACATTGACTATAGGAGGAAGTACCCTGATGCGAAATTCCAATTGTTGTACACGAGTTTGCACTCAGCATACTATAATTCATATATAAGTGACATAGCTCTACTCAGATAGTTTCTAGACATCATAACCGGATTCAAACAATCACATGGAAAGATTAAGAAGATGAATAAAGAGAAAAAAATAGATGGTTTAAAGTGAACGGTGTTTCTCATATCTGTCTGAAGGCCTCTGCCAAGATGAACCTATCCTAATGGACTGAGATACCGCTCTGACTAATATCAACACAACTGGAAAATACAAGGGAACCAGTGCTCGATAAACCTAACTCTAGGTCAACACAACTGGCATATACAAGGGCACCAGTGGTCGACTTTATTGAATTTATTCTGGTTGGTTTGATGGTCTGGTCTCTTTTTTTTGTGGTGTCTCAATTACTCTATTTCACCCTAGCAATGGTAACAACTTGAATCGTGTGCCTCACTAAATCACTTTAAAAAATAAAAACAGAAGGATTAGGATTCAACGAGATATGGCGAAACTACCATGTTTATTTCTTTTAATTCTAACACCTGAGATCTGTGCTTTTATGAATAGACTCTTTAGATGTTTCCATCTAATCAGATTGGTTCCTCAACTCCTACAACCAAGATGTTCCCATCCACTTAGATTGGTTAGTGACATCCTTAATAAACATAAATTTTTAGGCTTTGGAGTTTATTTATTGCAACTAAAAAGTTTCTTCCATATCTCCAAACTTAAAACTAACATTGTCCTCAATGTTCTAAAGATAAAATTAAAAGCAGGAACAAGGAGAAACTGTTACCACTCGAACCAAAAGAGTTAAGGAAAGATATTACCGTGTTGCATGAGATTGGGTTACCTCCCAAGAAGTGCTAAGTTTAAAGTCTTCAGCCAGACATCGGAAGGAATTAATCACCTCATAGAATCATAAAGCAGTATCCGGAATAACTGTGGATCATCTGGATCAAAAAGTGCTATTGATGTTTTTTCAAAGTTGTTGTAGTAATAAATAGAGTTTGTTCAAGACTTGTGAAGGTTTTGCTTTTAGATTTAAATTTTAAAACTAAAGAAAATAAAGCAAATTAAAACTGATTATATTAGAGAGACCGGGGTTCAGGATTTCACCATTCACCAAAATTCATGTAATTTAATGTTAATTTTTATCATGCAATTCTAAACAATATAACTCCAATCAAAAGAAATTGTGATTCTAATCATTGCCTAAATTAGATTTTCAAAACATCAATTGTTGATCGCAAGCATGAAGTATCAAAAGCCCTAAACTAAGCATACTTCATCAAGAGAAAACACAACTAATTAATAAAAATCATTACTCAATTTTCATTAGGTACAAATAATCATAAAAGAATTGCATAAATAAATTCAAATAAATTTTACCACATAACTTTTGGAAGAATGGCTTCCTCCATCGCCCCAGAAGATTGGGTTTAGCTCATCATGATGTTGGAAACACGCTCAAAAATTGATTTCATTGCTCAAAGTAGGTGTACAAATGATGAAATGGAGAAAATGATGAAAATCAGGTGTTTGCAACGTTTATAATTGTTGCAAAACACTGTTACAAAGAACGATAAAAAAGAACTGTTGTTGTTGTATCTCTGCGACCCTCGTGTGGATGGCGTTGTCACTGTTGATAAACGACTGCCTCTAGTGGTCTTTTGTTCTTCGTGTTCTTGGTGCAGCAGCAGAAACAGAGTTATGAAAACTCTTGATTCTCGCCTCCTGAGCTCTCCTCTCGACCCCAAACTCTCTGTCCCGCTTCTATGTGATCCTAGGAACCTATTTATACCCAGTAGCACCAAGAAATCTCTCTTAACTCGGCCTTGATGAAAAATATTTTGGGAATATTTTGTTCCCTGATTTAGCTTCTCACACTGTTTCCCCACGCCAAATTACTCTCAATGCATCCAGTCATTGTCCAGAAGTGTTCCAACATGCAGCAGCCACGCGAAAATCTCTTGGTCACTAAATCAGGACTCGGAATGGAAAACCAACCCATGATGATCTGATTTCATATCTTGGGTTATCTAGCCAAATTTGATCGAAACAAACACCCATACCAGCTCTGTTAGGACATATCACAGCTCCCCATGAAGTTTCAGCGATTGAATCGCACAAAAACTCCTCCAAAATCCGATCGAAAAATCTGCAGTGAAGTGACGTTTTTTTTCCCGCCATTTTTTATTTTTGAAATGTTGAAGATGAAGTGCCCCTATCCTTTTCTGGGGTGCGAATAGCAGATGGGTGCTGAGGATGAATTTGGGCTACCATAACCTTGGGTGTCCCTTATCCAAATCTGGGGTCCGTATAACAAATGTCCTCCAGGGGTCCAAATAACACTTTTTGAGCAACTTTTTCCACACAAGTGTATTTCTCCAAAAACACCTACAAAAACATAAAAACACCATAATAAGTATAAAATCAAGCACTAGCAATACAGACACTGAGGACAATTCATACACAAAAATGTGTCTATCAGCTACCCACAAGAAGAGGAAACTATAACAAACCAAGAAGACATCGAATATACCCTTGTTTAAGACAACTACATCTAGTTGTGGTTCAGGTTCAGGCTCTATAAAAGAGTCAAAATAAAAAGATTTCATCGGTTGGATTTCCTCACAGGCATTCTGAAGATCATGGTGAAGAGTCTGGAAATACTCAACTAAGAACTTAGAAGCGCATAACAAAAGCCTGAATAATTGGGGGTCCTCTAAGTCAATCAGATTTGACTCACACACCTGACCACAATGAAAGAGGTGGTCTTCCTTAAGAAAATGTGTCGACCCTATTTTCCTAAAGTAATTAGGTTTAGTCTCAAAACTTAATAACCGAAACATCTGAAAATCATATGTTCCCACAATTGGAAGAAAAGTTTTTGGTGGGAAAACAAAGTCAATCTTGGTATCATAGTCTGGGTTAACCACATCAACCAGAGGATGGGTTTCTAACAACTGAGCTCTCTTTTGGACACAACTAGGTTCAGGAGAAAGTGTATGAAGATAATCTTATAAGATGGTTGAGGAAGAAATATCAAATCCTACACGAGGGAACTTTCTAAAAGTTAAAGGTAAGGCACCAGGAAAGTGATAATCACCCTCAAACTTAGAGTTTTCAGTGTCTCTAGGTAGACTAGTCACAATTTCCCTAATTTCTAAATCATTAGATTCCTGAAAATGGTAAATTGATTCTTCTAAGTTGTAATCAGATGCATCCACACTCATTTTTACGAGTTCACTTTCTTTGTCTAAGACTGTTGTTTCTAAATCGCTAGATTCAAAATAAACTCGTTCCTCTAAACCATCATCACAATCATATAAAGGATTATCAGAGAAAGCTTCTAGTAAAGGCTCATTAACTAAGGTGTTAATCAAAGTTACTTCCTCCGATTCACTGATAGGCACATCTAATAATGGATTATCCAACACACTGCAGGCTAAAGGATCATGAACTATATCGTCTAAAACGGTGGTATCCCAAGTCAAATCCTCATCCTTTTGAATAGGTGAATAATTATTAAAATTATTTGGATTTGTACTAGAAACAAAACTATCATTATAAAGCTCAATCGGAGTAACAAATTCCTGATCATTATGCCAACATATTTCATGTTCTTCATCAATACTATCCTCATCATAATCATCATTATAAGAACATGAAAATGATCGAACCTCATCTAAACAAGTAGTGTTACCAATTCTAACCTCTTCATCTTGATTATTATAAACATTATCCTCATTTTCATGGGTGATATAGGAAAGAATGTATTGGCAATTGATAGACACATTTTTGTGTCTAATTTGTCCTCAATGTCCGTATTGTTGGCACTCGATTTTGTACTAATTTTGTTATTTTATGTATTTGTAGGTATTTTTTGGAAATAAATATTTTAAGAAAATTCAGCTCGAAAAGTTGATTTTGGCACCCGGAGGACAAGTGTTATTCGGACTCTCGCTTTTGGATAAGGGGCGACCACTGGATAAGGGGCGACCTTCTTTCAAAATTCAAAATTTGTTTGGCGGGAAAATTCTTTCCTTTACTGGCAGATTTTCAATTCGACATTTGAAGGTGTTTTAACGAGATTAAAGAGCTTAGACTTAATGGGTATATGTGATATGAGTATATGAAGATATTATGGTGGTTGGGATCGATCAAATTTGTCCAGAAAATCAATTCCCAATCAAAACAGAGAAAAGAATATCGTCTCATTTTTGGAAAGAAAATCACGTAAAAGATGTTGCATGTTTGTGTAGTTAAGCCCAGATATTCTCCTAGGATGCGTATAAATCAGTTTATGAAGATTTCCAAGACAATTAACGTACACAGAGGAAGAAATAAGAAATTATTCTCAAAAATATTTTTCTTCATTGTGAAGATTTTTGAGGAGTTATGGCGAGATTCAATGAGGCTTAGGTGTATAAATAGGTTGCTACTATCACAGGGAAGGGCTGTCGAGAGTTGGGAGTCGAAAGGAGGGCCATAGGAGCAGAAATCAGAGTTTTCAGAACTCTGTTGCTGCTGCTGCTGCTGCCCGTGAAGAACAAGGAATCGGCCACGGTTCCTTCATCCATTTGCAACTGTTTCTTTAACTGCTCTGCAACGTTTATCTTCATCGCAACAGTTTCTTCATCATATTTTGCAACAGAGAAGTAAACCACAGCATTTAATTTTCCGTCACCTTTTGTTTCGCTGTGTCAGTTCAACATCGTCTTCGCAACAGGAACTGCTGTTGCGATTTCTCTGTTGCATTGTTTACTCAATTGTAATCAACTTTGGAGCAATAATAAAACATTTTGAGATTATGATTAATATGAGGAGCTAAACCCAACACTGGGGTGATGGAGAAAGCCTTATTTCACACTTGGGTAATTATATTTAATTCTTCTCATGACTTTTGCACTAATTTTAATTGAAATTATGATTTGAAAAAATTAGTTGTCATTTGATTTGATGCGGCATGCTTAGCTTAGATGATTTGATGCCTCATGCTTAACATTTACATCTAATATTTGGAGAATTTATCTTGGCAAAAATAAGAGTCAATATATTTATGTTTTGAGCAGTAATTGTTAAGAACAAAAAATATACCACATGCATGAAGAATTGGCCAAGTCCTTAGTCCCAATACCTCTCGAACATCTTGTGACAAATTTGTACATATATTTTCGTTTTAAAATCTATTCAAGTCCGAGCAACGAACTTTTACTTACCTCTTGAAAATACTATAACAAAATGGCGCCGCCGACGCGGACTTGTATATAGATTGATTTATTTTTTTTAGGTTTATTATTTTTTTAGAATTGTTTGTTCCTTTTACGTTTCTTTTTTTTCTTTTTTGCAGGTTCGAAGTGAGCACTAAGGACTTGGAGAGGAAAAATCTTAAAGCGAAAAGCGAAAAGAGAAGAAAAAAGGACAATTTTAGGATTTAATTTTTAATTTTTTTTTTTTAGAGTGTGTGAGGAAAACTGTAATTTTTTTTAATTTATTTTGGACTTTATTCTGGACAATTGGACTTTATTTTTTTTAACCCTACGGAAGGGTATTATTATTAAAAAAAAAAAAATATTATATAAACTGTGTGCAGGGAAGGACGACGATTACTATATCGTCTCGGCCCCTCGGGTTCGTACACGGCATAGGAGTCGTGGCCCGAGTCGACGACAACGGTTCATCGCCCGTCTGGTACGGGAGGTAAGTCCAATCGAAACACCCGCGAATCTCCTGCAAGCGGGTTACTGTCTGCCTTAAGGTGATAATTGTTTGAGGACGAACCGGACTGTCTTTATTTTCCTAGTAAAGGGCAAGGCCTGGCCAATACAAGATAAGGGTTCGGATTTCATCACCGTCCCTTCTTGCCCGCCTTAGGAAAACGAAACCTAACGCGAACCTAACTTAAAATTTGGAATAGAACAGACCGATAGGGTAACGAGCTTAATAGGAAACTCGTTCGAAAAATATTGGTTGCTCTTTAAGCACACTCCAAAGTTCATGATGGTTTCTGTGAGTTGAATGCGTGACTGCGCCGCCTTGTGATAGCGGTGAGGCCTTGGGTATCAAAGCTCCACTGAGCTTCCCTCGCCTCAATTCAACTTACTTTGACTCGGATTGATTCCAGAGGGGTTTGCTCAAATTGCAACGAATTCCCTTTCGAAAGATAGAAGCTGGTCTAGAAACAATCTAAGTGGAGCCATCATGCTTTTTGTTTGCTAGAAATCTTTAGGTTTGTTTTGGTGGAGTCGAGTCGGCCTTGTTTGTGGTTGTGTAGAATTCCCTTGCAATTAAGAATGTCGAACTGGTATGATAGAAGCCAATACAATGAGTATCGACCTGAATTTGAATATGGACATCATCAGTTTTATGACCATGGTGGGAATAGTAGTTGGGAACGCCAACCTTTTCAAGGTTATGGTTCATACCATGGTGAGCCCAATTACTATCCACACATGCATCAGTCTTACGAGCAAGAAGATTATAGTACTAGTTCTTCGTCTCTAGAGGATACAATCAAACTATTGAAAAGTAGTCCTTTTTATGATCCTTCTGATAATTCCTCTTTACTAGAGTCAACACGTAAGTTAGCTGAGTCGACGCGTAAGTTAGCTGATATGAATAGTATAATTATAGACGAAAGAACTACAATAATGAGTGAACCTTCTTTAGAAGACCACCTCAAGCGGATAGCTGAGACGAACGAAAGAATTGCTCGAAATTACTTGAATTGCCAATATAGTGTATCCAATAATACCCTTGAGAATGAAGATAGTTATTTACACAATCAAGAGAACGAGGTTATAATTGGTAACACTACTTATTTAGATAAGGTTCAATCATCTTCGTACTATTATAATGATGAGGATAGTAGTGATGAAGAATCTGAAATATGTAGGCATAGTGATCAGGAATCTAGTAATCCAATTGAGCTTTATAGTGATTATTTATTTCTAATTCAAATCCAAATAATTTTTATGATTATTCACCTATTCAAGAGGACGAGGATTTGATTAGGAATACCACCGTTTTAGACGATGTAGTATTTCCTTTTGATTACGAAGCCGATAGTGGTTTAGAGGAACGGGTTTATTCTGAAAATGCTGTTTTAGAGTCTAGCGACTTAGAAACAATAATCTTGAATGAAGAACATAGACTCGTAGAGATGAGTAAAGATGCACTACCTGATAATAAATTAGAAGAATCAATTGACCATTTTCAAGAATCTAATGATCCAGAAATTAGGGAGATTGTAACTAGTCTATCTAGAGACACTAAAAACTCTAAGTTTGGGGGTGATTATCACCTTCATAGTGCCTTACCTTTAACTCTCAGAAAGTCCCTTCACTTAGGACTTGATATCTCTGCCTCGACAATTTTACAAGATTACCTTCATACTCGTTTTCCCGAACCTAATGATGTCCTGAAAAAGGTTCAGTCGTTAGAAACCCATCCTCTGGTCGATGTGGTTTGCCCAGGCTATGATACCCAGATTGACTTTGTTTTCCCACCAAATAGTTTTCTTCCAATTGTGGGAACGTATAGATTTCAAATGTGTCACTTATTAAGTTCTGAGACTAAGCCTAAGTACTTTAGGAAATTAGAATCGACACATTTGCTTCAGAATGACCACTACTCTGACCGTGGTCAACTTTGTAAGTCATACCTAATTGACTTAGAGGATCCTAAATTATTTAGGTTATTTTGTGACTCCAGGTTCTTATCTGAGTTTTTCCAAACTCTAGGACCTAATAATTTGGATCCTACCTATGAGGAAATGCATCGAGGAAAATAGTTTATTTAGACCCCTTCATAGAACCTGAACCTGAACCGCAATTAGCGATAGTTATCAGGAAACTAGGTAAGGGCATGCTAGTCTTGTACATTTTCTTGGTTCACTGCAGTTTCCTTTTGTCAGCTCTTTTTGGTTTTAAAGACCCACAGTTATTCCGGCTACTGTTATACGGTTCGAGTTGACTAAACCTTTCCTACGTCTGGCTGAAGACTTTAAACTTAGCACTTCTTGGGAGGTAACCCAATCTCATGCAACACGGTAATATCTTTCCTTAACTCTTTCGCTTCAAATGGTAACAGTTTCTCCTTGTTCATGCTTTTAGTTTCATCTTTAGAACATTGAGGACAATGTTAGATTTAAGTTTGGGGGTATGGGAGAAACTTTTTAGTTGCAATAAATAAACTCCAGAGCCTAGAAATTTATGCGTATTTAGGATAGCACTAACCAATCTAAGTGGATGGAAACATTTTTGTTTTAGGAGTTGAGGAACCAATCTGACTAGATGGAAACATCTATAGAGTCTATTCATAAAAGCACAGAGCTCAGGTGTTAGAAATAACATGATAGTTTCGCCATATCTTGTCGAGTCCTTTTCACTTTCTATTTTTAGTTTTCTTTTGTTTCAAGTGATTTGGTGGGGCACACGATTCAAGTTGTTACCTTTGCTAGGGTGAAATAGAGTGACTGAGTTACCTTTTTCAAAAAAAAAAAAAAAAAAAAAAAAGAGACCGGACAAGTTTAGACAATCGGAATAAGTATTAACACTTGGATAGCAATATGCGTGTGTTCTCCCTGTTTCCGTCGCCTAAGCAAGCGTGGAATGCAGGACCCGTGGGAACTATCGTGTAATCTGCTGACAAGAAGCATGCGCTTGGATCCAAAAGATCTATTCATGCCGTTAAGTTAAAAAAAAAAAAAAAAAAAATGGTTATTGTTATGTGTAGTCAACTGCTGGTTCCCTTGTATTTGCCAGTTTGTTGATCTAGATTTAAGTTATTGACCACTGGTTCCCTTGTATATGCCAGTGTGTTAATATTAGTCAGACCGGTATCTCAGTCATTTAGGTTAGGTTCATCTTGGCAGAGGCCTTCAGACAGATATGGGAAACACCGTTCTCTTTTCAACCATCTACATTTTTTTTTTCCATCTTCTTAATCTTTTCATGTGATTAGTCTGACTCCGAGTATGATGTCCATCGTGAAACTATCTTAGTAGAGCTCTGTCACTTATATGGATTTTAGTATGCTTGAGTGCAAACTCGTGTACAGCAATTGGAATTTCGCATCAGGGTTCTTCCTCTTAGAGTCAATAATTGTATGCCAACCAAGGAGGTTCTTTAGTGCTTTCCAAGGTTCTGCGTAGATAGCTAGGGTCTGGAGTATTGGTTTTTGTGGGTACACCTCTGATAAACCCACCCGAGATTAACTCGGTCACTTTTCAAGAATAAATTTTGCTCGAGGACTAGCAAATAATAAGTTTGGGGGTATTTGATAGACACATTTTTGTGTCTAATTTGTCCTCAATGTCCGTATTGTTGGCACTCGATTTTGTACTAATTTTGTTATTTTATGTATTTGTAGGTATTTTTTGGAAATAAATATTTTAAGAAAATTCAGCTCGAAAAGTTGATTTTGGCACCCGGAGGACAAGTGTTATTCGGACTCTCGCTTTTGGATAAGGGGCGACCACTGGATAAGGGGCGACCTTCTTTCAAAATTCAAAATTTGTTTTGGCGGAGAAAATTCTTTCCTTTACTGGCAGATTTTCAATTCGACATTTGAAGGTGTTTTAACGAGATTAAAGAGCTTAGACTTAATGGGTATATGTGATATGAGTATATGAAGATATTATGGTGGTTGGGATCGATCAAATTTGTCCAGAAAATCAATTCCCAATCAAAACAGAGAAAAGAATATCGTCTCATTTTTGGAAAGAAAATCACGTAAAAGATGTTGCATGTTTGTGTAGTTAAGCCCAGATATTCTCCTAGGATGCGTATAAATCAGTTTATGAAGATTTCCAAGACAATTAACGTACACAGAGGAAGAAATAAGAAATTATTCTCAAAAATATTTTTCTTCATTGTGAAGATTTTTGAGGAGTTATGGCGAGATTCAATGAGGCTTAGGTGTATAAATAGGTTGCTACTATCACAGGGAAGGGCTGTCGAGAGTTGGGAGTCGAAAGGAGGGCCAGAGGATCAGAAATCAGAGTTTTCAGAACTCTGTTGCTGCTGCTGCTGCTGCCCGTGAAGAACAAGGAATCGGCCACGGTTCCTTCATCCATTTGCAACTGTTTCTTCAACTGCTCTGCAACGTTTATCTTCATCGCAACAGTTTCTTCAACTGCTGTGCAACGTTTATCTTCATCGCAACAGTTTCTTCATCATATTTTGCAACAGAGAAGTAAACCACAGCATTTAATTTTCCGTCACCACTTGTTTCTCTGTAACAGTCCAACATCGTCTTCGCAACAGGAACTGCTGTTGCGATTTCTCTGTTGCATTGTTTACTCAATTGTAATCAACTTTGGAGCAATAATAAAACATTTTGAGATTATGATTAATATGAGGAGCTAAATTCAACATTGGGACGACGGAGGGAGTCTATTTTCGTCATTGTGGTAAATTTAATTTATTCTTTTTATGACTTTTGCACTGATTAAAAATTGAAAAATGATTTTAATTAATTAGTTATCATTTTATTTGATGCGGCATGCTTGCTTAAATGTTTGATGTCCCATGCTTACGATTTATAACTAATATTCTGAGAATCTATTTTGGCAAAATAAGAGTCCATATATTTATGTTTTGAGCAGTAATTGTTAAGAACAAACAAAATATACCACATGCATGAAGAATTGGCCAAGTCCTTAGTCCCAATACCTCTCGAACATCTTGTGACAAATTTGTACATATATTTTCGTTTTAAAATCTATTCAAGTCCGAGCAACGAACTTTTACTTACCTCTTGAAAAATACTATAACAGCAATCACGAGTAATTCGAGCTTCTCTTTCTTCCGTCTCTAATTCAAGCCTACGTCTTGACTCAGCAAACTCACATGTTGACTCAGTTAACTTACATGTTGACTCAGCTAAATTCCTGAGGTTATCTTCTAAAGAAGGTTCACTCATTGTTACAGTTCTTTTGTCTATAACTAAGCCATCTGTGTCCACTGACTTATGTGTCGACTCATGTAACTTACGCGTCGACTCAAGTATCTTACGTGCCTCATCTAGAGAAGAGGAATTATAGGAATTTTGCTCGTATGACCGGTATTCATGTGAATAGTAATTGGGCTCACCATGGTATGACCCATAATCTTAAAAAGTTTGGTGTTCCCAACCACTATTCCCACTATGGTCATAAAAAGAATAATGTTCATGTTGCTCAGTCGAATAATCATTGTATTGGCTATACCAGTTCGACATCCTAACTGCAAGGGAATTCTAAACAAACATAAAGAAGGATGACTCGACCACAACAAGCCTATTTTATCTAGCAAACAAAAAGCATGATGGCTCCCTTAGATTGTTTTTAGACCAGCTTTTATTCTTTCGAAAAGGAATTCGTTACAATCTGAGCAAACCTCTCTGGAATCAATCCGAGTTAAAGTAAGTTGAATAGAGACAAGGGAAGCTCAGTGGAGCTTTGATACCCAAGGCCTCACCGGCATTACAAGGCGGCGTATTCAACTCACAAAAACCATCATGAACTTCAAAGTATGCTCAAAAGAGTAACCAATATTTTCCGAACGACTTTCCTAATAAGCTCGTTACCCTATCGGTCTCGTTATAGCCCAAATTTTAAGGCTAAGGTTCGCGTAGGTTACGTGTTCCTAAGGCGCGAAAGAAGGAAACAGTGATGAAATCCGAATCCTTATCTTGATTTGGCCAGGCCTTGCCCTTTACTAGAAAATTAAATCCGATTTCAGGTCCTCAACTATATGCATACGAAATCATCCAGTAAACCAGCTGACAGGGGATTCACGGGTGTTTAGAATCTTACCTCCCGTTCCATATGGGTGATGAACCGTTGAAGTCGACTCGGGGAACGACTCCTATATCATGTACGAACCCGAGGGGCCGAGGCGATATCGTAATCGTCGTCCTTCTCTGCAAACAGTTTATTTAAAACTACTCTTCCGTAGGATTTTAAAAATAAAGTCCAACGTTCAATGTCCAAAAGAAAAGAAGAAAAAAAAATGTTCAAAAATAAAATATTACAAAAATAAAAACCTTAATTACAGTTTCTAAAAAAATAAAAATAAAATTATTTACAAAATCTTCTTCTTCATTCCTTTTGGATTTCTCTTTTCTTTCCTTTCTGGGCTTTTCCTTTCTTTTCAGCACTTTCTCTTTTCCTTTAGCTTAGCTCCAAATCTGAAAGCAAACAAAAATACCAGAACGCATAAAAAAGAACAAATAAAATAAAACCTAAAAACAAATCTATAAACAAATCCGCATCGGCGGCGCCAAAAATTGACCGAATTTTATATAGTGGTAAAAAGGTTGTCGTTCTCTCATACTTGTGAAGATTGATTTAAGATTATGGAAAGAACTGAGACTATGGATTCCACCATTGACCAATTTTTAAGTGATTCGGTTAACAACAATATTTATGCAATTCATACGTTCAATTTGTTCTAAGATATTGCCAATATTAGATTTCCAAAATATTAATTGTTAATCGCAAGTATGGAACATCAAGAGCTCTAAGCTAAGCATGCACCATCAAGAGAGAACACAACTAATTAATCAAAATATTATAATCAATTATAGTTCAGTGCAAATAATCATAAAGAAATTGCAATAATAAATTAATAAGAAAATACCACTTTATTATTGGAACTGGAACAACGCTTCCTCCATAATCCCAACATGTGATTCTACTTCTTCATTATTATAAAGAAAACTAAATAGAAGAAATAAAAGAAAATTGTGAAACTGGCTACTGGCTCACCGGCTCTCCCATCACTCCCCTGGTTTCCTACTATCGACATCAATATATAGATTTCAACAAAATCTAACCTTCCTCTTTTAATTCTCTTCCACATGTCATGTCCAATGGGAGTGTGCCACTTGTCTAAGAATACACAATATCATCTAATAAAGACTCGCCACATGTCCGACCACTTGCTTTTATTTTCATGGGAAAGAAAATATTATATGAGCACATACTGATCTTATGCTCAAAATCAATCTTCTTTAGTTGCAAAAGATATTTAGTTTCCTTTCTTCCTCCATGTCGACATACCTCGTACATTAATTATTGAGTAGGATTTTTCATTTTACGTGATACCTTCTAAATCCTTCGAGAACTAATCACCAAGTCCTTCATCCTAAAATCCACGAGATCAAAATGCCCGAGCATGTTAATTTCTTAAACCAACTTCATCCCATCATCTCCTTCACTAACTTAAATTGGGTATATCCCATTTAGATCCAAAAGTATCCACGACCCCTGTACTTCGTAGTCCGTATTTTCTTCTTGTAAACCTAGGTTTAGCCGATTTTCTTGGAAGAGCCCGTTTTATTCATTTACCTACAAAAATATAATAAATATCAAAATAAACACCAACAATATATATTTTGGGTAGTAAATATGTAAGAATTAATCGCTCATCATGTATTCTACACAGTTTAGTGCATGGGCTTATTACGTCTTTTTCCTGTTCTAAAATATTTTGAACCTCCGGGTAAATTTATAATATGGATGGACCCTAATAGAAATAACCATATAGGCGTAGACTATCAAGAAATCTCTCAATTTTCTTTTTACGAACGGGGCAGTGACAGGGATAGGGATTGTCATCACTCCTGTTAAAGGGGCGGCGGATTCCATTAGAGGGGCGGCGGTGAATAGGACAAAAAGGGTCACTACACGGTAATTCGAAGTACCCCTTATAAAAAAAACTAAAAATGACTAATTAACCCTTACATAGTTTAGTGTTGATAAACTAGTTTAGTGATGATAATCTAGTTTAGTTCTGATAATCAAATTTCACTTATATTAACTCTAAAAAAAATCAAAATCAGATTTCTAGAGTTAAAAAAAAAAGTTTAGAGGAGAAGAAAATAAAAACTTTTGTGATATTTGTGAAACCTTAGATTTTGATTCATTCAACCAAAATGAGTGATTCCAGTGACAAATTTGAGATGGATAAACCTCTAAATTAGTTCTCATTAGCTTTTTGTCGCTCAAAATTATCTAAAGTACGTAAAAAAATCGAAACTTTTAAAATTTCAGAAGAACTTACAGTTGGAATTTAGCTCGTTACCAACCGTAACTCGCAGTTACGGTTCCAAAAGTATCGAATACCAACCGTAACTGGTTCAATTTGGGGAAAACCCAATCGTAATACCAGTTACGGTTGCTAGAATGACAACATATATCAATCGTAAAAAATTACGGTTGGTAACTAATGAATCGGGATCAACCGTAACTAACCTACGGTTGGTAAGGTTATTTGAGTTACAAGTCGTAACTCAAATACGATTGATAACAGAGATGCAATTATAAACCGTAAAAATAAAATGAAACATCCAGGACAAAT
This sequence comes from Papaver somniferum, assembly GCF_003573695.1. Taxonomy (NCBI): domain Eukaryota; kingdom Viridiplantae; phylum Streptophyta; class Magnoliopsida; order Ranunculales; family Papaveraceae; genus Papaver; species Papaver somniferum. The sequence goes on along the minus strand of NC_039365.1, from coordinate 149,624,589 downwards.
TACGCGTAACTTAAGTAACGAGACCAACCGTAAGTAATTTACGGTTGAATAAAAAAATCGTAACTGAACATTTTATCTCAAAATCAAGAACTTACGATTGGTATTTGAGTTAAATGAACCGTAACATCAACCAAATCTATAGTTACGGTTCCAATTGGAGTTATTACCAACCGTAACTCACATGCAACACAGAAATTTCAATTTCAATTTTGATCCAAAACCCTAATTTTTGATACAAAATTAACTTAAATCATACACAATAAACTAAACCCTAACTGGGTTTTTCGAAATATAGTTTTCAATCAACGATTATCAATTTTTCAAATCGAGGATGATGAAAATTTCAATTTTAATGGAGGAGGAGAAGAGAAGAGATCTGATTCCATTAGGTTAATTATTCCATTTAAGGTGAAAAGGATAATCTAGTCAATTTATACCCCTATAGGACATCCCCTAACCAACTAGAGGGACATTGTTATCACACTTGTCCCCTATTTAACAGGATTGATTGGCATACCCGCCCCATGCCATCCCTACCGGTTTCAAGACTAAAGACTTCACACCTGCAGCCACGAATTCGGGGTTAGGGTTGGTTCTCATCTTCTATTCTCTTACACCAGGTATTGCCTCAGGTTCGATTTCTTTGTCTGTTTTGATGTTATATTATTGAAACTGGTTATTTAATTTATTTCTAGGGTTAATCATTGAAGTGTTTTTTTTGTACCCTATACTATTCATTTTTTACTCTGTGAATTGTGATGAATTGGGAAGGATTGTTTTGATATCACTGGGCTTTGAGAAGAGAGACTCGATTCTCCTTTTCATGTGATTGTGGTTTAGTTCTGTTATCTGACTGCGTTTACTTTATTTTGTGGACTTCTGATGTCCTGGAAGTTGATTTATAAGAATTTTTAGGAATTAGGGTCAGGTCATATTTATCATTAGTACTTTGATCTTTTAAGATGGGTGAATCAATTTTGGCTTTGCCAATCATTGAAGCCAATCCTTACTTGTTGTGCCCATTTATAATATGAAGTAAGAATGATAATGATTGAGAGTCAGTTCAAGTAACTAAATGGTCTTGCTTCACTAATATACATGAGAGCTTTAGGGGCTCTGTACGAGTAACACTAGCTTAATACGATGCTCATACGTCTCCGGAGTGTTCTCGTGTCAATAACAGAACGAGTTCATAACCGACAATAAATACTGGATATTTATGTTTCTAAATTCTCAACATGGTATCTTAGTGTAGTCAATCTAGATGGGGCATGTAAGTTGTCAGCACGAATCTAGATCCATAAACCGAACAATGAAGTTTAAGCAATTCCTTGGTGTTTCGATTTCTAAATTTTAAGCTTCCATATATAGCTTGTTTTCAGAGTGTTTTGCCAACAAGTTGAACTCTAGAAACTATTAGCTAAGACCCCTAAAAAGTAAAAACAAAAGAATGTTATTATTTCTCAGTAGTTATCTAGTGTGTCTTACTCGAAACAGATAAATGATCAAGCTATACCATGTGTTTTTTGCCTCTCTTTCATTATAGTTTTGGTTGTTGCCAATACTGCCATCTTTTCACGGGTTCAACTTAAATTCTTATATATCATATTTAGATGTTTAGTTACCTGGAATTTTCTTTTTTATTCCTAAACCAAAGGTCACATTCAGGACTATAATGCTGATTTTATGATCCAGTTGATAGAAGAATATATAAAACTTCTCTAAAAATTTCTCTCTGCCGCGCTGCAGGAAACCACCACAGCACCACCTTTGCAGCTTCATTGGTAAGCAAACCTTTCCCTCTCTTTGATTTTATAGACACGACCAATTCAACTGTAAACCACCAAAGCACTACCGTTTCAACGGAAGCAGCAGTTCGGGGTCGGAACCTATGCACCGCTAAGGAGGGGAGTTTCCCTCTCTTTGATTTTGTTGTTCATGTGCCTAGGCGCACGAGTCGATCAAGGGGCGCCTGTCGATAAAACGCCCCAATGCGAAAAGCTATGAGCAATTTTTTTTTTTTTTTTTTTTTTAAATTTCTGCGCGCCGCTTTGACTAGCGCCTAACACAACATAGATTCCAATTTCATGTTCCCGAAAATACGTTGACAAATTGTTTCAATGTGATCATACTCATAGCCTACCAATCCAATAGGGATTAAGGGTTTTTTATTTCTTTCATTTTTGTTAGTCAAGTTCTGAAGTTGTCACTCCTCATTGTACTTGAGTAGATGACGGCCGAAGAGCGAGAAGATCAAAGTGACTCTAGTTTACCGGATATAGGAAATGCAGATGTAATCATACCAAATGATGAAAAAGCCGAAGCTCAGAAAAAGAATCGGAAGAAACTATTGTTAAAAGAAGCTAAGAAGGCACGGAACCGTGGAGTTTGTTATATGAGTAGGATACCTCCTCAAATGGACCCAGTAAAGCTACGCCAAGTTCTTTCTCAGTATGGAGAAATTGATAGGATTTACCTTGTGCCTGAAACAAAGCAGCTACCTCAGCAAGTAAATCGCAAGAAAGCTGGTGATTTTCGAGGTCAAGGGTTTTCAGAAGGGTATGTAATGTATGCTTTAAGAATTTTTCTTATTACTGCGAGTAGAATGCACATTTCGCAGTAGGATATGCCAAAGTTATTTTTGTCAATTACGGGTTATAATTGTGACATAATGTCATTTTTGTAGGTGGGTTGAATTTACGAATAAAAGAGTTGCAAAGAGGATTGCTGAAATGTGAAATGGGGAACAAATGGGTATGCCAGTTTAAACCGCTATATAAGTGTACTGCAATGAGTGATTAATTAATCTGATGTGTATTTGTGTTGCTGCAAATTTTTTAGGTGGGAGGAAAAGTCATCGTTCTTTTATGACATTTGGAATATCAAGTATCTAAGTAAATTTAAGTGGGAGGATCTTACCGAAGAAATCGGTAAACAACAATGAATTTTGACAAGTGATGAGAAGATCTGTTTAAATGTTAATATTAAAATATTTTTGTTGCATTCATTAATCTAGCTTACAAGCATGCTCTTAGGGAGCAGAAATTAACTTTGGAGATATCTGCTGCCAAGAGGGAACGGAATTTCTACACGGACAAGGTTGACAAGTCTAAAGGCCTGACTGTCATACAAGAACGGGTGAAAGGTACGTAATCTCATACTTAAATATATTTTTTTTCAGATGCTTTAATCGTTATTCATTGATCTATGCCCTGAAACTCATTACTGTTGTTTCTTCTTCGCTGGGAAATATTAGTTATTTGACTTAGTTTTCCTCTTGAAAATATGCCAATCACTCGCTTACTATTCTCAAACATTTCTAGGAGCCGAATGTGGTGGTTTTATCAACTTGCAAGTTATTTTCAGCAAACTTCAATGTATCGCATCCTCTGTTTTCTTAATTTATTTCTTATGATAAGCATGTCTCATATCATAGCTGTACTAATTTAATTCTTCCTCCATTTTTTTTTAATCGGTAAAGAATTTAGTGCCAGCGAGTTTCGAATACAGATCACTGGTACCATCACCCAATGACTTTACCACTATACTACAGTGACACCCATATAAGAATTTAGTTAACAATTGTGAGTCGGGGTACAAGGAGATTACAGAATACATCAGTCAATTGTGGGTTTTGCAAATTGAAGAACTTGTTTGTGTAAGAAAATGACATCATCTACGTGATACAATAAGAAGACTATGAACTCTGACATATTAATGGAGTAAGCCAGAAACCTGATTTTATTTTTGATGACTGAATTCTGTTTATGCTAAAAAAGTTGTGCAGAAGCAGAAGGTCCAAGAACAAAGCTCAGAGATAAATTCGGATCCCCAAGTGGATCAGCAAGAACCAAAAGTAATTCCACAATTCCAACAGACAAGGCCAGTTAAAGATGATTCAGCCCAGACCAAACTTCGAATGTCTAGAGATGTCTTGGCCGGGGTAAGTAACCAGCACCTTATTCTCTATCTTTATTTCAACCTCCATAACTGAACCTTCCATGGGCATATTCTACTTTGCTCACTGAATCTCCATGATCATGTTCGCTCCAGGTATTTGGTGGAAAATGATCACTACAAAACGGAAGGCCTCTAGGGGCGGTCAGAAAAACGTCCCAAGAACTTGAAAGCCGTCCCAAAAAGCTTTTAGGGACGTTTGTTGCTGCGTCCCCAGATCCACCGTCACTAATACTACTAGGGACGGATTTGCCATCTAGGGACGGTTCTGAATGGCCGTCAGTAGTACTATTAGGGACGACTTCATCTTCTAGGGACGTATCTTTTTGGCCGCCACTAATACTTCTAAGGACGGCTCCATCTTCTAGGGACGTTTCTTTTTGGCCGCCGCTAATTCTTCTAAGGACGGCTCCATCTTCTAGGGACGGTTTTTAAACCGCCAGAAAAACAAGATTAAACTGGAACAATGGGGACGGTTTAAAAACCGTCCCTAATATCTGAATATTGAAGCTTCGTTCCCCTGCTTTAATTGGCAGAATGCCATCCCCTCATAGGATTAGATGCCATACATCATAAAACTAGAGACAACTAGAATGCCATACATCCACAGAACAGAGACAAACTCATAGAAGACTTTTTTTTGTATGGATACTCAAAAACCAAGTTATTTGTTTACAAAAGAGACCCAACCATTCTCAAAAAACAAGCAAAAGTTTAGATGTTCATGTAATCTCTACAGTAAATGGTGTCTCATTTGTTAACTACAATTAGCGGCCTGCGACGTTTGAGTGCTATTTTATCATCTGTGTATCATCTGTCAAAATCTGGCAACTAACCCTTCTTGCACCTTTCCATGTCACATTTCCTGCAACAAACAGAAATCTACTCAATAGATACTCGATAGTTACATTCTTTTCAGCCAGGAAAAGAGAAAAAAAAACTCAAACACATTCATAATGGCAACAATCAGTTCTGAGATTCTAATGGAGACTGTTTTTTTCGTCAATTAACACAACATAGAGCATTAAGGTAAATTTAAGACCTAGGGTCATAGGCTGTCTTTAAGTCACAACGCACATGTTGCTTAGCCACTCCACATATTCAATACTTACTCCCCAGTTCTTAGAGACCATCATGAAGCCTAAACAATGACGCTTAAGGTATAGTTGAGAACCTAATTTTGTGTCAGGTGTCCTAAGAGATAGTGACTTAGATAACACGGAAGCTCATACATACCTAAATAACCACTGAGTCTAAGGTTAATCATATCAATTCAATATGGCAACAATCAATTGTTGCATTCTGCCAAAATATTTCCACTATTGACTGAAATTGCATGTGCAAGAAAAAAAAAAGTGAATGATGTACGATACCTGGAGTTCTTCGTTGTTCTGATTTGGTGGTAATACTACAACTTGAGCCTCCAATTCTGCAACCCTTCGTTTGAGCATTGCATTTTCCTCTGTCAATTTGAACGACTTTACTTGATGATGATGACTCGCCCCAAAACTGTTTCGGCTTCACAGTGCTGCCAAAGCAACGAACCCGACCACGCCTATCTGGTCCCATTACAACCGCAAATGCATCATTTCGTCCACCTAAAACGACTCCAGATCCAGGTTGGTTAGCCTGGTTGTGTATTTCCACCATTCGATCCTACAAGTAAATCAATCTCGAAAGTTAGGCCAATTCGAATTACAAATGCAAAAAACAGATGACCCGAAAGAAAACTTAAAAGTATAAAGGTATACGTATTGTTCAGTAGCAACAGATGACCAAGTAAATCAATCTCGAAAGTTTGGCGTACTCCTTATAATAAAGAATGCAGTCATTCGGACACGCATCAATCTTATTGTAAGTCAATCCTAACTCTGAAAGTATTTTCTTGCACTGTGTGAAATTTTCTGGCAAATTACAATCATCAGGAAATGAATCCCTCATAAGTTGAAGCATATCCTTGGCTGACTTCTCAGACATCCCGCCAACACATTTATAGTTCCAAAATCGGACAAGAAAAGACATCACTGACATTTTGTCGCAGCCAGGATACAATGGTATCTTTGACTCCTCGAGCAATTTATAAAACCTAGAAGCTGTACAATTACTTGGTAAACCACTCACTCCTCCATCCCCATTATCCATATCTTCATCGTCATCCATATCATCCATACCTTCACCGTCACCCCTATCATCCATACCTTCATCATCACGCATTGGTATTCCACACACGGCTCGCAACATGCCAAAAAGGTCATCCCCTGGTCGTTCATCGTTGTTATTTCTGACCTCAAAACATGTATCATGTGGTGCGATACTTGATGAGACCATTGAGCTTAAACTCTCACCATGATGAAACCATGTAGTATAATTTCTCATCATACCGTGCAATATCAAGTCACTGAAAATTTCACTTCTAACTTTGTAATTAACATTATTGCACTTTCTGGAAGGACATTTTATTTTACTATCTTCAGTAACAACCCCTTTCTCGAATGCATGGTCCAAGAATAGCCTCACGCCATCTTCATACTCTTTACCCCACCGAGCCTTGTGAACCCAGCTCTTATCCATGGTTTTACACAAACTGACTAAGGAACAAACTTATGATTAACGGAAACCACTAGTCACACACGCACACATATGCCACAAACCCAACAGAAAGTGGAAAAGAACGCAAGACAGACATGAATTAGTAAGAATTACTTGGTGATAGTTACACTAAACTTTGCAAATTTAACAATTTCATTACCTTTATAAGTTAATAGCGATGGATGATTATGAGCATGCAAGCCAGAGAATGATTCTGCGATGAAATGAACCCAATCGCCAACACCAGCAATATGCACCTGGTGCAACACACCTTAAATCAGTGAGTACTGTACATAGATGAAATGATCATGACCACCAACCTTTAAGTCTACGTTGTTTTCTAGTATATTGGAACAAATTTCAATTTCCCTATCAATTACCACCTCTTTTATAGAGAGGAGTTTGTATATATTGCGCCAGTTATTATAATCAATCAATCAAAGTAAGACCAAGATCATTGAATTGGACCTTTCAGACACACATGCTCGATTAAACAATCTATTCTATTGGCATGGAATAATCACAATTACATTTGTGGATAACATGACAAACACACAAATCAATGACATTCTGAGATTATACTGGTTTTGTATCCAATATTTGATTAGCTCATCAGCTCGCTCAAACTAGCTAACACAATCCATTTGCACTTATATTATTTCTTCCCACTAAATAATTCCAATAAAAACAACAAAAATACAAAATAAAACAATTGAGATTTCTAGGGTTAAATTAGTATTAGTAGTCACTTGAATGAACTACATTCCCACTTTTGAATCATGTTTTATAATACCAATTGAATGAAATACCAATTGGTTATTGAGATTATTTCAAATCTTTAACCTAGAGATTTTGAAAACATAATTCGCAACCCCTAAAATCAAATCAACGTAAGATTGAAAGAGAAAGAGAAAGAAAAAGAAATTAACCTGAGAATTAAGTTAGAAATTGCTGTTGGTGCTTCACTGCGAACGAATTTTAGATCACACAGGGGAAAATCACGAACGAGAAGAAGTTTTTTCAGCAGAAAGTGAAGAGAGATAAACTGAAAGAAGCGACGATATAACCAAGAAAAAAAGAGAAGTAAAATGTTATATTGTGCTTTTAGGCATAAGATAAATAAATTACTGATGATCCAATCACAACCATTGAAATCCTAGCTACTGGGACGGCTGAAAATAAAACATCTCCATTAGTTGACCAATAGTGGCGGCCAGAATCGCACGTCCCAAATAATCAACTCTAGGGACGGCTACAGCCGAGTGTCCCAACAACTAACCTCTTGGGACGTTTTTTTTTAAAAGTGGTCATCCCTAGAGGCCTTCTTTTTTGTAGTGGATCATCACCTGCCACGGTCCAGAGTGTTTTACGCGCATTTTTTGTTTTCATATGAAAAACTTTGCTATATTAGTATCGGTGAGATGTATTGAATCAATTTACCGATGGATTGATAAACTTATGAGACTCGCCAAACTGAAAAAGTGAAAGTTTTTTTTTTCAGAAACGGAAGGAGTATTTGAGGTATAGATATGCAGGATTTATATCCACGAGATATTTACTTGAAAAGATTTGTGTTATACAGGGAGAGCAAAAACCAAAAATCCTGAAACTGTAGTTTGACTCTTCAACTAGGACTACTCATAGTTTTTCTTAGTCGAACAAAACAGATAACTTATTCTTCTACTTGCAAGAACTACTATCACTAAAAGTCCAACGCGTAACACCACCACTATCACAAACACCAACTGGTCCAACTCCAACAGCTAGCAGAATCAATGAGCCAACACTAACAAAAGACTGTACCACCATGATTGGAACTTTGTTTTTTTTTTTTAGTCATAGACACATGTCCATGCTATCATGTCACATTGTTACTTAATGCTGAGAACTTAGGCATTAAATTTTTCCATCCCAATTCAACCTTTCGATTAAATCAATCAAATAATCTTTAGCACTAATTAGGTTTTTGTTGTATAGTTACCCTCTAATTCAACATTGATAAGTTTTATAGATGGGAATTGAATAATGAGCGAGTGAGACTCCAAAGTGGTATGTACTCATTTGATGCTTAGTCATGCTTAGACTCATCTTCAACTGTATGTACCGTTGGAATATTATAGATCCTTTTTATCGCAAAACTAATAATCAATATAATGTTTATTATATATATATTTATAAGTAGAAATATATTTTTAATTAAACAATAACGAAAAACACGTTATTTCCATGGAAAGAAGACTAATTCTATGGAATTAACTCCGATCAAACACAACCCAATATTAATGACTTTCCTTTCAAGTATCCGCAAAAAAATGATACACTTTGACATTGTTCACGACCAACTTGACCGCGGAGGCAGTTGTAACCACAGCAACTAAAGAAAAGACAATAATGTTTGCCCAATGCCACGCCTTGTGTCCTATTCCAGCTTTCTTTCCTTTAATCTGCGAGCAAAAACTTTTTTTAATGGGATTGACCAACTACTTTATTAGCTGAGTTTTAACTGTAATCAGTATATTAGTACAATGAATTACCTTGAGGAAAAGCATGCTTGGAAACACCAAAGTAAGAGGAAACAGTGTGAAAGAACCAAATAAGTTCACGAAATCTCCCATGAATGGAAATGCCGCCGTTATGAAAGTGTTTGCTGCAAAGATACCAGCGCGAAGGATAAGTCTACGCTTGACGTTACTCATGGAGTCCATGCTTTCATCCAGTTTCATGTACTTTGTATCTAGAGCTTCATGTACCGGCGCGATGAACATCTGCATAGGGAATTGTAGTTAGTAAGTTCGCTGGCAGAAAGCCGGCCGGCCGTTTACACACTGTGCTGATATTAATCTACGCCTGACTGTGTTAGCTTAATACATGTTGAGAGATGATGCTCTGGAGAAACTGTAAAGCGTTGATGACGACTTTCGCCCATTTAGGTCCGCTAAGCTCTCTTGGAAGGTACTCAGAAACCGTAGAACCATAAGCCCAATATCCGAGAATGCTCACCCCATAGTAAAATGCTAGCCCTATTGTGAACTGTAGGGATAAGGCTTTCCTCATGTTCTTTACTGCTGGATTACGCAACGTTGACTGTGTGGATAATGCAATTATGAGGGCACTGAAATGATTGTTAATATGATTGACACAACAGATTATAAAAATCAACAGAGTCAGCACGCAAGTCAAGTATTCAAACAGTATGGATATATTATACATAAACCATAGCCCCTAATTTCCCACGAAAGCATTCACGGATACCTGTATCTCTGGGAGCAAGGCTGGCGCACTGCAAACAAGGATGGCAGCTATCGCACCAAAGGCATTAAATACCTTATCAACTTGGTTTCCCTTGATCTTGTAGTTTCTGTTATTCCTGGAATCATCTGCGTTCCCTTTTTTTTGATGTAAAATGAATGTCTATTCAATACATGTATTTAGAATTAAGAAGGTAAAATAGGAAAAGTCAAGGTTTGCATGCGTACCATCTTTTACCAGGATGACTAGGAGGATGCCAATGTAAGTGAAAGTGAAGATAAATGAGATTCCCAGCCATCTTCTCATCGCTGATATTGTTGGTACCATAAATGCGAATACAAAGTATACTGCTCCTGTTATTATTATGAAATACTGAAGTCTTAATGGTAATGTTGATGTGATCCCTCCATGGTCATTGATGAACTCTGAATTGATTTCCTGTTTATGTATTGTCTTAGCATTGAAAAATCATGAACACGCTCGTGGTTATGTTTTTCGTGTATTTAAATTTGTTATTTGTATCAATCATGCAGTCTAATATAATAATATATGTAACCAGTGATATCTTTTATCCGACTCGATGACTTAGCTAATTAATTTGTCCAGAATCATATTTGAGGGACACTTGTACGTGTGTAGCTGACACCAACAAATTTTATCCATACGAGTATACGACCATATTTTATATGATGAGATGATCTGAAACCCACCTTCAGTGCTCTTCCTCCTAGAAGGATGAAACCCATGTTTCCCATAACAAGGGTAAAGAACTGAAGGATCCATGTCACATAATACATTTTCCTACCTACGAGAAAAACAAAAACCAAAAGAATCAATCACACATCTGTCATATCACAGAAAATAATTCAAACCCGCTGGATCTAAGTAAGACTATAGCTAACTTTCAAAAGCAAAACAGTTCTCTATGTATACGAAAAAATTGTTAATATATTCTAGCAAATAAAAAACTTTCTTGAACGATAAAAAAAAATCTAGTTTCTTAGGTTTTGACAAAAAAATAATAACATAATACATGATGATGATGATTTGTATAGCTCACCAAACACAAACCCCATCAAGTCTCTGTATCTAATGAATCTTTGACCATCAATGAGATGAAAACCTGCTAATAACCAGCTTGAATAGAAAGTGAAAAGAGCAATCACTATCAAGCATATAATCCCCCATGTCCACCCTAATGGAACCAACATCAAGTTTGAAAAACTCAATATGTATCCACAGTTGAAGCTTGTCACCATTAGCAAACCCACTTGTTTCCATGAATCTACACCACCAAGGCACCAACCATTAACACACAAACCAAAAGGCTAGTATATATCAGCGTATTCATCATACGGGGAGAGAGAGAGAAAGAGAGGGGGAGAGAGAGAGAGAGAGAGATTCACCATGGTCTATGGTATGAGCAGAGGTTGGAGTAATTTGCTGATCAACATCAAAAACTTGAGCAACATAAGTAGTGTTCCTGTTGCTGGTCTTCTGATCATAATTATCTTCATATAGTGATGGTTTAATATCTATCCCCATTTCTTTTCCTTCTATAGGAAGGATAGATAGATGACGAAATTTTGTTGGTTTTCAGGCCTTAAATCTCCTTTTTATGCAGATATTTGATGTTGTATTTGATTGGGTGTACTTATATGCCAAATGGAAGATATGTGTATATATATATATATAGATGAAATTAGATATAATTCGTGCTTCGCGCCGGGAATATCGTCTGATTTGGTTCGGGTTAAAAATTAGTTCACTGTTTGAAACTAGGAAATGACCCGTACCGTAACGGCACGGGCTATTTCACGTCGCTTTAAGCTGGGGCGTTAGGCAGTTGATGTCACATTAATGTCATTAGAATTTGAGCTCTTACTTTAAGTCACACATTGATGTCCCTTCTTTGAAATTTTATTTCATTGATGTAATGTTTGAGGGAAAAAAAAGATCTCGAGGGCAAAAGAGAAGGTTTAATTATTATTGTGCAAATATAATGCTGCCCTCACTATTTATTTAAGTTTGTTCCTGTAATAACAAACATATGGAGGCAAAATGGTCTAAAAGAATTGCAGCTTCACTAAGGTAGATGGCTTTATATAATAGATCGAATAGATAGATGTCAAAATAGGATCCAAAAACCGTGTTTTGTTTGTTGTCCATGTCGTCATTGATCAACGGCTAGGATTGACTTGAATCCGTGACATTTTGACAAACATTTAAAACACTTTCAAGCTTCCAAGCGGGTATACATTTATGAAAATGATGCAAAACTCTGTCCGCTTTCTCTTTCTTCTTATTCCATTTTTGTTTCTTCCTGGTTCTACCAATCCCCTCTTTTTCTTACTACTCTTTTATTTGATCATCACCCAGTGTTACCACTGTACTACAATGGCACCTGCTTTATCTACACAACATTTCATTGTAAAAATAGCTTTAAAAACTAATTTTTTTGAAGGGAAATTAATAAAATCATATCAGTTCCATAATGGAGTGTCAGGTACCCAGGGTGGCATTCTCCTTTACCCACGGCTTACCTTAAGGTACAAAAGGATATCCAGCATTCTTGATTTCAAACTTTGGTCTCCCGTCAATATGATGGCAATTTCACTCGCTGTTGGCAGATTGTAATGCCTCTGGTCCTTTTCCTTGGTGTAGCCTAGGGACAAATCTACGTCATTATTTGATGAGCCACTGGTGCTCAGTATCTCAAATGCTTTTCGCCACAAACACAGCAGTGGCAGTTAAATCTTCCACCTCCATTATCAGCAGTGCTACGTAGGCATGCATCCTGTTAGCAAAAAAAATAATCACATAATAGATAAATGTATTTGTAAGTTGGGTTGTGCTCTAGGGCATGTTTTCTAATGACTCATTCTATACTTGTATATGTTCATGCAGTAAAGATGATGAAACTAAAAAGTTCTTATGTCAAACTCTTATTAGAGGTGGTGGACGGCATGCAAGCACTGGCATTGAGCTCCGTTTCTCCGCTTCGTCATACAAAATGTTTTTCTGCTAAGATAGAACATGCATAATCAATGACGTTGCAGATTATTATTTTAAGTCTGATAGATGAACTGCAAAATAACTACCGAAGATCATTATGAGCTCTGCTGCCGTTTGACGGACCAATTTCTGGACCTGACTATCCAGAGCCACAAAGACTGTGGCGCCAGCGTGGTCCTCTTCTTCAAAGAGAAGATTGAACGTGGGATGAAAAAAGAACCATTGTTCGCTCCATTAGTTAATTAAAGGATGAAAAAAATTCATTGATCTCGGATAATGAAAAATCACAGTTTTGGGTGATTACCTTGCGATGGGCATATCAACTTTGCCTTCACATTTAGTGCACCAAAGATTACCATTCTCACCAAGAATTTTTCGCTACACCTAGGGCAGGCAAGATAAAGCCATCCACCTAAGATTAGCACGTTGGTGGCAACGGCGTTTAGAGATGTTTCCGTCCTTGGTTAGAGATGAAGTGGAGTCACAATCAATTGGATCATTCCCAACTTGATTTGCGGCAGAACCCCATATAACAACCATTAAAATTACATATACGGACAGACGGATTGTAAGATGAAAAACTAAGCGACGCTAACAGTAAACTGTGCATATCTAATATTCTCTGTTACCTCGCGAAAATTTATATCACCATACAAACAAACAACAGCGAAAAATACCATTTCATAATACGTTTAACAGAAGAAAAAAAAATGACATGAAGGACAAAAAAAAAGGGAACCTTCCTACTGCCATGACTTGAATCAACAATGGCCTGAGATATTATCGGCAAGCTTTAAATTTTCATAGCCTGGGATGTGCAAACAACATTTTCAAGTTTCGGCAAGATTTTAATATTTATAGGCTATGTACTGAACTTTTAACTTTTGGCAAGATTTCAATATCCTTAGCCTTAAAAGTAATCACTCTCTAACTGAGCCTCAGAAAAACTGATGTTATAAATGATTACTGCGTTATAAATGATTACTGCATCTGTACATAAAGTCGCGGCTGGCTGATAACACTGTTTGCTAACGATATCTAGTAAGGATGATACTCTCTGGAAACTCTCTACTAAGATATTCAACTGTGAGTGTAGAGATACTCAATGGCGATTACTCATATGAGTCACATGGAAAAGTGACTTTGTAATACTTCTATTGCCAATGTCAATATCAAAGGTGACATCTGTTTGTGGACATATTATAGTTCAATTTAAACAGAAATACACCTCAAATGCTATGCTCAAATTTGTCTACACCCATTGAAACAAAAAAAAAAGGTTGTGTGACGTCCACTTGTATAAGCACAGTTAATTGTTGCCACCGTCAATTGCTTCAGAATCACAATCTCATACACCAAAAACTAATGTAAATCACAATATGAATTTAAGATGAGGGGTGACATATTGACCTGTTCCACTGTGCCGGCAACATCATTAGTGCTAGTCAGAGTCATATATGAATCCTAACCGAATGATCACTACGAAGAGCGTTGCTTTCCTCCATATAGTCTTATGTGTAAATTCGCAGTATTTCTGCTTGGGGGCTACATGAAGTTAAAAAAATATATTAAAAAATTATCACTGCAACACAAAAAAAGAAAAATCTATCGTAAGTAAAACACGAACTGAAAGAGGCCATTTTTAATCTTGATATTACAATCAAGATTAAAAACATGAGCACGTTGGTGGAGACGGCGTTTAGAGATGTTTCCGTCTTGGTTAGAGATGAAGTAGCCACAATCAATTGGGTCATTCCCAACTTGATTAGCGGCAGACCGCATATAGCAAATTTCATTATTGAGCACCTGACTTAGAAAATAACCGTTAAAATTACATATACAGACAAACGGATTGTAAGATGACAAACTAACGACGCTAACAGTAAACTGTGTATATCTAACATTCTCAATTGTTATCTCGCGAAAATTTAACATTACTGAAACCTAAGCATACTTATGAACTTGGATTTTAACCAACTGTAAAATGAAACACAATAGACATTTGGAGATATTACCAGATATTGTGGCTCGCAACATGTAAGTGAATTACAAACAATCTTACCCTGGTAAAATTAATATCGGCTCTAAGCGGCAGTCAGGTTAGGACATTAAAAGTCACCTGCTGTTGACTCAGATACAGAGCCTTTTGAATTGACAGCATTAGCTCTCAAGCCTGGCAAAAGGTGAAAGCTCTCACTTCAAATGTTCAGGAAATGATCATCACCTCCAACACAACATTCCCCTCAAAAAAAAAGAAGCATGGGAAGACTCGTTGCCTTGGAAGGAAAAGCTAAATTTAATAAGACATATTAAAGTGCTTTGAAAGACAAATATGCCTCAGCCCCTTAGATGTTCAAGTTCTGTGGTCATCTCCGCAATCATTACAGGTCTATGTGTAGTCATCATCAGCATCAACATCCCGTCCCAAAACTAAATTTACCCAACCACTTTTCAAGAATCAAAAAAGCAACCACAAAAGAGAATTTCCAAAATTTTGAAGTTTACAAAAACTTACCCAAAACAACTGAAAATAAGAGAATAAATAGAGCAACAACATAATTTTGCGTCAACGGAACCATAATGAAGCCAAATGATTTGTAAAAACAAACATTGTCAAAGAAATGATTTGTAAAAACAAACATCGTCACGGGATTCTAGTTCAAACTGAAGCAGAAGGTGCAAAACATCTGACTGAAATTTCAAGAGCAATAGTAATGTGAGCAAAACTTACAAATCCTACCAAAAAAATCAATATGGAAACGATGTGGAGAAAATGATTGTTGATAAATCAATAGATTGCATGAAACTCAACTGCCCACTTTCACCAAAAATCAATTTTGCAGAGAATTCTTTCGGATGAAAGTGCATTTGAAGCACAATTCCAATACACACATATCTCTGCATTTTAAAATACCTCCAAAACTATCAACAAAATAAAAAGACACTATATAGTACACATCCTGATAAAACTGAAAGACACTGGAAAAAAGAAAAATTACAAATGTGGAGAAATGATTTGATTGTTGTTGTTGTGAAGAATATGTTGTGAAGAAAATGATTGTTGATAAACCAATAGATTATATAAAACTCAACTGCACAACTTCAGCAAAACTCAGTTCCGCAGATAGCTCCAATACACAAACATCTCTGAATAATAAATTCATTAACTCTAAAATTATAATCAATCAATTATTATTGTTAACATTAAATTATTAGCAATAATCAGCATTAATAATGAACTACATATAATCTTCATATAATCTTCAAGATGTTAGTCTTTCTACAAAGGATCCAAATGTAAAAGTTTACAAAAAACCTAACACAAGAGGATAAAACAGAACGACTAGAAAGATTTTGCACAACTTTTGAGCTTATCAGGTCTTTATGAAAATGTCACCTGTAAGCCTTCGAGTGTGCTAATCTGCTATCCGAGAAAACCAATTAGCTTGTAGACTTACATGAGAAAAAAGAAGGAACAGATTTTTCAATGGAAAACTTAACGTACTAACCTGTGTGCTTTTGCTTATCATAAACAAAATACAAGTGAACCGGAAAAAGGAATCTATAGAGATACTCGAGCTCAGTGGAAGGAGAAGTCGTTTTTGTTAAAGGCTCACGGCAAAGATTTTTATGTCTTCCCCACTGCCCTATACGCACTCCCATGCGCTTCAACTCATCATTGCATCGAAATCATAAATCGATTGAAACTCAAATCTTATAATAAATGTGAATGTAAAATGTAAGCTACCAAACAATCTAAAATTCACCATAAACCTCAAAGCCTCAAAGTTTATAAATTGATAATACCGAATAATGTAAATTGTAAGTGAACTAATATTTAAATTAACTGAAACATCTGAGCATCTTTTGCCAAGTCAATTTGGTCTCTACCATCTGCACAGCTGCATCGCTCTCATGAATCTTATGTAACTGTGCTGGTCAACCAACACAAAAGAAAAATAGTTTGCTAGAGTTATACCGAAACATTCGTTGGAATTGAACTACTTGATCTCGTTGCTCTGGTGGAAGAAAATTAATTTTCTCCGGTAGAAGTCCCATAACCTGGTGTCGACTATAACCAAACCGAAAGAGGGATATCAATCAATATTGGAGCTAACATAGAGATAAAAGGAAGTTACATGCAAAAGGAGTTGGTTACATTTGGTGGGCGACCACCAGTCGTATGTGGGCCTGCTGGAAACTACAATCGGCAGAAGGTCGGTCGTCCACTTAAATCAAACTACCGGTGTGACCACTGTAGTCTTGACCTAAGACATCTCTAATCCAAAAAAATTAAATAGACAATACGATTAAGAAGAAAGCAAGCCATCAATCAAGCAACCAATTTAAAAGAAAACAACTGTATACAACTTTTAAAAGTGAGACAAAATATGGAATAATGATAAAAACTGTAAGAGTTTGTATCTTTACTTTGTAATTGTATCTTCACAGAACAGTTTTGTCATTTGTTGAATTTAAAACTACAAAGGTTTGAGAACATGACTTGATTACGTGAATAAGAATACACAAAAAAACTGCTCATATGAGGAATAATGAGACAAAATACGGAATAATGATAAAAACTTTAAGAGTTTGTATCTTTACTTTGTAATTGTACCTTCACAGAAGTTTTGCCATTTTTTGAATTTAAAACTACAAAGCTTTGAGAACATGACTTGATTACGTGAATAAGAATACACAAAAAAACTGCTCATATGAGAAAAAGTTCATCAATCGAACCATGGGGACAGGCACCAAGCCAATAATGCGTGTGAACACATTATTTCTGCTATAGGAAATAGAAAAATGTGACCCAGCATTACGGAAGCCACATCTATACATTCAAACATATTTTTAATCAATATGGTGTCGACTGTTAATAACAGTCTGCTAACAAAAAGGGGAGGAGGCCCCAGACATTCCATCAACCTAGAGTTCAAGCGCTATCCTAAAGAAACTAAATCTAAAGAGGTAGAAAAATGGTGCACATATAAGGCTAGCACAACTCAGACACATCGGCATTCCAGTCATGGTATGAGAATTCCAGTCATAAGGCATGCATTAAAATGTAGAAGTCCAACCACCTAACAATATAACTATAATGCAGGTGGAATTTCAAAATAGAAAGGGTCAAATATGAAAATGAAGCTCGTACCTTTGGATTAGCAGGGTTGTCAGAATTAACAGGAGAAACTCTTCCTACTGCATTTTAAGCAAAATCTGCAATTAGAATTTCAATATTACAAACAGAGTCACCAAGTGCTTTGAAACTCGCATGCATTAATGTGCAATGGTTCTTAACATCTTTGAATGGCTTACCAAGTATAGTATCAGGCATATGGGCAGGCTTATGATATGAAGATTCTGCAGAACACATTTTCAAGATTAGGTCTTACATTCTACTCTTGCAATTCCCTCCTAATCATACATTTTATTACCCGGTTCATTAAACTACTCTTTGCTGAAAAAATGACGCATCCTGAAACTTTGCTAAAATAGAAAAAATACCAGATCACTATTTTCCAGATTAGTCTGCAGAGGAAAAGAAGCAAAGTTAAAGCTACAAAACAATCTAAAATTCAATGTAATGATGATATATGCTATAACCTTCTCTAATGGCTTGCGCGAGATTCCAATTTCCTCGATAATTGCCAAGATTTCAACATCAACCAATTTCAGTTCCTTCTTTGCATGTTCAATATAGGCATCTAGAGTTAACAACGTGGATACCAGAAAAATAAGAAATCATTTACAAATATCCCCTAATATGACGTTGGGTTCACTTTAAAGACATTGAAATCAAAAGAAATAAATGAAAAAAAAATAATAATAATTCAAAGTTAAAAGAGCTTGTGTGTTGACCTATCTTCATTTTTATCCTTCAGATTTAAGAGGATGGTTCAAATTTGGAGAACACCCCTCACATATGTTTAACCTTTTGAATGCGGGTTTTTCTTTGCTGTTTTCACTCGAGAATTGCAAGACTATTGTTCTCAACCTCCTCTTCTTCTTCTTCCAAGCAATATCACAATCAATATTATAACCAAAATTCATACCAATAACAACCCAACAGAAGTATTGATCTATTAAATCACCATAAATTTCTTAACTGGTTGATCCCCGTATCTCTAAGACAAAGTTCATTCAAGAAATCAGTTCAGAAACTCAAAATACTAAGTAGGTAACAATGAAGCAACATAAATAATTATCACAACATAGACACAAAAACTTAAGCAGGAAATATATTCAAATCATATGAATTAAACTGACTCTGAGATATGAAAGCTAGGGTTTCCACAACAAATAGAAACCCAAAAGACCGAGTAAAAGTTACATACCTTGCAAGTGGGGTTTCACGAAGGATTTCCCACATTTGATTTTATTTGGTCTTTAGCTTCCGCATTTTTAATGGTTACTGAAGTGGGGAGTTTCAGAGAGATTTTGAGCAGTTTTGGATGTTGGAAGTGGGAGAGGTTTGATGGGTTTGTCCGATTATGGAACATGTAAGCAGAGTGTAAACAAAAGAAGTTAAGTAATTGTATGGGGCTAGAATCAATCAACGAGTGTTATTTGGTAATACTCTCACCAGATTGTCCACATCAGATTTTTGTGGGGTCAGAATGAAGAAAAATTGAGATTTAGGATTCAATCAGATTCTTGTGGGATCGGAATGAAGGAAAATTGAGATTTAGAATTCAATTATCATTTAGTTAGATTAGATTAGCTAGATTAGATAGATAGATAGATTGTGCGGATGAATCTTTCAGAGAATCCAAAGATGCGAAATCGCACGAGGTTAATGGCATCAGGGGCAAAGAACTTAGTAGGCGATGCATGATTGATATTGTATTTGTTAGAGTGCGTGGCCATCCAACTCAAATTCAATTAACTACGAGTGGAGTGGTCCTTTTTTACGTTAGGGAGATATTATGAACGTGTGGGACTATTATCCTTGGCTTAAATCAAGACTTTTTTCTTTTTGTTGGATTATTTTTGAGAAAATGCTACCTTTACGGATGATTTCTGTCGAGTGAGAAAAACAGTGGGGGACCCACCATAACACCATTTATAATCCTAATGTACAAAGGCATTTCCAGGGCCACACGACCCCTTATCGGGATTTTATTCGAGAGAAAATATCGGTAGATGTATTACTTCCTTTATTTTCGTACTTTAACTAGATATAGCAGCAATTAGCTTAACATGTGCCAGATTTAGATCCTTATTCAATTGCATCAATGGCGTGCCAAAGATGGGTGGGACATTACTTAAGCCTATATGCATGTTTTCTCTCTTACTTGCAGGATGTTTTTTTTCTTTATACTCGATAATGAAATTGAATTTGTTGGATGATTTGTTCTTTTCTTTCAACTTTCCATCGTTTGCATGCCATATTTTCATCTATTAAATATTTTTTTTTCTTTTTGTGAATAAGATATTTCATAGAACAACTAAGACTCAAAAAGGGCCTGCATTACAATAGAAGTAGAGTCATCTAATATCGATCTTTGAGGAGATCTCGTTATATTAGTTTTATTTACTCATAGATGATGCTGAATACAGGGCGGGGGGTAGTCTCCCAATTTAAATTTGAATTTAAGTTTCTTACATATTTATATAAAGTATCCTCTACCATATTTCCTAGTCTATGAATAAAATGATAATCCAAAAATTTGTTGCATAAGTTTGTTATCATATCTGCCTCATCAAGACAAGCTTTAGCCCGCTAAGAAGTTCTGAATTCTTTCCATGAAAGTAATTGAAAAGGCTTTCACAGTCTCCTTCCATGCTGAAGTTCTTGAGTCCTTTCTCCTTTGCCCAAATGGATGTCTGCATCACCCCAATAGATTCTGCTTCTTGAGGGTCCCTACTTGTTGATGTCCTGCTCTTCCTCATTCTGAATTCCTGCATCATCCCTCATGATTAAGGCATAACTAGATGGTAAAATGTCAGAGTTTCAAGCCGCGTCTACATTAATTTTAAGGTGTCCTTTTGTGGTGCTTCCCAAACAGTATTTTTTATCTTCTTATGAACCTTTCTTTATCTTGACAGTTTTACTAGTTCTTTTGGACCAGAAAGAAATGTGCCCCTAAATTTCTAGAGGTAAACTGGTAGTTGTTTTAGATTTATCATCAAAAACTCTATTGCATCTCTCTTTCCAGATAAACCACATCTTAGTAAGCATTAGTTCTAACGAGATTTCCTTCCTAGGGTTTTGAATCGAATCCTTACGTCTAAGATCTTACTTGAATTATCTATATATAAAGAGATAGGGTTAGAAGCTGAGTTCCATACTTCCTTAGCATAGTGACACTGAAATAAAAGGTGTTCATTAGTTTCAGTTTCCATTCCACACATAGTAGAATGAGGATCAACATCTTTTATTTTTCCAAATATCTTAGAGTTTGTAGATAAAACATTATGTAAGCATTTCTATAAAAAGTATCTTATTTTTTTGAGAGATATCTAACCTCCACGTAGATTTCCAAAAAGAATCAGGTAAATATAAACTAACAATTTCTATACCAGTTTCATTCAATTTATCATACACGGATTTAACTTTATATTCCCCTGTTTTAGTTAGGGTCCATCTAAGTTGATCTTTCTTAAGAGTGTGGTTTTTATCCTTGAAGAGATAGATATTACTAATTTTGGAAGCAATATCAGCGGGGGAAATTGAGTTGATAAGAGGAAGATTCCATGCACAATTACCTGAGTTTACTATATCATATACTAACGTTTTCCTTGTTAGTTAATGGCATACATGACTTTTGTCAACCGTAAACAAGACAAAATTCAAATGCATGCCCAAATCAGATAAATAAAAATAAAATAATATGAAGTAATGCGTGTCATTGTGTCACAACATCACTATTTGATTATTCATGTTCTTCGCAGCTTGATCGATTCAGAAATGACCATTTGATGACTTATTCCCTTTTGGCTTATTTCTAAAATCAGATCTATATAAAATGAATTGAACTTGATCCATTCCCATTTTAGATGGAATATTTGGATAAATCATGAACATTATGCACTATGTGTAATGTTGAATTCTATTTATAAAAAATGATTAAATTGTGTCCAAAAAATATATCAAATGTTTAATAAGATGAACATATCATCAAAATATTTGGTTGAAATTCATAATCATTTGCACTATGGAAAAAATTGTCTTATAAAAGATGACTAAAAAAGTGACCTCATGTTCCAAATTCCGTATAATACGACTCTTCCCACCCTCCCACTGTTAGAGCACTGCTCGGTCGAACTTGAAAGCGTTGATATCTCAAGCTTGTTTGTCAAGTTTATTTGATCAAAACTATATACTTGATTTCTAGTCTACTTATAGCTATGCCTCGGATTAGTATAGAATGTTTAGTTGAACTTTAGACTTGAAATTCACGAATTCAAGAAGAAGATCTACTAAGGAGCTTGGAGGAACTTCATCAATAAAATGTATGTGGAGACTAAAGCTTATCTATCACTAAGAAGTCTATTCTATTCAATCTTTTAATGAGACTAATTCGTATAGCTATATAGACACTTTACATTATACACATTTGACATTTCGAGTCGAGTTTATCTCGCTTATCTATTTCATTTGCGTGTAACAATCTAAGACCATCTAACGATAAAGATTAATTGCTTAGTTTCTAATTAGACTTAGCTTGAATCTTAAATCAGGAGTTCATCTAACGGTGAATATTAATTGCTTTGTTACTAAGCTATCTTAGTTTTGATTGTAAACAACCCTGATTTGAAAGACTATATAATGGAGAACTCTAGCATCTAGGAAACCTAATCCCGACACTTTTGTGTGTCCTAGTTGAAAACTAGATTCGATTATCTTTTAACTTAGGTTTTTCCAAAATCATTATTAGGTTAACGACTTTAAGACTTCATTTGGGATTCGTGAAGCAAGATCCGACTATTTTCTCTATACCTGCGTATTCTGATCTTACTTGTTCTATCAAATTGAGTTTTATCTTCTCTAATATTTAATCGGGATTTACCTCGGATAAGTAAGATATAAAAAGTAATCACAACAGTTTTTCGTCACAGACTCTTGTGATTCCGCAATAACTTCTTCTGCTAATCAGTTAGGTTATGTGAGGTGACTAATATTCTACGCTTCTCTTCAGGAGTATAAGAGCGGATTATTAGTGGGTTCCTGTTCACCTTTGATCTTTTTATCAAAATACGGAACAAAAAGAAAAAAAAATAGACATATCTGTGGGAGACAAATTTGTTTATAAGTCTTCGACCTTAGGTCGTAGCAAATCTTAGTTGTGGGTGAGATTAGATACGGTAATCAAGTGTGCAGAATCCGGCGTGGTTCTGGAGGCATAAGTAACGCGACTGTATCTTAATAGGTGTGAGACTTGGTTAGGGCTCAAATACATTCCATTCCGAAGTTAACTTGTAGTAGGATAGAGTCTGTAGCAGCTTAATACAATGTGGTATTCAATCTGGACTAGGTCCCGGTATTTTTATGCATTTGCGGTTTCCTCGTTAACAAAATTTCTGGTGTCTGTGTAATTTCTTTTTCGCATCATATTTGGTTATACAATTGAAATATCACAGTTTGTGCATAGTTCAATCAGTTGATAAATCTGACCTTGATTGTTGGATATAAATTGATTAGCAGTTGGGCATTGGTATTCGTTACCGTCCAAGTTATTCTCATCTCAATCAGTCTCAAGGATTTCTATCCAGTTGTTTTACTGATTGTATTGAGAAAGAGATAAAACTATTTGATGCCATTGTTGAGGGAAATAACCATGAAAGACTTTCTAGGAATACACTTGTTGGAAAGTTAAATATCTTTGATCACGAGCATTCATTCAAAGCTTGAAAGGATATTGCTTTCAAAATACTAAAGAACACTAAACTACTTGATCAGAGTAAAAGTGTTGGCAACTCTATGGATGATCCTATCGAGACTGAATCATCAGATGAAGATCTTGACAATTCAGTTTATGTGATCACAAGACAGTTTAGAGATCTTCTTTTGAAGAAAAGTAAATGATTCACCAGAGATAAACCTAGATCATCGTTTAAGCCTCATGATCGTGGTCCTCCTAAAAGCAGGGATACTGCCTACACTGATGATGAGGATATGCCATAGTGCTTCAAGTGTAAAAGTTTTGGTCATTTTTCTAATGAGTGTCCAAATCGTAGAAAATACACTGGGAACAAAGGTCTTGCTGCAACTCTTGATAAAACATTTGATCACTACGATTCTATGGAAGATGAAAAATCAAGTGTAGCACTCCTTGGTGAATATATCAATTTGGATGATTGTAGCAATACTCATATCAACGTTGATATTTTTCCCGGAGACATACCTTCGACAGACCTGGAGGATGAAATTGATTTTAATTTGTCCAATGAAAACTCTATCTCAGATGTTTCAGGTACTTCGCTTTGTTTAGCAGCATGATCAGTTATGGTGCTTGAACCATCCTCCACATTGACATGTTTTTATTGTACTATTAAGGGTCATGAACTCTCTAATTGTTTCAAGTACAAACATAAAGTAAAATGTGTCAACAAACTTCAACGGAGAGATAATCAATTAGCAAACAATCTCAATCTTTTTTTAAAGTCAAATCCATCCGAGGTATGTAACTTTTAATCATCTCCTAAGAAGTTGATTTCTAAGGAAAATACTAGATCACTACAAAAAAGAACTAGGTCTAAGTGACCTATAAAAAGGGGTGTTAAAAATTCCGTGGAGGAACCATGTGGTGGACAGATTATCGTTCATCCCAAAATAGACTAATTGTTTTGAAAGTGCATCTTGTCCCATATGCCCGTATTTCGAGAAGAGACAAGAGTTGCGCACAATAGGGCTCTAGGGTCAGAAACTTTTCTAGTTTGTATTCTGAATTTTGTTTTCTGAATTTTTGTTTATTCTTTTCATATCTTCATATAATGGTATTGAAAAGAATTTTCCCTACTTGAATATAAAAAAAGGGGGAGGGGGAATCGACATTTTTACCTTTCTTAGGGTTGTTTGTGTTGATCATACGTGAACCTTACTGCTTTGCATATAGGAGCTGTAACCCTACATTCTTTTCCTTTTTTGAAACTCTTTCTATCAAAAGGTTGCTTGTGGAGCTGTTGTTTTTTTGTTTTTTTTAACAAATCCAATATTTTAATTTTATGGAGACTCCAAGCATCATTTCTACGGATGGAAAAGATGTTAATATGATTGTTAAGCTGCAACAACCCTACTTTCAATATAACCCCGGCCGATGATTAAATAGAAAGTAAGCCGTTAATTTCCTGCAACAAGGTACATAACTCACATAAAACTAGGAACATAATTCCATTACAATTGCATATGCAAAAGGAAAATTTATTTCTTAGCAAAATAATGAAGATGTCTAAAGAATAAAAACGGTGTACTAGACTTCAATAATATAATCCACCTTTAACTGGAACTAACAAAAGAAAATAATAATGAAGTCTACCCGAAGCAAGTATCCCCACTGCCTCATAACTACATAACGGAAAAATTAAAATTAAAGAAGAAGTGCAGATGTCCACCCTCAATTAGATATCTTTTGAATATCCATCGACGCTGGAATCAATCAAACTCCTTCACGATCCTTACTAATACCTGAAAATAATCAACGGGAGTTAAAGTCCAAGCAAGTTCACTCGATCGCCGAGCCACGAAAGATATAAAAAGGATATACAAATAAGTCACAAGCCAAGTATATCACTAGGAGAATTAAATAACAAGCTATGTGTTACGAATAGAACAACCACCAAATTAAAATTTTAAGTTTTTCCTAAATTCGAACAGTCATTGAAAGCATGAATCAAACAAGAGCTTTCTACCTATCAAACCTCTACCGTAGTGCTATATCGGGACATATCTGCAATAACACTATACCGAGTTCAGAACATATCCGCAACAAATCGTTCAACAGAAGTATACATATATGTATACAACTATACTTGAGAACATATTACCTATCTCAAATATCCTTTTTCTGAGATGAAAGACCACCAGTTTCGAGACTTACATAAAGCCTCCATGCATACGAAATACCAACCGGGATTCAGGAAATTTTATCATCTAAACAGTGAGACTGTCGATAAAATACACACACCCCGTCGTCAAATTATACGCAGTAAGAACATTTCATGTCAGTTAACACTCAATATAAAATTTTAAAAATGAGCATTAGCCTACAGGGAACTTTGCTAAAAGAATCTCTGACCAATAAAAAAGAAAAGTGCACTAACATGGATGGTGAGTCTCCTGCACCCACACAATAGCAAACTGACTTAAGATTCATTCTATGTTTCACTAGCGTAAGTCTCGCACTCTAAACTACCGTATCTCCACCCATAAATCACCACAAATTCCACCAACATAAATCCACCTAACCACTAGCGTTTAGTGCTTAACCTGCACATTTTCTTGAGTGCCATAAAATACTCCACCCATTGTCATCAATACTCACCAGCTTATAACATAAACACGCCTGGACTATCTTATCCCACTTGCAGGCCACAAAATACTAACTTAGTGACTTATTAAATATCTAGATTTATTAACACTTGTAGCGAAATGATTGAGTATTTATATCAGAACTAGACGGAAACTGAGCAATCGTCCTATTAGCACTAGATGATTAGAAATCTAGGTTTTGTTGTTTTCCACCATGTTCACTGTATCACAAACTAAGAACCTGGTGTACCCACCCTCTTCATTGGACCTCCAATAATAATCAACAAGGAAAGTTAGGTAAAATCACGAACTGACAGAATTACCGAACGGAGATAATGCAACACTAGTTCCAACATAAGTCACACAATTTATGAGTTATTTGTTAGTCAATTCTACGTCTATCCGAGACTAAGAAACCGAATAAACTTGCCTTAAGATATGCTAGCAGTTCGATCGATTCCTTGGGTTGAAGCTCCTTCAATTATCAAGTCCTAAAGATACAAAACATCAACACACAGAGAAAGAAGATCCAATCAAAAATACAACCAAAATCATCATGAGAGAAAATAAAAGACCAAAACTAACTAAAGACTTACCGCCCGCACCACTGGTATTCTTTTCTCTCTACTAATTTTCTCCTATCTCTTGTCTGTTTAATCGCCGCACTAATGTAAACCCTATTCCCGTAAAAGGAATATACATAAATTCCACTAACCCTACTTATTAATACTAAGTCAAAAGTTTAGAGTCAACCAAGTAAAACACCCTTAATTAATACGGGGTGCCTATCAATAGCTAAAGTGACCGATATTATGTTGTTCTAATACAATTTTATTTACACAGGGAAGACAAATCAATGGGCATTACAGTCTACCCCACTATAAAAGGGATTCCATCCTCAGAATCAGATTTACCTCATTACTAAAAAGGTGCGGGTGAGAATGACTAATAACATCCTCACGCTCCCAAGAAGTCTCTCGCTCGTTTTGTGCATTCCATTGCACCTTGACAAATGGTATGGCCCGATATCGTAATTGCCTAACTTGTCTTTCGACGATACGAACACCTTTTTCTTCAGGGCATCCGGTTTCACCACTAACTCACTAAGATCTGCTTGTTGAGATCGCTCCTCATCCCTTAAGTGTTTACGTAACATCGAGACATGAAATACATTGTTCCCCCGGACAATTGCGATGGTAAATCTAACAGGTATGCCACGTTTTCGATCTTCTTAGTTATAGGAAAAGGTCCTATAAACCTAGGAGTCAATTTCCCTTTCTTCCCAAACCTCATTACTCCTTTCATCGGAGAAACCTTGAGTAAAACTTCATCTCTAACTTCAATAGTTAATAGTTGACGCTTCCTATCTGCATAAATTTTCTGCCTACTCTGAGCTTTACGAAGACAATCCTTAACCACTAGGATTTTCTCTGTAGCGAGCTGGACCAAATCAGGTCCCAAAAAGCTCTTTTCTCCCACTTCTACCCAACATACTGGTGAACGATAAGGTCTTCCATAAAGAGCTTCAAAATGAGCCATACCAATACTTAACTGATAACTATCATTGTTTGAAAATTCCGCCCAAGGTATATATTCATCCCAGTTTCCTTGAAAATGTAGCACACGCGCTCGAAGCATATCCTCCAATATTTGATTAACTCTCTCTGTCTGACCATCAGTTTGAGGGTGAAATGAAGTACTCAAATCCAATTCTGAACCCATAGCTTGTTGGAATCCTCCCAAAAATTTGGAAGTGAATTGAGCACCCCTATCAGAAATAATTGAAACTAGCACTCCATGCAATACCACAATCTTCTCTACATAGAGCTTGCATAATCTGTCTACGTTGTAAGTAGTATGCACCAGTAAGAAGTGTGCCGACTTAGTCAATCGATCCATTATTAGACAAATACAGTCATGTCCTCTCTTTGATCTCGGTAATCCAACTATAAAATCCATGGAAATATTATCCCATTTCCATTTCGGTATTGGGAGTGGTTGTAATTCTCCAGCTGACTTTTGATGTTCAATCTTAACTTGCTGACAAGTTCGACATTTAGAAATGTATTCTGCAATCTCTCGCTTCATACTTTTCCACCAAAACTGTCTACGCAAATCCTTATACATTGTGGTAGCTCCAGGATGGATAATGTAGCGACTACGGTGAGCTCCATCTAATACCTCACGTCTCAACTGGGCGTCCACGGGTATACATAACCGACATCGAAGTCGAAGCCCACCATCCATCCCAACATCAAAATCTTCACTTAAGTCTCCAGATCCTAGTAGTTTCACACACCAATCATCCTTGGACTGATCCTGAACAATACGGCTAATAAATGTAGTTTGTACCACAAGATTTCCCAAAAATACTTGAGAAGTAGAAGAATTATTAACGTCTAAGAAAAACTCAGCGACTGCTCTAACATCTTCCACTCTTCCGCCATCATAAAAGCTAACAAACCCCTTGGTTTTCTGCTTAAGGCATCAGCTACAACGTACATTCTCCTTACCAGGGTGATATTGTAAGCCGAAAGTGTAATCATTGATGAGCTCCATCCATCGACGTTTTCTCATATTCAAATCCTTCTGGGAAAACAGATACCTGAGACTCTTATGATCAGTAAAAAGCTCAAATCTCTCTCCATATAAGTAATGACGCCACAACTTCAGAGCAAAAACCATTGCTTCCAACTCCAAGTCATGAGTTGGATAATTCTTCTCATGGAAACGCAATTGCCTAGACGCATAAGCAATAACCTTACCTTCCTGCATCAAAACACACCCTAATCCCAGAAGTGAGGCATCTGTGTAAACCACTAGCTCATTTCCTTCCACAGGTAAGGTCAAAACTGGTGCCGAAGTAAGCTTAGTCTTAAGCTCCTGAAAAGCGTCTTCACACTTAGAATCCCAAACAAACAACACTCCCTTCTTAGTTAGCTTGGTAAGTGGTCCCAAAATTCGAGAAAAATCCTTAATGAAATGACGGTAATATCCAGCTAAACCACGAAAACTTCGAATCTCTGTAACTTTTGTAGGTTGTTTCCAACTCAACACTGCCTCAATCTTGAAAGGGTCTACAGAAACTCCGGATTCATATATCACATGCCCCAAAAACTTGACTGATTGTTGCCAAAATTCACATTTTGATAACTTTTCAAACAATTGATGCTCTCTCAAAGTATGCAACACTAAGCGTAAGTGTTTCACGTGTTGTTCCCGAGTCTTAGAGTACACAAGAATATCATAGATAAAAACAAGAAAATCTCTAAATACTCGATTCATCAAGTCATAAAAACCGTTGGTGCATTCGTAAGCCCAAAAGGCGTCACCAGAAACTCATAAGAACCATAACGAGTGAGGAATGCAGTCTTAGAAATATCTTGCTCTCTAAAAAGAAGCTGATGGTAGCCTGATCGATCTTCGAAAACCATATAACCCCTTTCAACTGGTCAAATAGATCATTAATCCTAGGTAAAGGATACTTGTTTCTTATCGTGACCTTGTTTAGTTCACGGTAATCAATACATAATCGTAAAGAACTATCTTTTTTTTTTCACAAATAAAACAGGAACACCCATGGTGAAGAACTACGTCGAATAAATCCTTGACTTGAAAGCTGGTCAATCTGAGACTTCAACTCCTGCATTTCCTTTGGAGACATTTTGTAAGGAGCACGAGCAATTGGTGTCGTACCTGGTTGAAGTTCGATACATAACTCTACTTCCCTACTTGGAGGTAATCCATGACCTCTTGGAACAAATCCGCAAAATCAGACACTACCGGTATACTCGCAATCTGCATAGATTCACTATCTACTATTTCACCCTCAATATGGCTAAGGAAAGCTTCTACAAACAGACTTCGAGATGTAGTCTGCACTACTACCTTAGATTGACCCAGCTTTGAAAAAGTGATTGTCTTGTCAGCACAATCCAATTGCACAAAATTAGAAGATAACCAGTCCATTCCTAATATTACATCGTAAGGAACCATCTATAACACATAAAGATACGCCAAGTACTCAACATCACCAATCATAATAGGACATTCATCAACCTTGTTACTCAACTCTACCATACTACTAGTAGGGATGGAAACACATAACGGAAAATCACACACTACTACATAAAGGTTTACCATGCAAACTAACTTAGAAGAAATGAGAGAATGTCTAGCTCCGGTATCAAATAAAATACTAACAGGCTCTCCTAAAATAAAGAAAGTACCTCCCAAAGTAGCATTCTCTATCTCAGGAGGTTGCACAACAAAGAGTTGACACTGGCCATGAGGCTGCACATTACGATTTGCAACTCCAGTGTTTAGTTGATCACGTCTATCTGATGTCTGAAATTTCTCCTTGGTACATTTTGATGCCTTATGCCCCCTTTCACGACAGTTATAACAAAAACCATAGAAATTAATTGGTTTGGCAGCAAGAGCCTCGCCCTCAGCTGGCACTACTTCCCCTTTATTACCACCGTTCTTCTGACCATGATTCCTTGATTCCAATACCCATTCCTTTTCTTTCCTGGCTGGTCACCTTTTTGAGTGACATTCTGGGTCTGCTGGTTCTTACTACTTCCATGTTTACTCAAAAAAGACTTTGATGCACGGTCAACCTTACTCTCCTTCTTCAGGTATTCATCATCCCTCTTATGAGCCAAATGGTCTTTCTCAAGTTCTCTAGCACACTCAACATCCCTAACATATGTGCCAATCATATGTTTTGCAACAATATGCCTCTGATACACAGCATTCAGACCATAAACAAACCTACGACTATTTTTCTCTCCAGTATCCACTAGGTGAGGTACAAACATCGACAATCTTGAGTATTCAATCTCGTACTCTGTAACAGATAAAGTACCCTGCTTAAATGAAAGAAACTCTCTCTCCTTAGCATTTCAAATACTCTGAGGGAAATATTTGTCATCAAACATACGAATGAAGTCTGTCCATGTCATGGTGGCATGATCCAAGCCACGTGAAGCTGAAGTCCACTAAGTATGAGCATCTCCAGTGAGTTCAAAGCTATCTAATCTCTGCTTAAATACTTCTGCGCAAGAAGGTCCTATGGCCCTAAATATGTTGACCATCTCATCCTTCTATTCATGGGCTATCATTGGGTTATCAGACTTTCCAGAAAACTCTTTCGGGTTCAACTTCTTGAACTGAAACTGAACCTTCCTATATCTATCTTCCTCCGTTTCAGTAGGCGGTCCTTGGTTCTGATGATTGTTGACTTGTCCAATATTTTGATTCATAGCAGCAGCGACTGCTTGGGATATTAACTGGGTCAACTGCGCCATATTCACATTCACAATATGATTTCCTAATTGTGGTTCATCTCCATCAATAAGACCACCATTTCTGGTACCACCAGTACCAGTACGTTTCCGAGTACCACGCCTTGAAATTCCTATATAAGTCAATGATAATCTTAGAAAAGAATACAATTATTCTAATATTTATAAAGCATATCCAAACCATGGATATACATAACGAAATGTCCTAGGCTCACTTCCCCCAAGTCCTAGAGTTACTCTAACCTAAGCTCTTGATACCAAGTGTAACAACCCTACTTTCAATATAACCCCGACCGATGATTAAATAGAAACTAAGCCGCTAAATTCCTGCAACAAGGTACATAACCAATATAAAACTAGGAACACAGTTCCATTACAATTGCATATGCAGAAGGGAAGTTTATTTCTTAGAAAAATAATGAAGATGTCTAAAGAATAGAAACGGTGTACTGGACTTCAATAATATAATCCACCTTTAAGTGGAACTAACATAAGAAAATAATAATGAAGTCTACCCAAAGCATGTATCCCCACTGCCTCACAACTACATAACGAAAAAATTAAAATAAAAGAAGAAGTGCATATGTCCACCCTCAGTTAGATATCTTCTGAATATCCGTCAACGCTGGAATCAATCAAACTCCTTCACGATCCCTACTAACACCTAAAAATAATCAACGGGAGTTAAACTCCAAGCAAGTTCACTCGATCGCCGAGCCACGAAAGATATAAAAATGATATACAAATAAATCACAAGCCAAGTATAGCACTAGGATAACTAAATAACAAGCTATGTGTTACGAATAGAACAACCACCAAATTAAAATTTTAAGTTTTTCCTAAATTCGAACAGTCATTGAAAGCATGAATCAAACTAGAGCTTTCTACCTATTAAACCTCTACAGTAGTGCTATATCGGGACATATTCGCAATAACACTATACCGAGTTCAGAACATACCGAGTTCAGAAGTGTACATAGGTGTATACAACTATACTTGAGAACACATTACCTATCTCGAATATCCTTTTACTGAGATGAAAGACCACCAGTTTCGAGACTTACATAAAGCCTCCATGCATACGAAATACCAACCGGGATTCAGAAAATTTTATCATCTAAACAGTGAGATTGTCGATAATATACACACACCCCGTCGTCAAACTATACGCAGTAAGAACATTTCATGTCAGTTAACACTCAATATAAAATTCTAAAAATGAGCATTAGCCTACAGGGAACTTTGATAAAAGCATCTCTGACCAATAAAGAAGAAAAATGCACTAAGATGGATGGTGAGTTTACTGCACCCACACAATAGCAAACTGACTTAACATTCATTCTCTGTTTCACTAGCTTAAGTCTCGCACTCTAAACTACCGTATCTCCACCCATAAATCACAACAAATTCCACGAACATAAATCCACCTAACCACTAGCGTTTAGTGCTTAACCTGCACATTTTATTGAGTGCCATAAAATACTCCACCCATTGTCATCAGTACTCACCAGCTTATAACATAAACACGCCTGGACTATCTTATTCCACTTGCAGGCCACAAAATACAAACTTAGTGGCTTATTAAATATCTAGATTTATTAACACTTGTAGCGAAATGATTGAGTATTTATATTAGAACTAGACGGAAATTGAGCAATCGTCCTATTAGCACTAGATGATTAGAAATCTAGGTTGTGTTGTTTTCCACCATGTTCACAGTATCATAAATTAAGAACCTGGTGTACCCACCCTTGCCATTGGACCTCCAATAATAATAAACAAGGAAAGTTAGGCAAAATCACGAACTGACAGAATTACCAGACGGAGAGAATGCAACACTAGTTCCAACATAAGTCACACAATTTATGAGTTATTTGTTAGCCAATTCTACGTTTATCCGAGACTAAGAAACCGAATAAACTTGCCTAAAGATATGCTAGCAGCTCGATCGATTCCTTGGGTTGAAGCCCCTTCAATTATCAAGTCCTAAAGATACAAAACATCAACATACAGAGAAAGAATATCCAATAAAAAATACAACCAAGATCATCATGAGAGAAAATAAAAGACCAAAACTAACTAAAGGCTTACCGCATGCACCACTAGTATACTTTTCTCTCTACTAATTTGCTCATATCTCTTCTCTGTTTAATCGCCGCACTAATGTAAACCCTATTCCCGTAAAAGAAATATACATAAATTCCACTAACCCTACTTATTAATACTAAGTCAAAAGTTTAGAGTCAACTAAGTAAAACACCCTTAATTGATGCAGGGTACCTACCAATAACTAAAGTGATCGATATTATGTTGTTCTAGTACAATTTTATTTACACAGGGAAGACAAATCAATGCATATTACATAAGCCATCAGTCATGAAGGAAAAAGACAAATCCCATTCCTCGACAACTTTGAAGAGAAAATGGATGAATATGAAGAAACCAAGGGCTAACACCTCAAACCTTGAAAAGTTTTCAGTTGTTCTTGAAGAGTTAAAATAAACAAAGATAGAGATTTAGAAAATAAAGGCTATTGTTCTAAGGTCTCTTGAAATTCAGAAGGCCCTGATTCGGCAACAGTCAAGAAGGTTTGGTGGAATTGAATTTTTTTTTCATGAACTTTATGTTCCAATGTCTGTTGACGACAAGGAGTTCGGTACGATAAAGAATTTTTCAAGAATCTTAATGTTTAGGAAACTTCTTTTGAGAATTTGTTCTTATGTTTAAGAAGGATAACAAGGGTTCGGTATTGTGATTACACATAGCTATTGCCAACGATTTTCATCTTGCAATAATTTTAGATTTATTTATTTAAATTCTAAGTTATTTGAAAGATGATTTTTGCAGTATTTAATCTTTTGGTTTTATATATTGTAAATGTCTTATGAGATATAAATGTGTTTACATTCGTGAACTGTGATTATCTCGTATATGCTCAAAAGTTAAGTATATTATGTCTTTATGCAAATATTGATGGAAAATAGAATGAATTTTTGAAAAATTCTGCAGTATTGATATTTCCCTGATACATTTTTATGTGAAAGTACTGTATGGCTCCGTAAGTTTTCTTATGTTGAGTGTTTCCGACTAAATTAATTAATAAGATCTTCTTGTGGTTAATTTATTCTAGCTTTCTGGATACAAATCCATGTGATTTTTTAATGTCCAAAGAAATCCTACTTTTCTCGTAAAAGTAAGGCCGCTCTTGTTGTTCTCTCGGGAATGACATCAAATGGGGGAGAGTTCTTAATTGAACTTGTGCTCAATTACCATATCTTTGTGGGGAGTGCGGACGTGGAATATTGTATGAGTTATCTTTTATCTTTATTATAAACTTCTTGATGAATACACTAAGTTTCGACCATGTGATTTCGTCGAAGCAAGTTGATATGTTTTTCTCTTTTAGTCATGAATTATCTTATTGAGAATTTCATTATGATCCCATAGTTTTCATACCTTAGCCAATTTATTGAAAAAAAAGGGGAGAATTATTTGGTAGTTCGCTACATACATATGATTTACGGATCATCATGTAAGGGGGAGTGGTTTTCATGTGAGATGGAAGTATTGACTAAGGGGGAGTGATACATATCACCATAGTATTATTTCAAAGTTGTAATGCAATTGGACTTTGTTTCTTATAATAATATTATGACAATTGAAAAAATCATGAATCAAACCGATTTCGATTCAATTGTTTCATAAATATTTCTACGAGATAGTGAAAATTGAACAAATCTATTGACGCACAATTAGATTCATTTGATTATCTATCATGATTGATTGATCTTCATATTTGATCTAGATGTGTTAGAAGAATATGGCTAAGCAAGAAGTGTTCATATGCCTAACTGCGGTTAACTATTATTGAGCCAACAAAGTATACACGTTTGGGTACGGTTCATCCATATCTAAATATAAATATATTTCATTTGTATGTAACAAGCTAAGACCATCTAATGGTGGAGGTTAATTGCTTAATTTCTAAGCAGACTTAGCTTGAATCTTAAATCAGGAGTTCATCTAATGGTCAATATCAATTGCTTTGTTACTAAGCTATTAGCTTTGACTGTAAGCAACCCTGATTTGAAAGGCTATATAAGGGAGAACTCTAGCATTTGGTAAAACTAATCCCCATACTTCTGTGTGTTCCTAGTTTCAAACTAAAGTCGATTCTTCTTTAACCTAGGTTTTCCAAAACCATTATTAGGTTAACGACTTGAAGACTTCATTGGGATTCGTGAAGCCAGATCAAACTATTTTCTCTGTAGTTGCGTATTCAGATCTTACTTGTTATATTTTATTGAGTTTTATCTTCTCTAAGATTCACTCGAGATTCATCTCTGATTGGTAAGATATAAAAACTAATCACAAAGTTCTTCGTATCAGACTTTGTGATTCCGTAATAACTTCTTCTACCATCATATAAATAAGTTATTGTGAGGTGACTAATATTTCTAGACTGCTCTTCGGGAGTATAAGACCAGATTATTAGTAGGTTCTTGTTCACCTTGATTTATCAAAAGACGGAACAAAACTTCATAGATATTCGGTGGGAGACAGATTTATTTATAAGAATAGACTTATCTGTGCGAGACATATTTGTTTATAAATTCTTCGACTTTGGGTCGTAGAAACTCTTAGTTGTGGGGTGAGATCATCTAAGGGAATCAAGTGCACATAATCCAACGTGGTTCAAGAGGCGTAAGGAATGCGACTGTACCTTAATCGGTGTGATACTTGGTTAGGGCTCAACAACATTCCAGTTTGAAGTTAACTTGTAGTAGGATAAAGTTTTTAGCGGACTAATACAGTTTGGTGTTCAATCTGGAATAGGTCCCCGGGTTTACTGCATTTGTCGTTTCCTCGTTAACAAAATTTCTGGTGTCTGTGTTATTTCTTTTATGTATTATATTTTTATATAATTAAAATATCACAGGTTGTGCACAGTTCAATCAGTTAATAAATCCGAATTTTTTTGTTGGATAAAACTCGATTGACACTTGGGCATTGGTCTTTGTTACCGTCCAAGTTATTCTCATACTAATCGGTCCACAGATTCCTATCCTGTTGATTTGCTAATTGAATTGAGAAAAATACATAACTCTTTGATATCTTTCTTGATTGAGTCTAACTTTTAGGTTGGTACTCTCGGAATTATACTGGATTTTATTCCATACAGATTGCCGAACGAATTATTGGGTGTTGTTATACCCCGCCTTTTCAGATGTCGTCGTTGTAGTCGTTACTTCTTCTCATTTTTCAGGTCTTTGGAGTAATACTTGTATGTCTCAATATTCCTAGACTTTCTAGTATAACCTAAACGAAGTTGACTCTAGTATTTAATCAAGTGACCCTAGATGAGTTTTGATACTAAAATATGACAACCAAATTGACATACTAACGCTTGGTGGGTTCAACCGAGCTATGCTCTAACACTAGCTTACTATAAAAAATTCGGACTGTAATGTAGTTGAGTCCGAATCACCGTCACGGTAATTTAGTTATAGGCGCGCTCCTTACGCCTCTTGAATCTCGCAAGACTCTGCGCAATTAATTCCCTTAGCTGACGTCTTTTACAGACTAAGTGTTGCTTCAACTCAATTGAAGATTTTAAACCAATTTTCCTCCAACATATAAGCCTATATGTGATTTCCGTTTTGATCAAAGATCAAGGTGAGATAGGAAATCATTTGTAATAGACAAAGTCTAGCAAACCTCAAAATTCGGTATTTATGACTCCCGAAGAGCATCCTATATTATTGTTCAACTCACAAGTAATACCTAATTTGATTTCAACAAATAATCGTTATAGAGGAATATACTCGTGGAATCACAAAGTCTGAGATGAAGAAACTTGTGATTTCTGTCTATCTCGCCTGATCGGAGTGAGACTCAACAATCAATAGCAAGATCAGGATACACGAACTATCAAGACAAAAATATTTGGACCTGACATCACGAATCCCTTGCTAAAGTATTTTTAGTCGCTAAACTCTAGAAGGGTTTTAAGGAGAGGACAACTCTAGTGTACAACTAAGACACACAAAGAATAGTGTTAGGGATTCAAAAATCCAAGTTGCTTGAGGTTCTCCCTTATAAAAAATTCCAAAGTATAGGTTGATTTAGGTTTAAGCTAAGACATCTTTGGAACCAAGCAAACAATATATACCGTTAGATGACAACTTGACTTGAGATTAATATAACAGAATATACATTCTGGTTAAGATGAAACGTAACTGAACCGTGTATAATGAATTGTTTATGAAAGGTTAGCCGAAACTAGCCAGAAAAACTATAAGCTTAACCATTTTTATATAAAACTTAAATAATTTGATCTTGAGTCACAAATGTGATTAAATATGTATAAATGTGTATTTAGAGAGATGTTCAAATTCCGATTTTCTCATAAAAATAATTTTGATGCATCTGAAAACATTCGACAGGCTAAGTACGTGTACTTGGCACGCTTACTTACTTTCTAGTTAGTGAGTTATTTTGTCATGGTACGTATACCGGGTTTATATACCCTTAAGACAAAACGATTTCAGGAGTCGACAAAACTTTTTCGGTATGCATGCTAGGTATGTGTACCATCCTGAGTTCACAAGTAACATAACCCTTTGGGTTTGCATACTTGGTATGTGTACCAAAAATCGTTGTCGAACTATAGCTACGTCGGTACGTGTATATCGGGTACATGTACTAGGGCTCCCGACCTATAACAGTTGCGCCAATATGTAATCTGCTACCTGTACTGTCCTGTATCCTGACTTGCAGTAGTTCTATATCTCTCTAATAATCAATTTGAAACATTCCAGAATAACGTCAATGTAACATATCACTGATCCAGGTTATTTTCAAATGATTAAATCTTAAATCCTAATTTAGGTCATAAACAATAAATTGTTCTTAACCAAATTCATCAAGTATGAACAAATTTTCTTAAGCCTAGTCAACATATTTCGAGAATAATTAACAAGATAAACTTGACTCGAAATTTATATTATGAATGTATAGTCCAATTTAGTCATGCAACATTGTCTTATAGTGTAACACCCCGATTTTCGTGCCCGGATCCCAAGCCCGAAAACCCGAAGTTCTACTTTGATGCCATAGACGAAGCTCGGCTACTAATCCCAAGCTCATTAAATAATTTATTTGGGCTTAATTAATTTATGTTCAATTCAGAATTTCTATCGCAGCGAATACATAAAAATCCTTTTAGAAAGATCTAACCGTTACTTTGACATGAATTTTAATACACATGAAGCCTAGAAAACTCTAGTTTAGTATAAAAATTAATTTCACCGTTAATCGTTCTAGATTCAATCCAAAAGAGTCACGTTTTTGTGGAACAAACGTAAAACAGAAATAGACATCAGGTCACTCCAATAATTTTATTGAGCACAGATCAAATAAAAAAATTATTATAATTATACATTATGAATCCTAACTGAGTATAGTTCCAGTCATAATTTTTTTACAATTTTTAGTTTAAGCTAAAGTAATTTTGACCACAATCAAACATGTAGTTGACCAGAACTGCAGAAAAGCAAAGCAGAGATACTCCATTTTATAAAAATCGTATAAAATCACTCACAACTCTTAATTCTTTGAACTACCACTTAGACACCATCCTGTAAAGAGAGCGAATGAATAATAAGGATATATAGATAAATCAGGTTTTATTTACCGTTTTAAAAACGATTAAGAAAGATATTCAAGTTTATAGAGACACCAAAGCCTAAAACATGTCATAGAATAGTTTGAAAACAGGAA
Organism: Papaver somniferum; assembly: GCF_003573695.1. Lineage (NCBI taxonomy): Eukaryota > Viridiplantae > Streptophyta > Magnoliopsida > Ranunculales > Papaveraceae > Papaver > Papaver somniferum. The sequence continues at coordinate 149,585,214 of NC_039365.1, read as the reverse complement.
AACACCAATATAGATGAATCTGTCAGAAAACATCTGAACTTCTTACGGTGAGAAACAATTGTTTTAAAAATACTTATGAAGATCAGAAAATTCTGAAATATTTATCACTATATCCTGGAGGAGATTTTCATAAAATAATATAAAAAGGATGAAATAAAAGTATAATATAGAATAATTATCATTAACAGTCAAACCAGCATGACTCAGAAATTTTCATTGTCTAATCAAATAAAATTTCCTTAACAAAGCATTTTTTCATTGGTTTTACATTAACCCAATCATCTCCAAAGTATTAATAATCAATAAATACTCATTAAAAATCATCTAAAAGAGTTTGATGATATTTTATTATAATTTCCAATAACAAATTCTATGCAAACTACTAATTAGAGCACCAAACCGATCTCTATGCTTTTCCGCCATTAGCTCCTTGTGGTGCCATAAAACCTGGAATTTTTTGTCATGAAACGACGTGAGTTGTGACACCCAGTAGGAAAAGAAGCAACAAAACATTTTAAGCAATATTTTTCAATTCCTTTTAAAAAAAACTAGCATGATTAACAACACCGCAAACACATGGAAACACTACATCCATAAACAATCAAATCAATCAATCCGCTCGCCCCAAGAAGCCCATGGGTTCAGCAATCAAATAGGAGGCAACCATCAACTCATAATTAGCCCATGTTGTTTTAGGGAGGCAACCTTCAACTCTCAAGGATATCTCATACCCGTCAAAAAGGCAGTCTTTTGGGAAGCAACCATCAGTTTTTAAGGACCGTAATTTATCAAACATGTACACACATCACACAACTTCAACATCATCATGAAATCAATAAATACAATACCATCAATCACACGTCACCATACTAATTAAAACCAATAAATATGAATTTAAACAATTTTTAACTCAAATAAAATAAGATTTAATTAGTGTCGTGCCTACCTCAATTACTAGCAAATAATCCTAAGAAATAACAACGGCAAACGAACTAGCAACTCCTCTTGCGAGAACCAAAAACCAAAAGCTAAATAACACTGTCACTAAGGTCTCGAATCTACTATGTTCTCTAAGTTTTTGTTCCTCACTTTTTCTGTTTTGTGCGGCTAAGGAAGAAGTAAACACAATTTTTTTTTATCTAACCCTAAAACAATACAAGTATGGTTTATATATACCATCCGTGGTCCTAATATTAGTCAACATGCTTAATCCCACATATATAGTCAGCCATGCGGTTCGGTTTCACACGACTTCCACAAATAGATCACTGAGATGATAACAAATCCTATTGACCGAGCTACAAATGAAATCTCAAGGTTAATTCAAGTTTTCTTAATTCCTTAACTAACTAAGACAAGAACCAATCGTATCGAGACATGTAGCAAGATGATAAGCCAAAACAAAAGAAGAAAACAAAATGTAAATACCCATGGACACGTTTCTAGCTAGATATTGCACTAATCGACTCCTTGACCTGGAGAGAAACTTCTCCGTCTTTTTTTTCTTTTTCTTTTGTCATACCAGCAGTACCACTAAGATATCCCTAATCTAATAAACAAAACGGAATTAAGAGGTGACCACGTAATTATTTAATGAAGGTAATCCTGAAACCAAGTCCACTGGCTCCATTAGTCAACCAAGAGTTGCCAAGCCAGACATCTTGTATATATATCTAGTTAGGCCAAAATGGCATGTGCCCACACTAATCACTACTAACTTAAAGCTAGGCATAAATTAAAATAATATTAAATAAAAAGAAAGATAAGTCAAATATGTTTCCATAAATTAATCTAATGAGTAGGCTAGGTACCTAGACTATCAAAATTTCCATTTTAACATAAAATGACTAATTTATCCCTACTGGTAAAATGACATAAATACCTTTGAAATTTGGGATGGGCCCTACAACCCTTCCCTCCTTTAAGAAATTTCGGCACGAAATTTAGAGGTTACCTCGATACTGACGTTGCGCCACAGAAGGCTGTTGATCCCGTTGAGCACCAAGTTGAGGGAAATTTCTCTTATAGTGACTGAGTTGCTTGCACTCAAAACACACAACATGTTGAAGATTTCTTTGTGCATCGTCTCCGTTCTCTACCCTTTCGTACGGGTGATTTTTATTCTAACCGTTCCCATTCCTATCGCCAGCATGGCGCTCACGAATTCTTGCAGCTTCCTTGAGATCTCTCTCCGCAATCATCGCTCTTTCCACTATCTCAGTATAAGATGTAATCTTCAAAACAGACAACCTACTCTTAATTAAAGGCTTAAGTCCTTCCTGAAACTTAAAAGCCTTCAGCTCTTCAATCTCAACCAGGTGGGGAGCAAAATGAGAAAGCTCTTCAAACTTGGATCGATACTGCGCTACTGTCATATTTCTCTGGGTCAACAACATAAACTCGATCATGCGTTGGTTTTGAGCAGTTTGTGGAAAGTACTTATTCAGGAAAGCGAGTCGAAATTCCACCCAGGTAGATAGACTGTCATTCCTAGAACGACGAGTCATATCCCACCAATGAGTGGCTTCACCCTCAAGCTTATAAACTGCAAGATTCAGCTTATCCTCGTCATTCATGTCTAAGAGGGTGAATATTTTCTCAATCCTATCTATCCAATCTTCAGCAACTAGTGGATCAGAACTACCCTTAAAGGAATCAGGCTTTTGCTCAATAAACCTTCTCACTAACAAAGTCCTTTGATTAGGAGGAGGAGGAGGAGGAGGAGGAGGAGGAGGAGGTGCGTTCTGATTAAGATTCACTTGTTATTGCATCGCTTGAGCAACAACATTCAAAGCACGAATAACATCACCTAAACCCTCATCTTGTGGGCTGGTTGAACCACTATTACGACGAGACATGTCCTGAATAAAGGACATTAAAACATAAGTATCACGGAGAGAATTTCTTTATGCAAAAAAAGTGCAACCTATTACGCATTCTAGCAAAACACAATCAATAATTACTACAAGCAATTCACATACAAGCATATACACGCACTGACCTATTCAGAAACTAGCCTACCCGAGGGATCATACTAGCTCTGATACCAAACTGTAACACCACGATTTTCGTGCCTGGATCCTGCCCGGATCCTATGCCCGAAAACCCGAAGTGCTACTTCGATGCCATAGCCGAAGCCCGGCTACTAAGCCCAAGCTCATTAAATAATTTATTTGGGCTTAATTTGTAACACCCCGATTTTCGGGCTTGGATCCTGCCTAGATCCCATGTCTGAAAACCCGAAGTGCCACTTCGATACCATAGCCGAAGCCCGGCTACTAAGCCCAAGCTCGTTAAACAATTTATTTGGGCTTCGTTAATTTATGTTTGTTTTAACAATTCAATCACAGCGAAATACTTAGAAAATTATTTAGGATAATCTAACCGTTGATTTAACCTAATTTTAAATCCACCGGAAATAAAACACATTTTGGTTTCACATAGAAAATATTACGACCGTTCAAGACTTACGTTTTAATTAAAATAACGATTTCAACACGAAACTGTCAAACTGAAAACAGACCAAGGTAGATTCCTAGAATTTTATAGGCTTCATACGAGTTCCAAAATTTATGATAATTATGCAGATAAATTCAACAGACCAAGGTAGATTCCTAGAATTTTATAGGCTTCATACGAGTTCCAAAATTTATGATAATTATGCAGATAAATTCTATACTGTAAATACTATAAGGTGTAAATTTTACAGGATTTTTAAATGAAGTTAAGTATCCTATAACCACGGTCAAAAACGAAGTTGACCAGCACCGCAGAAAATCAAAACTGTGATAGTCTGTTTTATAAAAATTATATAAAATCGCATGCAACTCGAAATTGAACGAGTCTTGTCATTTTGGAAATATAAAACATAGATGGTGATTTCCTTGGTGGACACGAAGGTCTAAAAACCAATGTATCATAGCTCTTAATTAGGATCTTTATAAGACATTTAAAACGGTAAGATATTTTCTGGATTTAAAACGGGTACAAAGAATTATATTAAAAATACTTACACAACTAATAAAATTATAAAATTTACACCAAGTGTTCATGAAGATGTTTTATGTTTATTACAAGAAGATAAATATCAAAATCTACTGAGAATTTCAAATGAAAATCAGTCAACTCAACATCATACAATAATTTACAGCTTCAAATCTAAGACTAATTACATCTTTGAACTAGAATTTTACGCATAAATAACAATCTTAAGGACTTAAAATTATTCTCTAGGCTCCACGTTGATCAACTCCTTGTCATGCGTCAAATCTGGAATTTTTGTCATAATACGACGTGAGTCGTGACACTGAGTAGGCAAAGAAGCAACAAAACATTTTATGCAACATTTTTCAATTCCTTTTTAAAACAAAAACTAGCATGATTAAAAACACTGCAAACTCATGGAAACACCACATCCATAAACAACAATAAAATCAATCAATCCGCTCGCCCCACGTGGGTTCAGGGAAATAAAACCGTTCCCAAGGATATCTCGTATCCCATCAAAAATATTTTTAAGAATCAGAATCTATGGACCGCAGCCCGACAACCATATTCATGCTCACATCATCATCAGTAGCATCATAAAAACTTGTAAATATGAATTTAATTAACAAAATCATAAATAAAAAGAATTTTTGATTGTGTTGCGTCTACCTTAAATTGTAAACCGGACGATAATTATCAACTAATAAAAATAAGGGAACTCCAAAAACAACATCGTCTTCCATCTACACTGACAATCGGTAATACTATTAGCTTTTTGGTACTGGTTTCTTTCCTTTTTGCCGCAACACTACAATAACCTGGGCACCGAACAGAGACTGCAACTTCCTCTTGTTTGATATATATATAGTCAAAATTTATTAAACCCTAGTAATTTTTTAACTAATAGTGAGACGACACCTAGCAATAAGAATTATCTCGGTCAAACCTAAATTTTGGTACTTAAACCTAGAAATCATAGTCACGCTCTCTGAATTAACCTAGCAGATGCGTAACATTTTCTAACGAGCTATGCAGCAATAGTGCTTGTATAAGCTAACTGTTTTTCATCCAAGGTCCACTAACACTTGTTTAATTTAAGTAGCTATACCAATTTGTCACCTTATAAAATTTGGTACCAACTAAAGGAAAATTCCCACGTGGCCTTATTTAATTCATCAGTAATTTATTGATTGTGGTAACCAAAGTAAATAATTTATACTACCTCAGATGTTGTTTATTTCAGAGAAGAAATCGAGTAATAAAATTATGAAATTACGAAAATACCCTTTTATATAAAATGACAAAAATATCCTTGAAAATCGGACAGATATTACATAATTATTTTATATTCAATTCAGAATTTTTATCGCAGCGGATACATAAAAATCCTTTTAGAAAGATCTACTCGTTACTTTGACATGACTTTTAATCCACATGAACCCTAGAAAACTCTAGTTTAGTATAAAAATTAATTTCACCATTAATCGTTCCAGATTCAACCCAAAAGAGTCACGTTTTTGCGGAACAAACGTAAAACAGAAACAGACATCAGTTCACTCCAGGAATTTTATTAAGCACAAATCAAATCCAAAAATTATTATAATTATACGTTATGAATCCTAACTGAGTATAGTTCCAGTCATAATTTTTCTATAATTTTTAGTTTAAGTTAAAGTAATTCTGACCACAATCAAACATGTAGTTGACCAGAACTGCAGAAAAGCAAAGCAGAGATACTCCATTTTATAAATATCGTATAAAATCACTCCCAACTCTGAATCAAGTTTTTTTTACCGTTTTAAAAAAGAAAAAAGAAAGATCTTCAAGTTTACAGAAGACACCAAAGTCTAAAACATGCCATAGAATAGTTTGAAAACAGGAAACTCCAATATAGATGAATCTGTCAGAAAACATCTGAATTTCTTACAGTGAGAAACAATTGTTTTAAAAATACTTATGAAGATCAGAAAATTCTGAAATATTTATCACTATATCCTGGAGGATTTTTTCATAAAAAACAACAAATGAAATAAAAATATATTATATAATAATTATCATTAACAATCAAACCAGCATGACTCAGAAATTTTCATTGTCTAATCAAATAAAATTCCCTTAACAAAGCATTGTTTCATTGGTTTTACTTTTACATTAACCCAATCATCTCCAAAAGTATTAATAATCAATAAATACTCAGTAAAAATCATCTTAAAGAGTTTGATGATATTTTATTACAATTTCCAATCAAAAATCCTATGCAAACTACTAATTAAAGCACCAAAACCGATCTCTATGCTTTTCCGCCATTAGCTCCTTGTGGTGCCATAAACTCTGGAATTTTTTTGTCATGAAACGACGTGAGTTGTGACACCCAGTAGGAAAAGAAGCAACAAAAACATTTTAAGCAACATTTTTCAATTTCTTTTAAAAACAACTAGCATGATTAACAACACCGCAAACACATGGAAACACCACATCCATAAAAAATCAAATCAATCAATACGCTCGCCCCAGGGAGCCCATGGGTTCAAAAATCAAATAGGAGTCAACCATCAACTCCTAATGAGCCCCATGTTGTTTTAGGGAGGCAACCTTCAACTCCCAGGGATATCTCGTACCCGTCTGTTTGAGGGTGAAAACAGTTTTTGCTGATTTTGGTAATTTCGAGTGTGTGGTGAGAAACGAGTCTAAACCCTAAATAATGTAATGTAAGGGAGTACTTTGATTCGAGAGATCAACCTGTACAAATCCGGACTAAACCAAAAAATGGCCGTTCCAGACTTGCTTCGGTCACAAAGTGAAGGAGAAGGGTTGGTTTAGGGAGGGAAGCGGAGAGAGTGTTGAGAACAGAATAGTTGATTCGGGAAAAGTAGTTGTTTGACGACTTGTATCAGAAAGTGGAAAGCTAACAGATGGGAAAGCTAACAAGTGATTTCTGAGTGTTGTATTTTCCTGACCAAAACTTGTTCTTTGGTGGAAATAGGTGAGACCTATTTATACAAGTCGCAATGAAACGTACCCTGGTCTCGTAAGAAGTGGAAACGGTTGAGTAAATGGAAGAAAGCGGTAACGGGTAACGTCTGGAATTGATGTTTCCATAATGAAGGAAACGTATCACCATTACTTCTTGTAATTACTAACCGCCTCACTCTTATGACACTTTCTTGTAACGGGCGTAGTGTACGTCGCACGCTGTAAACCGCCAGACCAATACCCTGATGAGCATCCCCCAGTTTGTGACATGTTTTGATGTCTCGAGTGTTTTGTGTAGCATGTTGCTATTTTTTGGCAAGTTGAGCTTGGGAGGCTTGCCGGCTCGGTGGTGACCTTCGACGGTCGAGATTTTTCATCTTGAGAGGAAGGTTAACCGTTGATTGTGGTTACCTTCCGTAGGTAGCCAGTGGTGTGGCCACAGTGCTGGCATGGCTTGCGCATGCCCTTGGCGTGGATAATTACGGTTTGGTGCTGTGACCATAGAATTGGCATAGCTAAGTGTGCGCTGTGGCCAAAGAGTTGGCAGCGTAGACAAAGGTTGCCAAAAGTCGTTTGGTTTAGTGGCGAGCTTGTAGGCTGAGATTTGCATCTCAGAAGGAAGGATAGTCGTTGATTGTTGCAACCTTCCGTTTGGCAGCCAGCGACATGGAGGCATGGCCGGCATGGCTTTGGCGTGGCAAAATTAGGGCTTTGTCACCGTGGCCAAATTAGGGTTTGGCACCGTAGCCAAGAGATTGCCACAAGTCGTTTGGTGGCAAGTTTGTACGGCCGAGATTTGCATCTCAGAGGGAAAGGTATCCGTTGATTGTTGCAACCCTCCGTTTGGCAGCCAGAAGCATGGAGGCATGGCCGGCATGGCTTTGGCATGGCCAAATTAGGGTTTTGGCACTGTGGCCAAGAGTTAGCACCGTAGCCAAGAGATTTCCACAAGTCGTTTGGTGGCAAGTTTGTACGGCTAAGATTTGCATCTCAGAGGAAAGGGAAGCTGTTGATTCTTGCAACTCTCTGTTTGGCAGCCAGCGGCATGGAGGCATGGATGGCGTGGCTTTGACATGGTTTAGGCGCGGCCAAGCTAGGATTTTGGCATAGTTTTAGGCGCGACCAAAATTAGGGTTTTGGCATAGTTTAGGCGCGGCCAAAATTAGGTCTTGGAATTGGGACAAAAGTTGCCACGCGTTTGGTGGTGAACTTGGACGCCTGAGATTTTCATCCCAGAAGGAAGGGTGACCGTTGATTGTTGCAACCCTTCGTTTGGCAGCCAACAGCATGGAGGCATGGCTTTGGCGTGGTTTAGGCGCGGCCAAGCTAGGATTTTGGCATAGTTTTAGGCACTGCCAAAATTAGGATTTTGGCATAGTTTAGGCGCGTCCAAAATTAGGGATTGGCATTGGGACAAAAGTTGCCACGCGTTTGGTGGCAAACTTGGACGGCTGAGATTTGCATCTCCGAAGGAAGGGTGGACGTTGATTGTTTGCAACCCTTCGTTTGGCAGTCAGCGGCATGGAGGCATGGCCGACATGGATTTGGTGCAGAGGTATGGATGGCATGGCATGCCATTGGCACTATGGTGCGGATGGCATGGTTGGTATGCCTTTGGCGCAGAGATGTGGCTGGCATGGTTGGCATGCCTTTGGCGCGGAGATGTGGCTGGCATGGCATGGTATTGGCACCGTGGTGCGGCTAGCATGGTTGGCATACCTTTGGCGCGGAGATATGGCTTGCATGGCATGCCATTGGCACGGTGGTGCAACTGGCATGGTTGGCATGCCTTTGGCGCGGAGTGGCATGCCATTGGCACGGTGGTGTGGCTGGCATGGTTGGCATGCCTTTGGCGTGGATATGTGGCTGGCATGGCATGCCATTGGCACGGTGGTTCGGATGGCATGGTTGGCATGCCTTTGGTGCAGAGGTGAGGCTGGCATGGCATGCCATTGGCATGGTGGTGAGGCCGGCATGGTTGGCATGCCTTTGGCGCGGAGATGTGGCTGTCATGGCATGCCATTGGCACGGTGGGGCGGCTGGCATGGTTGGCATGCCTTTGGCGCGGAGATATGGCTATTAGGGTTTAGCGTGTCGAAACCCTAGTTTAAAATATGTGGCACGCGTGATTGGCACGTTTGGCTAGCATGTGCAGAGATGATGCCAGTCAGTACCGAGGGCCCTGCCGTGGAGCATGGCATATACATAAAAAAGGTACCCTGGTAATTTTACGCAGACATGTTGAATGTTTCAATAAATGTGCTAGTGGAGATATTATTACTCAAGTGTGACGTCACTGTTTGACAAAGGTTTTACGATTTTAACCCTAATATAAAAACCACCATCAACATTAAGTCCCCTGCTTAGCTCAGAACATGGGCTTTGTTGCGAGTAAGCATAAGATGGTGACAGACAAGGAAAAAATCTAAATGGCAAGTCATGAAGAGATGGTCAGGAAGATCCGTCTAACCTTTTTCGGGAGGTAAGGAGAATTCGTGATTCTTGTGTTGGTGGCTTTGCGTAGATTCTGCTCGTGGTGCTGCTAGCTAGGCCGCGGAGTGGTAGAGGTGGTTGCTGGACGAGATGCAAACAGTTGGCGTCAGCTTGTCTAAGCTAGGGAACGCGGAGTTGTTGGCGTTGTTGGCTTAGCTTGGCAAGCCGTTGGCATGGTGTGGCTTAAAACTGAGCCGCTGGCGTTGGTCGGATTGGAATGGGAGTCGCAGGTATTGTGCGGCTTGTGATGGATCCACAGGCATTGGATCGGCTTGGGATGGAGTCGTTAGCATTGGATCGGCTTGGGATGGGTGCTGGCTTTGCACAGTGCTGGATTGGCGTGGCGCGGGCTGTTGGCTCTGCGTGGCGCGGACTGTTGGCGTATTTTGATGGCCCGGTTGCCTCTTTCCATGCGTGGCTCGGGTAGTAAATCCTTTGCTTATTCATATCCCAAAGTATCACGTCCGTATGAAAGGTGTTAACTCTCCTCCTCATGTTATACTACCGGTTTTGCTTCCAAATTCCGTGGCTGGCAGTAGAGCAGTAGCGATAACGCAGGCCAGCATGTTCCAAACACGTACTTCCACGTTTTTTTTATCAAACCCTAATTGACTCTCATAGAAAAATATCTTTTCCAGCCAATATCACGCCTTAATTCACGACTAGTAGAAAGTTTTTCTTTTTCGGATTTCATCGCTCTGTTGAATATAAGAGGCAATCTTGAATCCTTCGTTCGTAAAGATCGTTTTGAAATCACGTCTATCCTCTTTGCAGTTATCGTCTCGTGCTTTCTCCTAGTTCCTCACCATTTTTTCTTGTTCATGTAGATTGCTGGTGCAGATATGGTGAGAACTTATCTCGTCTTTCAATTTTGTGGTAGATAATGGGATCTTCCAGTGACAACCATACCTCTAACTCTTCGGAGAGAAGCTTTGGGATGGACGAAAACTGGTTTTCTTCTCATGAGGAGGCATTGGGCAGAATTAATTCTCTGTTTCGTGAAGCTGGCGAAATTATTCAGGGCATGCCTTTCACCTATTTATGTGGAGTGCGGATGCATGCTCAGGATTTCATGACTCTGGTGGACATGGAGGAAAAGCGGGGAGATGATGAAGTATCCCAGCGCGTTGAGATACCTCAGGGCAACGAAACTTCTTGACAACCCAGCGCTGGGACTGGACAACTCGCCTCTCGGTTGAAGCGGCTGAAGACTGAGTCTGTGAAACTTTTAGGGGAGATCCAACTTAATTTCCCTGCCTGAGATGGTGTCATAATCCTTAATTATGATGCGGATGAACCGGGACACCCTCGAAAGCCCGCTGAAAAAGCTTTCAAGGAAGACGCCGCTGTGGTTGACGAAACTGAAGCAGCTTTTGGAGTGGACGCCGAAACCGCTGTCAGGGACGTTGGAGAAGCTGTGGTGGCATATGATGAGACGGTTGTCGAAGTGGGTGTTGGACAGGAGGCGGAAACTGTTGCTGCTAAGGCGGTTTCCGGGTGGGATGTTGGAGTTTTTGTTACGGAGGCGGCTTCTGAATGGAACGTTTGTTGTCCAAAAGATTGTTAGGGAAAGTGCTTGAAGGGGATATGACAGAGGCGTTGGCGATCCGGGCGTCTACTTTCGATGACAAGTTTCCCGTTTTGCCGTTTCTCTTTGGCGTGTAGCCACTTTGATGTTTCACATACTCATTTTTATCTTCTTTGTATTCATGGCAAGTTAGGGTTTCGCCAAATAACATCCCGCTTATTTAGCTTCTTTGAATAAAATCTCTTTTTCGAAAAAGACTTCATCAAAATAAGTTGTTTGATATTCCATACCTTTCCTGTCGTATGATGAATCCTTGTATATTCTTTCCATTAAAGTTTCGAATAAAGTATTTTTTGCAGGGCTTCGGCTTTTCTGGTCGTGATTTGATGGGTAATGGTTTCCTGATGATTCGGGATTTATTTAGTGTTTTTCCTTTAAGATTCAGAAGACTCGTTAGAAAGGAAAGGTATGCTTTTTGAATAGGAATCGAAACCCCAATTGAGAATGCAAACGGTGCATCCATCTTGTAGGAAATACAAATATTGAGTGGAAAAGGAAATAGCTGAAGGAAATACTAAAGGGAAAAAAAGAATGATGGAGGAGAAAGTAACACATCTCTTTAGGTATTGAAGGGCTTGAGCCATCGTGAGTTAATCGTCACACCTTCCAACTTATCAGCATTGATGAGTTTGCAGTAACCACCAAAGAGGACGTCTGCCACCAGATATTGCTCATATTCCCTTTCTTCGGGCGAACCAGTTTGAACAGCCATCCTTACTGTAATGTTTCCGACTTGAAATGAGGTCGCCTTGACTACCACGTCTCCAATTTGAAACGAGTTTGAGTGTTGTGTAACCGTTTGACTCTTGGTCCCATCATCTTTGACTGCAGCTTCCAAATTCTTGGTGAAGCGTTTAAAGGGCCCAGCACCCCACTCACATCTCTTAAATGTGTCCGTGTTGATAATCGGATCGAGTCCCCACGACGGGTTAAGAGAAGAAGTAACTGGTTGCAGAGAAGGTTGTTTGACCAGACTTACTTGCATTTGGGATCTATGAGCGAGCGCGGACGGACTTTCCTCGGGTAATCGAGTTCCATTGGTAAGTTGTTGATACGGTAGAAGGTTGGACGACTTGTTGGAAAATCTTTCGTGCGTTGACACTGGCAGAGGGGATGCTCCCAATTTGGCTTTGTTGTCGAATACCCAAGAACGCCCCAGGATCATGTCATAACTTGAAAGTTCTTTGACAATGTGGAATTTTCCACGCGTTATAGCATCTCCCATCTTGATTTCGAGGCTAATGTAGTTGTATGCGTTCATCGCTTCTCCTTATGAATTCTTGACCACAGATAGGGAGTGGGTAGCCTCTTGTTTCAAAATTCCTGCAGCTCTCAGAGTCTTGATGGTAATGATATTGAAGTCAGAGGCTGCATCGATCAAAGTGCTCTCGAGATCAGTGCCCCTTAGATAGGCCGTGGTTAGAAGTCCCCAGTTGTATTTTTCAGCGTTGTCCCCTAAAAGAGCTGGGGCTTCTGGCGTAGCTTTCATAACCGGAAAAAGTCGTTTGCCCGACACAACACGATTGAGGTCCGTGAAGATGTCTTGACACTGCGTCTTGGAAAGGTAGAGAATTTCGCACACATGCTGCATCATGGATTGTACAGTTTCGTGTATGGAGTCCCCAGAGATTCCGCAATTTCTGACTGGAAGGGGATCTCTACGTACTCCCTCATTTCCCAGCTGAAGTTCCCCTGCCTCTACCTTTGCCTTGAAGATATGCTTTAGTCTGTTGCAGTTGCTGGTCGGGTAGTGAACAAACCGGTGATAGCAGCAGTATTTGGGGTGCTCCATCTCTGCCTCGGTCGGTGGGCGTCTGGGGGGTGGTAGTCTGATGACATCGTCCTGGATCCATGCCTCTAAGAGTTTGATCACTTTCTCGATCGGGAACGGGAAATCCAGGACGTTTTCTCCAGCTTCATGACGACGCATTGGAGCCTCAGCGGCGGCCTCCGTAGCAGAGCCGCCCGTTGCGCTGGTGCCGCGCGTTTAGGTTGTTGATCTTCCACTAGGGCCTTCCTTTTCCCTTCTTCGTCCACTACACTCACAGAGGAGGAACCAATGTTGTATTGCTTGTTGACGAGACGTCTACTTCCTCGAGTTTCGTGTACGTACTCGCCTCTAATTGGCCTGGTTATTTCTAACAATGTTGATGCTGTCGTGGCCGATCTTTTAGCAGCCTCATGGAGTTCGGAGAACGTATGGAACCGCAGGTTCTCTAGTAAGGCGCGATAGATGGGATCCATACCGTTGATGCAGGAATTCACCAATTGTTGTTAGGTCACGTCTGGGTCGTGACAGTCTAGCGCTTGAACCCTGAATCTCTTGACAAAATCATTTGGATGTTCGTTATCTCGTTGGAACATCCTTCCTAGATCCGAGAAGGTAACCTTCTCAGACACGAAGAAGTACTTTTTGTAGAAAGTCATAACCATGTCACCCTAGTTGGAGATGTTGTTTGGTGTGATGTTTTTGTACCACGTGTATGCTCTTCCGGTAAGCGACTTCGAAAACTCCCTCAGACGGAGGACGTGGTTGTATTCGTGTTCGCCTAGGGACTCCAGGAACCGAGAGATATGTTCACGTGCGTTCCCGGTGCCGTCGTATAAGGTGAATTGAGGAGAAGTGTATCCTCTTGGAAGGGGAATTCTTTGTATTTCAGGCGGATAAGGGGGTTGATGCTGATGCATGTCTACATCATCACTTTTGATTCGATTCCGAAGAAGTTGCTCTAAATCTTATCGCGCGACGAAATTGGACGGTTGATTTCTCTCCAATGGGGTTCTGGCGTGAGTTTCTTCTTCTAAAAAGATATGCGCTGTTGAGGTGCCGGCGCCAGGGGTACTGGAGGTGTTCCTCATCGACTCTGGATGGCGCGGCTCCTGTGGTAGCCTCTCCGTTAGGGTCTTGAAAAATACAAGTACTTCTTTCTGAGTCGAAGCCATGTCCGCCTGGGCTCTAGAAAGAACCTCATGTCTTTCCATCAAATCAGCAATGGTGATGTAGGGGCGGCCTCCTCTGGATCCTCCGGTTTCTCGTCCTGATGGTGGAGTAACTGTAGTCCTAGTGATGGTCGGAGGTTCCATACTCGACGAAACATTAGGGGCGGCAGCAACTCTGGCCCTGGTGACTGGTGATGTAACACCTGAAGGAGCACTTTCTGTGTTACTGGGATTGGTAGGCGTCGTAGAAGCATTAGGGGTGGCAGCAGCTCTGGCCCTGGTGATTGGCGGTGTAATACCTGAAGGAGTGCTTTCTGTGTTACTGGGATTGGTAGGCGGCGTAGAAGCGTTAGGGGTCGCAGCAGCTCTGGACTTGGTGATTGGCGGTGTAATACCTGAAGGATCGCTTTCCGTGTTGTTGGGATTAGTAGGCGGCGTGTTAATGCTGCTGGGAGGAGTGTTAGCAACAGGGATGGTTTCCGCGCTGGTGCTCTTAGGGTTCGTTTCTGACCCGGATCTAAGTTCTACCATATTGAGTTTGGAATTGAAAGACGGAACTGAAAGCTAGAAGTTGATATTGCAACCGAGAGAATGATCTCCCACTGTGGTCGCCAATTGTTTGAGGGTGAAAACATTTTCTGCTGATTTTGGTAATTTCGAGTGTGTGGGTGAGAAACGATTCTAAACCCTAAATAATGTACTGCAAGGAAGTACTTTTATTCGAGAGATCAATCTGTACAAATCCGGCCTAAACCAAGAAATCACTGTTCCAGACTTGCTTCGGTCACAAAGTGAAGGAGAAGGGTTGGTCTAGGGAGGGAAGCGGAGAGAGTGTTGAGACCATAATAGTTGATTCGGGAAGAGTAGTTGTTTGACGACTTGTATCAGAAAATGGAAAGCTAATAGATGGGAAAGCTAACAAGTGATTTCTGAGTGTTGTATTCTCCTGACCAAAACTTGTTCTTTGGTGGAAATAGGTGAGACCTATTTATACAAGTCGCAATGAAACGTACCCTGGTCTCGTAAGAAGTGGAAACGGTTGAGTAAATGGAAGAAAGCTGTAACGGGTAACGCCTGGAATTGATGTTTCCATAATGAAGGAAACGTTTCACCATTACTTCTTGTATTTACTAACCGCCTCACTCTTATGACACTTTCTTGTAATAGGCGTAGTGTACGCCTCACGTTGTAAACCGCCAGACCAATACCCTGATGAGCATCCCCCCCAGTTTGTGACATGTTTTGATGTCTCGAGTGTTTTGTGTAGCTGTTTGAGGTTGAAAACGGTTTCTGCTGATTTTGGTAATTTCGGGTGTGTGGGTGAGAAACGAATTTAAACCCTAAACAATGTACTGCAAGGGAGTACTTTAGATTCGAGAGATCAATATGTACAAATCCGGCCTAAACCAAGAAATGGCCATTCCATACTTGCTTCAGTCACAAAGCGAAAGAGAAGGGTTGGTTTTGGGGAGGGAAGCGAAGAAAGTGTTGAGACCATAATAGTTGATTCTGGAAGAGTAGTTGTTTCACGACTTGTATCAGAAAGTGGGAAGCTAAAAGATGGAAAGCTAGCAAATATTTTCTGAGTGTTGTATCCTGCTGACCTGAACTTATTGTTCGGTGGAAATAGGTAATGCCTATTTATACAAGTCGAAGTGAAACGTACTTTGGTCTCATTAAGAAATGGAAAACGGGTGAGTAAATGGGAGGAGGTGGTAACCGGTAACGCTTGGAATTGATGTTCCATAAAAGAAATCGTTTCATCATTACTCCATGTATTTACTAACCGCCTCATCCTTATGACACTTTCTTATAACGAGCGTAGTGTACGCCGCACGTTGTAAACCTCCAAACCAATACCCAATGAGCATCCCCCAGTTTGTGACATGTGTTGATGTCTCGAGTGTTTTCACAGAAAACATGTAGCATGTTGTTGTTGTCTGGCAAGTTGATCTTGGGAGACTTTCCGTCTCGGTGGTGACCTTCAACGGTCGAGATTTTGCATCGTAAGAGGAAGGTAGACGTTGATTATTGTAACCTTTCGTTTGGTAGCCAGTGGCATGAAAGTATGATCAGTATGGATTTAATATGGCCCAGTTTAGGCGCGTCCAAAAGTTAGGGTTTTGGATTTGTTTAGGCGCGACCAAACTAGGGACAAAGGTTGCGATGTGTTAGCTGGTAACCTTGGATGGCTAAGATCTGCATCTTAGATGAAAAAGTGGTCGTTGATTGTTGCAGGCCTTCGTTTTGGTAGCCGCATAAGGAAGGCCGGCATGGTATGGCGCGGCAAGGTGGTTGGCATGCCATTGGCACATGTGGCATGGCATGCTTTGGCGCGGTTTGGTGTGGCCAAAACTAGGGTTTTGGGCCAACGGTTACCGTGCGTTGTTTGGCGACCTTGGAAGGCTAGGATTTGCATCTGGGATGGAAGGGTGGTCGTTGATCGTCGCACACCTTCGTTTTGTTAGCAGCATGGGGAAGGTCGTCATGGTATGGCGCGGCAAGGTGGTTGGCATGCCATTGCCACATGTGGCATGGCATGCCTTGGCGCGGTTTGGCATGGCCAAAACTAGGGTTTTGGGCCAAAGGTTACCATGCGTTGTTTGGCGACCTTGGACGGTTAGGATTTGCATCCATGATGGAAGGGTGGTCATTGATCGTCGAACGCCTTCGTTTTGGTAGCCGCATGGGGAAGGTCCGCATGGTATGGCACGACAAGGTGGTTGGCATGCCATTGGCACATGTGGGATGGCATGCCTTGGCGCGGTTTGGCATGGCCAAAACTAGGGTTTTGGGCCAAAGGTTACCGTGTGTTGTTTGGCGACCTTGGACGACTAGGATTTTCATCTAGGATGAAAAAGTGGTCGTTGATCGTCGCATGCCTTCGTTTTGGTAGCCGCATGGGGAAGGCCGACATGGTATGGCGCGACAAGGTGGTTGGCATGCCATTGGCACATGTGGTGTGGCATGCCTTGGCGCGGTTTGGCGTGGCCAAAACTAGGGTTTTGGGCCAAAGATTACCATGCGTTGTTTGGCGACCTTGGATGGCTAGGATTTGCATCTAGGATGGAATGGTGGTCGTTGATCGTCGCACGCCTTCCTTTTGGTAGACGCATAGGGAAGGCCGGCATGGTGGGGACAAGGCCAATTGCGCGGATGGCTTGGCATAGTGGGGCCTAGGGTTTGGTACGGACGACTTGGCATGGTGGGGCCAAGGCAAGGTACGGTTGGCTTGGCATGGCGGGGACAAGGGTTTGGCATGCCATTGGCGCATGGTGCGGCTAGCATGGTTTGGGACAAGGCAAGGTGCGGTTGGATTGGCATAGTGGGGCCAAGGGTTTGGCATGCCATTGGTGCATGGTGCGGATAGCATGGTTGGGGCCAAGGCAAGGTGCGGTTGGCTTGGCATGGTGGGGCCAAGGGTTCGGCATGCCATTGGCGCATAGTACGGCTAGCATGGTTGGCATGCCTTGGCGCAATAGACGTGGCTGGCATGGTTTGCCATTGGCACAGTGGTGCGGCTGGTATGGTTGGCATGCCTTGGCGCGGAGATGTGACTGGCATGGTTTGTCATTGACACAGTGGTGCGGCTGGCATGGTTGGCATGCCTTGGCGCGGAGATGTGGCTGGCATGGTTTTTCCATTGGCACAGTGGTGCGGCTGGCATGGTTGGCATGCCTTGGCGCGGAGATGTGGCTGGCATGGTTTTCCATTGGCACAGTGGTGCGGCTGGCATGGTTGGCATGCCTTGGCGCGGAGATGTGGCTGGCATGGTTTTCCATTGGCACAGTGGTGCGGCTGGCATGGTTGGCATGCCTTGGCGCGGTAGGATGAGAATTAGGGTTTGACATAGATGATGTCGGTCAATGTTAAGGGTTCTGTCGTTGAACATGACACATAAAAAAAAGGTACCCTGGTAATTCTTATGTAGGCATGGTGATCGATTCAATAAATGTGATAATGGTCATAGTGACGTTATTTCAGTTGTACGATTTTACGATTTTAACCCTAAGCTAAAAACCACCATCAACATTAAGTCCCATGTTTGAGGGTGAAAACGGTTTCTGCTGATTTTGGTAATTTCGGGTGTGTGGGTGAGAAATGAATTTAAACCCTAAACGATGTACTGCAAGGGAGTACCTTAGATTCGAGAGATTAATCTGTAAAAATCCGGCCTAAACCAAGAAATGGTCGTTCCAGACTTGTTTCGGTCACAAAGTGAAGGAGAAGGGTTAGTTTTGGGGAGGGAAGCGAAGAAAGTGTTGAGACCAGAATAGTTGATTCTGGAAGAGTAGTTGTTTCACGACTTGTATTAGAAAGTGGGAAGCTAACAGATGGAAAGATAGCAAATATTTTCTGAGTGTTGTATCCTCCTGACCTGAATTTGTTGTTCGGTGGAAATAGGTAATGCCTATTTATACAAGTCGAAGTGAAACGTACTCTGGTCTCATTAAGAAATGGAAAACGGGTGAGTAAATGGGAGGAGGTGGTAACCGGTAATGCTTGGAATTGATGTTCCATAAAAGAAAGCGTTTCACCACTACTCCTTGTATTTACTAACCGCCACATCCTTGTGACACTTTCTTATAACGAGCGTAGTGTACGCCGCACGTTGTAAACCGCCAAACTAATACCCAATGAGCATCCCCCAGTTTATGACATGTGTTGATGTCTCGAGTGTTTTCATGGAAAACATGTAGCATGTTGTTGTTGTCTGGCAAGTTAAGCTTGGGAGACTTGCCGTCTCGGTGGTTACCTTCAACGGTCGAGATTTTGCATCTTAAGAGGAAGGTAGCCGTTGAATATTGCAACCTTTCTTTTGGTAGCCAGTGGCATGAAAGTATGATCAGTATGGCTTTAATATGTCCCAGTTTAGGCGCGTCCAAAAGTTAGGGTTTTGGCTTTGTTTAGGCGCGACCAAACTAGGGCCAAAGGTTGCCATGTGTTAGCTTGTAACCTTGGACGGCTAAGATATGCATCTTAGATGAAAAAGTGGTCATTGATTGTTGCAGGCCTTCATTTTGGTAGCCTAATAGGGAAGACCGGCATGGTATGGCGTGGCAAGGTGGTTGGCATGCCATTGGCACATATGGCATGGCATGCCTTGGCGCTTTGGTGTGGTATAAACTAGGGTTTTGGGCCAAAGGTTACCATGCGTTGTTTAGCGACTTTGGACAGCTAGGATTTGCATCTAGGATGAAAGGGTGGTCGTTGATCATCGCACGCCTTCGTTTTGGTAGCCGCATGGGGAAGGCCGGCATGGTATGAGGCGGCAAGGTGGTTGGCATGCCATTGGCACATGTGGCATGACATGCCTTGGCGCGGTTTGGCGTGGCCAAAACTAGGGTTTTGGTCCAAAGGTTACCATGCGTTGTTTGGCGACCTTGGACGGCTAGGATTTGCATCCAGGATGGAAGGGTGGTCGTTGATCGTCGCACGCCTTCGTTTTGGTAGCCGCATGGGGAAGGCCGGCATGGTATGGCGCGGAAAGGTGGTTGGCATGCCATTGTCACATGTGGCATGTCATGCCTTGGCGCGGTTTGGCGTGGCCAAAACTAGGGTTTTGGGACAAAGGTTACCATTCGTTGTTTGGCGACCTTGGACGGCTAGGATTTGCATCTAGGATGGAAGGGTGGCCCTTGATCGTCGCACGCCTTCGTTTTGGTAGCCGCATGGGGAAGGCCGGCATGGTATGGCGCGGCAAGGTGGTTGGCATGCCATTGGCACATGTGGCATCGCATGCCTTGGCGCGGTTTGGCATGTCCAAAACTAGGTTTTTGGGCCAAAGGTTACCATGAGTTGTTTGGAGACCTTGGACGGCAAGGATTTCCATATAGGATGGAAGGGTGGTCGTTGATCGTCGCACGCCTACGTTTTGGTAGCCGCATAGGGAAGGTCGGCATGGTGAGGCCAAGGCCAATGACGCAGATGGATTGGCATAGTGGGGCCTAGGGTTTGGTACGAACGGCTTGGCATGGTGGGGCCAAGGCAAGGTACGGTTGGCTTGGCATGGTGGGGCCAAGGTTTGACATGCCATTGGCGCATGGTGCGGCTAGCATGGTTGGGGCCAAGGCAAGGCACGGTTGGCTTGGCATGGTGGGACCAAGGGTTTGGCATGCCATTGGCGCATGGTGCGGCTAGCATGGTTGGGTCCAAGGCAAGGTGCGGTTGGCTTGGCATGGTGGGGCCAAGGGTTTGGAATTCCATTGGCGCATGGTGCGGCTAGCATGGTTGGCATGCCTTGGCGCGGTAGACGTGGCTGGCATGGTTTGATATTGGCACAGTGGTGCGGCTGGCATGGTTGGCATGCCTTGGCGCGGAGATGTGGCTGGCATGGTTTGTCAATGGCACAGTGGTGCGGCTGGCATGGTTGGCATTCCTTGGCGCGGCGATGTGGCTGGCATGGTTGGCATGCCTTGACGCCGAGATGTGGCTGGCATGGTTTGCCATTGGCCCAGTGGTGCGGCTGGCATGGTTGGCATGCCTTGGCGCGGAGATGTGGCTGGCATGTTTTGCCATTGGCACAGTGGTACGACTAGCATGGTTGGCATGCCTTGGCGCGGAGATGTCGCTGGCATGGTTTTCCATTGGCACAATGGTGCGCCTGGCATGGTTGGCATGCCTTGGCGTGGAGATGTGGCTTGCATGGTTTTCCATTGGCACAGTGGTGCGGTTGGCATGGTTGGCAGGCCTTGGCACGGAGATGTGGCTGGCATGGTTTTCCATTGGCACAGTGGTGCAGCTGGCATGGTTGGCATGCCTTGGCGCGGTAGCATGAGAATTAGGGTTTGGCATAGATGATGTCGGTCAATGTTAAGGGTTCTGCCGTGGAACATGACACATAAAAAAAAAGGTACCCTGGTAATTATTACGTAGGCATGCTGATCGATTTAATAAATGTGTTAATGGTCATAGTGGCATCATGTCAGTTTTACGGTTTTACAATTTTAACCCTAAGCTAAAAACCACCATCAACATTAAGTCCCCTACTTAGCTCGGAACAGGAGCATTGTTGCGAGGTAAGCATAAGATGGTGACGGGCAAGGACAAAAATCTAAACGAAAAGTCGTGGAAAGATGGTCAGGAAGGTCCGACTAACCTTTTTCGAGAGGGAAGGAGAGTCCATGATCCTCGTGTTTGGCGGCTTTGCGTAGATTCTATTCGTGGTGTCGACCATGAAGTGGTGAGATGAAGATCGTCGGATTAGTCTGGATATGCATCACCTTGGATGGGTTAGGGAACATCATGACGCTGGCTTGGCGAGTTGTCGGTGTTGGTATGGAAATGGCGCAGTTTGGTGAGGCAAAGCATGCGCGGACGACTTGGCATGTGGGGCCAAAGCATGGCGCGGTCCTGGAGAGGCAAGCATGGCGGACGGCTTGGCGTGGTGGGGCCAAGGCAATGGCGCGGACGGTCTTGGCATGGTGATTGGTCTTCGCGGGACCGGTTGCCTCTTTTCTTTACTTGACTCAAATAGGAAGTCCTTTCCTTATTCAAACTCCCAAGTATCACGCCTATAAAAAGAGGGCCTGCCTCTCCTTTTACTTCACACCTATTTTTTTTTTATTCTGGCCGTGTGGTAACAGTAAAGCAGACGAGCGAATCCCAGGTATGTCTTCCAGCACTTCCTCTTTAACTTGCTTTTCATGTTTTTTTTTGTGTTAGTGCAAACCCTAGCTGTAGGCGTACCTTTTCATGAACTTGTAGAAATGTTTCCCTTCTGCGTTGGTATGAATCCTAGCCGTAGGTATGCTTTGCACGAACTTGTAGTAACATTTAGGCATGAATACCGTAGTGATGTTGGCCGCCTCAATTACCGTGCAAAGTAGGCATGCATGAGCTGGTAATTGTCATTCCCTTCCCGCGAAAACATAGCTTCTAGGGTTTACTCCTTTTTCCTGGTATGACCGTGTGTATGGTTCCCGTGGTGGGGAGCTCCTCCTCGGCCGGGCGCAAATTTCCCGCTGCGGGGTACGGTCTTGGCATGAGGTAGTGATGCAGGGTCTGTCAGCCCCCATTTCTTTGCCTATGTGCATTATGACTTTGAAACAAATTGGCTTGCATCTAGGATGGATCTCCTGTGTCTGATAAAATAATTTCCATGCATTTCCGGTAATAATTTCTCTTCGTATTGTTCCATTGTAGTTATTTCGAAGGTGGAAATAGCGTGAGAGAATTTTCGTTAGGATGTCATTTGAGAAAAGTTATGTCGTACCAAAAGATGTTGGAAATTCCAAGCCAAACATAGATGATGAGTTCTTTACAACATCCGCCACGATTAGGAGAAATCATTCCAAGTATGTGTCGATTCTTCTGACTGGTCCGGAAAGTGAAGGAGAGGCCCAGTCGGTTCGGCCAGGAGGTGTAATAAGGTTTTATCTTCAGAGGAAAGAGTATCATGCTTCTCCTATTGACTTTAATAACTCTATGAGTACATTGTGTCCCTTTGAGAAATGGATGCGATTCATGATGAGCCAGGAATGTGTAAAAGCCAGTTTGACCAAGGCGTAGATCATTGATGCTGTCGCGGCTTCCGCAGTGCTTCAAATTAGGAAAGATATTCCAGGCTTGGTTGCCTTTATTTCCAGGTGGTGTCCAGACACTCACACGGCCATATGCAGGTGGGGTGAAATGACTATCTCCTTAGAGAGCGTGGTCGTGTTGCTGAACCTTCCTGTAATAGGAAACCTCGATGTCAAATTGTCTGCAGATGAAGAAGAAATGCGCGCCGCTCTGGTTGCGAAATCAAAAGGATTCGTTCGGAAAGAAAACGAGACGAGGTGCTTCTATGGATAGTGGGTGTCTCAGTGGTTTCCCGACGAGTTGGAGCCAAATCAGAAGAATAGTACGCTTCATGTCGCGGCGTTCTTGGCTCTTTGGTTATCCAGAGATATTTTCGATGACGGCTCGGGTAAGAAGGAGATAAGACGGGAACTTATCAAGTTTTCCATAAAATTGGCAAAAGGTGTCGTTCTCCCTATTGGCGGCTTGTTTCTTGGTTCTATGTACACACACTTGGATCAGCTGGTTGCGGACATGTGCGCTTTAAATGGTTACATGAAAGTGGATTCGTATATTCATGTCACCTTTCTCCAAGCGTGGCTGTGGGAGCACTTCGAAAGGTATGCTCCAAAACCGTTGGCCGTACTTCCCGAGTCTTGGGGTGGCTCAAGGATACTGTGCTGGTCGAATAGGCGCCCAAAGATTGGTTCGAACCTGGTTGGATTCCTTGACAACTCGCACACAGTCAATTTTCATCCATGGGCTCCGGTGCATGCGTCCATAACTCAGATCAGTACCTTTTCTCCTGTTGCGAGCATGTCTTTGTCTTCTGATAAAGAGGATATGAGTGTTGGAGAGATGGTGTTCATGTGAAGCTGCACGCCCGGTTATGTGTCGTTTTTACTTTGGAGGATCTTGCAAAACAGTCTCTTACAATATCGATAGGGCGGCTCGACATATGGGTTTTGACCAAGGGTTCCCACTTGTTCGTCAGCCGGTTGTTCCAGAAGTCTTTGCCAACTATTCTCGATGCTACTGTGCTTGTGTCGGTTAAAAGTCCCCCTTTCCTGCTTGCGGAACGAAATCCATCAACAACCTCCAAATATAACATATTTTGGCAGGATGAGTTTCTCGTTTTCCATGGATTCGTGAATGACTGTCGCGGTAAGCCTTCTCCTGTGGTTTTAGCGGAGCATCTACTGCTGAGGGATCCTTCTTCGCCCAAGCGAAAATCTGTTAGCCCGAATGCAGATAGTCCCCAAGTGAAGGGGAGAAGATCTAAAAGCCGTGCAGATGGTTCCTAATCAGTTTCGACAGCCCTACCGACTTTCAGTTCGTCCAATATGCGGGTACGTGTGATTTTCCTCTTGACTTTAGTTGGATCGTGTATATCCTTGTTTCTTTCCTGATTATCCGTCTTTGTATCTTGCCTAGAGTCTCAGCAGCGTGAACGCCTTTACCAAACTTGCAAGTAGTCAGAAAACATCGCTTCTAGAGACGGAGGGTGGCGGTGCTGAGCCTATCTGTGGCGATGGGGAACCCGAGAAGGATGAAATCTCAGAATTTAGTGATGGCGAGAGTAGTTCTTCCGACAGCAGTTCTGAATCTTCCTCTAGCCAGTCTGAAAGCGAATCAGTGAGTCTCCCGCATGTTTTTTTTTCTCTTTGGAAAATATCTAATCCGTGATGTCATAGGGGGAAACCGTTTCTGAAGATGGCCCTGAGACGGAGACTGGTGATGATACAGCTTTGTCTCCAATTGTGGCAGCCGCACCGGGCAACCTTGGAATGGATGTTGATCGAGATGAAAACTTCGTTGTGACTCAGACAATGGAGAGTACTCCAGTGGAAATTGTCGTTAGTAATCCCTTGCCGGTTGCTGATGTAGACGTGGGAACCCTTTCAACCCTCCATACCTGGTTCCTTATCCGGATCATGTATTGATCGGGGGATTTAGCGTGCCAGCCAAACTTGCGGCGCTATGCACCAAGATATGGGAAAGCTACGGACGTATCACCACGACCAAGAAGGTTACTAGTCGATTTGCGTTGGTTAAGCGTATGGAGGAAGCTTTGTCTTCGATTGACGACATGTGCAACCTGACCGGTAATACTGTTTCTGAGGATGTAATCTCGAGCTGGAGGTTCCATTGTGACATGTGTGTAAACTTCGAGTTCAATGTTCCTTGGTTCTTTGAAGGTTTCTATGAGTTTGAAAAGTTGCTGGTCGAAACAGTCGAAGGTCCTTCTGCGGATATGGTGAAGAAACAGGAAGCGGAAGTCGAAAAATTGTCCAGGAAGCTGAAGTTGAAGAGGGCGGATCTCCAAAGCACGAAGGAGGCTCTTGCTAAGAAGAGCAAGCCATTGTTGAAAAACTTTCCTTGAATGTATTTCTGTCTTCTGAACTTCTTATTTTTAGGTTTTTTGTTTTCTGAAAGGCAAATGAAGCGCCTAGTTTACGGTTTTGATTTCCTGGATTTTTGGGTTGATAGACAAATGTTACCTTGAGGGTTTTGGATTATTCTTTTGGAATGAATTGTTTTGGAATGGATTGTTTTGGGAATGATGTTGTCTTGGTTACGATTGCAAGTAACGTAAACATCCCAGGATAACCATGGAACCGTGAGTGTTGCGTGTCGGTAGATGACATGGGGTGAAACATAACATGTCTATTGGTTTTATCATTCCCGTGAAAATTTGAAGTAGAAAACCATGTATTTTTTTATAGGTAAGACTTACTCGGTTTTTCAGGTCTCCTGATGAAAAGGGAATCTTCCGGGTGTAAGACCGAGTTTTACGGGAGGCACCGCCGTGATTGTGGAAAGTCCCCAGTCGTCTCATCTGATAATAGAGTCGTCGATCCCTGGTTTTAGCGTTCGCTTTTAACTTCTAGGCAGTCTCGATTCATCCCTTGCTGTGTCAAGACTGATAATCGGGTCGTTTGATAACTGAGTCGTCGATCCCTGAGCGGATCGCCTGCTTATACCGCCTTGATGTCTGGGTCGAAGCATGAGATCGATGGTCAAAAATTGACATTGTAACCGAAATATCAATCTCCCACTGTGGTCGCCAATTGTTTGAGGGTGAAAACGGTTTCTGCTGATTTTGGTAATTTCGGGTGTGTGGGTGAGAAACGAATTTAAACCCTAAACATTGTACTGCAAGGGAGTACGTTATATTCGAGAGATCAATCTGTACAAATCCGGCTTAAACCAAGAAATGGCCGTTCCAGACTTACTTCGGTCACAAAGTGAAGGAGAAGGGTTGGTTTTGGGGAGGGAAGCGAAGAAAGTATTGAGACCAGAATAGTTGATTCTGGAAGAGTAGTTGTTTCACGACTTGTATCAGAAAGTGGGAAGCTAACAGATGGAAAGCTAGCAAATGTTTTCTGAGTGTTGTATCATCCTGACCTGAACTTGTTGTTCGGTGGAAATATGAAATGCCTATTTATACAAGTCGAAGTAAAACGTACTCTGGTCTAATTAAGAAATGGAAAACGGGTGAGTAAATGGGAGGAGGTGGTAACCGGTAACGCTTGGAATTGATGTTCCATAAAATAAAGCATTTCACTATTACTCCTTGTATTTACTAACAACCTCATCCTTATGACACTTTCTTATAACGAGCGTAGTGTACGCCACACGCCGTAAACCGCCAAACCAATACCCAATGAGCATCGCCCATTTTGTGACATGTGTTGATGTCTCGAGTGTTTTCGTGGAAAACAGGTAGCATGTTGTTGTTGTCTGGCAAGTTGAGCTTGGGAGACTTGCCGGCTCGGTGGTGACTTTCAACGGTCGAGATTTTGCATCTTAAGAGGAAGGTAGCCGTTGATTATTGCAATCTTTCGTTTGGTAGCCAGTGGCATGAAAGTATGATCAGTAAGGCTTTAATATGGCCCAGTTTAGGCGCGGCCAAAAGTTAGGGTTTTGGCTTTGTTTAGGCGCGACCAAACTAGGGCCAAAGGTTGCCATGTGTTAGTTGGTAACCTTGGACGGAAATGATCTGCATCTTAGATGAAAAAGTGGTAGTTGATTGTTGCAGGCCTTCGTTTTGGTAGCCACATAGGGAAGGTCGGCATGGTATGGCGCGACAAGGTGGTTGGCATGCCATTGGCACATATGGCATGGCATGCCTTGGCGCTTTGGTGTGGCATAAACTAGGTTTTGGGCCAAAGGTTACCATGCGTTGTTTGGCGACCTTGGACGGCTAGGATTTGCATCTAGGATGAAGGGTGGTCGTTGGTCGTCGCACGCCTTCGTTTTGGTAGCCGCATGGGGAAGGACGGCATGGTATGAGGCGGAAAGGTGGTTGGCATGCCATTGGCACATGTGGCATGACATGCCTTGGCGCGGTTTGGCGTGGCCAAAACTAGGTTTTTGGGCCAAAGGTTACCATGCGTTGTTTGGCGACCTTGGACGGCTAGGATTTGCATTCAGGATGGAAGGGTGGCCGTTGATCGTCGCACGCCTTCGTTTTGGTAGCCGCATGGGGAATGCTGGCATGGTATGGCGCGGAGAGGTGGTTGGCATGCCATTGGCACATGTGGCATGTCATGCCTTGGTGCGGTTTGGCGTGGCCAAAACTAGGGTTTTGGGTCAAAGGTTACCATGCGTTGTTTGACGACCTTGGACGGCTAGGATTTGCATCTAGGATGAAAGGGTGGTCGTTGGTCGTCGCATGCCTTCGTTTTGGTTGCCGCATGGGGAAGTCCGGCATGGTATGGCGCGGCAAGGTGGTTGGCATGTCATTGGCACATGTGGCATGGCACGCCTTGACGCGGTTTGGCGTGGCCAATACTAGGGTTTTGGGATAAAGGTTACCATGCGTTGTTTGGCAACCTTGGATGGCAAGGATTTGCATCTAGGATGGAAGGGTGGTCGTTGATCGTCCCACGCCTTCGTTTTGCTAGCCGCATAGGGAAGGCCGGCATGGTGGGGCCAAGGCCAATGACGCGGATGGCTTGGCATAGTGGGGCCTAGGGTTTGGTGCAGACGGCTTGGCATGGTGGGGCCAAGGCAAGGTGCGGTTGGCTTGGCATGGTGGGGCCAAGGTTTGGCATGCCATTGGCGCATGGTGTGGCTAGCATGGTTGGGGCCAAGGCAAGGCGTGGTTGGCTTGGCATGGTGGGGCCAAAGGTTTTGCATGCCATTGACTCATGGTGCGACTAGCATGGTTGAGGCCAAGGAAAGGTGTGGTTGGCTTGGCATTCCATTGGCGCATGGTGCGGCTAGCATGGTTGGCATGCCTTGGCGCGGTAGACGTGGCTGGCATGGTTTTCCATTGGCACAGTGGTGCGGCTGGCATGCTTGGCATGCCTTGGCGCGGAGATGTCGCTGGCGTGGTTTTTCATTAGCACAGTGGTGCGGCTGGCATGGTTGGCATGCCTTGGCGCGGAGATGTGGCCGGCATGGTTTGTCATTGGCATAGTGGTGCAGCTGGCATGGTTGGCATGCCTTAGCGTGGAGATGTGACTGGTATGTTTTTCCATTGGCACAGTGGTGCGACTGGCATGGTTGGCATTCCTTGGCGTGAAGATGTGGCTGGCATGGTTTGCCATTGGCACACTGGTGTGGCTGGCATGATTGGCATGCCTTGGCGCGGAGATGTTTCTGGCATGGTTTTCCATTGGCACAGTGGTTCGGCTGTCATGGTTGACATGCCTTGGCGCGGAGATGTGGCTGGCATGGTTTGCCATTGGCACAGTGGTGCGGCTGGCATGGTTGGCATGCCTTAGCGCGGAGATGTGGATGGAATGGTTTTCCATTGGCACAGTGGTGCAGCTGGCATGGTTGGCATGCCTTGGCGCGGTAGCATGAGAATTAGGGTTTGGCATAGATGATGTTGGTCAATGTTAAGGGTTCTGCCGTGGAACATGATACATAGAAAGAAAAAAAAAGGTACCCTGGTAATTCTTACGTAGGCTTGCTGATCGATTCAATAAATGTGCTAATGGTCATAGTGACGTCATGTCAGTTGTACGGTTTTACGATTTTAACCCTAAGCTAAAAACCACCATCAACAGTAGCATGTTGCTATTGTTTGGCAAGTTGAGATTTGGAGGCTTGACGGCTCGGTGGTGACCTTCGACGGTCGAGATTTTGCATCTTGAGAGGAAGGTTAGCCGTTGATTGTGGTTACCTTTCGTAGGTAGCCAGTGGCGTAGCCACGGTGATGGAATGGCTTGCGCATGCTCTTGGCGTGGCTAACTCGGGTTTGGTGTCGTGACCATAGAATTGGCATAGATAAGTGTGCGCCATGTCCAAAGAGTTGGCAGCGTAGCCAAAGTTTGCCACAAGTCATTTGTTTTAGTGGTGAGCTTGTACGGCTGAGATTTGCATCTCAGAAGGAAGGATAGTCGTTGATTGTTGCAACCTTCCGTTTGGCAGCCAGCGACATGGAGGCATGGCTGCATGGCTTTTACGTGGAAAAATTAGGGCTTTGACACAGTAGACAAATTAGGGTTTTGGCACCGTGGCCAAGAGTTGGCACCGTATCCAAGAGATTACCACAAGTCGTTTGGTGGAAAGTTTGTACGGCTGAGATTTACATCTCAGAGGGAAGGGTAGCCGTTGATTGTTGCAATCCTCCGTTTGGCAGCCACCGACATGGAGGCATGGCCGACATGGCTTTGGCATGGTCAAATTAAGGCTTTTGTACTGTGGCCAAATTAGGGTTTTGGCACCGTGGCCAAGAGTTGGCACCGTAGCCAAGAGATTGCCACAAGTCGTCTGGTGGCAAGTTTGTACGGCTAAGATTTGCATCTTAGAGGGAAGGGTAGCCGTTAATTGTTTCAACCCTTCGTTTGGCAGCCATCAGCATGGAGGCATCGCCGGCGTGGCTTTGGCATGGTTTAGGCGCAGCCAAGATAGAACATTGGCATAGTTTTAGGCTCGACCAAAATTAGGGTTTTGGTATAGTTTAGGCGCTGCCAAAATTAGGGCTTGGCATTGGGCCAAAAGTTTCCACGCGTTTGGTGGCGAACTTGGACGGTTGAGATTTTCATCCCAGAAGGAAGGGTGGTTGTTGATTGTTCCAACCCTTTGTTTGGCAGCCAGCGGCATGGAGGCATGGCCGGCATGGCTTTGGCGTGGTTTAGGCGCGACCAAGCTAGGATTTTGGCATAGTTTTAGGCGCGGCCAAAATTAGGGTTTTGGCATAGTTTATGCGCGGCCAAAATTAGGGATTGGCATTGGGCCAAAAGTTTTCAGCGTTTGGTGGCGAACTTGGACAGATGATATTTGCATCTCAGAAGGAAGGGTGGCCGTTGATTGTTGCAACCCTTCCTTTGGCAGCCAGCGGCATGGAGGCATGGCCAGCATGGCTTTGGTGCAGAGGTGTGGCTGGCATGGCATTCCATTGGCACTATGGTGCGTCTTGTATGGTTGGTATGCCTTTGGCGCGGAGATGTGGCTGGCATGGCACGCCATTGGCACGGTGGTGCGGCTGGCATGGTTGGGATGCCTTTGGCGCGAAGATGTGGCTGGCATGGCATGCCATTGGTACGGTGGTGTGTCTGGCATGGTTGGCATGCCTTTGGCGCGGAGATGTGGTTGGCATGGCATGTCATTGGCATGGTGGTGCGGCTGGCATGGTTGGCATTCCTTTGGCGCGGAGATGTGGCTGGCATGGCATGCCATTGGCACGGTGGTGCGGTTGGCATGCCTTTGACGCGGAGATGTGGCTGGCATGTCATGCCATTGGCACGGTGGTGCGGCTGGCATGGTTGGCATGCCTTTGGCGCGGAGATGTGGCTGACATGGCATGCCATTGGCACGGTGGGGCGGATGGCATGGTTGTCATGCCTTTGGCGCAGAGATATGGCTATTAGGGTTTAGCGTGTCGAAACCCTAGTTTAAAATATGTGGCACGCGTGATTGGCACGTTAGGGTAGCATGCACGGCTGGCATGTGCAGAGATGATGCCAATCAGTACCGAGGGCCCTGCCATGGAACATGACATATATATAAAAAAGGTACCCCGGTAATTTTACGCAGACATGTTGAATGTTTCAATAAATGTGCTAGTGGCAACATTATTACTCAAGTGTGACGTCATTGTTTGACTAAGGTTTTACGATTTTAACCCTAAGCTAAAAACCACCATCAACACCGTCAAAAAGGCAAGTCTTTTGGGAAGCAACCATCAATTCCCAAGGACCGTAATTTATCAAACATGTACACACATCACACAACTTCAACATCATCATGAAATCAATAAATACAATACCATCAATCACACGTCACCATACTAATTAAAACCAATAAATATGAATTTAAACAATTTTTAACTCAAATAAAATAAGATTTAGTTAGTTTTGCGCCTACCTCAATCGCTAGCAAATAATCCTAAAGAAGAACAATAGCAAACGAACTAGCAACTCCTCTTGCATGAACCAAAAACCAAAAGCTAAATAGCACTGTCACCAAGTTCTCGAATCTACTTTGTTCTCTAAGTTTCTGTTCTTCTCTTTTTCTGTTTTGTGCGGCTAAGGAAGAAGTAAACATAAAAAAATTTTATCTCACCCTAAAACAATACAAGTATGGTTTATATATACCATCTGTGGTCCTAATCTTAGTCAACATGCTTAATCCCACATGTATAGACGACCATGCGGTTCGGTTTCACACGACTTACACAAATAGATCACTGAGGTGATAACAAATCCTATTGACCGAGCTACAAAAGAAATCTCAAGGTTAATTCAAGTTCTCTTAATTCTTTAACTAACTAAGACAAGAACCAATCATATCGAGAATGTAGCAAGATGATAAGCCAAAACAAAAGAAGAAAACAAAATGTAAATATCCATGGACACGTTTCTATCTAGCTATTGCACTAATCGACCCCTTGACCTGGAGAGAAACTTCCTCCCTTTTTTTTTTGTTCTTTTTTATTCGGCATACCAGCAGTACCACTAAGATATTCCTAACCTAATAAACAAAATGGAATTAAGAGGTGACCACGTAATCATTTAATGAAGGTAATCCTATAACCAAGTCCACTGGCCCCCTTTTTTTCTTTTATAATGTACTACATTAGTCAACCAAGAGTTATCAAGCAAGACATCTTGTACGCGTTCCGGAGCCGAGGACGGCTTCCATTTAAGGTGGTGGTATTGTAATACTCCGACGTTCGGCAGTGCTTGGTTGAATGGAATATAAGTTATGGTTTGTTTTTTCCTAACACCGAGGCCTTTTCAGCATAATTGGATGCAGACTTGATAGAAAACTCTGTAGTTAAGCATGCTCGGGCGGGAGTATTTCATGGATGGGTGACCTCCCGGAAAGTTTCTGCTGGATTACCGCAACGATGCCCGTTGAAAACCCCACACTGCCAGATAACCGCAGTGGCTAAGTGGGGACAGTATCGGTAGAGGGACGAGTCATTACACATAGATAGAAAAGTGAAAACTTGAGTAATAGGTGGTTCCATATTTACTTACATTTTGTTGATGAAGTTTTCCAAAAGCTTCAATTGATCTTCTCCTTCAAACGGTAGAACGCAGCGACGTATGATACTCAACTATACACTTCTATCCTAATCCGAGACTTGACTAAGTGTAGACTAGAAATCAAGATATAATTTTGATCAACTAAATTTGACAACAATCTTGAGATAGCAACACTTGTGAGTTCGACCGATCAATGCTCTAACAGATTACATTGATGAAACCAAGCTTATTCTCCCCATATAAGCATGTCTTGTTTTATTAGGGTTGGATCACGAGCTACTTATTAACAACATGCGTACATGTCCAAGTAGTTTCTGAAATTCT
Organism: Papaver somniferum; assembly: GCF_003573695.1. NCBI lineage: Eukaryota > Viridiplantae > Streptophyta > Magnoliopsida > Ranunculales > Papaveraceae > Papaver > Papaver somniferum. The sequence continues at coordinate 149,552,955 of NC_039365.1, read as the reverse complement.
CACATATTCAATCCGAGACATTCCCAAAAGCTATAGGTAGTTTTCACTGTTTGCTTGGGCAATTTCCTAATGATCAACTCGAACCAAAATAGCGCGTGAACAATCAATTGTTCTAACTAAGATTACTAAGGATACATGATAACCATTGATTGTATCACATTTCTATAGTTTAAGCAAGACAATGTTGAACTCGAAATTTCTTCTTCCAATATTAAATCTACTAAAATCATATGACAATGCCTTATAAGATAGAACTGTAGATACGATTCTTAAAAAAGATAGGCTAGTCTTCAATCTTCAAGAGTTATACAGTGATATCTGATACTCAACTACAATGCTCTAATCCCAGTCTGAAACTTGACTTCAATAGACTAGAAATCAAGATATAGTTTTGTGCATCTAGTATTGATAACAAGCTTGAGATAACAAAACTTTTGAGTTTGACCGAGCGATACTTTTACATTTTCCCTTTCTAACTAGTCTCTACTTTTCAAGCTACAACCAATTAAATCAAAAACTAATTTCATTTCCACATAGTATGGTAAAATGGCAAAACAAAAATCATAACACTTTTAAACAATTGAATGGCTATAACCTTAATTAAAGGTAATGTACAAATAGACACAATGCACAGAACTACTGATCTAGCACAGAGGACAAGGGTAAAAAATTAGTTGTCATAACTTTCATGGTGCTGCTGTGAATTTCGTCTTCAAACTTATATTTTTTTATAGTAAATAGAAAAATCTTCCCAGTCATTCTCTGCCAAAAAATAGAAGAATTTTTTGTCATGTTTTACCTGGTTGCTATGACGTATGAACACCAAAAGCAAGGTTCCCTTGATTGTTTCACTTTTGAAAGAACGGTAAAGTTCAGGTAAATGTGACTTTTTGTATTAATGTCAATAATTCTATGACTTTATCCCGCTGATGAATGCTTTTATACTTGTTGTTAGAGCATTGCTCGATCGAACTCACAAGTGTTGATATCTCAAGCTTGTTATCAAATTTAGTTGTCAAAACTATATCTTGATTTCTAGTCTACAATTATTTTAGCTCGGATTATGATAGAAGTGTAGTTGAGAAACGGACATCGCGGCAGTCATCGTTGCGTTCTACCGTTTGAAGGTGAATATCAGCCAAAACTTTTGGAGAACTTCTTTGACAAAAGGTAAGTGAAGACTGAACCACCTATTTCTCAAGTTATATTCATCTTTTTAATCTATGAGACGTGTCACATAACTAATTAGACAATTATGCATAGACAAGAATTTCGAGTCATGTTTATCTTGGTAGTTAGTTCTTGAAAATATAACGACTAAGCTTAATGAACATTTGTTCATAATGATGAATTTCAATTAAGGACAATTTATTTTTCGGAGTCAAAATCATGATTCAAGCTTTATAATTCGGAAATAGCCTGGAACAATGATATGTGTCATTGATGTTATTCGGGAATGTTTTGAATCGATTTAGAGATAAACATATAGAACTACTATATTCAGATATAAGATAGTGTTATCAGTCTTACAAACTGAGAAAATCGTTAGAAGTCTGAAGTCGTATTACATGTACTCTTACACGTAACGGAGTAGCTATATGTAAATGAATTGATTTTTGGTACGCATATTCTTATGAATATGTTGATGGTGGTTTTTAGTTCAGGGCTAAAATTGTGAAACCCTCTATTTGATGTGACATTCTGCAAAGAAACAAAAACCATTTAAAAGTAATGAGTGCCTATACCTCTTTACTCACATGTGTATTGAGCAATTCAGTATATTTAAATATAAAATTTATCCAGAACGGTGCATGTAGCAACAATCCCGAATATTCTATAAATTTTATCTTCCACATACATTACTTGTTAATGCATGGCTTGTCGAGTATTTATTATATGCTATGTTTCCCAACTGAACTCTTAATGTTGACATGACATGACAATTAATGTTCGCTCGCAACTGAGTAGCATGAATTTTCCGAAGTGTCAGTATTAAGATGTGCATGGAAGTACTCAATTAGAGGCACACAAAGTACGTTGCCCTCTCAGACATAATTAGTGATTTTGTATGACACACAAAATTCGCTAGAAATTGCTTGATTTTATGTCAACTCACAAAGTTCAATCCTTTTTAACCTAATTTTATTAAGATTAGGTCTTTTTGCGACCTGCGCAATATCTCGAACCCTATTGGTCGAGACCAAACCTAGGAAAGCTAGGAAATTGATCCATGAAATAAGAACAAAATAGGAAACTACAGCCAATTGGGGCCGTGGTAGAAAGGGTTTGGACGCCCCACTTGGCCGGCCAATTTGCCCTAACTCGAACTCCCTATCGGTCAGCGCTCCTTCTTCTAAATTGTTAGCTGCCGGCCCACCTTTCTCGTCGACCAATCAGATCGCTTTAAATGCGCAACACACACTTTCAATTAAAAGTAGAAGTTGGCTGGTATACGCACTTAATTCCTTAAGGAATCGAATATAGGCCGCCCATGTCAGTCTTAAAACGATCACAACCGCACGTTTTGGCCGGCTGATTTATCAAGCCTAGCTGCCTTCCAACACGGTCGGACGAGCTCTGTAACACGGACCGGTGGGGCCACTTATGCCTCATCCAATCGAATCCCTTACAACTTGCAAGCGGAGCCACTCACCGGTCACTCAAAGAAGGTTGGCCGAGCAACGTTCAAAACCCTAATTTGTGTTAGTGGCAGAATATTACTGTCACAAAACGATCTCGTCCGTCCAACTTGGCTAGCCAAATCGACCAGCCCAGATCCAATTTTAGTCGGCCAATGAAATCCCAACATTCTCGCCGGCGACCTTCCTTCATCCCTGGCTGATCGAATTGTTCAAGCCGGCAACTAGCGCCTCCAATCGCTAACACAAAGTAGGTTGGCCACACGACTTCGAAACCTCAAGGTCGACCAACGGCAGTAATATAACTTTCACAAAGCAATCTCGGTCGTCCAACTTCACTAGCTGAATCAACCGGCCAAGATTTGATTTCAAGCAGCTGGCAAGGCGCAGTCATGTTCACGAACGGCTCAACAACAGCTCCGGCCAATCGCATTGCTTCAAAAACGCCAGAAATGCCACAAACCAATTAGCAAAAGTGCGTCAGTCAAGCGGATTTAAAAACCTAAATTGAATCCACGACATTATGCAACTGCCGCAAATCATCTCGAGCGTCCAACTTCGCTAGCCGAATCGACCGACCTAGATCCAATTTTAGGCGACCAATAAGATTTCGCCGTGATCACCGGTCTTCCCTCCTCCATGAGGGGAAATCGACCAAGCTGCGACCTATCCGCACGGTTCCTGAACGGTTTCCCAAAGGTTTCCAGTCACGGTGCTCATAAAATCTTAAATAATTCAACGGCAGCACATAGATGTCGTATATCATCTCAGCCACTCAATTTGGCTAGCAAAAAAGTTAACTGGTCTAGATCCAACTTGGACCGACCAATAGGATGCCAAAATGGATACCAGCCGTCACTCTCCTATAAGGACCAACCAGCCTACCTTTGGCGCGCGTGAATATCTCATAGCATCTCCCCGAAAATGGCTGGTCATGCTCTTTTTAAGACATTGAGTTTTGCGAGTAACTTAGACAAGCTTTATACAATGATGCTTCATGAGCATCGATTATTTTGAGATGCTTGCTTAAAAGCGATGCTTTTTATACATCGATTATAAACGTTGTTCTATCAACATCGATTTCACAAATAATTTAATTATTTGCCCTGAAAACATTATATGTTGCCTTACCTATTGCATATACTTTTCCACGAAAATACTCGAGACATCAAACATGTCATAAAATGGGGGATGTTCACCAGGGTATTGGTCTGGCGCTTTACAGCGTGCGGCGTGAAACACGCCTATTACGAGAAAGTGTTAGGAAAGGCATACGGTTGATAGCGGTAAATAGTAGTGGGTGTAAGGGTGACCAGTATTTCTTCATGATAGAGACGCGATGTTTACCATTTTTACACAATCTCATTTCTCCACTACTTAACCGTCTTCATTTCCTATGAGATCAGAGGCGCTCAATCATGACTTGTACAAATAGGTTTTCAACCTATTTCGACAAAAATAAGTGTTATCAACACAAGTATCCAGATTACACCAAGAAATTACAGCTTACATTCCCCAAGCAAGTTCCACATTCTGATACAAGTCATAAAACAACCATATCTTCATAATTCATCATTCTGATCTCAACACCTTCTTCGCTTCCCTCCCTAAGATCAACCCTTCTCCTTCTTTTGGGACCGAAATGAATCTGGAACAACCATTTCTTGGTTTAGGCAAGAGTCTTACATATTGATCTCTCGAATCTAAAAGTACTCATATGCATTAAACATTTTATTTAGGGTTTGAATTCGTTTCTCATCAACACGCCCAATTTATACCATTTCCAGCAGAATCAGTTTTTGCCCTACTACAGCATACCTTCAATAAAATCTGTCAACTCGTGAACCGGCTCGGTATGCATACCTGTATGAAAACTGTAAAGGAATTGTGGTCACGGAACCGGTTTGGTACACATACCAGAACACGTACCAGAAAAGTTACTTGGACTCCGGAACCAGTTAAAGTCTTAAGGTATGCAAACCAGTACACGTGCCTGAATTGTTCTATTAACTCCGAACATCGGTAAGTGGTTGTGGTTGCAAACCGGTAGACGTACCCAAATTTTTTTGTGTTAACTCCAGAACTCGGTAGTGTTTTAGTATGCAAACCCGTACACGTACTGTGACTCAACTGACTTACGAGCGACTTTGGTATTTGTACTTTGTACACCTACTTGCCATGTCGATAAAATTTTTATGCACATAAATTATTTCTCTGAGTGTATTTGAATAATCTCTATAAATACCATTGTTAGAGCATTGCTTGGACGAACTCGCAAGCATTGCTATCTCAATCTTGTTCGTCAAATTTAGTTGTCAAAACTATATGTCTTGATTTCTAGTCTACTTATAGCTATGTCTCGGACTAGGATAGTTAAGTGTAATTGATCTCTAGACTCCACGTCGATCATCTTACGAAGACGAAGAACTACTCAAGGAATCAGTGGAACTTCATCCGACTAAAAGGTATGTGGAGACTTGAACTTATTTATCACTTAAAAGTCTATCTACTCTATCTCCTACTCTCGAGACAAAGTCGTATAAGTATGATAGTTTTCATACATACACATTTGCTATTTCGAGCCGAGTTTATCTCGCCTATCTATTTCTCGAAATATGTGTTGGTAAGCTTTCGCTTTAACCATTTTCATATTTACCCGTGACGAAAGTCATGACGACGTTTCAATCTCTTGAAATTTGATTTGATGACGATAATTGTGAATAACGACTGTTATAATATTATAGAAGAATGTTTCAAAGATTGGAATGTAGAGTTGAGATTATGTAACCATTTATGGATATAAGTATATATAGTGTGTTCGCACATTAGTGTATAAATCCATGTACCAGAAACCAAGTGTGTACATATGTGTGCATACAGAATTGGTAAAGGAGACAGGTTGGATACGTGTACCCGTACGCGTGCTGGCGGAACTTTCCTCCCGGAAAATTCTGCTGAGTTTTTAGTTTGCAAACTAGTAAACCAATCACCTTAGGTACGCGTACCCGTACGCGTACTGGCGAAACTTTTCTTCCCGAAAAATTCTGCTTAGTTTAGAAACCAAAACCAACTCAATCTGGTTGCTAGGTACGCATACCTGTACGCGTACCCAAGCTGGTTATTTTCTCAAATCGGTAGTTCATGAACTTAAACAATAAATTATAAGGAATGCAATCTTTGCAAACCTTGGCTATATTGTTCATGAATTGATTCAAATGAATCAAATCGATTTTATTTCAATTATGTCTATGTATAAAGATCTAAGCAATTGAACAACTCTTGAACTAGTTCTTTTGAAGTCGTTGGAACTAATTATGAGAAAGATGAATATGGTTAATATGAAAGTGCTCATATGGCTAACCATTGGTTAACTATTTGTGAACCAACTAAGTGTACACATTTATGTACGGTTACTCAAACCTAAATGAAATACATTTCATTTGTGTATGACAAGCTAAGTTTCGATCTAAAGGTTGAAAGATATTAGCTTGTATCTGATCAGGTTTTTCATCTAACGGTGATTATTGAATGCTTTGTTACCAAGGTAACTTAGATTGAAAACCATGATTTGAAAACTATATAAAGGAGAACTCTAGCAACTGGGAAAACTAATCCCCACACCTCCTGTATGATACTAGTTGGTTTAGCCAGAATCAATTCTCCTTTAACTTTAGGTTTCTTCTCGAGACCCTGTAGGTTAACGACTTGAAGACTTCATTAGGATTGTGAAGCCAGACGAAACTACTTCTCTTGTAGTTGAGCGATCTGATCTTTCCATTTTCTATCGTACGAGTTCAATTAAAAGACTGGCTTGAGATTATATCTCTGATAGGGAAAGATAAAAAGAAATCACAAACATCTTCGTCTCATCGTTTGTGATTCCGCAATATCTTGTTTCGCTACTTTACAATTAAGACTATTGTGAGGTGATTGACAATTCTAGGCTGTTCTTCGGGAATATAAGTCCGAGTTATCGATTGGTTCCTGTTCACCTTGATTTCTATCAAAAGACGGAACAAACTCATAGGTTTATGTGGGAGACAGATTTATTTATTATCGTAGAATTTTCTGTGTGATACAGATTTGTTTACTAAAGTCTTCGACTTTGGGTCGTAGCAACTCTTGGTTGTGGGTGAGATCATCCAAGGGAATCAAGTGCGTAGCATCTTTCTGGGATCAGAGACGTAAGGAGCGTAACTGTACCTTGAATCAGTGTGAGATTGATCAGGGTTCAACTACAGTCCAGATCGAAGTTAATTTGTAGTAGGCTAGAGTCTGTAGCGGCTTAATACAGTGTGGTGTTCAATCTGGATTAGGTCCCGGGGTTTTTCTGCATTTGCGGTTTCCTCGTTAACAAAACTTCTGGTGTCTGTGTTATTTCTATTCCGCATTATATTTTGTTATATAATTGAAATATCACAGGTTGTGTGTTGTATCGATCAATTGTGAAATCCAACCTTTGGTTGTTGATTGGAAATTGATTAATCCTTGGATATTGGTCTTTGGTACCATCCAAGTTTATATCTCTTATATTTAATCGGGCTCGTAGATTTCTATTTGCTGATTGCAGATTGAATTAGAGATTGAGATATTTAACTCCTTGATATATCTTTCTCAAGATTGAGTCTAAATGTCTAGTTGATTCTCTTGAAAGTATATTGGAGTTAGTCCATACAGATTGTTAATCGAAATATTGGGTGTGGTTGTTAGACCCCCGCATTTTCAACTATAGACATATTTGATCACTTGATTGTGCTTCGAGTTAAATCTTAAGTATTTCTGAAAATGAGCGTTAAGCTTATAAGTTCAATCGGCTAGTTTCAGCTAACCACCTTGAACATAGTACTTTTACACGGTTCGGTTACCGTTTTACCTAACCAGCCTGTATATCTTGTTTATGTAAAATAGATTTCAAAGATTCATCTAACAGCGAATATTGATTGTTTGGTTCCAAAAAGCTATCTTACTTCAACCAAAAGCAACATATACTTTGAATGTCTATATAAGTGGAACTTAAAGCAACTAGGATCTTTGAATCCCGAAACTACTTTTGTGTGTTCTACTTGTAACTAGAGTCGTCCTCTTCCTAAAACCTTTTTAGGGTTTCAGCGAATACAAAGATTTCATTGGTATTCATGAAGCTTGGTCCAGCTATTGTTTATCTTGATAGCTCGAGGATCCTGATCTTGTTTGATTGTTGAGTCTCACTCCATCAACAAGATAGATAGAAATCATAAAAGTTCTCTTCGTCTGAAACTTTGTTGATTCCACAAGTTTTATACTTGTGAGGTGAATAATAATCTAGTTTGCACTTCGGGTTGCATAAGTCCGGATTTTGAGGTTAGCTAGACTTTGTCTATTTCCATCGATTTCCAATCACCTTGATCAAAATTTTTTTGGTCGTAAAGGAAATCACATATAAGCTTAATTTGTGGGAGGTTGATTGGTTTAAAGTCTTCAATTGAGTTGAAGCAACTCTTAGTTGGTTTGATGTCAGCTAACGGAATCAATTGCTCGGAGTCCTGCTGGGTTTCAACAGGCACAAGGAACGCGACTGTAACTGATTTTCTGGGAGGGTTTAATTTGTTCTTTGATGTAGTTTTTACAAGTGGTAAATATGGGATTCGATTCTCGGACTCTTACGAAGATTTGGGTTTAAGATTAATTAATAAAAATACTAAGGAAAATTGCTAAGATGATCAATAGGAGAAGAAGTAGGGTTCGGATTCCATCAAATAAATAATGTAAAATAATCATTCCTCTTTAAACAATATTCGTGATATAACTCGAGACAGTTTCGAACCCAATCTCATGTCCCGGAAAATATTAAAGTTAAAATAAATAACAACTTATGTTGTAAACCAAAACGATATAACCTCCTTCGCTTATAAAAGATCGATAGATGAAGACTATCCAAAACAATTAATATGAAGCTAAATAGAAGAGAAATTAATTAAAACATTTAAATTCCAAAAAAATATTTATTCAAAGAATAATAGAATTTCTTATACGATTTATTGACTTCCTCCTTAACTCCAGTGAAGAGAACCAGTTTTCCATTACAAAGATAAAAGCAAAAAAAATATCTAAACCAAGAGTGGTGTCGGCTATTCCCCCGTAACTCGTCAACCTCCCTTTGTTTGACGCCTTATATAGGCTGTAACGAACTCTATTTTCCTCTTTAAACTTTTTCATCCACATCACTTACCCAATAGAAATGCGCCATGTGTTTGAAGTTACATAAAATCAACCAATTTAATTAAGTCCCTCCTCCAAGATTTGATACGCATTTGATCTCTTATTAACATTTCTCTTTTTCATATGGTAACAAATATATACGCCAAATCAAGTGGCTCCACGCACGGATATGCTTATGCACTACTCATGTATGCCAAAGCTTCTTTTTATACATGTACCGTTTGCACATGGTATCTCTTTCATTTGCTCGGGTATTACTCAAGGAAAGCATTACTTCATCCAAATATTTTATTAATTTGATTAACAATGACCTTGGAGCTTCCCATAATTTGGACTTACTATGAAATGTGAGGATATATACTGTTGCTTTGAATATTGAAGATGGAGTGTCCCTATATGTTCCTGGAGTTCTTTTAGCACTGGGGTGTAAATGGCAGTGAGGTGTCCCTTAATAATTGAGGTTTCCTTTATCCAAAGTGAGAGTCCTAATAGCAGGTGTCCTCCGGGTGTCAATAACTTTTTTTCTGTGGTGTCTCCAGCATACTTTCGGGAGTGCAAATTCCACTTTTCGAGCCAATTTCGCCGCAAAAGCTTATTCCTCCGAGAACACCTACAAAAACAATAAAATACCAAAATAAGTACAAAAATGGGTACTCACGGAATAGGAAATTGAGATCAAATAGACACATAAATGTGTCTATCAAATGCCCCAAAACTTATTATTTGCTAGTCCTGAGAAAATCAAATCTACAAAATAAAAACTTAACTCACTGTCGAGTGGCCGAGTTATAATCTCGGAAGGGTTTACCAGAGGTGTACCCATAAAAACTTTGCTCCAAACCCTAACTATCTACGCAGAACCTTGAATAGCACTAAAGAATCTCCTTGGTTGGCATACTTATTGACTACAGGAGGAAGTACCCTGATGCGAATTTCCAATTGTTGTACACGAGTTTGCACTCAAGCATAGTAAAATTCATATAAAGTGACAAAGCTCTACTCAGATAGTTTCACTATGGACATCAATATAACGGAATCAACAAACCACAATCACATGTGAAAAGATTAAGAAGATGGATATGGAGATAATAGATGGTTGCAATGATGTTAACGGTGTTTCCCATATCTGTCTGAAGGCCGTTGCCAGGATGAACCTATCCTAATGGACTAAGATACTGGTCTGACTAATATCAACACAATTGGCATATACAAGGGAACCAGTAGTCGATAATCCTAATTCTAGATCAACACAGCTGGCATATCCAAGGGTGCCAGTGGTCGATTTATTCACTTAGCATTATTTTTTTTTATTTTTTATTATTGTTATTATTATTTGTGTAACAACATGATTAGATCTTCTTGGATCCAAGCGCATGCTTCTTATCAGCAGATTACATGATAGTTCCCGTGGATCCTGCGTTCCACGCTTGTTTAGGCGATGGAGACAGGAAGAACACACATATTTTTATCCAAGCGTTAATTATTCCGTTTGTTCTGATTGGTCGGTATTTTTTTTGTTTTTTTAGTAACTCAATCACTCTACTTCATCCCAGCGGCGGTAACAACTCGATGTGTGGGCCCCACAAAATCACATATAAGTTTGCAATAAATAAAAACAGAAAGTGATATGGTGACAACTACGAGATATGGTGAAACTAACATGTTATTTCTAACACCTGAACTCTGTGCTTTTATGAATAGACTCTTTAGATGTTTCCATCTAATCAGATTGGTTCCTCAACTCCTACAATCAAGATGCTTCCATCCACTAAGATTGGTTAGTTCCATCCTTAATAGGCATAAATTTCTAGGCTATGGAGTTTAATAATGCAACTAAAAAGTTTCTCCCATACCCCCGAACTTAAATCTAACATTGTCTTCAATGTTCTAAGGATGAAATTAAAAGCATGAACAAGGAGATTTGAAGCAAAAGAGTTAAGAAAAGATATTACCGTGTTGCATGAGCATGGGTTACCTCCCAGAAGTGCTAAGTTTAACATCTTCAGCCAGACATAAGAAAGAATTAATCACATCGAATCATATAGCAATAACCGGAACAATTGTGAGTCATCTGCATCAAAAAGTGTTATCACAGACAAAAGGAAACTGCAACAAACCAAGAATAAACATAACACACCTTTGCCTAGTTTCCTGTTTAAAACAACCACATCTAGTTGTGGTTCAGGCTCAGGTTCCATAAAGGGGTCTAAATAAAATATTTTCATGGGCTGCACCTCCTCATAAGTAAGATCCGAAATATCAGGTTGTAAAGTCTGCAAAAATTTAGAAGCACATAATAATACCTGAATAATTGAGGATCCTCAAAGTCAATCATATTTGACTCAAACAGTTGACCGCAATGAAAGTGGTGGTCATTCTTAAGCAAATGTGTCGTTTCTATTTTCCTAAAGTGTTTAGGTTTAGTCTCGGAACTTAATAACTGACACATTTCAAATTCAAATGTTCCCACAATTGGGAAAAAAAATTTGGTGGGAAAACAAAATCAATCTGGGTATCATAACCTGGGAAAACCACATCAACCAGAGGATGGGTTTCTAACAACTGAACTTCCTTACGGACACCACTAGGTTCAGGAAAATGTGTCTGAAGATGATCTTTTAAAATGGTAGAGGTACATATGTCAGTATGAGCTAAAAGTAAGGCACATGGAGAATGATAATCACCCCCAAACTTAGAGTTTTGGGTGTCTCTAGATAGACTAGCTACAATTTTCCTAATTTCTAGATCGTCAGAATCCTGAAAACAGTCAATTGCTTCTTCTAGGTTATACTCAGGTGATGTATCCTCACGCAGATTTAAAAGCTCTACGAGTTCATCTTCTTTGTCTAAGACTATAGTTTTTAAATCATTGGAATCTAAAACAGTATTCTCAGAATAAAATTGTACCTCTAAACGATCATCGGCTTCGTAATCAAAAGGAAATACTACACCGTCTAAAACGGGGGTATCTCTAGTCAAATACTCGTCCTTTTGAATAGGTGAATAATCATTAAAATTATTTGGATTTGAACTAGAAATAACATTATCGTTATAAAGCTTAATTGGAGTAACAAATTCCTGATCACTATGCCTACATATTTCAAATTCTTCATCAACACTCTCCTCATCATAATCATCATTATAATAACATGAAAATGGTTGAACCTCGTCTAAACATGTAGTGTTATCAATTCTAACCTTGTCATCTTGATTATGTGAATAACTATCTTCATTATCAAGGGTAATATCGGGAACACCATATTGGAAATTAAGCTTATTTCGAGCAATTCTTTCGTTCCTCTCTATCGCAAACCTATCTGTATTTTCATCTAGTATCTTGAGAGACTCTTCTAGAGGAAGAATATGACCAGAATGATCAGCCATTATCTTGAGAGACTCTTCTAGAGGAAGAATAGGAACAAAATGATCATAAGAACTAGTCTTTAATTGTTTAATTAAGTCGTCCAAATACGAGGAGCTAGTACTATGATATTTCTTATTTTCTTGCTCGTAAGACCGGTACGCGTGCGGATAGTAATTGGGCTCATCATGGTATGGGCCATAACCTTGAATAGGTCGGTGCTCCCAATTACTATTCACACTACAATCAAAGTAATGTCCATTTTGAAAATCAGTCGGATATTCATTGTATTGGCTATTGTAATACCAGTTCGACATACTTTTGTGTGCGTGCAAATGCAGGGTCGACTAAAATGGGTAAGCTCAGGTTACCTACTGAAAAAGCAGGGGTATAAAAACACCACCAAATATTTCGCTTAGCAATCTATATGGACTAACTCCGAATTACTTTCTAGAGAATCAACTAGACGGTCAGACTCAATCTAGGAAAAAGTATCTCAAGGAGTTAATATCTCTCTCTTGTTTTGATTTACCCGAGCTAATAGAAATCATCGAGTCTTTAATCAAACACAAGGAATAACTTGGATGGTACCAAAGACCAATATCCAAGGATCAATCAATTTAAATCAATAACCAAAGGTTGGATATTCTAATTGATGATCTACAACGCACAACCTGTATTATTTCAATTATAAAGATAAACAATATAAGGCGGAAATAAAAATAACACAGACACCAGAATTTTGTTAACGAGGAAACCGCAAATGCAGAAAAACCCCGGGACCTAGTCCAGATTGAACACACACTGTATTAAGCCGCTACAGACACTAGCCTACTCCAAGATAACTTCGGACTTGACTGTAGTTAAACCCCAATCAATCTCCCACTGATCCAAGGTACAGTTATGCTCCTACGCCTCTGATCCCAGCAGGATATGATGAGCACGAAAGTGCGACGCATTTTCACCCATAACTATATTAGCTGGGACTCATTTTATCACTAACAAACTTGTTTTAGTTGTTTTTTGAAGAATAAGCTCTTGTGGAGAATTGGCTCGAAAAATGTTATTTGCACCCGGAGGACACGTGTTATTTGGACTCTCAGTTTTGGATAATGGGCACCTCAATTACTAAGGGACACCTTTTTTTTACTATTTGCACTCCAAGGTGCCAACTGTTATTCGCACCCCTACTCCGGTTAGGGGGCCACCAATCTTCATCGTTTAAATTCCAAAATTGGCGGGAAATTGGTTGCAGTAAACTGCGTACTTTTCTTGGAAGAATTTGGGAGAGTTTTAGTCAAACTCAATCACTGGAATTCATTGTGTTCACTCTATTCGGACAAACAGGGTTGGTAAGAGTGATAGAAATGGTTAAAATTGGCTGGATAGTCGGATAAATACAAACAGATGAGTACGAGATATAATGATTTAAATTTCGGTGATTTTCTGTGGAAGATTTGTGGCTGATTCCGTGAGATTTTCTCGAGGATTTTAATTGGAGATATCCTGTTAAGCTGAAACAGGAACGGTAAGTCTGTTGGATTCAAGGAAAGGAGAATATTTTCACGGTTAGGAGAAAAACAGGACACGAGGATATCTCGAGTCTTTCATGAGTCAGTTGAGATATGTTTGCGGGATTTTGCGTGCTGAGGAGACTTATACTGGATAAACATACGTGCATAATCTTGTTTGGAGTGTGTTGAGCTGTAGAAGACGCGTGAAGATCAAATAAAAAGAAATTATTCCCATGCAGCAGCAGAAAGGAAAGAATATCAGATAGAGTTATTACGCGTGATCTCTCAGCCCTGTTGAGTATAAATAAAGTTTTGAGGTCCATAGGAAAGATATCGAGTGTTTAGGGAGAAAAATCGAGAGTCGCAAAGCAACTTCTCTGTTGCTGCAGAGAAGAAGAAGACGAAGAACAACAGACTACACTTCTGGTCTGTCGTTTATGAACTGTCGCATGTTCACATCTTAGCGACAGTTTTTCTACGACAGTTCCATTTATAGTTTTCTGTAACAGCAGCGCCAGCAACAACATTTGAATTCCATTGTAACGGTGGATTCTGTAACACCTGATAAGCGTTGCAAACTCGCTGTAAAATTAGTTTTCTTTAATAAAAACACCATTGGAGCTATGAATTATATTTTTGAGTGTGTTTTTATCATGAGAAGCTAAACCTCATCGCTGGGACGACGGACGAAGCCAAAATTCGTCATGTGGTAAATTCATTTGATTATTTATATAACTATTTGCATTAAATTAAAATTAGAAAAAGATTTTCTTAATTAATTGTCATTTCGTTTGATGGTTTATGCTTAGGATTAATTCTTTTTATATGCCATGCTTAAGATTTACAATTAATATTTTAAGAATCTACCTTAGGCAAAGAAATAGAGTCAAAAATCTTATTGAATGAGCTATAATGATTTAGAATAAATAGGTGAATCGCATGAATTTGAATATTTGGTGGAATCCTAGTCCCAGTAACTCTCTCCTTTGTTTATTATTTTGTTTAAACCTTTAAATTTAATCTTCACAAGTCTTAGAGTTCGAATCCTATTTACTACAACAAATTAAAAGTCACATCATTTTGGCGGCGCCGACGCGGATTTGTTTTTAGGTTTATTTTTATTTTGTACAGTATTTTCATTTCATTTTAGATTTTCTTTTTTCCTTTTTATGCGTTTCTTTTTGTATTTCTTTTCAGAGACTTTTTGAGGATGGTGACTTCTTCCGAGGAGACGTCACCTAAGATGACTCTGGCGGAATATAAGCGTAGAAAGTCAAATTATCAGGAAACCTCATCTGAGATGACGCTTGATGAATATAAGCGTAGGCAACAGTATGGAGTTTCTACTCCACATGTGGTAAGTGAAGAATCACCTTTAACAATATATGGGAAGTATTACGAACACACACCGCCTAGTTTGGAACAAAGATTGAGAGTTCTTGAATGTCAAAGATTATATGATGATGATGATGAATCTTGTAGTGACTCTCTGTTCCAAACAGAACATATATATGACCCTGTGGATGATTGTGTGGATGATTTGCCTAATTTCATAGATGAATCCATCCCACAAGATAATTCACCCAACTTAGAGGTTGTTTCTAGACCCCTAGACTTCCAAAAGTTGCCTAATTTAGGGTTAGAATTGTGTGCTTCTAAAGTGTTGTTGGATTACTTTGCATCTAAGTACCCAGAGGACTTGCCTATTCCTGATATCGTGCATGAGCCAATTGAAAATTTCCCAGTCCCAATAATATCCCCATATTATGTTCTTTACACACTTCCTTGTGTTGTAAAAACTTGGTTTGGAGGTAAGTCTCGGTTTTTGATGGTTTCAGTGTCTCCGCATCGTGATAACATAAGTGTGAAGCTGTCATGTGTAAATATTGTATTTTGGGTTGATCCCCAAATTTTCAGGTTGTTAGTTTATGGGGATCCTTTTTGTACATTCCAGTAGATGTATTTTTATTTTTATATTTTCGTTTACTTTTTGCGTTTCCCATCTTAATATTTGCGTTGGATGACTCAATTACATTGAGGACAATGTAATGTTTAAGTGTAGGGGAGAGGTTAACTTTTTACTTTATTTTTTTCATGAAATTCCTTGCAAATCATGACCAGCTGTGTAACGGGTCTGTTCCTTTTTCTTGCATGTTATGACCAGCTGTGTAGTGGGTCTTATCTTTTTTTTTGCATTATATGACCAGCCGTGTAGCGGGTCTAATATATATATATATATATATATATATATATATATATATATATATATATATATATATATATAATGACCAGCTATGTAGCGGGTCTCTTTCTCTCTTATTATATGACCAGCTGTGTAGCGGGTCAATTTTCTGTTTTGCTCGAGGACTAGCAAAATGTAAGTGTGGGGGAATTTGATGAGCACGAAAGTGCGGCGCATTTTCACCCATAACTACATTAGCTGGGACCCATTTTATCACTAATAAACCTGTTTTAGTTGTTTTTGGAAGAATAAGCTCTTGTGGAGAATTGGCTCGAAAAATGTTATTTGCACCCGGAGGACACGTGTTATTCGGACTCTCAGTTTTGGATAAGGGGCACCTCAATTACTAAGGGACACATTTTTTTTACTATTTGCACCCAAGGTGCCAACTGCTATTCGCATCCCTACTCTGGTTAGGGGGCCACCAATCCTCATCGTTTAAATTCCAAAATTGGCGGGAAATTGGTTGCAATAAACTGCGTACTTTCCTTGGAAGAATTTGGGAGAGTTTTAGTCAAACTCAATCACTGGAATTCATTGTGTTCACTCTATTCGGACAAACAGGGTTGGTAAGAGTGATAGAAACGGTTAAAATTGGCTGGATAGTCGGATAAATACAAACAGATGAGTACAAGATATAATGGTTTAAATTTCCGTGATTTTCTGTGGAAGATTTGTGGCTGATTCCGTGAGATTTTCTCGAGGATTTTAATTGGAGATATCTTGTTAAGCTGAAACAGGAACGGTAAGTCTGTTGGATTCAAGGAAAGAAGAATATTTTCACGGTAGGAGAAAAAAGGGACACGAGGATATCTCGAGTCTTTCATGAGTCAGTTGAGATATGTTTGGAGGATTTTGCGTGCTGAGGCGACTTATACTGGATAAACATACGTGCATAATCTTGTTTGGAGTGTGATGAGTTATAGAAGACGCGTGAAGATCAAATAAAAAGAAATTATTCCCATACAGCAGCAGAAAGGAAAGAAGATCAGATAGAGTTATTACGCGTGATCTCTCAGCCCTGTTGAGTATAAATAAAGTTTTGAGTTCCATAGGAAAGATATCGAGTGTTTGGGAAGAAAAATCGAGAGTCGCAGAGCAACTTCTCTGTTGCTGCAGAGAAGAAGAAGACGAAGAACAACAGACTACACTTCTGGTCTGTCGTTTATGAACTGTCGCATGTTCACAGCTTAGCGACAGTTTTTCTATGACAGTTTCCATTTATAGTTTTCTGTAACAAAAGCGCCAGCAACAACATTTGAATTCCATTGTAACGGTGGACTCTGTAACACCCAATAAGCGTTGCAAACTCGTTGTAAAATTAGTTTTCTTTAATAAAAACACCATTTGAGCTATACATTAAATTGAAATTAGAAAAAGTTTTTTCTTAATTAATTGTCATTTCGTTTGATGGTTTATGCTAAGGATTAATTCTTTTTATATGCCATGCTTAAGATTTACAATTAATATTTTAAGAATCTATCTTAGGCAAAGAAATAGAGTCAAAATTCTTATTGAATGAGCTATAATGATTTAGAATAAATAGATGAATCTCATGAATTTGAATATTTGGTGGAATCCTAGTCTCAGTAACTCTCGTCTTTGTTTATTATTTTATTTAATCCTTTAAATTTAACCTTCACAAGTCTTAGAGTTCGAATCCTATTAACTACTACAAATTAAAAATCACATCAGGATACTGTGCACTTGATTCCCTTAGCTGATCTCACCTACAACTAAGAGTTGCTACGACCCAAAATCGCAGGCTTTGACAATAAATAAATCTGTCTCCCACAGACAAGTCTATCAAAGGATCAATTTATCTCCCACATATAAACCCTAAAGGTTTTGTTCCGTCTTTTGATAATAATCAAGGTGAACAGGAACTAATTGATAATCCGGTCTTATATTCCCGAAGAACACCCTAGAGTTATCAATCACCTCACAACAATCTTAATCGTATGGTAGCGAAACAAGGTGTTGCGGAATCACAAACAATGAGACGAAGATGTTTGTGATTATTTTTTATATCTTTCCTATCGGAGATATCAATCTCAAGCTAATCAATCTGATTGTACTCGTACGATATAAGATGCAAGATCAGATCACACAACTACGATAAATATAGTATCGGTCTGGCTTCACAATCCCAAAGAAGTCTTTAAGTCCTTAACCTGGTTTTAGAAGAAGAAAACCAAAGGTTAAAGGAGAATTGACTCTAGCACGCAAACTAGTATCACACGTAAAGTGTGGGGATTAGTTTTGCACAATACTAGATGTCTCCTTTATATAGTCTTTCAAATCAGGGTTTGCAATCAATGTTAGCTCAATAACAAAGCATTCAATATTCATCGTTAGATGAAAATTTGATTTAGATTCAAGCTAATATTTCTCAACCGTTGGATCGAAAACTCAGCTTGTTACACGCACTTGACAATGCATGCTTCTAGGTTTGTTAACCGTACCCAAACGTATGCACTTGTTGGTTCAACAATAGTTAACCAAAAGGTTATCCATATGAGCATTTCATATCAACCATGTTCTTCTTCACCATAACTAGTTCAAATGACTTCAAATGAACTATTAGATAGTTGTTCAATTGCAAGGAAATCTCATGTACTACACAAGACACAATTGAAGCAAAGATGATTCGATTCACTTGAATCGGTTCATGAAATTTTATAGCCACGGTTTGCAAAATGCATTCCTTAGTCTTTTTAAGTTTAAGTTCAGAAATCATCTTCAGATATATAACTTTCTCAAGTTCGCAGACTAGGTTCGCGGACTTAAGTTACCGGGCAGAGTTTACAAAATTCAGCAGAAATTCTCTGGTTTGAGAACTTCGCCGGTTCGCGGACTGGGTTCGCGGACTTAGCTTCACACAAGTAGTTTGTCAACTCCAGCAGAAATTCTCGGGTTTGAGAACTTCGGAAGTTCGCGGACTTGGCTCACGCCATTCTTCCGGTTCTCTTGATCAACAAAGTTCGCAAACTTTGGTTCAAGGAATAGGACTTATACATAAATGTGTTTCCACAACAATGCTTATGTCCACCATTGGTTATGTAATCTAAACTCTCATTTCAATCATTGAAACATTCTTAGAGGACGTTATATAGTTGTTACACTATTTCTCGTCAAAGCAATTTTCAAAGTGATTGAAACATATCATGACTTTAGTCACTAGGTAAAGATAAACTTGGTTAAAGAGAAAAGCTTACCAACACATATTTCGAGATATAGATAGGCGAGGTATACTCGGCTCGAAATACCAAATGTGTATAATCTAAGTATATATATAGCATACGACTTCTTGTTTTAAAGAGTTAGAGATAGAGTAGATAGAATTTTGAGTGACAGATAAGTTCAAGTCTTCACATACTTTTTTGTCGGGAAATTCCACCGGTTCCTTAAGTAGTTCTTCTTCTTGTATGATGAATCGCCATGAAGTCCTTGAGCTCAACTACACTTTCTATCCTAGTCCGAGACTTAGCTATAATAGACTAGAAATCAAGACTTATAGTTTTGATCACTAACATTGACAAACATGCTTGAAATAGCAACGCATGCGAGTTCGACCGAGCAATGCTCTAACAATCTCCCCCTTTTTCAATTTTAGTGGAAAAACTATCAATACATATGGAATACAAAAAAGATAAAGAAACTTTAGTAGCTCCTATTCCACATGTCTAATCTTCAACATTCCTTGAAATCTTCGTCACTTCCATGTACTCCAATGATCCTAAAGGTTTTAAGTTTAGCATCACCATTGTTGAAGATTCGTAGCTATAACAATGAGAAAGCATCGGTCTCAACCATTGTTATACAGTGTCATAGTATTATTACACAGTGTCAAAGTCCAATTGTATCACAACTTCAACAATAATACTATGGTGATATGTATAACTCCCCCTTAGTCAATACTCCATCTCACATGGAAACCACTTCCCCTTACACAATGATCCGAAAACCATATGTATTTGTAGTGTGAACTACATATTAATTCTCCCTCCTTCATTTGATGTGCAACATCCTTGAGTGTTGGTGACTTCAGGCACATCCATTTTACTAGAAGGGGCTTCCATTTTTACTTCTAAGCATGAACCATCTTTAGTTGTGTCGGAAGTACTTGGCATATTAGATTGCTTTGAGCATCCTTGAATAGAGAGCTTACCCAAGCGATGGTCAATTTCCAAGGCATCTCTTCTGAGACTAGCTTCAAGAGACCTACACGAAGAATGAACTTAAGAATTATCTTTGGGTTTGCAATCTCTTATTACACCAAGTAGAACATTGACATGGTGCTTCAACCGATTGAATCTATCAGCTTGGATTCTAACAAGATTTAGAATCAATTCACTCTCTTCATCTGAATCTCGTTCATTAATGGAGAGGCTCACATTTGAAGGGTAATCGGAAGTACACATGTCAGTGTTAGTCTGTCTCGTCCGTTTATCTATATTCGAGATTATATAAACTTTCTCTTTAATAGAGTTAGACAAGATAGAACTTTTATTTCTGGTAAAGCGTTTATCAGAGATAGTACTCTTGTCCATAGAGTCAGATCGCTACAAACACTGACTTGTAAGGTCTTGAACCTATTTGCCTGCTCTGATACCAATTAAAAAAGCAAGGGTCTAACAACACCACCCAATATTTCGCTTAGAAATCTGTATGAAATAACTCCGAATTACTTTCTAGAGAATCAACTAGACAGTCAGACTCAATCTAGGCAAAAGTATCTCAAGGAGTTAATATATCTCTCTTGTTTTGATTTACTCGAGCTAATAGAAAAGCGAGTCTTTAATCAAACACAAGGAATAACTTGGATGGTACCAAAGACCAATATCCAAGGATCAATCAATTTAAATCAAAACTCAAAGGTTGGATATTCTAATTGATGATCTACAACGCACAACCTGTATTATTTCAATTATAAAGATAAACAATATAATGTGGAAATAGAAATAACAAAGACACCAGAATTTTGTTAACGATAAAACCGCAAATGCAGAAAACCCCCGGAACCTAGTCCAGATTGAACACACACTGTATTAAGCCGCTATAAACACTAGCCTACTCCGATCTAACTTCGGACTGGACTGTAGTTGAACCCCAATCAATCTCCCACTGATCCAAGGTACATTTATGCTCCTACGCCTCTGATCCCAACAGGATACTGCGCATTTGATTCCTTTAGCTGATCTCACCCACAACTAAGAGTTGCTACGACCCAAAATCGCAGGCTTTGACAATAAACAAATCTGTCTCCCACAGACAAGTCTATCAAAGGATCAATTTGTCTCCCACAGATAAACCCTAAAGTTTTTGTTCCATCTTTTGATAATAATCAAGGTGACATGAATCAATTGATAATCCGGTCTTATATTCCTGAAGGACAACCTAGAGTTATCAATCACCTCACAACAATCTTAATCGTATGGTATCTAAACAAGATGTTGCGGAATCACAAACAATAAGACGAAGATGTTTGTGATTACCTTTTATATCTTTCCTATCGGATATATCAATCTCAAGCCAATCAATATGATTGTACTCGTACGATAGAAGATGCAAGATCAGATCACACAACTACGATAAAAGTAGTATCGGTCCATCTTCACAATCCCAATGAAGTCTTTAAGTCGTTAACCTGGTTTTAGAAGAAGAAAACCAAAGGCTAAAGGAGAATCGACTCTAGCACGCAAATTAGTATCACACGTAAGGTGTGTGGATTAGTTTTGCACAATACTAGATGTCTCCTTTATATAGTCTTTCAAATCAGGGTTTGCAATCAATGTTATCTTAGTAACAAAACATTCAATATTCACCGTTAGATGAAAACCTGATTTAGATTCAAGCTAATATTTCTCAACCGTTAGATCAAAAACTTAGCTTGTTACACACACTTGAAAATGCACGCTTCTAGGTTTGTTAACCGTACCCAAACATATGCACTTGTTGGTTCAACAATAGTTAACCAAAAGTTTATCCATATGAGCATTTCATATCAACCATGTTTTTCTTCACCATAACTAGTTCAAATGATTTCAAATGAACTAGTTAGAGAGTTGTTTCAATTGCAAGGAAATCTCATGTACTACACAAGACACAATTGAAGCAAAGATGATTTGATTATCTTGAATCGGTTCATGAACTTTTATAGCCAAGGTTTGCAAACTGCATTCCTTAGTATTTTTAAGTTTAAGTTCAGAAATCATCTTCAGATATATAACCTTCTCAAGTTCGCAAACTAGGTTCGCGGACTTAAGTTACCGGGCAGAGTTTACAAACTCCAGCAGAAATTCTCGGGTTTGAGAACTTCGCCGGTTTGCGGACTGGGTTCGCGGACTTAGCTTCACGCAAGTAGTTTGTCAATTCCAGCAGAAATTCTCAGGTTTGAGAACTTCGGCAGTTCGCGGACTGAGTTCGCGGGTTTGGCTCACGCCATTCTTCAGGTTTTCTTTATCAACAAAGTTCGCAAACTTTGGTTCAAGGAATAAGACTTATACATAAATGTGTTTCCACAACAATGCTTATGTCCACCATTGGTTATGTAATCTAAACTCTCATTTCAATCATTGAAATATTCTTAGAGGACGTTATATAGTTGTTACACTATTTCTCATCAGAGCAATTTTCAAAGTGATTGAAACATATCATGACTTTCGTCACTAGGTAAAGATAAACTTGGTTAAAGCGAAAAGCTTACCAACACATATTTCGAGATATAAATAGGAAAGGTATACTCGGCTCGAAATACCAAATGTATATAATCCAAGTATATATATATATATATATAGCATACGACTTCTTGTCTCAAAGAGTAGGAGATAGAATAGATAGACTTTTGAGTGACAGATAAGTTCAAGTCTTCACATACCTTTTTGTCGAGAAGTTCCACCGGTTCCTTGAGTAGTTCTTCTTCTTGTAGGATGCATCTCCATGAAGTCCTTGAGCTCAACTACACTTTCTATCCTAGTCCGAGACTTAGCTATAATAGACTAGAAATCAAGACTTATAGTTTTGATCACTAACATTGACAAACATGCTTGAGATAGCAACGCATGCGAGTTAGACCGAGCAATGCTCTAACACCTACCGCAAAATATACCCAAAGGTACGAGGCTGAGGTTTGTGGACTTTCAGCTGGTAACTCCCATGAGGGCCAAGGCACAGGTTCAGCTTACTAATCCACGAGTTTTCCTAAAATCGGTAGCCTGACGATGCAATTGGTGTGTGCACGTGTTTTTTTTTATAAATAAATAAAATGCTAAAAATAAACAAACTATGTATACAAGTCAAAAGAAATAAAGAAAAACTAACAAAAATAATATCTACGGTTTTCTCCTTTTTTGGCAAGTTCGACTTTCCAGTTTTAGCTTTGAGTCAATCCTGCACAACAAAAACAAAAATACCAAAGACGTAAAAAAGAACAAAAATATACAAAATACTAAAAATAAATATACAAAACCTAAAAATAAATAAACCTAAATACAAATCCGCGTCGGCGGCGCCAAAAAATGATGTAGTTTTTACAAGTGGTAAATATGGGATTCGATTCTCAGACTCTTATGAAGATTTAGGTTTAAGATTAATTAATAAAAATACTAAGGAAAATTGCTAAGATGATCAATAGGAGAAAACTTAGGATTAGGATTCCACCAAATGAATAATGTAAAATAATCATTCCTCTCTAAACAATATTCGTGATATAACTCGAGACAGTTTCGAACCCAATCTCCTGTCTCGGAAAATATTAAAGTTAAAATAAATAACAACTTATGTTATAAACCAAAACGGTATAACCTCCTTCGCTTATAAAAGATCGATAGACGAAAACTATCCAAAACAATTAATATGAAGCTAAATAGAAGAGAGATTAATTAAAACATTTAAATTCCAAAAGAATATTTATTCAAAGAATAGTAGAATTTCTTACATAATTTATTCACTTCCTCCTTAACTCCAGTGGAGAACTAATTTTCCTTTACAAAGATAAAAACAAAAGAAATATCTAAAACTAGAGTGGTGTCGTCTATTCCCCCGTAACTCGTCAACCTCCCTTTGTTTGACGCCTTATATAGGCTGTAACCAACACTATCTTCCTCTTTAAACTTTTTCATCCACATCACTCACCCAATAGAAATGCGCCGTGTGTTTGAAGTTACACAAAATCAACCAATTTAATTAAGTCCCTTCTCCAAGATTTGATACGCATTTGATCTCTTATTAACATTTCTCTTTTTCATATGGTAACAAATATATACGCCAAATCAAGTGGCTCCACGCACGGATATGCTTATGCACTACTCATGTATGCCAAAGTTTCTTTTTATACATGTACCGTTTGCACATGGTACCTCTTTCATCTGCTCGCGTATTACTCAAGGAAAGCATTACTTCATCCAAATATTTTATTAATTTAATTAACAGTGACCTTTGAGCTTCCCATAATTTGGTCTTACTATGAAATGTGAGGATATATATATTGTTGATTTGAATATTGAAGATGGAGTGTCCCTATATGTTCCTGGAGTGCCTCTAGCACTGGGGTGTAAATAGCACTGAGGTGCCCCTTAGTAATTGAGGTGTCCTTTATCCAAAGTGAGAGTCCGAATAGCAGGTGTTCTCTGGGTGTCAATAACTTTTTTTTTGTGGTGTCTCCAACATACTTCTAGGGGTGCAAATTCCACTTTTCGATCCCATTTCACCGCAAAAGCTTATTCCTCCAAGAACACCTAAAAACAATAAAATACCAAAATAAGTACAAAAATGGGTACTCACGGAATAGGAAATTGAGATCAAAATAGACACACAAATGCGTCTATCATTCTTAACTACATTCTAGTCCGAAATTAATTGGTAGTAGGCTAGTGTCTGTTGCGGCTTAATACAGTTTGGTGTTCAATCTAGACTAGGTCCCGGGGTTTTTCTGCATTTACGGTTTCCTCGTTAACAAAATCTTGTTGTGTCATTTACTTTTGTTTTCCGCAATTATAATTGTTTTTATTATAATTTAAAGTAAATTACACAAACGTTAATTCTGTCTTACTTGATAACAATCCTATAGAGTTTGGTTAAGTCCGAACCTATTATCAAGTAATCACGTTTTGATTGTTGTATTGTCTCGATCTCGTATCCATAGACGATCGCACAAAGTGTGAATGCCGATTCGTTGTATTGTCTCGACTCAGTCCATAGACAATCACTTTCGTTAAAAGGACTTATAGGTGGAAAAGTTTTAGATTGACCCTCGCCTTTTCAATTAGCTTCAAATTATTTTCAAGTGATTGAATGATCAATACAAACTTTTCAACAAATGATTGTATCACACAAATCATGTATATGTTTCAAGGTAATTTACACATGATCATCTTTTGACATAGTATTTAGTTTCCAACAAATAGATTGTTTTCAACTAAACTCGTCAAGAATAATGATGATCATAGTTAAAGCAAAAGCTTCCAACACATATTTCGAGAAATAGATAAGCGAGATAAACTTGGCTCGAAATATCAAACGTGTATAATATGAAAGTCTATATAGCTATACGACTTGGTCTCTTTAGAAGATAGAATAGAATAGACTTCTGAGTGATAGATAAGTTTTAGTCTCCACATACCTTTTGTTGATGAAGTTTCTCCAAGCTCTTCACTAGATCTTCGTCTTCAATTGGTGAACGTCATGAAGTTTAAAGCAAGTATTTAATTTTGATCAACTAAACTTGACAAACAAGCTTGAGATAATAATGCTTGCCAGTTCGACCGAGCAGTGCGCTACACCAAATCAAGATTTTTGCAACGTTCAGGTTTTAGGGTTTGCAACGTATATATGCGTGGCATACATTTATACGTTGTTGAGATCCAAACTTACGTGGCACTATATCCGAATTACTATAAAAAATAAAGAAACTAGGACATGCTTGCGTATATTGATATAGTTGAGGTCTTAAACGTCTTTTGGAATCCTATTATTATTATCTATTTCCCTACTATTTTCTTTTTCATTTGTCTTATTTTCTTCTTAAGCTAACCCCTATGGTCTTCTAATCTAGCAGCTAGATTGTCCATTCACGTCAGCTAGGACAATCTCCTAAGTCTTATGGTATTTCTAATCTAACAGCGAAACGCTGAATCACGCTGAACGCTGAACCAAACAACGTCACATGATTTTATTTTCCAAACAACTAATCATTACCATTTTTCTCTCATACTTTTTCCTCTCTCTCTCCCTATTTTTCCTCTCTCTCCATCACGTTCTCCCTCTTTTTTCTTTTTCTCTCCCTTTTTTTTCCTCTCTCTCCGTCACATTCTTTCTAAACATTTAATAAAAAATATAGAGCGTGTTAAAACTACTTTTTGAGCGCAGAACAGTTTAGCGTTTCAATCTCAATGCTAGTTGAACTGCGAGCAAATGTTAGGAGAGTGAAATAGACAAAAGTAGTGTTAACTTTTTCCCTCCATTTTTTCCTTGATTTGCAACACTTTTTGGCCAATCTAGTCCATAGGGATTATCCTTATCTCTATCCTCGAGTTCTCCTCCTCCCGTTTCTTTTCCCTTCTAAACCTAAACCTAAATCTCCAAAATCAAACCCACGATTTCAGAAATTCATTTCTCCTAATCCGAATCAAATCTCATAAATCAAATCAAACTCAAACTTTGAATCACTCAAACTGGAGGCTGCGGCTGTGTCTCAACTCAGAGAAAATGGGATTGTGAAATGAGATGACACAGAGAAGGGGATCTGTGGGTTATAATCAAAGCAGATGAGAAGAATCGATGGTGGTATTAATTCCGGAGTTGTAGTCAGATTTAATCCTGGATCAAAACCAATCAAGACAGGGAAGATGGAAGGATAATTCGAATCTGAGACGGAAGTGGATTCTGGGTTTGTGTTTCTCAGAGGTGGTGACGGAAATGAAGATTGAAGTCCAGATTCAATGGGGTTTGAGCTCAAATTGAAGTTATGATGCTGTTGAAGTCGATGGGGTTTAGGTTGATTTGGCTGTTAGTGTTGTTGATTGAGAAGAAACAGAAACTAGGGTTGCTGTGGTGATTGAGATGAATTTCAAAGGGATTGGGAAAATGGGTTTGATGGATTTTGGGTTCTTGGTTGTGAACTGTTGATGGGGATGATAGAACTGCTGATGGTGAAAGCTAAAGAAGAATTAGGGAAAGGTCATCCAATTTAGATGATTGAATGGTTTATCTGTGTTGGCTTGTTGTTAGAAATTGCAGGGAAGAAGAATTGTTTGCAGTGAAGGCACTAGTGGTGGCTGAATGGCGGAAATTGAAGTGAGATTTACAGAGATGGAGATGGATGTGATGTTCCAGAAATTGTATGGGTTACTAAAGCTGAATTGTGAAGGGTGATGCAACTGTAAGTTATAGATAATGGCTCAGGATGTGGTGACGGCTGAAGATTGTCTGATGAATTGTTGCTGCCAGTGACTGTTAGAAGCAAGTTCGAGTCAGATGCTATGGGTTGTTGCAGGGGACAAGAAATTGGTGCTGCTGAGTATAAGAAGTTGTAGGCATGAACTGATTGTTGAGTTTGTGTTGCTGCCTAAGAGAAGTTGTACATGTTCAATTTCAACGTGGTAGTAACCAAAACGAAGAAACTTGAGAAGCTTTGTCATGCTGAATCCTAGTAGCAGAGGTAATTAATCTCATGTTTTGTGTCTTCTGTTAAGCATGTGCTGTGTACATTAGCTTGATTTCTCATGTTGTCATCTGAAGTAGCTATTCTGCTTGTCATTACTGGGTATATCAGCCTCATTTCTCATGTTGTTACAGGTTATTAACCCCAAAAACAAAGTTTTTGAGCATTTCAGCGTGGTTGGGGTTGTGGGACATGCCAAAACTCATTCTTGTATCTTGAACCTCGTCGGTGTGCATTTTGCAGGTCACTCAATTGCTTGACAGGGTAATGTTTATGTAAAGAGAAAATCCAGCAGAACTGTAGATATCTTGATGAAATGAGTTCCAGGTTTTCTGTTACAAACCAATACAGAAAAACTAGGATATATATCTCTTTCCAGACAAACTATCGAATTGTGATCGTTTCTCTCAATCATAAGTTTTAGTTATAACTTACTAATTAGTTTACTTTCAAAATACTGTTTCATAGCTTCTTAATGTCAAAGACATTGTTACTGTAACATCAATTTTGTTGTGAAACCACATGGACTCGCTAACTCTCTTTGTGTCTGTGGCTATCTATCTATTTTAACCATTCCAGGCTTGCATTGCAGATTAAAACCTTCCTTCGTGAAGATCCTCTTCCATTTTCTGCTGGTCAGTTGGAAGGGATGGCATCACTGATAAACATGCATATAAAAGTAGCAAGAAGACGCAGGAACAACAATCTTAAGGTATTGGTTGATAGAATATATGAGGAGGCATCCCAAGCAAAAGATGTTCCGTGCTTTAATTCTTAAGTTTATTAAAAACCAGATTGCAGGTTTACTTTTGGTTGAGGTAAAGATTTTATTTCCTTTCGAAAAGGCACATGATCATGTTCTATATATGGTTTCTCCTGCTTCTAGTTTTTTCTTGAGCAACCTGTTACTACTGTATGACTAAAGTTATGAACAATCTTCAAACCGTACAGGTTGGGATGCAAGCTTCTGCAGTTGTGTATATTGGGAAACAAATAGGAGATGAAATAGAAGTTAGGGTAGAAAAACCCCAAATGTCTTAGAAAGTTGTACCCCTTGTTCTCAACTTCAACACAGCACTGGTTTACGTCTTCCCTAATTGCTCATTCAATTGGTGTACGTCTTCCCTAATTGCTCATTCGAAATGGGTAAGAGAAATATCCTCAGATGCCCCATCTTTGTAGATTAGTTCGTGGGTAGTCCATGCTTAACAAACCATTTCGTTGTAAACTAATGCACGGCTGCTCAAGATGCTATGAACTGAAAGATAATGTCACTTTTTTTTCCTTCGATAAACCCTGCTAAAGAAAACTATAAAAGTCTAAATATAATTACTAAATTTTGTTTTCTATTTCTTTCTGGCAGTTGCTGAGGAACCTTAACTATAGTCTTACAGCATTAGCAGCACTGAAATGTGGAGCTTTGCTATAATAGCCGAAAAGGCAGTAAAGATCCCTGACTTCTGTTTGCTGGCTGACCCACCATATATCTACTTATGTAAGATCGCATGCCAATTCAAGCATTTCTTATGATCTGTCAAATTTTTTTCCTACTTTTTGGGTTAGCTGTATAATATGTATCCAGGTAGGGTATGTCAGTGACATTTTCCTTCAGTTTCTATTTTCTACAGTCATAATGAAAGGAAAAAGCATAGAACTTCGTAGAGATATATTTGAACACTGCAGTTCAAACTGAAAATGACTACTGCAAGTAACATGCTTCCTTGTTGGATGTACCTATTTTATATGATACTAATATACCATCTTAATTTCACAGATGCAATTCATGTATTCAATCATTGGCAGTTACTATCTTCCCAAACTAGTGTACACATGCATCTTGAATTCTTTCTTCGCTACTCCGTGGTGACTACTTACTAACATTGCTTAATACTCCCTTCTTTTCCATAACACATCCAATTTCTATTGTTTTCTAATCAAGTTCTGTATGGTGTGCAGACGCCTTGTGTTCTTTTTCTCTATTCCTTTTAAGAGCAATTGCAGCAGCACGTTGGTGTTCATGCAAGCGTGCTGGAAGCTTGAGCAATCTCTCCAAAGTTTAACAGGTAACTTGTAGTTTTTTATAAGATCCATTTCAAGTCTTTCTTTTTTGTGACGGGTTGTGTTTAGTATCTAGAGAGTAAGCTTTCCATTCGTGTAAAAGATATAACATAATAGTCACGTGCTTATGCATGGTACCATTGGTTGTGATTTGTGAATTGGTATCATGTGAAATATATTAGGTTCCCATAGACCCGAAGGAGAGAAATCGAGAATCTTGCTTACCCTCTCATATCTAACCCATGCTACATAATTTCAAAGACTATAGATGTCATGGTTTCTTTTCATACTGGTCAGATGTACCATGACCAAGGAAATAGCACTGGAGTCTCAATCATCCTTTTTGCTTGGGACAGTTCACCAGTTGAGAGTCAAGGTTAAAATATTTAATCTAGGATGATTTGATGCATCAACTAATGGACTGATATATCTAACGTGACAAATTTTGATAGCTTGTAGTTATGTTGTTCTTTTTTGTCTCGTCTCCTCCCTTTGTTTTCCTTCTGTTCATTTCAGTTGAAATGAAAAGAAAAACAAAACAAAAAGTGTGGATATGACACCGCACATGAGATAAAACATATAAGGCAAAGATAGTTCACTGTTACTTCTGTTATGCTTGCATTCTGACTTCATTTTAAATTCCGTGCTTGTAATTTTGCTTCGATGGCATATTACTGTAAATTTCAGGTGGCAGGAGTGAACAGTTTACTTCTTGGATGTCTTCCGCGTCTCCAAGCATCGATCTCGCATCACGTTGTTCAACTGCTTGCTCATCCTGCTACTGCTTGAGAAGGCTGCAAAGACGTAGTTTACGAAGCTAGTAATGTTAAGGATGGATTGGTTCATTACATCATTCATGTCCATTCTACCAAGTGCAGAAAAAGAACGAGGTCATGCTCTAATTAATACCTTGTTCAGAATGGAATTCATAACGTTGTAAGATGAATGATTGTCTTATCAGGTCAGGGATTAATATTATTTGTAATACTGGAATTTCATAAATTCATTACAAATTCTGTAATCTATTTTTTCTTTGATTCTGGTAATATATTTTGCAACGTATATATATGTTGGTTAAATTAATAAGTTGCATTAATTTTAATTAAAGCAACGGATGAAGCAACGTATGAAACAAACATAAGCGTTGATATACATTGCCAAAAATTTGTGACGCTGCATGGGCAACGTACATAAGCGTTGCTTAGATTGTTAGCCACGGAAATAAACGTGGTAAATTCGGGATTTTTGGTGTAGTGGTATGCTCTAACAGTGTTTTTCATCTTTTTAGCATAAATCAAATGCAGAAAAGCTACTCTTAATATCAACCATACAAATATTTTAGATAAATACCATTGACCAAGTCAAATGCTATTTTATGTAGCGTTAAACACTGTTTTCATTAGCGTTTCCATGATTCCATTATAAGACTTGAGCTTTCATCATGCACAATTCCAAATACTGAGCTTGGAGGATGAACTTCTTCCACCAGAAGACTTGATGTAAACACTTTTTACTCGTTTCCTGCACAAACCAGGGTGCTAACGGGGGTACCAAATTAACATATAGGACAAAATAGCCTTTGTGTTGGTACACCTAGCAATTTGGTACCCCATTAGCAGCAATTTGGAGGACCACAGTAATCGCAATCTTTGCGTATTCAGAGTGCACAATCTTTGCGCAATCATGGTGCGCAATCATTGCGTTTCAATTTTTATTGAAGTTTTTATTCATGGCGCCTGGTTATAGATTAGGGTTTGTGCGTAAGAATATATTTCCTACAACCTACGCTTATTTTGAAGGTGCTTTCAGAGATCTTCATGATGGTTTTGTTAGGGTTCTGTTTATCGAAGAGGATTTCAGAATCCTGTTGCGCAATGATTGCGCTCGTAATGATTTTGTCAAGATAAAGAGTTTCAAAGTGAATGATTATATGTCCGAAGTTTATGCTTTGATGATCAATCAATTTAGGGTTTTTACTGAGAATGTTGTCTTTAAAAATTTAAAAAGTCTGGTAACATGAAGTTAACAGTCCTAACGCGATCATGGTGCGCAATCATTAAGCAGCGTGAGTGATGTGATTTGTAGATAGTGGTAAAAGTAGTTCAATTCTCAAACTTGTGAAGGATATTAATTAGACTTAAATTCTAATATTAAAATAGAAAACTCACTAAAAATTATAACAAACTCAATCAAAGTTGATATCAATATTAAAAGAACACTAAGGCTAAGATTCCACTATTTTCCAAATTCAAAGTGATTTAATCCAATATTTATATTCATGCAATTTTTTCGTTCAATTTGATTCTAAACTATTGCAACAAGTAGATTCTCAAAATAACAAGTGTAAATCCGAAGCATAGAACATCAAAAATCTAGGTCCAAGCATGCTCTATCAAAAGAAATAACAATTGCTTAGCAAGAATCATTCAAACAATTTTCACTCAAGGCAAAACAATCATAAAAATAATTGCGATAAATAAATAAATAAGAATATACCACTTTTTGTTGGAAAAATAGCTTCCTCTATCGCCTCAGCAATGGGGTTTAGCTCCTCATATTAATCACTTGCTCAAAATACATGTTTGTTGCTCAAAAGTTGATTAAAAGAGTGAAAGGTGTAAAGCAGCTGATTTGCAACAACGTAAAAGTGTTACAGATCTCTGGTACAAAGAGGAACAATGATTAATTGCTGTATATAAACGTTACTTATCTTCTGCTGTTGAACAACGACACTGTTCTGCGACTGTTTTTCGTGCGTCAATGTTCTTCGCGTTCTTGAGCTGTGCAGCAGCAGCAGCAGAAACAAAGTTTGATAAAACTCTTATTTCTTCTTCTCTGGATCTCCTCAAACTCTCGACACCCCTTCTATATGACCCAAAAAATCTATTTATATCAAAAATACCGATCAAGTCTCTCCCAAATCTTCCAAAATCTCTTCCCCTCTCTTCACGGCAAAGTTGCGGCAATTTCTTGTTTTAGAATTTCTACGCGTTTCTGAACTTTCCTTTTTATTCTAAACTCTACCTTAGATAGATACAAATCTTTGGGAAGGTTTATAGCTCTTTAATCTATCTAAAATTCCCTAAAACAGGTCACACACGTGACTTTCCATATATTTCTGTTGTGATAAAAATCCGTCGATTGAGCCCAGTCTAATCGATTTCAACACCCATATCAGATTCCTAGACCCATAAGGAGTCTATCCTATGAAAATCAGAGGTTTAATCGACCTCAAACTCCTCCAAATCAAGAACCCTAATCTGTTCTTCACTGCCACAAATTTTCCCGCCAAAACTGATAATTCAAATATAGAAGATGGTCGCCCCTATCTAGAGTAGGGGTGCGATTAGCAACTGCCTGAAAATGGGAAGCCCCTTAGTAATTAGATTACCCCTTATCCAAAGTGAGGGTCCGAATAGCAAATGTCCTCCCATGAACGCAAAAAACACTTTTCGAGCCAATTTCGCCGCAAAATCTTATTTTTCCGAAAGCACCTACAAAGACATAAAAATGTGTCTATCAAATACCCCCAAACCTATTATTTGCTAGTCCTCGAGCAAAAATAAAATCCTAACTCACTGTCGCAGGCATCGTCGATTGCATTTAGCGTATGCAATAAGCCTTTAAACCCCTAGGTGTCCTTAGTGGCGGAGTGTTGTCTCCGGAGGGCTTACCAAAGGCATACCCACAAAACCTTTATACTCCATACCCTAGCTATCTACACAGAACCTTGGAAGGCACTAAAGAATCTCCTTGGTTGGCATACTTATTGACTACAGGAGGAAGTACCCTGATGCGAAATTCCAATTGCTGTACACGAGTTCACACTCAAG
Organism: Papaver somniferum; assembly: GCF_003573695.1. NCBI lineage: Eukaryota > Viridiplantae > Streptophyta > Magnoliopsida > Ranunculales > Papaveraceae > Papaver > Papaver somniferum. The sequence continues at coordinate 149,519,448 of NC_039365.1, read as the reverse complement.
CATACTAAAATTTATATGAAGTGACAGAGCTCTACTCAGATAGTCGCACTATGGACATCAATATCCGGAGTCAAAACTAATCACATGGATAGATCAAGAAGATGGATATAGAAAAACATAGATGGTTTTGATGTTTACTAGGTGAACGGTGTTTCTCATATCTGTCTGAAGGCCTCCGCTAAAATGAACCTATTCTAATGGACTGAGATACTAGTCTGACTAATATCAACTCACTGGCATATACAAGGGAACCAGTGATTGATAATCCTAACTCTAGGTCAACTCAACTGGCATATACAAGGGTTCCAGTGGTTGACTTTATTGAATTTATTCCAGTTGGTCTGATGGTCTGGTCTCAGTTTCTCTTTTTTTTTTCATTTTTTTTTGTATCTCAATCACTCTAATTCACCCTAGCACTGGTAACAACTTGAATAGTGAGCCACACCTAATCACTTAGAGAAACATAATTTAAAAACAAAACAAAATAAAAACAGAAGTGAAAAGGACTCAACGAGATATGGTGAAACTATCATGTTATTTCTAACACCTGAGCTCTGTGCTTTTATGAATAGACTCTTTAGATGTTGCCATCTAGTCAGATTGGTTCCTCAACTCCTACAACCAAAATGCTTCCATCCACTTAGATTGGTTAGTGTCATCCTTAATAGGCATAAATGTCTAGGCTCTGGAGTTTATTTATTGCAACGAAAAGGTAACAAAAAGTTCTACCCCACCCCCAAACTTAAATATAACATTGTCCTCAATGTTTCTAATTAAAGAACAGTACCAAAAATATAAGTAACATGAGGAAATAGTAAAGAGAGAAGTCGGAAAGATAGTACCTGGGTGAAGTGTAACCAAAAAACTACAAAAATATTATACAACATACAAAATCGCCTCGATGGTCAATCAAGGTAAACAGGGTCCTCTAGAGGGACCTCCTCAACATCATCTGTAGGAAAAGGTTCTAAAAAGGGCTTCAATCGCTGACCGTTAACCTTCGAAGAACTACTACCATCTGGTGTCTCAATCTCAACAGCTCTATGAGGAAAAACAGTACGGACCACAAAAGGACCGGTCCACCGAGAGTGCAACTTCCCGGGGAATAGATGCAAACGAGTGTCATACAGAAGAACTTTTTGACCTGGAGAAAATGACTTTCCTAAAATATTCCTATCATGCACAAGTTTCATTTTGTTCTTATACTCCTTAGCACTATCGTACGCATCTCTACGAATCTCGTCCAACTCATTGAGATGGAGCTTTCTTTGAACTTCTGCCTTGTCAAGTGAAAAGTTTAAGTTCTTAATAGCCCAATAGGATCGATGCTCTAACTCAACAGGAAGGTGACATGCCTTGCCAAACACTAAACGATAAGGTGACATTCCAATGGGTGTCTTAAACGCAGTACGGTAAGCCCATAAGGCATCAGTAAGCCTCGACGACCAGTCTTTCCTGTTTGGATTAACTGTTTTCTCTAGAATACGTTTAATTTCCCTATTGGAAAACTCTACCTGACCACTATTCTGAGGGTGATATGGGGTTACCACTTTATGGGTAATACCGTATTGTTTCATTAAAAGAGAAAACGGTCTATTACAAAAGTGTGAACCTCCATCACTAATTATAGCTCGTGGCGTACCAAAACGTGTAAGTATATTCTCTTTCAAAAACTAGACTACGACCCTGTGGTCATTCTTTTTACATGGAACCGTCTCAACCCACTTAGACACATAGTCTACAGCGACAAGTATGTAAAGATCACCAAACGAAATAGGAAATGGACCCATAAAATCAATGCCCCACACATCAAAGACCTCAATCACTAAAATAGGGTTCAAAGGCATCATATTTCTACGGGAAATGGTTCCTAACTTCTGGCAACGCTCACAAGAAACACAATGACTATGGGAATCTTTAAACAACGAATGCCAGTAAAATCCACACTGCAAAATCTTAGCAGCAGTCTTCTTAGCACTAAAATGACCCCCACATGCATGTCCATGACAAAATGAGATAATACTAGACTGGTCACTCTCAGATACACAACTCCTAATAATCTGGTCCGGACAATACTTAAACAGATAAGGGTCGTCCCAAAAGAAATGCTTAACCTCGGCTAAAAACCTAGAACGATCTTGCTTACCCCAATGTTGAGGCATTCGACCAGTAACAAGATAATTCACTATATTTGCATACCAAGGTGATTGGGAAACAGAGAACAATTGTTCATCAGGAAAACTGTCCCTTATAGGATGGGAATTATTAGGGGAACTAACAAACTAGCCTAGACAAGTGGTCTGCTACTACATTCTATGCACCCCTTTTGTCTCTAATGTCTGGACAAAATTCTTGTAACAAAAGGATCCATTTAATCAATCTAGGTTTGGTATCCTTCTTAGACAAAAGGTATTTAAAAGCAGCATGATCAGTATAGATTACGACCTTAGAACCTAATAAATAGGATCTAAACTTATCCAAGGCAAACACGATGGCTAGCAATTCCTTCTCGGTAGTTGTATAGTTCATTTGGGCATCATTCAGAGTTTTGCTAGCATAGTAAATCACATGGAGTAATTTGTTTTCTCGCTGACCTAGCACAACGCCTATAGCATAATCTGAAGCATCACACATAATTTCTAAGGGTAGGTTCCAGTTAGGTGCCTGGACTATCGGGGCAGTAGTGAGTAAAGTTTTAAGCTTCTCAAAAGCCTCTAAACAAGCATCATCAAAGACAAACTTAACATCTTTAGCAAGCAAATTGCAAAGAGGTCTAGAAATCAAGCTAAAATCCTTAATGAATCGACGGTAAAAACCTGCATGCCCTAGGAATGACCTAATATCTTTTACGGTTTTTGGGACCTGTAAAGTCTTAATAAGGTCAACTTTGGCTTTGTCTACCTCTATACCCTTTGAAGAGACGATGTGCCCTAACACAATTCCTGATTTAACCATGAAATGGCATTTTTCACAATTAAGCACTAAATTTTCTTCCTTACACCTAGTCAACACTAATGTCAAATGATGCAAGCACTCATCGAAAGATGAACCAAACAACGAAAAATCATCCATAAAGACCTCTAAGAACCGTTCTACCATATCAGAAAATATGCTCATCATACAACGCTGAAAAGTTGCAGGAGCATTACATAGCCCGAAAGGCATGCGTCTATACGCAAAGGTACCAAAGGGACAGGTAAAAGTGGTTTTCTCTTGGTCTTCTGGGGCAATAACGATCTGATTATAACCGGAGTAGCCATCTAAGAAGCAATAGTGACTATGTCCAGCTAATCGCTCTAGCATTTGGTCGATAAAAGGAAGGGGAAAGTGATCCTTCCTTGTGACCTTGTTCAATTTCCTATAGTCAATACACACACGCCATCCCGTGGTCACTCGGGTTGGGATTAATTAATTATTATCATTCTGGACTACAGTGATACCTGATTTCTTGGGGACAACCTGAACAGGGCTGACCCACTTACTGTCTGAAATTGGGTAAATAATACCCGCATCTAACAACTTAAGCACCTCTTTTCGAACTACCTCTTTCATGTTAGGGTTCAGTCGACGTTGCATCTCCCTAGAAGGTTTGGAGTCTTCCTCTAAATGAATCTGATGCATACACACAGTAGGACTTATACCCTTAATGTCTGCTATAGTCCACCCTAAAGCTTCCTTATTGTCTTGAAGTACATTTACTAGCCTACTTTCCTGATCACTATCCAAATCGGAAGCTACAATCACAGGTAAAGTCTCAGATGGGCCTAAAAACACATACTTTAGAGTATCGGGTAGTGGTTTAAGGTCCAACTTTGGGGGCTCTTCTAAAGAAGGAATTAGGGTAGTCTCAGAAACTGGTAACGGTTCGAACCTAGCTTTCCATCTATCAGTGTCTAACACAGGGGTAGAATCTAATAGAGCATTCACCTGTTCAATAGTGCTATCGTCGTCAAAATCTAAACCAAAATGGGATAGACAACTTTCTAATGGGTCTTCAGACAAATGTTTGGTAATGACTCCTGAACTAAGGCTTCTATCATGTTCACCTCTCAACACATGTGTCATCTAGCTCATGAGGTTGCTTACTGACATTAAAAATGTTCATCTCCATAGTCATATTACCAAAAGATAAACTCATCACACCATTTCGACAGTTAATGATCGCATTAGACGTAGCTAAAAATGGGCGACCTAAAATCACAGGTATCTGGTTCTCTGGGTCAGGGACAGGTTGGGTATCTAGGACCACGAAATCCACTGGATAAATAAACTTGTCGACCTCAATAAGAACATCCTCGATAACACCTCGAGGGATTTTAACAGACCTATCAGCTAACTGCAGTGTCATCTGAGTAGGTTTTTCATCACAAGTCCTAGCTGTAAGTATACATGGAATGGCAGTAAGTTCACACTGGCTCCTAAGTCAAGTAAAGCTTTTTCTACCCGGAAGTTACCTATTGTGCAAGCAATGGTAGGAGAACCTGGGTCTTTGTACTTTGGAGTTGTGGTGTTCTGAATGATTGAACTTACGTGACTAGCTAAAAAGGCTTTCTTATGGACGCTAAGTTTTCGCTTTCGCGTACACATATCCTTAAGGAACTTGGCATAAGCAGGAATTTGCCTAATTGCATCTAATAAGGAAGGTTTATGGTAACTTGCTTAAAAACCTCCACTATGTCATTAAAGTTCGATTCCTTCTTTGTTGGTACTAATAGCTGAGGAAATGGGGCTCTAGGCCTAAAATCAGACCTTTCAGGAACCGAATTCACATCATCAGAAACTTTATCAGTCTCTCAGCTACTGGTCCTGAGAGGTGAGATCCTGAGGGGTGAACTACAGTATGTTCACTATCGGGCATGGTTACCTTATTGTCTACAACTCTACCACTTCTAAGGGTTCTAACAACATTCAATTGATTCGATGGTTTTGCACCTAATTCATGAACTCCTCTAGGGTTGGGTTGTGTTTGACTAGGAAACTTACCTTTTTCTCTCAAAGAATCACTTATCAGACCAACCTGGGTTTTTAACTCGGAAATAGCCTGACTATTTTCTTGTCCTATCCTGTTACTAGCTTGTAGACTCTGTTCTACGGATAACTGAAATTTTGCAGTTTGCTGAGTTAACAAGGCGAGAGATTCCTCTAAACTTAGGATTTTCTTATCTGACTGATTCTGAAACTGAGCTAGTCCTGAAGGATTCTTAGTATAGCCAAAACCTGGGGGAGCATTAGAATTACTAAACTGACCTTGACTTTGGCCCTTAGACCACGAAAGGTTCGGATGGTTTCTCCAACCAGGATTATAGGTTTCTGAATATGGGTCAATCTTTTGACGGTTATCAAATCTAGTGTTATTATAAAGAGCATTGGCTGCTCTTCAATATTCTGGCCTTCCCAAAAAGGCTCCACTCTACCACTAGTCTGGCCCACTTCTAAGGCTTCTAACCTTTTTGCTATAGCAGCAATTTTGGCATCTGATTCATAGCCTCCTTCTACCCTATTAACGTTTCCTCTACTAAAAGAATTGTTTTCTGGGGTGCCCTACTATTTTCCCATTGCTGGGTTTTTTCGGCGATTTCATTAAAAAATTCCATCGCCGCATCAACAGTTTGGTTTTCAAATCCACCAGTGCATAGAGACTCAACCATGGTCGTTGTGGAATAATCTAAACCCTCATAAAGGATCTGAACTAGCCTAACCTTTTCTAAACCATGATGAGGACACTGGGATAATAAATCATTGAACCTTTCCAAATACCTATATAAAGATTCTCCCTCTTGTTGTGAAAATGTGCATATTTGCGTCCTAATAGACGATGTTTTGTGCCTAGGGAAAAACTTATTGAAAAAGGCAGATGTAAGTTGTTCATATGTCTCAATTGACTCGGAGTCCAAACTATACAGCCACGACTTGGCCTTATCTTTCAGGGAAAATGGGAATAACCTAAGTTTCAAAGCATCATCATCTAAGCCTCTAATTCTTAGAGTACTACAAATTTCCTCAAAATCCCTAACATGGTAATAAGGGTTTTCATTTTCTTTCCCTAAAAAGATTGGGAGCATCTGTAAGGTCCCAGGTTTCAGTTCATAGGGTGCCTCCGTTTCAGCTAACTTAATACACGAAGGACGAGTAGTCCTAGTTGGATTCAACAAAGCTTTCAAAGTTGCCATTTCTGGCGCTATCGGAGCAACAGGATTCTCTCCTCAGTCAAAGGACGTTCAAAAACAGACTCTTCAAAAGTCGGACTTTCTAGATTAAGGTAATCGAGACGCTTCGAACTACTAGGTTTCTCTTTAACAAATCTACCTAGTGCGTCTCTTTTACGTTCAGGCATACAATAGAATTTTCTAAATTGGAAGGGTAAGCAAACACAGATCAAGGCCGACTCAACCAAATCAAACCTATTGATTTCTAGCAAACAAAAAGCATGATGGCTCCACTTAGATTGTTTCTAGACCAGCTTCTAATCCTTCGAACGGGAATTCGTTACAATTTAAGCAAACCCCTCTGGAATCAATCCGAGTTAACGTAAGTTGAATAGAGGCGAGGGAAGCTCGGTGGAGCTTTGATACCCAAGGCCTCACCGGTATTACAAGGCGGCGCAGTCACGCATTCAACTTACAGAAACCGTCAAGAACTTCGAAGTATGCTTAAAAGAGTAACCAATATTTTTCGAATGACTTTCCTGTTAAGCTCGTTACCCTATCGGTCTCGTTCTAGTCAAAATTTTAGGCTTAGGTTCGCGTAGGTTACGTGTTCCTAAAGCGGGCAAGAAGAGAACGGTGATGAAATCCGAACCCTTATCTTGTATGGCCAGGCCTTGCCCTTTACTAGAAAAATAAATGTCCGTATTCAGTCCTCAACATATATGCATACGAAGGAGTCCAGTAACTCGCTGACAGGGGATTCGCGAGTGTTTAGAATCTTACCTCCCGTTCCAGACGGGGGATGAATCGGTTGTAGTCGACTCGGGCCACTGACTCCGATGTCTAGTGTACGAACCCAAGGTGCAGAGACAATATCGTAATTGTCCTCCTTCTCTGCAAACAGTTTATATTTAAAGTACCCTTCCGTAGGGTAATAAAAAAAATAATGTCCCAAAGTCCAAAAGTCCAAAAAAATAAAAAAATTACAAAAATAATAAACCCTAATACAGTTTTTTTTTTAAAAAAATAAACAAACCCTAAACTAAAATTGTCTAAAATAAAATTGTCTTCTTTTCTCTGTTCTTTTTGCTTTAATCTTTAGCTCCAAGTCTTTATGAAATCACCAAACTCTTTGGCTCAATTTTCTTTATGATCCAGAACCTGTAGACACAAGATAAATACCCCAAAACATAAAAAAGGACAAAAATAAAAATAAAAAAAATAAAAATAAATCTAAAACCCTAAAAACAAGTTCGCGTCGGCGGCGCCAAAAATTGATGTGATTTGTAGATAGTGGTAAAAGTGGTTCGATTCTCAGACTTGTGAAGAATATTAATTAGACTTAAATTCTAATATTAAAATAGAAAACTCACTAAAAATTATAGCAAACTCAATCAAAGTTGATATCAATATTAAAAGAACACTAAGACTAAGATTCCACTATTTTCCAAATTCAAAGTGATTTAATCCAATATTTATATTCATGCAATTTTTTCGTTCAATTTGATTCTAAACTATTGCAACAAGTATATTCTCAAAATAACAAGTGTAAATCCGAAGCATAGAACATCAAAAATCTAGGTCCAAGCATGCTCTATCAAAAGAAATAACAATTGCTTAGCAAGAATCATTCAAACAATTTTCACTCAAGGAAAAACAATCATAAAAATAATTGCGATAAATAAATAAGAATATACCACTTTTTGTTGGAAAATAGCTTCCTCTATCGCCTCAGCAATGGGGTTTAGCTCCTCATATTAATCACTTGCTCCAAATACATGTTTGTTGCTCAAAAGTTGATTAAAAGAGTGAAAGGTGTAAAGCAGCTGATTTGCAACAGCGTAAGTGTTACAGATCTCTGGTACAAAGAGGAACAATGATTAACTGCTGTATATAAACGTTACTTATCTTCTGTTGTTGAACAACGACACTGTTCTACGACTGTTTTTCGTGCGTCAATGTTCTTCGCGTTCTTGAGTTGTGCAGCAGCAGCAGCAGCAGAAACAGAGTTTGATAAAACTCTGATTTCTTCTTCTCTGGCTCTCCTCAAACTCTCGACACCCCTTCTATATGACCCAAAAAATCTATTTATATCAAAAATACCGATCAAGTCTCTCCCAAATCTTCCAAAATCTCTTCCCCTCTCTTCACGGCAAAGTTGCGGCAATTTCTTGTTTTAGAATTTCTACGCGTTTCTGAACTTTCCTTTTTATTCTAAACTCTTCCTTAGATAGATACAAATCTTTGGGAAGGTTTATAGCACTTTAATCTCTCTAAAATTCCCTAAAACAGGTCACACACGTGATTTTCCATATATTTCTGTTGTGATAAAAATCCGTCGATTGAGCCTTGTCTAATCGATTTCAACACCCATATCAGATTCCTATACCCATAAGGAGTCTATCCTATGAAAATCAGAGGTTTAATCGACCTCAAACTCCTCCAAATCAAGAACCATAATCTGTTATTCACTGCCACAAATTTTCCCGCCAAAACTGATAATTCAAATGTAGAAGATGGTCGCCCCTATCCAGAGTAGGGGTGCGATTAGCAGCTGCCTGGAAATGGGAAGCCCCTTAGTAATTAGGTTATCCCTTATCCAAAGTGAGGGTCCGAATAGCAAATGTCCTCCCATGAACGCAAAAAACACTTTTCGAGCCAATTTCGCCGCAAAATCTTATTTTTCCGAAAACACCTACAAATACATAAAAAGCCAAAATAAATACAAAATCGAGCACTAGCAATATATACAATTGAGATTATATCAGACACAAAAATGTGTCTATCAGTGAGGATTGCACTGTTGGAGGTTTTGTTGCTACAATGATCATGAGTTATGGCCTGATCATGTCCGAAGAGGATGATTTGATGTTTATTCATATGTCCGAAGATTATGCATTGATGATCAATCAATCAATCAAGGTTTTTTAATGAGATTACTGTCTACAGTAAATTACACAAAGTTAAAGGCTATTTCGATCATAAAAAAATGATGTTTTCTGGTAACATAAGGTTAACAGTCATAATCGCAATTTTTGCGCAATCATGGTGTGCAATCATCACATTTGGATTTTTTAGGGTTTTTTCGCTTGGAAACGCACATTGGAAGTTTTGTTTGAGGATATCAATTCATGCTACAGTTTTTGTAGCTTTTGCTGATGTGATTAAGGTGGACTTTGAATCTCCTTTCCATAGCCTGGTAATGATAGCCATTGAAGGTGTTGTCCATGGATTTTTTGGTACTTTAATTTTTCACGCAGAAGTTGCTTCTACGAAGATATGGTGCTTGATCCACTGTCTTCTTGGGTTTTTGATATCGATGTTTGTCAACAGAATTAGGGTTTCTCTCTTGGTTGCTGGTTACAGTGAATCATTTGAAGTTTTGATACTGAATTTGACGCTCCTTATTCTATCTTTTCGGAGATTATATGATCGACTATTTGCTGCTGAGTTTGTCTCCACCAATTCGTCACTTAAAGCTATACATTCGATAGCCTTCTCTGAGGATGATAACAATTTAATCAGTCACGATTTTGATTGCCTATCCTTTGGTGATTGGCTTTCTGTAGCTATACGCTACAAACTTATGATTAGTAAGGTTTGTTCCTTGTTGATTATCGTGCACAGAATTTTTGCCAAAGCCTGGCAACATAATGATGATGTTGTATGTGGACACTTCGATATTTTACTGCGTCACACCCTCGGTGAAACTTTGTCCAAAGCCTGGCAGCATATTGAAGATGTTGCATGTGGACACTTTGGTGTTTTGCTGCTTCACGCCTCTGAGAACAGTGAGCTTTGCTTGCTGTTGGGATTTTTTGAAGATTACAGGGCTTTTGCTTTATGGCCTGTCTTGAAGATTAACAATGACAACAGAGCTTTGCTTGCTGTTCTGCTTACTTGAAGATTACAATTTTTCTATTCAGATTGAAGTTGGCATATTATGCTACAAATAGAAGATATCTGAGTTCTTTGTAGCTCAACTGAATTTTGCAGGCGCAATGTTCAACTAGTCGGCCTTGTCTTGCAAGGTCTTATTTTGAATATTTGAAGATATTTGAAGTTTTGGAAGCTTGAAATTGAAGTCTAAGGCGGAAGGGTGTTTGGCAGCATTCTTGAAGCAACATATGGAGCGAAAGCCGTGTTTTTCTAGAATTGCCCTGTTAGAGACCTTTTCGTTTTATTTTTCTAGTTTTTCTAGCTTTTCGGGCATGTTGCCCGTACATTGAAGTTTTTTTCTTTTCATCCTTTTGGTTTATGGGGTCCGGGGCCTTCGACCCCCATCTGTAATCTTGTTGGTTACGTTTTTTTCTTTTTGCTCTTTATAAACTTTTTTGTTTGACTGAGTAAAAAAAAAAAGTAAAAACGGTGTCCAATCCGCTTTTCAATTTTTCAGACTAACTTCCATATAAAGCCCGGTCAAGTCAAGCAGAAAGACCATTGAAAAGATTTCTCTTCGTCTCAGTAAATAGCATCAAACCACAAAGTTGTGAGTGAAGTTGATTTTCCCTCTTCAAGGTAAGAAGATTCCACGATCTCAATACATCTTCTGTGTTTCATCATCTCATTCTTTCTCTCGTTGTTGATATGGTTGCTAAAATTAGGTTTTAGTTTTGCTTTACTTATATGAATTACAAATTATTTAGGGTTTTGCTTCTGTGTATCTGCAAAATAAAGTAAAGGTTTAATGAGATTTCATCACATTGAAGTTGAGTTCGGATATAGTAATCTAGTTGTATCCAAAGAAATTTGAATTGGGCACCAAATTTTGGCAAACATTGAAAGGTTTTGAGCTTGCTTTGTATAATTTAACAATTCTAGGGTTTTAGATGGGCATTGTGATTTTAGATTCCTAATTAAGTTAATGTGTGAATTGGTCTTCTTTTGATGTAGTGTGTTTAACTGTTTTTACCTTTTTTTTCTTTTCTATAGAAAGTAAAACCATGACTGCCGAAGAAGATTCAATTGAACAAGCCGCTGCAGACAGACGCGAGAGGCTTAAAGCTCTTAGAGAAGCTAAGGAACTATTTAATGCTAAAGATGGGGATGAACCCAAAGATGATGAGTGAGCTCTTTTTTCTCTACTCATAATTTTGTTAATTTACCGGTCTCAGAAATTTGGTAGGGGAAGGGGTTTTTGCTGGGCAATTTTCTTCATTGTTATGTTTGACTGAAAAATGTTATTACATTTTCTTTGCAGAAATAAGAGCTTGAAATTTAGGAACTATCTTCCTCATGATGAAAAACTTCAGGAGGGTAAGCTTGCTCCTCCTGTCTTACCAAAGTTCGAAGACCCAATTGCTGCTGTACCTCCTCCAGCTGAGAAGACCGAGGTATTGGTTTTTCACAGTCTATAGTAGTGTGGGGATGGTGGATTTTTTGTAATGCTTGGATCATTACTTGTAGATCCTGTATATCTAATATGCAAAACATATTGCAGGACCCGTTTGTTAATATCGCTCCAAAGAAGCCAAACTGGGACCTTCGGAGAGACATACAAAAGAAGCTTGACAAGCTTGAAAGACGCACACAGAAGGCAATAGCTCAACTTGCTGGTAAATATCCTTGTTTCTTTGTTATGTATACTACTATATCTAGTTAATTAGCTAATTTATTGAAATTTGCCTAGGTTTAGTTGGCCAGATGATCTGATCAATCTGTTGGCTGTCTTTTTTTATGGACCCACATAAGTTTGGGTTCTTATAGATTTCAGCTGCGAGTTTTGCTTCTTTGAGAAAGATAATGTTTAGAAGCAAAACAAATGTCGTTGATATTTTCATATATCTGTAATTGCATGAAAGCCTCATATCTTGTCGACTTTGGTAGCTGTTGGTTTTCCGTAAGAGGCTATGACATGTAGAGGCATTGATCTCATTATCTCATTATAGGGGAAGTACCTATTAAGCTTCAAGTGGCGATTTCTTTAATTTCACTAACCTCTTTTATGCATTGTTATATTGCAGAGGAACAAGCAAAAGAGAACCAAGAGTCGGCTGAGGAGAATGGTGAAACTGCATCAAGAGGAGATTAATGGAAGTGTTTCATTGTTTATCAAGAGATTTGAATAGGTTTCAGTAGCCAAGATCACTTATATTTGCAGTGGAATAGATAAGGGTTGATTAACTGAGGGGTTGCAAAACAAAACAAAGCAGATAGATGATGTAATGATGCACAGAGCTGGTCTTAAAGGGCATGTACATTTAAATTAAGAGATGAGTTAGCTTGAAAACTGTTCAAATTTTGTTATGTTGTTCAGCTTCTAGTCTCCTGGAGTTCAGAAAACTGTTCCTCTAGTTCATCAGTTTTGTTTTGTTAACATGTTATGCAATTGGAATTACTGTTGGTTGGGCTACTGATCAAACTACCTAGTGTTGTTTCCAGATTAAATCCTTAGATTTTATTGTTGTTTGTGTATGATTTGCATCGAATGGAAAAAAAACAACAACCAAGTAACATGATTCTGTAAACGGAACAAATCTCCTCACAATACAATGTGGTAGTTCTGAAGAGCAGATGGAAACAGCCCCGAGTAAAAAAGCCCAACCATTTTGGGACTAAACATCAGTCCGGACGAACTATAAAGCCTCCCTCTCTGGCGTCTTTCACATTCCTCCCGTCTCCAGTAACTACTGGGTTCTCTTTCTTCTTCTTCAAGAAAAAAATAAATGAATCAGAGATTTTGTGTGTGCAGATCAGTCTTAAGAAGAAACCCATTTACAAGATGGTCATCAAAACCCGTACCTTATACTTCTTCATTAATCTCGAATAATCCAACTTCTTCAATACTTATCTCAAATTACCACAACACTTTTAACTATCCTCCACAAATGTTTTCAATCCCTGGAAAGCAGAGAAACGCAACTTTGGTGATCTTAAAGAAGAAATGGCTAAAGTTCATTCTGCAGTAATCGACGCTTGGATGAACATAGAATTAGGCACTCTACCTCCTCTTGATGCTGCCAAGATTCCAGCAGACCAATTCAATGCCTTCAAGCAAGAATTTGGTCTTGACAATGGGGATTATCCGCATCTCCTGCAGAGATATGGAGAAGAGATTAGAGAAGAGATTGAAATGTTAGAAAATTCCGTTCAGCAAGCTGTGGCTTATGGGAAGGTACGTAATTTCTGATAAATTTATTTATTTTTGATATTACAGTATTGCTCGCCGTAAAAGTTACTAGATCAAAAGAGTCACTGTCTATGTAGTATGCTAATGCAGGTGGAAAATTGGGTTCTGACTTCAAGAATTGGTATAATGATGTTGGGAGGTTCCAGGGAGAGAGTTCTGAATCAGAAAATGTGAGTGACACTTTACTAACTGCTCAGGACCAGATTGCTATGCCTGTGGATGAGTCTTCTGCAGTTGTTGCTCAAAACCTGGCAGACAATACCAATCAGGTTAGTTCTTCTGCTATATTATTATTAACCACTATATATTGTTTTTTTCACTTCCTGTACATCTTCTGTTTCATATGCCATAAGCTTAATCAAGTTATTTGCAGTGTGAAATATTCATCACATAATAGTAGTTATCTTTTCTTTTTATCGATTTTTGCCATTTTCTTGCTGAGACTAAACCAACTTTAGAAATTAAAGAAAAATTGCTAGGCGCTTAAAGTTTGCAGAATGGTCCTTTGTATTTAGGATTGGTCTCTCTGGTGGAATGCTCATAACAGCATTAAGATTTCACTGCATTTCTTTTCAGCATCCCTTGAACGGAAGTATGGTGCATTGTCTGCACCAGAAAAATATGACCAGTGGACCAAGATAAAATTCTTTTGGAGACCTAAACTTCATTCTACATTTAGATCATAAACAGGGACGAAATCAATGTACATCCAGTGCAACTTGTTTTATTCATAATTCAGGTCAACAAATGGGTTTGATTGATCTAAGATATTAAGGAATTCCCTTCAATTGGTCCTACAGTGGAGAAGGACAAGAGTATATGAAGGAAAGAATTGATAGTGGTATTAGTGTCCAGAGAATGGTCAAGAAATTTTCCAAATGCAATAGTAAGACATCTGATGAGAGTGCTCGGATCATTCCCTGATTCTGCTCATTCTAAGCCATTAAATCAAAAATGCTGCAGACCCTTCAAAATTTTAAGATCCTGGTTAGAGCACAAAAGTTTTAGAGAACTAATCCAGGACAATAGGATTTCGCAGAACTCGATTTCGACATCCAGTCTTGAGCCGAGCTTATTTAAAGAGTGGAAATGGTTCATTGAGTTCCCAGAATCTATGGCCTTACTTGGCATCCTTCTACGTTGCTTTTCGTGCAATGATCAAGGCTAAGCTTCTTTTTTTACTTCCATATTCAGTTCAATTTATGATTCATGTAATGACAGAAACATAAATTACCTGTCTGACCTACAACAACCATATGTACCGCACTCAGCACTATATGTTCACATACAAGTGAAGCGTGTGCTTCCCATTAGTTTCCATATAATCTTCCTTAGACATATGCACCTGTAATTAAAGTCTTCATTTCTGAATGTGTTGTAGACGAGTGTAAAAAAGGACAAACTGGCATTGGTGAACCGTTACAGCAAAAAGTACAGACTGAAACATGCACTAGCGGCAGACTAAGATTTAGGTTTTTATATTTCTATTCAAATTTAGTTTTGTGGTTTCCTTAAATTGACTTACACAAGTCAAATTCATCTCATGGTTATATTTTTAATTTTGCAGATATCTCCGTAACAGAGCAGTAATCTTTTTGGTTGATGAGTGACCCGAGTTCCAAAGTCTGTCAGCACCATAATCTTACTTACAGATTAAAAAAAGAAGAAAAGAGAACTCAAATGTCTATTCAGTGATAGGAAAGCAAGCCAGTATCATCAACAATGAAGGACAAAAGAGCGAATTTGATGAAAGAATTGGTATGAAATTGTTACAAGTAGTCAAGTACAAACCCCCAACATTACATATAGCTGACAACAATTTCTGATATGGCAAGGCAAACATGTCAACTGAGTCAGCATCTTACTGACCTACTACTACTACTCTCTTCATCATCTTCTTTATTTGACCTTACAAGGTGGCAATGGTTTACCACATAAGCATTGGTTATGAGCATAAGCAACTGCTGGGAAAATGTTAAATGGTCTACCTTGTGGGATCTGTCCACACAATCTATTTGCTCTAAAATTTGCATGTTTCAGGTTCTCTATCCTTAACAAACTATCCGGAATTTTCCCAGTCAGTCTATTAATAGATAAATCCAACCATTTCAAACTCACCAATTCCCCTAAACTTGGAGGAATAGTTCCCATAATCTGATTCCTCGAGACATCCAACTTTTCAAGTTCAATACGAGTCTGAATTCTGAAGGACAGATGGAAACAGGACCACACTGCCTGATTCCTCTTGTTCCTCTCTCAATAAAGAAGTTTGGGAGCACTTTCTCAGATTTACTGTCATGCCTTGAAGGCTAGGAGGAAACAGTTAAAAGCCCAGCATTTTGTGTCTCAACATCAATTCCTTCAAACTACAAAGCTCCCTCTCCTCGCATCTTTCACATTCCTCCACCTCCAGTAACTAATAGGTTTTCCATTCTTCTTCTTCTTCAAGAAAAAGAATGAATCAAATTTCAAGATTTTGTGTGTGCAGATCAATCTTAAGAAGAAACCCATTTACAACATGGTCATCAGAACCCATATCTTCTTCTTATTCATTAGTTTCGCGTAATCCAACTTCTTCAAGCTTAATAACACTTACTATCTCAAAGGCATACCCTCCACAAATCTTTTCAACTCCTGGAAACCATTTCCGGAAATTCAGTGGAGAAGCAGCAGCAGCAGAATGTAACTTTGAATTAGGTACTCTACCTGGAAACCATTTCATATGGCAATAGTCGCCGGCTCGCCGCAACATAGAATTAGGTACTCTACCTCCTCTTGATGCTTGAAAATTCGGTATTAACAAGAATTATGTTTGGGATCATCCCCGCCTCCAGAAATTTAGAGAAGACAAGCCGTGGATGAAACCGTTTCTTATGAGAAGGTATGTAAATTCTGATAACTTCATTTATTTTTGATATTACAATATTGCTGTAAGATTTACTAGATTGTGTGAGTCCCTTCCCATGTAGTATGCTGATGCAGCTGGAGAAGATGTAATTTTTGGGGATGACTTCAAGGATTGGTATAGAGCTGTTGGTAGGTTCAGCAAGGGAGATAATTTTAAACCAGAAAACAAAAGTGACACTTTACCAGCTGCTCAGGACCAGATTGCTATGCGTGTGGATGATGATGCTTCTGCAGTTGTTGCTGAAAACCTGGAAGACAATACCAATCAGGTCAGTTCTTCGGCTATTTAACCACTATATATTGTTGCTTTCACTTCCTGTGCATCTTCTGTTCCATTCATATATATGCCATAAGCTTAATGGCCCTTTGTCCTAGGATTGGTCTCTCTGGAATGCTCATTGCACTGCAATACTGCATAACAACATTAAGTTTCACTGCGATTATTTTCAGCATAACTTGTGTCTTTTAAAGTACTAGTAGATAACTATGTTACCACTGGAAACTTGTATGGATGTGTGGTGCATTATCTGCTCCAGAAAATATTACCAGTGGACTAAGCTTATTTCTTTTGGCCTGAACAACAATTTAAACTTCATCCTGCATTTTGATGATAAACAGGGATGAAATCAATGTACTTCTAGTGCAACTCATTATATTTTTTCAAGAGTTCGCTAAGAAAAACTTGCCGCAAAAGTGAAGGTGGTGTTACTACTACAGTATGCTCGGTTCCTAAAAGTACATCCACTTGGAGAAAAATCATCTGACGGAAGAGTCATTGATTGTAAAGATTAACAAGGTTTATTTACTTTAAAAGACACATCAATTGCTTGCTTTTGAAACCAGAGTTTCAAAGGTTACCTGATCGTCCTTGTAATTATGAGATGTTGCTCATTTAAGTAGAGAAGATCTAACATGAGCAACTAATGCGATTGTAAGGTAATACTGATTTTCTATTCTCTGTTATGAATCTTTTAAATGGTTTTGACACTAAATTGGCAGTACTTTATAGATATCACAATGCGAAACATGCCATAATTAGCAAAGGTGCATTATTTCGGCTGAGTTCACAGTATCAAACATTCTAGGTTTCTCAACCAGTTAGCAACGTATGAAAGCAAGTGGAAGCTGCAGTAGTTCTTTGGTTCATAACTTCATATGGATATAAAGATGCACCGCAGAACTTGATTAGAATCATAATACACAGAACTGATAGATCTTTAGCTAAAGCTTTAGCCGTCCTGTCAGGCAATTTGAATCGGATCTAAGAGAGGTTAGGAATTTTACAGGACACAGTTTCTTGCTTCTTTCATCTTATATTAAGTGGAAGCTTGTGCAGTAAATAGACACAAGAATAGTGCTACTGATGCACTAGCTACACTCTTTGCCCACCACCACTCCTACTAGCTAGCCTTGAGGATCAGACTTGAAAATGATTGAGCTATGAAAATGGTTTATTTTCTCTAATTTGATACTGTAATACTTGTATAGTGGGGTTACAATTGTACAGTAAACCTTAAGTTCACAAATTCTACGTCAAAAGGGATTTATGGCTACAAGGGTCTGTCCAAATTCATCCCCAGTGCAAAGTGAAGGGTACACCAGGTTTCCTCTCCATAGGGTACCCTTTCCAAATCCCTGAAAGCTGAATGTCATATAAAGATGATTCTTAAGCGGCTCTACCACCACAATCAATCCATTTACAGAAAAACAATCCATTTGCAGAAAAACAAAAGAAAATAGTAATTAATCAATTAATCTGTTTTGTAATTAGTAGATTTATATTTATAAACATTTACACAAGTCATTACAGACCTCTATTCTGTCAAACATAAAAAAAAAAAAAAAAAAAACAGTAACCCTAATCAAAATTAACCATGTTTAGATCTTTTTTCTTATAAAACTACCAAAGATGTCAAACTCCTAATTCAAAACCATAAATCTTCGTATTTGCTTGAAAATTAAAGAGCTTTATTAGAGAAAGAAATTCTTATTCATTACTTACAATTGAAACTTTCTCGCTATAAAACCCCAATCGATAACTATGTACATACATATAGTTCTTCAATCAATCTTGATTTTCTCCGTAACTTTTTTCATCTCTCTCTGAAATTCAAACTGCAAACTGTTTAGGAAATTTTTCAATCTTTGATCTTCAATTTTACAGTGAACCCATGTTTAGATTCCAAACTTAAATCTAAAAAAAGGAAAAAAAAAAAACTTGAATTGAATTGAAAATCAATCATCTGGTAAAGCGTGTTCATGCCAACATAGGAGCATAGTGATGCATCGACGAAGAATATAAAATCGAGTTTTTTGTTGCTTCAAAACCCATAATAATCTTTTTCTGAAACCAGAATTCTTATAGCTTCGACGGATAGATTGTTTTGATGAAGAAGAAAAGGCTGTTGACGAAGGTTTTGGTTTTGGTTTTGCCATCGCCATAGAAAATGAAGGCGGAGGAGGTTGTTGGATATTTTGTGGTAACGATGTTGGTTTTATATGCCTCTTTGCTTCATGTTGTCATTGTGGGTCCCACCTTGATTTTGACGGAGGAACCACTCGTTCTCCAAATGACTATTTGACATTTTCTAATTTCCGTATAATTATTATTATATTTTTGTTTTTGAGTTTATTATTTCCGATTCCAATGGTATCGTAGAGTCTGATTTTTTAGTACACACTGTTCAAATTCAAATGAACACCCATTTTAAGGAGTGCACACAATCACATTAGTTATTTCCATTAAAATGGGTGTTAATTTTTTTGCAAGTTTGGTTTTGTGCAAATTCTATGCTAACGAGCATCAATTAAAAATAAGAAATCAAATAACTAATGAAATTTCCATTTCCACGCAACATCATTTCATTTTGTATAATTATACTATACTTGAAAACTATGGACTACTGGGTTCTAAGAGGGAAGAAAAAACTATTATTAATGTTCAACTTAATGGGCAAGTAATTTGATAATAATCAAAATAATATATTCAGATTCAATTGTTGTTTTCCATTGTTTATCCCATGCGACTTTGTTTGATAATGTTAAGCCTATTAATAATTAATTACAAATAAATTATATGATCATAATACATTCATTATACAGTTAGTTTTTTCACAAAATTGGTTAAACAGACGAAAATCAATAATTCCTGGGTGAATATGGCACTTAGATTTTGATATTGTTTAAATGGACAAAAATGTAAAAATAGTCACGATGTAAACAGTTTCGTCCTACCAATTTTTAAATACTTTTTCTTATTTTTAATTTACATCGGGATGCATCCAGTTTCATCCTTGCTATTTTTTAAGTTTAAGTCAGGATGAATCCAGTTTCATCATTGCTATTTTTTTGGTGTCGTTTCACCCATAATAATTTTTACTCGTCCATTAAAACCATGTTTTTAAAAATATTTGGCCAAATAATCCATTTTCAGTAATTTTTTCGTACATTTCATACCGAGTTCTCTATGCCGGTGAGCTCTTTTGTCTAAAAGACCTTCCAATCGATTGGATGACGATTGAGACCTTCCAATCAATTGAAATTTTCTCTATGCCGGTGAGCTCTGTCTTAATAGCCACCCTAGTAATTGAAATAAAATATAACTACCCATTGGCAGATAATCTCATACTACAACTGTATTAATGGTAGCAAAATATGCGCGTAGAGCAACTGCAGTGGTGCGATCAAAACCAAAGATCAAAGATCAAAAAAAAGACCAAAATTTGGGTTTAGTCCGTGTTGTGACGCAACGATACATGATTAAAATTTCATCAGGCGGACTTTAAAAGTCCGCCCCATTAAAATTTCATCAGGCGGACTTTAAAAGTCCGCCCCATTCTTTGTAACTTTCATCAGGCGGACTTTAAAAGTCCGCCTCATTCTTTTTTTTTTTATTTAATTAAAATTTCATCGGGCGTAATTTAAATCTCCGCTCGTTAACAAGCGTACTTTAAATTTACGTCCAACAACAAGCGTACTTTAAATTTACGCCCGACTATATTAGAATTTGGGATTTGGTCGCGACCATATTTGGTCTGGAATTTGATCTTTGGTTGGGATTTGATCTTTACTCCGTCCCACTGTGTTACGATCTCATCCCAAATTTTTGGTTATACTCGCCCATTGTGGATGCTCGTAGAAGTAGAAGAAATGCACTTGTATAGTTGTATGTAGACACTTGGATAAAATTTCACGTGCTGCTCTTATCCTTTTAGTTATATTACCCACGTTTTAATCTCTGTGTACTCGTTTATTGTCGAGCTTCTGGAAGTTTGTTTTCTCACAAGAAATCAAAAACGAATCTGAACCCGGGCAACAAAGTGATTTAATTATGCCTTAGCAAGTACACTACGAGGAAGTAACTTAGCAAGGATCTGACAAAGTGCTGAAAGATCAATTCGACAGGACAGAGTAGCAGCGTACGATGCGCAAAATTTAAAACGAGTCACATGAGTAACTCCTAGTAGTTTACCAGATACTACCACCTAACCAGGCCAGGCCGTTCTCAATTGAGTCGATTCATTCCGGACCTACTACACCATTGTGGAGTATAAGGCCGTCCGAGTTATTTTTTTAGAGTTTTCCCAACAAAAAAAAATTGGTTTCAAAATGAATAATTTTGAAACTGATAGGAACAAGTGTCAACCCGTGACCCTGTCCCCCACTCAAATAGATAAATGATGAATTTAAATTTTAAATCGTTACATCAGTGACCGGAACCTTTCAGTTCTTCACAGGGACAACAAAATCTAGCACAAAGAATCAAAAAGTGCGCCCACGTGATCTCATCCAGACCACTTTGGCAAACTTTAACTTCCTCCTTGTCCCTATACTCATATTCCACTGATCAATCAAGGCAAGTGTGAATTTTGTGTATGGGATGTGAATGTAAAGTTAGCCTCCTGTCCTAGTCGCCCCCGTGCGTGCCTAACGAAATGTACCGGTAATTGATATGTTAGGTGGAATTGATTCACCTAACGCCTGGCGGTGGTGGTTTGTAAAACTTCAGTCGTCAAGTGTATTTAGTTATGTGTATTCCGCGGATGCTCTATTATTGCATTGACTACTTCCCATAAGGTTTAGAATCATAAAAATAAAAGATCAAACAGAATAAAGAACTAGAACTAGATTGAGGATATTCCTTGAGACTGTTTCTCTTTTTGCAATGGGGTTTGGGACAAACATTCAGACAATATATCCCTTCAAAGGGATATAAACACCAACTTTGCTACACACCGGGTGTGTTTCACCGAAAACTACGCCCGAAGAGATAAAACACCTGGGACCCACCAGGAAATTATAGGAGTGTTGTTTTTTAATCACTATAGGACCCATCCTAATTGTGTTTCCTGGTGTTTTTTACGATGAAAGGCTTCGGTGGATATATCGTTTCTGTATAAACAAACTATACACGTAGGTTGGATTGAGACACGTGGATATGCCTCATTTAATTTGATTTGGAAACCTTTTGTTGGCAAAAGTTTCCTACTTGATTAATTGCTTAAATCATATACCTAAAGATGCTTAATACTCAATAACGATGCTTAAAATTAATAGTTTGTCTAGAAGTTGCTTTTTGATATCTGGAAGTAAAAATTCATAACTTAGCAGGGATGCGTAACTTCAAAATGATTTATAGCAGCACAAAAATTCATTTTTTATGAAGCATTTTCTTTTGGCTTATAACTTTTGTTTATGGTATCCGAACAGGCTATAAGGGACTTCATTCGAAAATTTGGATAGAGTTTAATATAACTGAATTAAATGGACCACTATTATCCCGTCGTTATCCCCCTCCCATCAACTGGATATATGTGTGCCCTTAAGGCGAATTTGCATATAATATGGTTTAATTGATTTATTAAGGGTTGCAGATTTAGATTCTTCAAACCAATTTTGAGTATAACATTGTTTGAATGAGTGAATTTATGCAAGATGGCATTTGTTTTTTCGTTTCCTAAAAATTAAAATTATTTTGGAAAGCTTTTTTCTTAATAGTAAAAATTATATTACAGGCTAACTGAAAGTAGTATATACAAGGAATTATCTGGAAAAATACATTCTTCCATCGATCTTTTCAGTTTATGTGGGATTGACACACACATAGATGGTAAAATCTTAGGTATCCTAAAACAATGACCACGATTTGGTGTTGTATCAGGAAGAATATGGTCCATCAGGTAGGTCAGCTAGATAAACCGGTACTGAGGATTTAGCTTCGAGACTAGGTACATTCGTTAATCGAGAAAGTGAGTTTTTTTTTTGGTTAATCCAAATTGTATTAAAAGAAAACTTTAGTTATAAAAGTAAATAAAAGATAAATTTATAAGAAAAGAAGCGACCCCAAAAACTTGCAAACTATTAAAAATTTTCCTGCCCCTATCCCGATGAGCCGAAACTAAAGCTCTCATTTTTTGTTGAGTTAAAGTTCGAGTAAGTATTGAATGCGCCCCTCGAAAGGTTGATGCAAATAAATGAACTTTTGTTCTACGTCTCCGAACTATATATCCTCGTTTAATTCTGGTCACTGAATCAAATGAAACTTTGATGAATAACTAATTTGTTTCTTTTCTTTAGTAGAAGCAAGTGAACCTCCTCTGGAAGCGGGTCTATTAGAAAGGATGTTAAACCCTCTGACTCAAGTTGAGATAAATAATACAATTCCCTTTATTCGCGAAAGCATGAGTTCGGTAAACGAGTCCTTTTGGACAGGTATATGCTGCCTCCTTAAAACCATGACAAGAAAAAAGGAGAAAACCTTGACGAATAAAAAAAAGTACAACACGATTAGTCCAAAAAAATATCCTATAAAAAACAATAGACTTAGAGCAAATGCTTAAGTTCAACAGAATTTAAACTATAACTTCTACTATACTATTTAGCATTTTCAGCTTCACATGATGAGAAAAATATTGGATCCTAATATTTTTCAGTGAAAATCCATGCTAGTGAACTTGAGATGTTGTCATCAGATTACAAATAAAAAACACTTAACAATCGAAACAAAAACAAAGCAGAGAGAGGTAAAATATGCCCCTGAATAACCAACCAAACCAAACTACGTTTATAACCTGTCTATTGTTTATTGCACAAAATATTTGAGCTTGATTTAAATGTATTACGAAAGAGATCACTGCACCAACCATAAAGAGATCAAAAGAATCATAATTCTACTGTGAATCTTCAACACCTTGCCAAACAAGCGAATTAAAAGCTATCTAGAACTACAAAAGACAACTAAGAATTTGGAGTGAGACAGAGAAGAAGTAGAAAAAAATTAATTTAAATGAACTTACCTGGGAGATGGTTTGATGAGAGGAGCAGGGGTTTGAAATAGGTGGTTAATCTTCACATTTGAAAAAAATAATTTAAATGGACTTACTATCGCTTGAAATAATTTGGAAAACGCTTGAAACGAAACAACTAACACCTAATATAACTGAGCTAACATGTTTTTTCGTTAATTTTTGATTTTTTTGATTGTCAGTCAGGCATTCTGAGACCACCTTCGAACGCTTGAGAGTTCGACCGAGTAATGCTTTAACATATACTGTTTGGATTTCCCTCCAAAATCTTTGCAGTTTCTTTTGTTTCCACACACCCTATATAATTACATAAGGAAGAATTTCCAAGATTTTAACATTTTTACCTTTAAAGGGTTTTGAGTCCAAGCTTTGAAGTTTAGAATCAGTGATTGCTTCAATATCCACGAGATTTTGAAAGCCTTGATGAAATAAAACCAAATTTCTCATATATATTCGCAGTAGATGAAAAGGTGGTCTTCTTCTTTATCACAAAATTTACACCAATTGTCAGCCACAACTATTCTTTTATTTTGCAAGTTTTTAAAAGCTGGAATATATGAGTGGAAATACAGAACAAAGGAAGACTCTTACCTTAGGGGCGATATTCTTTTTCCAAAAATACTTAAAGAATCTTCCTCATAGTATGAATTGTATTCGACTATCGTGTTTAAGTCTTGAAATTGGCATGCTTGATAACAACTTTTGTTAGGGATTTTCTACACTGAACTACTAAACCAACTTATTGAATCATCTTCGTTGTCTAGCATGGGTGGAGTTCCTATTTCCTCGTTAGCTCGATTTATTTGGTTCTAGATTTCTTATACATTGTAGGATGAAGCTCTTTTAAAGTACTTGTAGTTGACCATTTATCATGCCAAAAATTAAAGTTCTTACCATTATGAATAGTAAGCTCCATATGATATGTGAGAGCACTTTTTGCCTTTAATATTCCCTTCCAGATACATCTACCTTAAGCTATGTTCATATCCACATGTATCAAAGTTTCTGAATTCTTGCTTGTTCTTTCTTGTACCACTCTTGTCCATAAAGAAAAGTTGATTGTATGAAAAGAAAATACCATCAATTTTCATGATCGTTAGAGACCTTATGGTCATCCATATATTACTGTCAACTATGATGATTCTTTTGATAAATATACTAACGAAACTGGTTTTGTTATGGTTTCTCATGACTATTACATGAAACTTTACGAAATGCACTTTAAAGTTTAAGCGTGGATGTTTAAAAATCGAAGACACAGAGAGAGCTTATTAATTTATTAAGTCACTCTATAAGATAAGGTGAAAACGTTGACCATATTCACCTGGAAATTGATTTAAAAGATTGGTTGTGTTCGTACAATTTTCAAATAAGTCGACAACATAAGAGAATTATAACATACTAGAAGAAAATTTTCTAGTTTTCATTAGTCTTCAAAGTTGTAAGATTAGTTATATAAGTAGAGACAGTGATGAGATGACTGATATTTTAGCCAAGTCAGTAAAAAAATTGGGATTACTAAGTATTGGAATATCATTCCATCCAGATGGTAATAAGTTGAAACAATATAAGGTGTCTCATTTAATACTTCCTAGATGGTTGACTGTGATATTGTTGCATCGAAAATATTATCTTATTGTAAAGTTTTTTCTAGGCCAAGAAAAGAAAATTTTGTCCAAGTGAGATTTCGTTCTTGTTTGTCAAGTTTAGTTGATCAAAACTATAAGTCTTGATTTCTAGTCTACTTATAGCTATGTCTCGGATTAGGATAGAACGTGTAGTTGAGCTTTAGACTTCACGACGCTCATTGATTGAAGACGATATCTACTGAGGAGAGCTTGGAGGAAATTCATCAACAAAAGCTATATGGACACTAAAACTTATCTATCACTCAGAAGTTTATTCTATTCTATCTCCTAATGATACTAAGTAGTATAGCTATATAGACTTTTATATTACACACATTTGATATTTCGAGCTGAGTTTTAACTCGGTTATCTATTTCTCGAAATATGTGTTGGAAGCTTTTTGATTTAGCTACATTCATCATATTTTTGACATGTTTAGTTTGAAACAATTTATTTGTTGGAAACTAAATAATAAGTCAAAAGATGATCATGTGAAAATCGTCTTGAAACATCTTACATGCTTTGTGTGAGACAATCATTTGATGTCGACTCGGAAAGTTTCGTATTGATCATTCAATCACTTGAAAATTACTTATAAGCTAATAGTTTGTGTGAGATAACTATTGTCGTCTACTAAGGATGTTTCAATGATTGAAATGGGATTCTAGAACAATTAGCCTTTGTTTGGATACAACACAGTATGCATACCAGTATGCAAACTGTTGTGGTATGATTCAGGTCCGGAAACCTTGTTTGCATACTAGTATGCGAACGATTTTAACTATTAAAGTCTGGGAACCAAGTTTGCATACCAGTATGCGAACGGTTCTACCTGAGTTAAGGTCCGGGACAGCAGTATGCATACCGGTTTGCAAACTGCTGGACAAGACCAAAGTCCGGAAGCTATATTTGCGTACCCGTTTGCAAACTTAGTGGTTAAAGTTCTAAAATAGGTTAAGTATGTTTTCATACTCATGAAAAATACATTTATGAATTAAATAATGCAATCTTTGCAACCGTGGCTTGATGTTCATGAATTGATTCTCATGAATCAATCCGGTTTTGATTCAATTGGTTCATATATAGTTCTGTGAAATAGTGAACAATTGAACAACTCTACTTGAAACAAAATTAGATTCATTTGATTATCTTTCATGATTGATTGATCATCATAGTTGATCTAGAAGTGTTAGATGAATGTGGTTAAGACAAAAATGTTCATATGGCTAACTTCGGTTAACTATTATTGAGTCAACTCAATATACACATTTAGGTACGGTTACCCATATCTAAATGAAAGTATATTTCATTTGTGTGTAACAAGCTAAGAACATCTAACGGTGAAGAGATATTGCTTAGGTTTTAAGCAGACTTAGCTTGAATCTTAAATCAAGTTTTCATCTAATGTTGAATATGGAGTGCTTTGTTACTAATCGATTTTATCTTTGATTGAAAGAAAACCTTGATTTGAAAGACTATATAAGGGAGAAATCTAGCAACTGAAAAACTTAATCCCGACACTTTCTTGTGTCCTAGTTGCGACTAGATTCGATTCTCCTTTAACCTGTGTTTTTCCAAAACCATTATAGGTTAACGACTTGAAGACTTCATTTGGGATTCGTGAAGCCAAAGCCAACTATTTTCTCTGTAGTTGCGTGATCTGATCTTACTTGTTCTATCGTATTGAGTACTATCTTCTCTAAGATTAACTCGAGATTTATCTCTGATAGGTAAGATATAAAAAGTAATCACAAAGCTTTTCGTCTCATTCTTTGTGATTCCGCAATAACATCTTCTACTTCCATATAATTAAGTTATTATGAGGTGATAGATATTTCTGGGCTGCTCTTCGGGAGTATAAGATCGGTTTATCAATTGGCTCCTGTTCACCTTGATTTATCAAAAGACAGAATAAACTTCATAGGTACTTTTGTGGGAGACAGATTTATCTATCAGAATAGACTTATCTATGGGGGACATATTTGTTCAAAAGTATTCGACTTTGGGTTTTTGTAACTCTTAGTTGTGGGTGAGATCAGCTAAGGGAATCAAGTGTGAAGAATCCGGCGTGGTTCAAGAGGCGTAAGGAACGTGACTGTACCTTAATCGGTGTGAGACTTGGTTAGAGCCAACTACATTCCAGTGTGAAGTTAAATTGTAGTAGGCTAGTGTCTGTAACGGCTTAATACAGTGTGGTGTTCAAATCTGGACTAGGTCCCAGGGTTTTTCTGCATTTACGGTTTCTCGTTAACAAAACTTCTGGTGTCTGTGTTATTTCTTTTCCAAATTATATTTGTTTATATAATTGAAATATCACAGGTTGTGCGTAGTTCAATCAATTGGTAAATCCGACCTTGTTTGTTGGAGTGTAATTGATTGGCACTTGGGCATTGGTCTTTGATACCGTCCAAGTTATTTCTCATACCAATCGGGATCATAGATTTCCATATGTTCGATTGTAGATTGTATTGAGAAATTGAGATATAACTCTTTGGTATATTTCTTGATTGAGCTCGTTGGTGCTCTCATAATTATATTGGAGTTAGTCCATACAGATTTCCGAACGAATTATTGGGTGTGGTTTTTATACCCTCGCTTTTTCAGTACATGATCTAATTCTTGAAGTGGAGGCTAGCGTAAGTTTGTAGTCTTCGAATTAGGACACTTTTAATTTGATGTTGTTGTAGCTTAAGTCATGTAAAACCAAGTGACGATAGTTCCTTTTTGTTTTTATGTATATGAATTTAACCTTTTCGTCAAGAAAATAGAAAGAAAGAAACTTTTCTTATTACAAACAAGATGAATTCAAGATTTATAATGATTATTAGGCCTATTCCCATGGTATGTCAAACAACCTATTTTGCCACTTTAGCACCCACTATGGGTATAGCAAAGTGGCAAACGTATGTGTAAAAGTGTCAAATATAACACTTATGCATACAAGATGGAGTTTCCAACGAGCAACATAAATTCCATCTCTATATGATCATAATATCGCTCGGTGGTCTGCATAGCGCCAGAGATAGTCTTGATCCGCTCGTAGATTAGATCATCACTTAGCAGTTTCTCATCCGACGCCTAATATTTTCCCCTCTATAAATCCCCAAGTTCAAGTTCATTTCAACTCACACCAGAATTTCTAAATCTCTCTATCTCTCTAGAAGTTCTCTATCTCCCAACATTCTTCTGATCCAAGACAAGATTAACTAATCACACATTCTCTACACTTCTTAATTTCTTGCAATATGGATCCACAATCTCAAATTCAAGGTAAAGGTAAAAGTAAAAAGATCAAAGTTCGGGGTGAAAAATTTAACATCACAAAAGATGAATGTAGTTGTCATAATTATATTTATTTTACCCAAGATTATATCGATGATGGATAAAAAACTTCTGAGATATCAAGAGCAAACCACGAACATAAATGATCATGATGCAACCACAACACTTCATTGTCATTGTTGATACATGAAAAATAATATCCTTTAGAAGGTTTGGAGTTCCCCCAAGAGGAGAGGATGGCCTAGCATGAGACACAGGGACTAAGCCCAAGTCCAATAAGAAAATACCCATGAGATAAAAAGGAAAAAGAAGGGATTAATGAACAAGGAGGAGGTTATATTAAGGAAATAATTACATTAGAGGTAATTAAGGAGGTTTGGGACATGTGACATGATATCATAAAAGGAGGGGCTTTTGGAAAGTCTATATAAGGAAGGACAAGGTACAATAGAAAGACAACTCTCTCTCTCTTACTATTCCTAGAAAGCTGCGGTCACTTGGTATAACTAGTACGGGTAGAACCATAACTAAAATCACCTTTCAACATTTGGCGACCACACCCGGAGGCTCGTGCCTAGTTCACCATGACGCACCCAGGAAGCGCTAACTCAGGCGCGGCAGAGAATTAAGCGTCCAATCGACCCATCAACATGGATGAAGTAACAATAGACGACGAGGACAGCGAAGAAGAAATACCAGTCCAAGACACCATCAAACAATCGACAGGATACAGATCCCAAAACAAAGATATGAGCGCAACACAAGAGAAAAACACGCAAGTAATCCAGCCGCCGAAACCCCATCTTCAACCCTGCAAGATATGCAAAAAGAGCTAGAAGAACGCTTGCAAAGAAAGCAAGAGTGAGAGAACTAGATAACACAAGTAGTAATAGCAGGCCAAAGTACTCCAAAAGAAGCATCAAGAAACGAGGGACACAAAAACGTGAAGATAACAACAATGTCGCAGGAAGAGATGGCTAAGTACCTAGAACAAAATTACCACGTGACAAAACAAGACAATCACTGCCTCGTAAGCATCCCATACCCAGCAAGTGTCCGAGAATATCAATACCCCGAGGACTACACTTCTCCAAAATTCAAGACATATGATGGACAACGAAACGCACGGGAACACCTCAGCCGATTCCTATCAGCAATGAATGATAAGGTCTTCGATGTAAAGTTGTGTCTAAGGGAATTCCCCAAGTCACTAACAGGCACGGAGTTCACCTGGTACGATGACTTAAGGGAGGAAAGTGTTGATTCTTGGCCCACCATGTCCACACTTTTCCTTGAGAAATTCTATTCAGCCAAAAGGAAAATCACGACAATAGACTTGAGAAAGAGTAGTCAGCGGATATGAGAGGAAATAGGGAAGTACATCTTGCGGTTCCGATGCCTAGCACCGGATTGTCATGAAGATATCAACGAAGGAGCGCTCGTCGAGATATGCGTACGGGGAATGATACCAGCCTTTCAAGGAATTTTGATCAATTTCAGGTTTCATACTTTCGTCGAGCTATAAGAAGCAGCTGAAAGGATCGCAGACTGCACAGAAGAAATACCCGCGGACCCTGCCTAGCGCTACACAGTTAACACCATATATGAGGAACCACGTAACGTAAGGTACAACACTAACAAGGAGAGAAGGGACCAGTTCCAAACAGGCAGTGGAGGCCAAGAGAGAAGTGGATGGACTAGGCGAGACTTAAACCCACCACCCCCTCTACCATGCAGCAGAGAGCACGCGATTGAACTACTGAACCAGTGGGTTATGAGAAAGGAAATCCAGTTGACCCCAACATTGGGGACGTCAACAAGATGGACAAGAACGTAACCAAATATTGCCACTACCATCGGAGGCTGGGACACCCGACGAAAGAATATTTCGCCATAAGGATCATATTTGAGCGAAAGCGCACCTCTGGAGAGCTCGATGCAACTATGCAAACGATCGAATACGACCCCCATCCACACCACTAAGCTGCAAAAAAAAAAAATTGAAAGCGCAAAAAAAAAAAGGGAAAACTGAACCACGGTAAGTTTGTAAACAACCCCTGTTATGGTAAGAATGGCACTCATGAGCAGTATGATGTGAAAAGACCACAGGAATACCAAAGGCGCCTGGTCGGCTGACAAATCTACAAAAGGATACACGAATGCCAAAGGCGCCTGGTCGGCTGAAAAATCTACAAAAGGTTACGGGAATGCCAAAGGCGCCCGATCGGCTGACGAAAATACAAAAGGCTATGGGAATGCCAAAGGCGCCCGGTCGGCTGAAGAATATACAAAAGGCTATGGGAATGCCAAAGGCGCCCCGTCGGATGACGAATATACAAAAGGATACGGGAATGCCAAAGGCTCCCGGTCGGCTGACGAATATACAAAAGGTTACGGGATTGCCAAAGGCTCCCGGTCGGCTGACGAATATACAAAAGGCTACGGGAATGCCAAAGGCTCCAGGTCGGCTGACGAAAATACAAAAGATTACGGGAATGCCAAAGGCGCACGGTCGACTGACGAGAATATAAAAGGCTACGGGAATGCCAAAGGCGCCCGGTCGACTGACCAAAATACAAAAGGCTACGGGAACGCCAAAGGCGCCCGATCAGATGATGAATATACAAAGGCTACGGGAACGTCGAAAGCGCCCGGTCGGCTGACAAATATACAAAAAGCTACGGGAACGCCAAAGACGCCCGATCGGCTAACGAATACACAAAAGGCTACGGGAACTCCAAGTCGGCCGACGAAAATACAAAAAACTCATTCAAATAATCCAAGAGGAGACAGGCGCGTTCAACCGATACCCTGCCTCGCCATCTAAAAAGAGGAGGGAGTAGGCGCGTTTAACGAAATCCCCTTCGCCCAAACCAAACCATCTGGAAAAAAGGGAAGGGAAGTAGGCACGTTCAACCATACGCTCCGTCCACCCCATTCAGTTACCTATAAAGAAAGAGGGAGTAGGCGCGTTCGACCGACGCCCTACTCAACCATACAAAAAACAAGGGGAAGTAGGCACGTTCAACCGACATCCTACTCAACCGTACAAAAGGTGAGGAGGAGCAGGCACGCTTATACCACACGCCCCGCCCATCCTATTCAATTACCTAAAAAACAAATAGCAGGCGCGTTCACCAACGCCCTACTCAACCACACAAAAGCAAGGGGGAGAAAGCGTGTTTATACCATACGCTCCTCCCATCCCACTCAATTACCTACAAAGAAAGAGGGATTAGGAGCGTTCAACCGACGCCCTAATCAACCATACAAAACAAGTAAAAGTAGGCGGGTTTAACCCATACGCTCCTCCCACCTCATTCAGTTACCTAAAAGGTAAGAGGGAGTAGGCGCGTTCCACCCCACTTATCAAAAAAAAAAGGAGTGGGGGGTGGGGGAGTAAGCATGAAAAGTTTAAATCATGGAGCCGAGAAACATAAAATTTAGGAAACACCAAAAATAAACTAATAAAAAAATAAACACAATAGTAATATCCCACATCAGTCAAAAAAAAAACAAACAAACCAACCAACAAAAACAAATTATCCCAGAAACAAGAGGAACTTAATATAACCAAAGAATAACAGAAAAATAAATCAGTGCATTAAGCAGACTGAAGCGCGGACAACTCCTGTCATTTCTTCTCAAGCTCTGCACGATCTATTTCCTCCGTGGTCTCAGCCCGAATCACCTCGTCACTAGCCACCCCCACATCAGCGACCAATTTATTCAGCGTCTTCTTCCTGCTGGCAGCCGTCTTGGAACGCTTCACTAGCTCCTCCTCTAGCTTAGAAATCTAACTCGTAAGTTGTACACGAGGATCATTATGATTCTTCACCTTCACCAACAACTCCTCCAACCACCCTATAGGGAATTTAATGTTGACATCGGACATCACGGTAATTTCCCATCCATGCATTATCGCCGAGTCAACAGGACCATCCTCTGCCCGCATGAGCTGGTCGGCGACTTCCAGGAGGTTTTAGTCATATAGCACAAAGTCCGGATGTCCAGAAGATCTTCTCTAACCATGTGACCGCCGCCGCGCTCCACGATGTCCCTATAAGTAGCAGTGAAGACAATCGGCACCCAAAGGCCATGAAATAGTATATGCGTAGCAGGATTTACTCTAGCCTCAGCAGCACTCACTCCTAAGGGAAAATGGAGCTACACATCCCCATGGACTGCCAGCATGATAGGGACTGCTGGTACTTCAGTGATACGTATTGATCTATGTACCTTGACGACTATTATTATAGAGGCGGAATTCAGAATAATAATAGACAAAGAACTAGAAAATATAACACACTAGAAACAAGATTCGAAGAAATATATCTTCTCTAGATTATGAACAAGAAAACCGTAACAATTCTCTCTTTGTTACGCTCACAATCTCTCTAAACAGTGGATCAACCTTAAACTGTTTCCTAAGCTTGCTTTTACAATAATCTAGTATTTCCTCACAAACTTTTCTAGATACGTGTATCACACGAACCTCCTCTTTGATCTAGGTGTGTCTGTATCACAAACCACACTCTAGATGTCTTAGCTATGAGCTAAACATCTCTATTTATAGCTTTAAAGGTTTCCAAAACCTATTAGGAATCTCTTTCCTTATCTAAGAATAATACTTTTTCTAGGTATATTTCTTTATCTAGGAATAATTTCTTTTCTAGAAAGAATTCCTTGTCTAGGTATATTTCATTATCTAGGAATATTACCTTACCTAGGAAGTATTTCCTTATCTAGGAATACTTCCTTACTTTGGTTTGGTTTCCCAAACCTTCTAGGAATATTTTCCTTCCGTAGGAATACTGCCTTAAATCAGTGATCCCTCATAAATTACAATTCTATCCTCAATCCGTCTTGAGGATCACTATTTCCCGGAGAGAGAAAGATACGCATGTATCATGCGCCCCCTCAAGAACTTGAACTCATGTGAAAGTTATATTTGGAAGTTAGTGAACCCGAGAGTTCCTTTCAACCTTCTGAACCATCTCTCTTTGATGGAAACTTGACCTTGACGTCTAATTTGAAAAGCATCCATAAATCCTCTTCTTGTCTTAGTCAATCTTCGCTCCAGAACGCAATCTTGTTCGAGTGGTTCTTCTTCTTCTTCCTCGTTCTTTTCTTCAAAAATACCAGATGAAAACGTAGTCTTTTTCTTCGTCTTCGACTTGGGTGTATAAGACTCCATGTCTGTTTGTGGCGCATCCACCTTTTCTTCCATAGTTTGTGGTTCACTATGCTTAGGATCATCAACTGACTTTCCCATCTTTGGTTCCCTTGTTGTTTTAAAGTCTTCTTGTTTTTCAAGTAACTCACCAAGCTGTTTGTAGAGAGATCTAGTGAAGACCATAAACTAGAAGAATCTTCCCTAAAATAAACAAACTTGCTCTGATACCAACTTGATACATATTGATCTCTGTACCTTGGTAACTATTATTATAGAGGTGGAATTCAAAATAATAATAGGCAAAAACTAGAAAACATAACACACTAGAAACCAGGTTCGAAGAAATATATATTCTCTAGATTATGAACAAGAAAATATCTTTGTTACGCTAACAATCTCTCTAAACAGTGGATCAAACCTTAAACTGTTTGCTAAGCTTGCTTTTATAATAATTAATTGCCTCACTAACTTATCTCTAGGTGATTTGTCTCACAAACCTCCTTTCTTTGATCTAGGTGAGTTTGTATCACAAACCACACTCCAGATGTCTTAGCTATGAGCTAAACATCTCTATTTATAGATTTAGCGGTTTCCCAAACCTTCTAGGAATCTATTTCCTTATCTAGGAATAATTCCTTTTCTAGGTATATTTCCTTATCTAGGAATATTACCTTGTCTAGGAATATTCCTAATCTAGGAATAATTCCTTATTTATGAATAATACCTTGTTTAGGAATGTTTCCTTATCTGAATACTACCTAAAAATCAGTATTCCTTCCTAAATTACATTTATATCCTCAATCGGTCTTGAGGGTCATTAGTTCTCTGAGAAAGGAAGATAAACATGTATCATGCGCCCCCACTCAAGAACTTGAACTCCCATGAAAGTTAGATTTGGAGGTTAGGGAACTCGAGGGTTCCTTTCAACCTGCTGAACCATCTCTCTTTGCTGGAAAATGGACTTTGACGTCTAATTTGAAAAGCTTCCATATCTCTTCGTCTTTTCTTAGTCACTCTTCGTTCCATGATGCAATCTTCTTTGAGCGGTTCTTCTTCTCCTTCTTCAAAAACACCATATGGAGACGTAGTCTTCTTCTTTGCCTTCCGCTTGGGTGTATGAGAATGAATACCTTTATTCGATTCCTTAAGGTTAACTTGAACCGACTGCGTGTCTGTTTGTAGCTCATCCACCTTTTCTTCCATAGTTTGTGGTTTGCTATGCTTAGGATCATCAAATGACTTTCCCATATTTAATTCCCTTGTTCTCCTAACGCCTTCTAGCTTCTCGAGTAACTCACCAAGCTATTTGTAGAGAGATCTAGTGAAGACCATAAACCACAGGAATCTTTCCTAAAAGAAACAAACCTTTCTCTAATACCAACTTGATACGTATTGATTTCTGTACCTTGGCGACTATTATTATAGAGGCGAAATTCAGAATAATAGACAAAGAACTAGAAAACATAACATACTAGAAACCATATTTGAAGAAATATATCTTCTCTAGATTATGAACAAGAAAAATGTTACAATTCTCTCTTTGTTACGCTCACAATCTCTCTAAATAGTGGATCAACCTTAAACTGTTTGCTAAGCTTGCTTTTACAATAATCTAGTATTGTCTCACAAACTTTTCTAGATCTGTGTATCACGCGAACCTCCTCTTTGATCTAGGTGTGTCTGTATCACAAACCACACTCTAGATGTCTTAGCTATGAGCTAAACATCTCTATTTATAGCTTTAAAGGTTTCCAAAACTTATTAGGAATCTATTTCCTTATCTAAGAATAATACCTTTTCTAGTTATATTTCTTTATCTAGGAATAATTCATTTTCTAGAAAGAATTTCTTGTCTAGGTATATTTCCTTATCTAGGAATATTACCTTATCTAGGAATACTTCCTTACTTTGGTTTGGTTTCCCAAACCTTCTAGGAATATTTTCCTTCTGTAGGAATACTGCCTTAAATCAGTAATCCCTCATAATTACAATTTTATCTTCAATCCGTCATGAGGATCACTAGTTCCCGGAGAGATAAAGATACACATGTATCAGTCCACCTTTCTGAAGGATTAATTAAAGGAGAGCTACCACCATCTATTCGTGCACGTTTAGTCGACCCGTCGCCGCCAGGGACTACGCACCGCACTCCATCCGTATTGGGGACTTCTGGTTTGTTAGCCTCCTTGCGCTTATTACCCATATCCTAGCGCCAAGGATGAAATGTTAGCAAGCGTACGGAAACACAACGCGAAGGAAAAAACAAGAAACTAACCTTGGGAATGGCTGAGTCGAGCGGAAGATCAGTAAATTTATGACGAGACGCGGAAGAGACGGAAGACGATTCAAAGTCATTAGCAGAAGCTGGAAAACGAAGAATGAACGACATTGCAAAAGAATACTCAGATTTATATAAGAAAAATAGAAGAAGATGAGAGAAGAGATAAGAATGAGGAAAAAGAAGACGCGTATTAAATAGGGGGTTGTGAAAATTACCTTCAAGATCACCAACTGGCGGTGCCACGTGGGATGATAACCCATCAAAAACTGACTGGTTATACCCAGACGAGATCATTGATTGCAAAACGGCACTAGGAGATACTGGGGGCCCGCCCCTGGCACGAACCGTCTCATCCCGAAGTGGGAGAATTGATGATATATGCAGATGCGAGGATACCCAACCAGTCCCCTCGGAGTGATTGACTCCAAGATTCCTCAACTGGTCTACGAACGAGGGATTCGGGCTATACTAGAACTCATGGCTTAGGTTGTAAGGATGAGATATACGGAAGAACAAGGGCGTGAAATAGGCAACTGAGCCGCTTCTCACTTGGCCTTCTTAAAAAGGCTCTTCTCAGTCCAATCACTCTCAGGCATGTTCAGGTATTCCTCCATTACATAAGAAGGGGCCTTCCACCCCACATGATTGGAGAGAGGAGCTTCCTGAGAATGAAGTTCCCTCCACCCGTTTTTATCAAAAAAAAAAAAGAGGAGAGAAGAAGAGAAAAACAAAGAGGAAATAAAAAAAAAAATAAGCGAGAGGGCGACAAGTACCTGCGCTGCCAAAGGACTAACGGCTGGCCTAAGCATATCTAGTCGAGGAGGCTTGCGGTCAGAAAATGACTTCGATCCTTTCTTCGGTCTTATAAGGTCAAAACCTTCTGGGGGATCCCAAGAAGTCACTAAGGGCTCTAAAGGACGACCATTGGTACCTGAGACGAGACGATGCGCGACAGCTATGGTATCATCAAGTTTAATCCTGCCAGATGCATGAAGCGCCCGAAGGTCTTCATAAGACAATTCGTGGGAAGGAGACAATTCTCGTAAAAGAAAATTCAAAGATCGGATACGCATGAATAGTTGATATTCGTGGGAGCCTTCGGTAACCTCCAAAGGACGCTCGGGAATAGGTTGTCTAAACGAAAAATTGATTCCCCGATCACCCAGACGCGCCCGCCCTTTGAAGACAAAATGATCAAAACTGGCGATGATGTCCCCGATATCATAACTCCCGAAGGAGGAAACCCTTGGGGAACCCCTTGGTCAAACCCAACTTGCCGAGCCGTACGGTCGGGATTATAAGACATGGCAATAAACTTACCTGCGTGGAAGCCAGGAAGATAACGGGCAACATTGCCATCACCGAATCAAAATCTGACTCTGCTAAGAGTTGCGTCGAATCCAGTTCTGCGTCAAAAGACGCGGTAAAATCATAATGCCGGACCCGACCGACCATAATGATAAGGAAATGACACAAAATCCTTATCCATGTCCATATATTGAGCTATATCGCCCTTGGGTACTTTCCCCTTACCATGCCAAAGGGATATTCGCGGATAGCCATAAGTAACCAGAACCTTCTTAACCGATCAATCACCCTGTTCAACATCCTCCTCGCGGTGGACTGCAAGCTCGTTAGGCTCAGGCGCATATGGGGAAACATGCTCCCAGGACCACGCTTGCATAAAAGAGGCTGTAATGTAAGTCTCGATCTTATGGGTTGAACCTACTGTCTGGAGGTCATGGCAGAACATATCCAAATGACGATACAAACCACCTAAAAACATCGGCGCCAGTGGGAAGGAGACGCCGAGAGATAACAACACCACCATCGGCACGAGCTCGCTCTTGATTGTATCTTGGGGACTATACTCAAACATGTCATGGAAAAGCTAGAATAGGATGTAAGCGGCCAACCCAAGACGAGGGTTCGCCTCTTTCCTCTTGGGAGGGGGAACTTTTCTTTCTACCAACAGTGTACCCCAATATTTAATCCAGCGAGAAAAGGAGGCGCGTCGGTTGGTCTTTGTAACCCACTCAGGACTTACCTTCATGAAGGAGTTGACGATCCATGGATCACTTCGTGAGCGCGGAAAGAACTAGCAAGCAAGCGCTCACCTGTGGGACGCGCCGAAGGAGGTTTCTTCTCCCTGACCAGTTTGACCTTCCCCTTGGTGGCGGACGACGGTACTTCTTTATTACCCGTGTCAGCAGTCTTCTTTTTCTCCCCTCATCTTGCCGGCATCTGTTCCTTCCTCACTAGCTCATTCCTAGAGGTGTCCTTACAGTCCAACAGATAAGTCCACAACATTCTGTCCTCATCAGTCAACGCTCCATAAACGGCCGCCTCGTCATACGAATGAATACCATGGATAGGTAACCCTGTGAGGACGACTACATCCTCCAAAACTATGGTTGCCTCCCCCCACGCAGGAAAGAGAGTGTGAACAGGAGGAGCCCAACGACAAAGCAGCCGCGCTACATCACACCTGCACATCTTCACTTCCCGCTTAAGATATGAGTTTATGGATTCATCAATACCTTCTTTACGAAGGATCACCTCGTGATCAGGATTAGAGAGAATATAGGATGTCCAATGTGGCCATAACGGATGGTTTTCGATGTAGAACGAATATCAATGGCAGGGAGATCGTAATCACCACGGTGAATTGCCATTCGCGATACCTTCTTGAACGGGAAAGCGTCCATGGTATCCGATTCGGGTCGCATGAGTCATCCAGGAGTAGGCGGATAAGGCAGTACAGGAGGGTTTAAAGACGGGGAATAAGGGCATCATCAAGAGGAATAACGCGCTTACCTCCGCGGAGCCCCTTCAACTTTAATGTGCGTTTCATATCAGAGCCGCTGGTAAAATCCGCAATCGTATACGACTGGCGATCTGCTGGAGGAAGTAAGAGAATCTCGTCCTGCTCTGTGTACTCGGTTTCTTTGGAACCCGCGCTCATTGTTCCTTCGGACTCGTCAGATTCCTCATACGAATTGCTATTGGTGGAACTACTAGACATGGCGCGTGTATAGGTGTTTAGAATGAAGGGAAGAGAAAAGGATAAGATAAGAGGAGAACATATCAATGTACCTATATATAGGGGTCTCAAAGCTTAGACGTGTCGGTTATGAAGTGGGAATAGTAACCGGAAGAAACTGAAGAAGAAGAGGGAAAACTTGGACGATGTAGAAGATCAGACGCCTCCCGGGATCGTAGAGTCAATAAAAGGGGAGAGAATTCTCATCCCTGGTTCCCGAGCAAAAAGGGAGGGGGACGCTCGAAAAATTCTATGACTACTGGGTTATTTTACAATTAATCCAATAGTCAGGGGACTAATGTTGATACATGAAAAATAATATCCCTTAGCAGGTTTGGGGTGCCCCCAAGAGGAGAGGAAGGCCTAGCATGAGACATGGGGACTAATCCAAAGTCCAATAAGAAAATACCCATGAGATAAAAAGGACAAGGAAGGGATTAATGAATAAGGAGAAGGTTATATTAAGGAAAAAATGGCATTAGAGGTAACTAAGGAGGTTTGGGACATGTGGCATGATGTCATAAAAGAGGGGCTTTTGGAAAGTCTATATAAGGAAGGACAAGGTACAATAAAATGTAACTCTCTCTCTCTTACTATTCCTAGAAAGCTGAGGTCACTTGGTGTAACAAGGACGGGTAGAACCAGAACTAAAATCACCTTTCAACAGTAATCAATAAGGAAGTCGCCTCTTATGTTGATGCGATAACGCAAGACAAAAGAGACTGTGAGAGTGGTCTTGTGGATGGCGATGTTGAAAGACAGGTTGGTACAGAATGACAACGAAAAAATAATAAAAAATTCTAACTCAAAAGTTGTTATCATATTAGAAGGTGTTGAAAAAATATAATCCACACGTGTTAGCATCTAATCAACAAGTACCTGAAAGGTCACCATACAATTCTTCTCCCTCAACACCAAATTCTGCACAATTTTCACCATGTCCATCAAATTCTTTACCAGATACCCCAACAAACCCAAATGTCAACTTAGTTCTCAATAATGATGATGCTAATTGTTAGAGCATTTCTCGGTCGAACTCACAAGTGTTTCTATCTCAAGCTTGTTTAAAATTTAGTTGTCAAATATCTTGATTTCTAGTCTACAATTAGTTAAGCCTCGGATTAGGATAAAACTGTAGTTGAGAAACGGACATCAAGGTAGTCATCACTGCGTTCTACCATTTGAAGGCGAAGATCAACCGAAGCTTTTGGAGAACTTATTTAATAAAAGGTAACTGGAAACTGAACCACCTATTTCTCAAGTTATATTCATCTTTGTATCCATGAGACGATGTCGCATAAATAATTAGACTATCATAAGCATATCAAGAATTCCAAGTCAAGATTCATCTTGTAAATAGTTCTCGAAATATGACTAAGCTTAATGAACATTTATATTTGATGAATTTCGGTTAAGGACAATTTATTATTCGCAATCAAAATCATGATTCAAGTTTTATCATTCGAAGATAGCCTGGAACAGTGATATGTGTCATTGATATAGAACTACTGTAGATTCGGACATAAGCCAGTGTACATATCATTCTTACTTACAAACTGGGAAAACTGTTATAATCCGAAGCCGTAATGCATGTACTCAGTACAAGAAATGGAGTAGCTATATGTCGACAAACAGATTTTTGGTACGCATATTCGTGTGCACACCTTTAAAAGTCTGGGAACTCGTGAATCCAGATTGGTACGCAAACCAGTACGCATACTAGAAAAGAACTGTTGGTTACGGAACCGGTTTGGTATCCATATCGGTACACGTACCAGAAAAGTTTTGTGGATTCCGAAACGTAGCTATGTTTAAATTGTATCCATACCAGTACGCATACCACAAAAGTTCTATGGATTCTGGAATTTGTTATGTTTAAATGGTATTCCTATGCATACCGAAAAAATTATGTGAACTCCGAAACTTGGTTATGTATTAAGGTTTACATACCGGTACACATACCGTGACATAATTTTTCACGAACAAGTTAAGCGATTGTACCTTGTACTACTACTCACCATGTCGATTAAATTCTTATGCACATAAATTATTTCTCCGAGATTTTTAACATTTGAATAATCTCTAAAAACACCATAGACATATTTTATCACATGATTGTGTTTTGAGTTAAGTCTTAAGTGTTTATGAAAATGCTCAAGCTTATAGTTCAGTTGGATAGCTTCGGCTAACCATTCATGAGTGTGCTCTTATACATGGTTAGGTTACGGTTCATCCTAACCAGAGTGTATATCTTGTTATGTAAATCGGATTCAAAGATTCATCTAATGGTGGACATTGTTTGCTTGGTTCCAAAGCTATCTTAGATTAAACCTAAAACAACCTTTGTTTGAATGTCTATAAAAGGAGAACTTCAAACAACCGGGATCCTTGAATCTCGACACTACTTTTCTTGGTGTGTCCTAGTTGTAACTAGAGTCGTCATCTTCCTAAAACCCTTTTAAGGTTTAGCGACTACAAAGACTCCATGGAGATTCTTGAAGCCAGGACTAGCTATTGTTTATCTTGATAGCTCGAGTTTCCTGATCTTGTTCGATTGTTGAGATGCTCACTTGAACAAGATATATAGAAATCATCAAAGTTCTTTCGTCTAAGACTTTGTTGATTCCACAGGTTTCATACTTGTGAGGCGAATAATAATCTAGGTTACACTTGGGGTTGCGTAATTCCGGATTTTTAGGTTAGCTAGACTTTGTCTATTACTATCGATTTCCATCACCTTGATCTAACTTTTTGGTCATAAGGGAAATCAAATATAGGATTATCCGTGGGAGGCATATTGGTTTAAAGTCTTCATTTAAGTTGAAGCAACTCTTAGTTGGCGTGACGTCTGCTAAAGGAGTCAATTGTGCGGAGTCCTGCTAGGATTCAAGAGGCGTAAGGAAATTGATTGTAATTGAATTGCTGGGAAGGTTTAAATCGGGCTCAACTATATTCAAGTCTGAAGTTAATTGGTAGTAAGATAGTGTCTGTAGCAGCTTAATATAGTTTGTTGTTCAATCTGGACTAGGTACGGGGTTTTTCTGCATTTACGGTTTCCACGTTAACAAAACTTTTGGTGTCTATGTTATTAATTTTTCCGTATTATACTGTTTATCTTTATAATTAAAATATCACAGGTTGTGCATTAATCAATCAAAGTAGATACATCCATCCTTGTTTATTGGATACGACTTGATTGATATTTGGAAATTGATCTTTGGAATTGCCAAGTACTCTCACCCGTAAATCGGGTTCACGGACTTGCCTCTGCAAACATTCTGATTGTGAGAGAAAGAGATATAACTATGAATATTCTTTATTGATTGAGATTCATTAAGTTGATCTCTCGGAATTGAATTTGAATTTGTCCATACAAGTTGCCTAAGAAAAAGTTGGTGGTGTATTTTGGTGCCCACGCGTTTTCAATTGGTATCAGAGCAGGCAAACACGTTTAAGACATAACAAGTATGTGTTTGTAGCAATCTGACTATATGGACATGAGTAAAATCTCTGACGAACGTCACACCAGTTTTAAAAAAACTGTTCTTATGGATTTTGTAAAAGAGTCTGAGTTCACAAACTCTCATATAGACAGACATTCCGTTCTCATAAAACTTTTCAATGTTCATAAGTGTTATCCCTATTATCTTTTTTATGAGTCTGACTCAGAAGTGGAATGGGAAGCATCCAAAGAAAGTACTTATATTTTAAAGCTCATTGAGTTCCAGTCTTCTAAGGTCAATCGGTTAAAGCACAAAGTCAACAATCTCATTGGTATAATTTCTGAACTTGATTCTAAAACAAGGATGCTTTTTGAGGAACATGCCGAAGTGAAATTGAAAGTTATTTTACTTGAGGCTGAACTTAAAGATAATGCCTTATAGATCGAACGACTGTCGAGTAAGAACTCTACTCCACGTTACGATGGTGAATCCAAAGAAATTACCATGAAAACAGCTTCTATACAAGGCAATGAGTTGGTAAAGTAAGAACACGTGTTGTTCATGATATGCCAACAAAATCGCAGTCAGAAACTGATTAACAAAGTATTATTACTTTGATTGGAGATGATCAGTTAAAATTATCTGACCAAGAAAAAACTGTGTCTCCAAGGAGGAAAAGTTCTTTACAATACGAGTATGATAAAACTACCTATTTTGATCTCATTGGAACTCAGAAAGTGTGATTTTACTGCAACACTAAAGTACATATTCAAAGATAGTGTAAGTTTAGGTTGGAAAATTATTAGTTTGACCGTCTTCAAAACACGTTGGATTTAATTCTGAAGGGTGTAACTGATATTCCGATGTTTAGACCTCATGAGGTGAAATCACATTCAAGCAAATCTGTTTCTAGGGATGTCAGTACTTCATGGTCCACGAATATTCGAACAATCCAAAAAGGTAGTATACAAAATTAGTTTAAGAAGAACTCAGTGAAACCGTCACAAATATGGGTTCGAAAGGATACCCATATGCCTCATAAGAAAGTTGATGGTTTCAACAATGAAACAGTTCAACAAGCTAACATGAATTGGATCATTACAGGATATAGGGATCTTATTGACAAACTATCATTCTCTTCGAGGCAAACAATCTCAGGTAAGGGTTCTAATCGTGTCTCTTATTATGATGACAGTAATTTCTATGATCATTTTTTACGTTCCAAAAGATTTTCTTAGCAAAAGAAAGAGGTAAAAACAAAAGTAAACGGCAGCACGATTCATCTGGTGAGCATAAGGTTCACCCTTATGCAAATTAGGCACAAGTCTTGGAACCTTATCCATTTTAAAATCCTGTTGGATAAGGATTACTGCGTGACAGGAGTACTATTTATCTCAAGTAGTACTGAGTTGTGATGAGCTATAATTTATCTTTTTCATATTACAATTTTTACGTATTCTCTATGACCATTTCAATCGGACATGAATATTAAAAAATCCTTGTTGAGCCAAGCTCCAAAGGTAAAGCATTCTCCGATAAAAAATCTTTAGATGAATATTAATTCTCTTGTGCTCTAAAATCATGTGTTTATTGAGCTAAGAATGCATTGATATTCAAAGAATAATATTTGTCATAGAAAAGGTAGATAATTGCAGTACTGAAAAATCTTTAGGAACGACGGGTCCCGTATCATGTAAAGGTACACCTACTCTTCCTCTATAGGCGCACGAAAACCCTAATGTCTAGCTTAACTTTTGATTGAGAATTATCATCCAAGGAGTTATACAACCAAGCATGTCTTCTATATCACAATCTTTGAAAGCATGGAGAAAGCTCTTAATTGCGATGATATTGAAACAAGAGGAAAGAAGAGAATTCTGGTTAATGATGAAGTTGTTGAATAATCTAAAGATCTTCCTGGGGTGAATTGTTATTTCGCCTATAATCATCAAGATATTGAGAGTGAAGAGATGATTTCTGCTATTGTTGTTTATGATTTTCTTAAACAATTTGAGGAAGAAAAACTAGAACTTGTTGAAACACTTAAAGGTCTAGATATGTTA
This sequence comes from Papaver somniferum, assembly GCF_003573695.1. Taxonomy (NCBI): domain Eukaryota; kingdom Viridiplantae; phylum Streptophyta; class Magnoliopsida; order Ranunculales; family Papaveraceae; genus Papaver; species Papaver somniferum. Next base: position 149,475,046 of record NC_039365.1, on the reverse strand, counting down.
ATGACTGAGTTGAAAAAGGTTTCTGTTGACCTTGTTCTCATGAAATCTCATGTTCGTAATCTTCTCAATGAGGATATCTTCTCTAGAGAGCTCGTGGATACAGTTGATGACAAATTTAAGGGTTTCTCTACCAATGAAGAGTCTGGAAAAATCTAGTTTAATTTGTTTTCTTTTTATCTTATTTTCTAGGAAACTTCTTGTGAGAATTTATTCTTGTCTTGAGAAGGATAACTAGGGTATGGTATAGCAAAAATTGTGATTACACAAGCTATTTCCAACATTTTTCATCTTGCATGTTTTTAGATTTATTTATTTAAATTCTAGAGTTTTTGGAAGATGAACTTGTAGTATGTAATTATTATTGGTTTAATTGTTGGAAAAGTATTATGAAATATATGTGCCTTTACATTTTCTTGAATCGAGCTGAAATTTCATATATGCTCATAAGTTAAATCTATTATGTTATTTTTAAACTGAAAATATAAAAAACTCTTTGAGGAATTTTATCGCAGTATCGATCTACTCGTGATCACACTATTGTGTTATTAATGCACCATACACTATATAAGATTTTCTTATATTGAGCCATACCGATTAAAATTATCTCTTTGTTCGTAACTGGCGTTGAGATTAATTTAAATCGATATTCAGGATACAAATCCATGTGATTTGTTAATGTCCGAACTTTTTTATTTTTTTCATAAACAAAGATCACTCAGTTTGTTCTCTTGGGAATGACATCAAATAGGAGAGAGCTCTTAAATGAACTTGTGATTAATTGTTATATATTTGTGAGTTGTGTGGATGTTGAATTTATAGTGGATGCTTGTATCTTAAATCTCCTAGATGAGCTCTAAGTATTCCTTACTATGTGATATCATCTAAATAAAGTTGATATGTAACTACCTTGGAATCCTAAAGTTTCTTTTGGTTGTATTCATTACTATCCCATGATTTTCGTACCTTTGCCAATTTTATTGACAAAAAGATAGAGAATTATTTAGTAGTTTCTCACTACATACATATGGTTCATTATGTAAAGGGGAGTGAACCAATAATCTATAGGTTTTACCTATTATGCAAAAGATGTAAGTATTGATTAAGGGGGAGAAACATATCACCGTAGTATTATTTCAAAGTTGGTATACAATTGAGCTTTGGAGAAGATAATAATAATACCATGTTTCTGTATAACGACGATTGAGAATATTTGTTTTCAAAGTTGTTATCACTATGAATCTTCGACAACAACGATGCTGAGTTGAACACGTTCAAAATCATTTCAACTCGAAGTAACGAAGAATTCAAGGAGTTGAAGAAACCAAAGAAATCAAGCATGATGTATTCGAGGAGTTTTTAAAGATTTATATTTTTATCCATATGTATTGATATTTTGTCTCTAAAATTGACAAAGGGGTAGATTGTTAAAGCATTGCTCGGTCGACTCACAAGTTTTGATATCTCAATTTTGTTGTCAAATTAAGTTTCCAAAACAATATCTTGATTTCTAGTCTAAAATTGGTTAAGTCTCGGATAAAAGTGTAGTTGAGAAACGGACATCACAGGAGTCATCATTGTGTTCTACCGTTTGAAGGCGAAGATCAACTGAAAGTTTTGGAGAACTTCTTCAACAAAAGGTGAGTGAAGACTGAACCACCTATTTCTCGAGGGGAATTTTGATAAACTTCCCCACTTCTAATTACCGGTTTAATAAACTGCCCTCGTTTTTTTCAACTTTTCAAAAGTGCCCTTCTGTTTGTTTTTCCATCCAGATTCACTTTTTTTTTGTCACCACCAGTTTACCATGTCAATATGATATACAGTTACGGTAAAGCTCTTCGTAACCCTAAGCTTTATAATAGATAGTGTCTTCGCCTCTTTCTTTCTCATTCTTCTTCTTCTTTGTTTCTTTCATGTGAAGAGTATCGGTGATGATGATGATTGTTTGATGTTGGTGGGTGAATTGTTGGCCGAGAAATCAACAAAGAAGTGGTCACTGTTGTGTTGTTTTGATGGAGATTTGAAGAAGGAATTGAAATGGCTGATTTTAGAGACAATAAGAGGAGATTGGTGAAGATCAGACATGGGTTTTGTTTGAATTCGAATCTGGGATGAGATGAAGGTCTTAGATGTTGTTGTCGTTGATTTTTATAATTCGCATGATGTCGCCGTCAATCTTAGATCTCGGATGAAATTGAAGGGTTTGTTTAATTTTTTAAAACAGTAAAGAAATGTTTGTTGCCGCTGCCGATTTGAGCTTGAATGGGTTTTGTTCTATTAATTGAAGTTCATACAGGACTGAAACTTGGTGCTTGAATGGGTTTGCTAAGATAGAGATGGGTATAAAAATGGAAGTGATGGTGGTTTTTGTAGATTGGAATTTGCAGAATGGATTAAGGAGGGTCAGTGTCTCATGTTAGATTGGTGGTTGGTTTTGTGGAGTATGAGTTTCTGGAAGTTGCAGAAATTTGTGCTTCAGTGGACAAGAAAGTACAGTGAAGGCATTGGTAGTAATCTGAACAGCGGTGGTTGTGTTGCAATATTGCATAAGAAAGTTGAGTTGTTGTTGCATAGAATGCAACTGAGATTGTGGGTAAACAAGTCAGGGATGGCTGAGAATGAAACAAAATGTTTTGAGCTAATAAAATTGAAGTTTTAAATGGGAAGAGTTGATGAATTAACAGTGGGTTTGGTTCAGATACAATGAAATTGGAGTTAGGTCTGATGTTGAGAATTGTTTGTATGTGTACTTGATGTGGCTGTGTTTGTGGCTTTAGATCTGATTTGGAATTATAGATAAAACTGTAGTTGTGGGTGTTGATGAATGGTTTAGTAAACTAGGTTAGTGTTGCTGCAATAGCAGGAATTGTACAAGGAAGATGAATGTGGTACTGTTGATGCTTCAAATGGCTTGATGAATGAATGCTTGAGTTGTGAATTATATGTATGATAGGTTGTCCAGGTCGGAAGAAATATATGCTTCAAAATGGAAGGAATAACACCAGAAGCAGACAGAACTCTTCCTGATTAATTCTTCAGTGAGTTGACTCAGTGACTCGCTGGGCGCTAACTCAGTGACTCAGCCGAATCATCTGAATTTATACCAACTCTATTGAGGGCGTTTGAGACTTTTATCAGGTGCCAACTGGAACTTAACGGCCCTAACAATCCGTTAGCAGTTTTTTGAATAAAGCGGTCAAAGAAGGGGCACTTTTGAAAAGTTTAAAAGAACGGGGGCACTTTTATTAGTGTATTTCAAAACAGGGGCATTTTATCAAAATTCCCTTTCTCGAGTTATATTCATCTTTCTATCGATGAGACGATGTCGCATAACTAATACGGCTATCATAAGCATATCAAGAATTTCGAGTCAAGATTCATCTTGTAAATAGTTCTCTAAATATGACTAAGCTTAATGAGCATTTATACTTGATGAATTTCGGTTAAGGACAATTTATTGTTCGCAATAAAAATCATGATTCAAGTTTATCATTTGAAAATAGCCTGGAACAATGATATGTGTCATTGATGTTATTCGGGAATGCTTCAAACCGATTTAGAGAAATATGGAACTACTGTAGATTCAGACATAAGACAGTGTACATAGCATTCTTACTTACAAATTAAGAAAACTGCTATAAGTCTGAAGCCGAAATGCATATAGTCAGTACACGAAACGGAGTAGCTATATGTCGACAAACATATTTTTTGTACGCATATTCGTATGCACACCTTTAAAAGTCTGGGAACCCGTAAATCCGGATTGGTATGCAAACCAGTACGCGTACTAGAAAAGAACTGTTGGTTACGAGACCGGTTTGGTATCCATACCAGTACACGTACCAGAAAAGTTCTATGGTCTAAGGAACATGGCTATGTTTAAATAGTATTCATACCAGCATGTATACCACAAAAGTTTTATGGACACCGAAACTCGTTATGTTTCCATACCAGTACGCATACCAAAAAAATTTCAGTGAACTCTGAAACTTGGTTATGTCTTAAGTTCTACATACTGGTACACGTACCATGACATAACTATCCATGAACAGGTTAAGTGATTGTAAATTTTACACCTACTTACCACGTCTATTAAATTCTTATGCACATAAATTATTTCTCCAAGATAATTAACGTTTGAATAATATCTAAAAACACCATAGACATATTTTATCATATGATTGTGTTTCGAGTTAAGTCTTAAGTGTTTATGAAAATGCTCAAGCTTATATTTCAGTTGGATAGCTTCGGTTAACCATTCATGAGCGTGGTCTTATATTCGGTAACGGGTCATCCCAACCAGAGTGTATTTCTTGTTATGTAAATCAGACTCAAAGATTCATCTAACAATGAATATTTTTTGCTTGGTTCCAAAGCTACCTTAGCTTAAGTCTAAAGCAACCTTTGCTTTGAATGTCTATAAAAGGGGAACTTCAAACAACCAGGATCTTTAAATCCCAACACTACTTTTCTTGGTATGTCCTACTTGTAACTAGAGTCGTCCTCGTCCTAAAACCCTTTTAGGGTTTAGGGACTACAAAGAATTCATAGGGATTCGTGAAGCCAGGTCCCACTATTGTTTATCTTGATAGCTCGGATATCCTGATCTTGTTCGATTATTTAGTTGTTCACTGGAACAAGATAGATAGAAATCATCAAAGTTCTCTTCGTCACAGACTTTATTGATTCCACAAGTTTTATACTTGTGAGGTAAATAATAATCTAGGCTGCGATTCGGGTTGCATAAGTCCGGAGTTTGAGGTTAGCTAGACTTTGTTTATTGCTATCGATTTCCATCACCTTTATCTAATTTTTTGATCGCAAAGGAAAACATATATAGGCTTATCTGTAGGAGGCATATTGGTTTAAAGTCTCCACTTGAGTTAAAGCAACTCTTAGTTGGTTTGATATCAGCTAAGTGAATCAATTGGGCGGAGTCCTGTTGGGATTCAAGGGGCGTAAGGAATGCGATTGTTACTAAATTGCTGGGAAGGTTTAATTTGTTCTAAACTGCATTCCAGTCTGATTAATTGGCAATAGGCTAGTGTCTGTAGCGGCTTAATACAGTTTGGTGTTCAATATGGACTAGGTCCGGGGTTTTTCTACATTAGCGGTTTCCTCCTTGACAAAACTTCTGGTGTCTGTGTTACTTTTTTTTTCTGCATTATATTGTTTATCTTTATAATTGAAATATCACAGGTTGTCGTTAAAGTAGATAATCCATCCTTGTTTGTTGGATACAACTCGGTTGATACTTGGAAATTGATCTTTGGAATCACCAAGTACTCTCACCCGAAAATCAGGTTCACTTACTTGACTTTGTAGACATTCTGATTGTGAGAGAAAGAGATATAGCTCTGAATATTCTTTCCTGATTGAGATTCATTAAGTTGAACTCTCATAATTGAACTTGAGTTTGTCCATACAGGTTGCCTAAGAAAAAGCTTAAGAATGTGGAATCTCCGATGGTTTTAACATGGCAGAGTTTATGGAACATCAGAAGACCGTCTAGAAGCAAAGAGCAGTTAACATGAAAATCCAAAACACAAAGACGAAAAAAAATCGTCTTTCTCAAGAAAAAAACTCAATGACTATGACAAGCATAACTTTCTTCAAGATGACACTTCAATTATGAACCCCAAGCAAAAACATATGTGGCAAATCGAATTTGGCAGGCTACAAGCAGAGATTGAACAACAAGCTGGATTTAACAACAACCAAGTTGGTGATGATGACGAGGATGATGAGTTCGATGTAGTAGTACCTCTAGATAATCGATGTATTAATTTTAGTTTTAATTTGAAATGTTGTTGCATTTTACTTAATGTTAGTATTAATTTGAAATGAAAAGTTGCCTAGTTTGAAATGTTTTTGCATTCTACTTAATAATAAGTTTAACTCACTAATGTAATATTAAATAAACAAACTACAAACAATTTAAAAATTAAATGTTTAAATTGATACATAAAATAAAACTTAATAATTACGCCCACCAGCTTTTCCATACTATGCCGAATGATTCACTCTTAAATTTTCTCTTAGACTGTCATACAGTTATGTCCTTCCCGTAGTTTCTTAGAGACACTCTTCTTTGTGGTTTCAGGCCTCAAATCTTCATCTTCATATTTAGTCCACTCCTTATCATGACGAGTTTCCTAAATTACCATGTTATGTAGAATTATGCAAGTGAGCGTAGTCTTGTGGATTTCACGAGGACTTAAACCACAATATGTCCCACGAATGATATCGAACTTCCACTTAAAATTCCAAAAGCCCACTCTACATCCTTTCTCAACACCATTTAGCGTTCGTTAAAATGCCAGTATGAATTACCCGACGCGCCGGCAGGGGGCTGACGGTTACATTGAACCAAGGTTGACCATTTCGGAAAGATACCATCCGAAAGATAATACCCATGAACGTATTGATTATTGTTGATTGTGATACGAACTTCAAGACAAACTCCATACTTTAGATCTTTAAAAAGAGAAGACTCATGCAAAAGATTAGTATCATTTTGTGAACCCATAAGAGCAAAAAAAACCGTTCCATTTCCAATAATCATAAGAAGCAGCAGTTTCAAGGATAACAGTTGGTTTCGGGTAATGACCTTTATATTGACCGTCCCAATAAACATGGTGTTTCTTCCATACTCAATGCATATAATCAAGATTACATAGTATTCCTGGGAATCCCCTATTTTGATTCTCCCTTAATATTTGTCTAACATCTTCCTCGGTTGGTTTTTGTAAATACGTTGTACCAAAATGATTAATTATTAATTTGCAAAACAATGAAAGATAAGTGAATGAAGTTTTTTTGCTCGTACGAAGGTACGTAAAGTTTGCATCCGCTAGTTTACCATAAGCTAGAATCCCTAGAGCCGAAGTAACTTTTTTTCAGGACTATGACCTTTAATATTTGGTGCATCAAACTGAATTAAATTGAGATTATACTCGACAAGGCCATCAATAATATTTTTCACCAGGTGCTGAGGCATGCAGAATCGACGTTGGGAATCTTGTTCCAAGTACACACAATTGGGAAGAAAATAATCGTGCATCAGCTTCTGGTAGTAAAATCCACCCCCCCCCCCCCCCCCCCCCCCTCCTGATGCGTATATCTTCTTGAGAATTTTTTTTTTGGCTCTGGAACTCTAGGTATTTGTCCCGAATGTGCAAGCATCAGAGTGTCAATTAGTTGTTTATCTTCAGCTTCCTCATCATTAAGTTGTTGCAACCTCCGTTGATGCATTTGCTATAATCTAAACCGATTCATAATAACATTCCTCTTTTCATTGGATCTCGCCATTTTTAAAATTGAGGATATTAAATAAAGAAATTGGTAAAATATATGTAGAAGTAGGTGTGAGTAATTTGAAGAAGTACATGGGCATGTATATATGAACTAAGCAAAGGGGAAATAGTCGTTACAAAATAGTCGTTAAACGATATAGTAACGATCGAGAAATGAATACTATGACGTCAATGATAGAAGTGTATAGGCTTCCAACTTAAAACCAATTGGCAATGAGTGAATTGGCTCCACACCTTATATATTAGGATCATAAGGAGGTAGTAAGCAATGTGGGACTAAGATGTGACTAGGACTTTCCTTAGTCTCCACTTAGTCTCCATTATGCCCCCTCCACGTGTAGGGCTCTTGAGGCCTATACAACATGGATCCATGCATGGTTGCCCGTTTGGTTGCCTGCCTTACCTTATAGATTTTCGGGATCTTATATCGCATACAAGGCGTAACTCTGATACCATGATAGAAATGTGTGGACTTCCAACTTAAAACCAATTGACAATGAATGAAATGACTTCACACCTTATATATTAGAATCATAAGGAGATAGTAAGCAATGTCAGACTACCTTTTTTTTTAACCTTATGCATGGGAGTAGGCCTTAAAAAGTTGAAATGATCATTAGATTAACTCCACGATAAAAATAACTAGACAAATATAAATAGAGTATGAAATAATAGACCCGAAAAGGTGATCGAAGATTCAGAAATTCATACGACAGCAAGTTTCGTGCTGACCTTTCTTTGTTTTCCCAAGATTTTATTATTCTTTTCTAGTACTTGTCTACCTGGATGTCCAAGTGATTGGCTCATATTCCGATGCGGGTGTGCGCGCAAGCAAGCACCCAGATTTTGTTTGTTGCATGGCGCAGTCCTTTTCAAGCGGGATACCAGATTCTATAAGTAGGTGCACGGCGCATTTCTTTGCATATCTAACGCGGCACCACGTCAGGAACAGAGTAGCGACACCAACTAGAGTAGAGACTACTACCATGACTTTTTAGACAAGTACATAATCCACCACTTTTTAAGCCGAAAAATACAAAAACAGTGAGCTGTGATCAAGTGATTTGGTTAATTGAGTGAGTTGGGGCAAAAAGTTGTCTCACTCAGAAAATAACTAATTTCCTTGATATCATGTTTAATAATGGCTTATCATTAAGAAATAAGATAACGTCGAAATCTTGTCCTAATCAAAAGATAATGTTATTATAGACTAAAAAAAAAATGAAGGCAAGAATGCAGTTTCTTTTGACAATCAAAGAGCAAATTTTATAAAAAAAGCTACCGTCACCTAAAAAGTGACAGAAACTAGCAAAGGTACAAGATGACTCAAAATATTAGCCGCCAACAACAACGGTCCAATTACTAATAAGAGTATTCGATGAAAAGCCTTCAAAGATCTTATGGAGTATTCCCCAGCTAAACAAAGTACACTTAATGGAAATGATAAGCTGCTTCCAATTCCTGCTTCTCTTGCCACCATACAAACGATTATTTTTTTCCTTCCAAACCATCCACCAAATTGCAAATGGAATAAGACCCCAAAGCTTCTTTTTCATGCCAGTTCCTTTTTTGTACGGCCATTCCTAAGAATAAGCTTTACATCTTCAGTGAAAGCCCACTGTAGTCCAAAACTGTCGAAAAAGTAACTCCAAAGCTAAAAAGTAACTCCAAAGCTTTGATGTTTCTTTAAAATGGAGGAACAGATGCTCATTAGTCTCCAGCTCTTCGTTACAGAGAATGCAATTATCTGTAATTGACCTGCCAATTCTTGCCAAATAATCATTGGTTGGGGCACCATTCAAGCAAAGAGTCCACACCAAAAATGAAACCTTTAGAGGGACTTTTGGGTTCCAAAGCTGCTTATGAGGGAAAGATAAGAAACCATCCACATCAAGTGAATCATAACATTTTGCAACACTGAACTCGTCACCTAGCTCCCATTTCCTCTGATCATCTTCCTCAGCTGAACCCAAAATCACCGAAGGATCTCCCAAAACTTGTAGTAGAGAAATAACATCACCTAGCTCGCTTTCTTTTAAATTTCTTGAGAAATCAAAGTCTCAGGCCATGTTAGAGGAAATGCAGTCTTTAACAGTGGCATTTTTCTTTTTTGAAATCTTGTATAGAGTTTTGAAGGAGCATTTTAAAGGAAGATTATGATAAGACCACGTTTTATGGAACATGTCAACGGTGTTGACCCGATGCGTCACTCAAGCATATTTGACATATATGATCCTTTATACGGGTCAAGTCTCTCAAGATTGTGGAAACCACCCTGGCTAGCAAGTGAAGGGCTCACCGAGCATAAAAGTCCAATGGAGGCACACGGCATTGGATAACCATAAATAATTTATTATTAGAGATAATATATTTATTTAGGTATTTTATTATATTTTAAGTATTTAGTTATTTTATTTAGAGTTTATATTTGTTTGGAATAGTAATTTAGGAGTAGTATTGTTTTCTTATTTTCCAAGTAGTGTAGCCTAGTTATAGGCCTTATCAGTTGATTGATCATAACAAAAAAATATTAAGAAAAGTATTACTGTTTGGTATATTGGTTCCTAAAATCATGACCTTTTGAGCTTGAGCTGCTGGCCGTTGATCAAGAAACAAATCGTTTCTTATCAACCGTTGAAATGTTTCATAAAACGTGGTTTTATCATTCCACTCTCCTTAAATGGGATTTTTCCCTCAAAGTCCATTATATATATTGATACCGGCTCCACATGTGATCTTATTAGATTACTAATCCACTTATCTTCTCAAAACAAGATTTTATTACCACTGTTAACTTTGAGGACAGTATTTTGCATAATATGATCGTTGGACTTAAGAAAGCTAGCCCACAAGCTATGACCAACAGAACTTGAGCTTGAGTTTGGTAAAAAAGAATTAACATTACCTCAGCAAGAATGCAGTTTTACCTAGCCATCTTTGTCATCATCCAGATATTTTCTGATATTGCGTGCGTACTTAGGGTCCATATCAAACCCATACCATATCCTTGTTATCGATTCCCTCAAAGGGCCTAAATCTTAAATTACCTTCTAAATTATGAAACCTATATATGTATCCATTTTTCCTTTTCTTTTTTGGAAATTATAGACAGATAAACACGTTATTTGTATATCAGTACTAATAATTCTTGTATTATTCTCAAATAATTATTTTTTTTCTTTTTTTGAAAAGAACGGATTCCTTTTATTCTTTAACATAGGATTGTTCCAGGGGAAGTTATCCCAACACCATCATTCATTACAATTACATTGAGTGATTCCGGGTATGCATTGTCCCACACCCGGGTATGAGTTGTTGTTGTTCCTGTGTGTAATTGAGTGTGCGTTGCCAGGATGGCCAATCCATCCGCCGCTTGGTTCGCCTCTCGATACACATGCGTTATAGAGTGGTTTGTGATCTGTTGGAGATGGAATTGTATTTCCTGTATCATTGCACTAATGATCCATGGGTTGTCTTCGTTCTTGTTAGTTAGCATTGAGAACAGCTCCTTCGAGTCCGTCTCAAAGATGATGTTTGTCCACCTTTGTGATGTCGTCATTCTTGCTGCAAGCAAAAAGGCCCAAGTCTTAGCGACAAGAGTCGTGGTTATCCCAATAGGAGCCGCCAATGCCATTATTACATTTCCATTTTTATTTCTACAAATCCAGCCTGCTCCTGTTCGTTCTGGTTGTCCATCCATATTGTTTTTGTTGGCTCCATCCGTGTTGATTTTCACCCATTCTGCTGGTGGAGGACTCCATTTGATCCAAATTGTTCGTGTATTGTTTTCCCTTGTGGAACCGTTCCGTTGTTGCTGTTCTCCCACCATATTTGGCATTATCTTTTTACAAACTGCCCAAGTGTATTCTTGGCTCAACAGGATAGCTATTTGGCTTGTTTGCTGAGGTGTTTGGATTTGCTTTTTATAAACCCGTTCATTCCTAGCTAGAAAAATACTCCATAGTGCATAGCAGCATATTGAGAACATCTCTGCATTTTGCGAAAAACGCAGGAATTCTTTGAAGGTCGTTGGAGGCACAACAGACGTTGTTGATGTGCTAGCCTCTCTCCGATCCTGGTTATTTCCGCCTGAATCGGATGACCTGTAATCCCCTTGACGTTGTATTGCAATCTCATTTGGTACCGGATGCGATGGAATTATCAACCTGTCATAAGGGTTTCCTGTGTTGTTTCCTCTGTTGATGTGTGCCATTATCAAGTTCCAAGTTCGTTTCGCCCTTTCACACTGAAAGAGGCAGTGTTGTACTGTCTCTGGTTGAAGCTTGCAAATTGGGCATGTATCATTGTCAACAATGTGACGAGAGTGGAGTGTTTTGAAGGTTGGGAGTCCTTCATGACTGACTTTCCACAAGAAAAGTCGTATCTTTTGGGGGCATGCTGCATTCCAAATTGTCTTGTAATCCATTCTTGAGTAAGTATGGTTATGGACAGTTTGGTTAGCAGTGGTGTCCTGGTTGTAATTATTGGCCAGTAAGTGGTATCCACTTTTTGCCGAGTATTGACCACATTTGGTGTGAAGCCAAATTGGTTTGTCAGGGGTAGGAGGGTTTGGAATGTGTATGCTATGTATCGAGTTGGCTATGTGGGGAGGAAATAAGTGAAGTAAACGATCTGCATCCCAATTAAAAGAGTAAGGTTCAATTAAGGAGCTTACCAGGAAATCGCCATTCTGTGCAGGTGGTTCGAAAGTTGGATGTGCAGGTATCCACCTGTCCTTGATTCTAGTGGACTTTCCATCGCCAATCCATATAGCAAAATTTTATTGAACCATTTCCGCCAATTTATGAATATTTTTCCATGCCGGACTTGCTGAGTCTGGTGGTTTGAGCCTGTAAATCAAGATTGATCTACCTTGTAAGTATTTATCTTGATACATTTTGTTGCATATAGATTCTGGCTTTGCATGAATTTTCCAAACTCTCTTTCCTAGTAGTGCAAGGTTGTGGTTCCTTGATGCTCTTATTCCCAAACCTACTTGACTAATAGGTAGAGTGATCTTTTGTTTTCCCACCGAGTGCATTCTCCTCTGAGTTTTGTCATCCCCCATAGGAAATTCCTCGCAATTCTATCCATTTTTGATGGACATGAGCTGGTAGTATTTGGGTTTTCATAGCATGATTAGCTGTGGGATCAGTGAAGATTTGATAAGGATCCATCGTCCTGCTTGATTGAGACATTTCGCCATCCATCCCCTTGCTTTTCTTTCCGTTCTCTGCAACATATGAGAAAAAATAGGTGAAGAATTCCTGCTTTTTTTGAACTGCACTCCTAGATATTTTGGTGGATGATCCGTTGTGGGAGTGTCGAAAGTTGTTTTTAACCAATCAATCATTGGCTGCTGCAATTTAGGATGATGTATCAGCACTGATTTCTGAGTGTTAATCGCTTGTCCAGCCGAGATCGAGTATGAGTGTAAGATCTTTTTGAGGTTCTCGCACGTCATTGGATCTGCTGAGCAAGTGATCAGCAAGTGGTCAGTATACATCAGATGTAGGAGCGGTTGAGTTTTCGATGATATCTGTAGTCCTGTTAATCTCCTTTGGTATTGCAACCGCGCCAGATTTGTTGATAAGATTTCAGCACAGAGGATAAAAATATATGGAGATAAAGGATCTCCTTGACGCAGTCCCCTGTTGGGTAAAATTTTTCCTTACGGATTTCCGTTAATGTTGACCGAATAGGACACTGAAGTTATGCAATAATATTTGGATAATTAAATTTAATATCCAGAAATGAAAAATAAAAATTCCATATCTTCCTTTTCTGGTACCTACCTGAATAGCACTTAGGCATGGTGCATCTTTCTCAAGTCTTATGTTGCCAACAAGGTTATAAAACTCTTTTTTCTTCTTCATGAAACTAGTGATTTCCACCTGTTTCGGGTGGTTTTTCTGGTTCGCTAAAGCCCAAACCCACCTATAAAAGCGTATGTTGAATGTAAACGACTAAACGTTGCCAGTATGCCAAATGCTGACCATGAATAACATATTTACATATTTTTTTATACTCATTTTGGGAGTCACTTGTTTGATCATTTTTGCCAAAATTAATGTAATAAGTAACATACCGAAGGAAAACCAAGAATCTAATAGTACAAGATGTCGAGACAGAGACAGAAACTAAAGTAATGGCAATCTAATGACATGAAGACATGGCGATGAGTGTACAACATAGATGCTAGCACCAGGAATCCAGTTTTTTTTTTTTTTTTTCCTGTATTACGATTTAGATCATAAAAATGTAACCAAACAATCACAAGGTTCTGGTAATCCATCTCAACAGCCTCACCAAGAGGGATTACTCGCCGCAGATGATAATTTTGAAGACAACGAATTATACTCCATTATGTACATTACTACCAAAGGAAAGCATGATACTGTAAATTGTATGATTACCATCTGTGTTACAAGGATACGCGTAAAAAAAAAATTCAGCCGTATCGATACGTATTTACACGGATACACGTACTAATACTCCCAATACTTCAAGATACAACTTAGTTAGAAAACTTCGACTAAATATTAGAAAATTTAGATATTTTACTAGATTCTATGAGAAGTTTTAACTATAGTGACAAAATATTAGTTCCTAATCTGTCCACTAATCTTGCTCTAGACTTTCTTCCTTCTTATCTAGACTTTTTCTCTCTTCAGTGAGGTTAATCATACATATTACATTTTAATCATGCAAACACATGTATGTATTTTGTTAAGTTTCTATCTTATATATGATATACTTATGTCAATATTGACTTATATATAATATACTTATGTCAAACTACTGATCAATATTGAGTATGTCGTATCGCCGTATTTTAGTTTTTCAAGTTGGTGTATCATAGTAGCATATTGGTATCTTGTATCCGATACCGTATCCTATCGTTGCAACACAGATTACCATGCATTTTAACAAAAAGAGGCTTACAGAAAAGATTGCACCAAGTTTTCCATACAGAGTTGAATCCAAGAGAGTTTTCAAAGGTGTTTGTAAAAAGAATAATTCTAGTTGCATCTCCTTCCGAAGACTTGAGACCTCTTCTTCTTAAGGTTCCTAAGAAGTTTTTCTAAAATCAGGATCAAAATTTTGTGAAAGAGAAGAAGCCATACAGTTAGAATCCCATCTGCAGTCTCAAATTGATGATTTTCTAAAATCAGGATTAAGAGTTAAGTAGAGGCTATAATCAGTCACGCAATATGGAGTATCAAATAAAGAGCTAAGAGTAAGCATAGCCAAATGTAGATTTAAGCAGACAATAAGAAAAGAGCAGACAATAAGAAAAGAGCAGACAATAAGAAAAGAGATACTTAGTTGCATGACTAATATAATGTGAAGAATATTTCACACTGGAAAAACTTGATTAAGCTGATGGCATACATATGATACAGAAGATGCACAGAAGTGAAAGAAACAATATATAGTGGTCAACATAGCAGAAGAACTATCCTGATTGGTATTGTCTGCCAGGTTTTCAGCAACAACTGCAGATGCATCATCATCCACACGCATAGAAATCTGGTCCTGAGCAGCTGGTAAAGTGCCACTTTCATTTTCGGATTCGGAACTCTCTGTGCCACTTTAATTTTCTGACACAGAATTTATCACACCACCAGCATCATACCAATGCACGAACTCATTCCAGTGATGTAATCCACCAACTTCGCCAGATGCATAAACATACTGCATAAAAAGTGACTCATGATCTAGCAACTCTTACGGAAATATTGTAATATCAAAAATAAATAAAGTTATCAGAAATTACGTACCTCCCCAAAAGCCAACCTTACCCTATGGGTTGACAGATCCCTGATCCCTTTGTAGTTTGATTTTCTCATGCCATGGTCATGTTATGCCATGCCATGCCAGTAATAGATGTACATCAAAATAAAATTGCAATGGCATAGCCGAATGGACAACTTTTACAAAATTGCAATTCTGCCGAACTTTCAAATGTTCAAACATAATTGACCCTATAATTTTGAAAAGAATTAAGGACTTAGAGCATCCACAGTGGGCGAGTATAACCAAATTTATGGGATGAGATCCTAACACAGTGGGACGGAGTAAAGATCAAATTTGGACCAAAGATCAAATTCCAGACCAAATATGGTCGCGACCAAATCCCAAATTCTGATATAGTCGGGCGTAAACTTAAAGTACGTTTGATGCTGGGCGTAACATAAATTTACGCTTGTTAACGGGCGTAAACCAAATTTACGTATGTTGGTGGGGCGGAATTTAAATTTACGTTTGTTGCGGGCGTAACATAAATTTACGCCTGATGAGACGGACAGAAGAATTCCGCACGTTGCCAGGCGGACACCAAAATTCCGCCTGTCTGGGGCGGACACCAAAATTACGCCTCTCTGGGGCGGACACCAAAATTCCGCCCCTCTCAAACGGACATTTTATTTACGCCTCATCAAAGTTATGAAACATGAAATGAAAATTTTCGAACGTTAGAATGATAAATTTTTCGAACGTTGGCGTTGGAGATTGCGTAGCAGATTTTTGACCGTTGGTAAGATATTTTTATCTTTCGAACGTTTGAAATTGAATGTTAATAACGGGTTTATTTTATACCTATATATACCAGATGAATTCCTTTCACATTTTCATATCATTCGTTTGTATTCGGCAACAAAAAAATAGTATCAGGAAGAAAAAATAGTTTTCCATATTTCAAATCATTTTGAGAATTTTCATCGAATCGTTTTTAATGTCAACACCACGAATAGCAAGAGGTCCAAATTTTACGACAATCGAAGATGTCACGATGTGTAAAATTCATTTATCAATATCTCAAGATCCCGGCGTTGGAGCCGATCATTCAGAGATTGCGTTGTGGACTCGTATCAAGGATGATATTGAAGCTCATTTACCGGATAAACCAGAGCGGTCTTGGAGTTCCTGGCAAAAACGATTTCAGGGAATAAGTAAAGAAGTGGCGTTGTTTTCGGCAAAACAGGCGGAAGTGGAAGGTGAATATCATACGGGATGGGGTCCGGAAATGACCGTGAGTATTCTCTCTGTTTTGAAACAATTATTTTCTAATATTGAGATGCCCATGAACCTAATTGTTTTTAAAAACATTAACAGCTCGAAGAAGTAAACAAACGGTTTAAGGAATGCAATCATGGAAGAAAATTTAGGCACGAAGAGTGCTACCCAATTGTCATAGAAAATATAAAATATAATCGTCGATCGACTTTTGTTTTTGATACGACGCAAGATTTGGATAGTAGCGTGAATACCGAGGAAGATGGCACTCAAGTCGAGTCCGGTAACGACACAGATAAAGGAGACATAGAGAATACATACCTTCGTCAGATGGGAAAAAAAGCAGCTAAACGACTGAAGAAAACCGGGCGAGAGAAATCCACGAGCCAAGAGGAATTGATGGGAATAATTATTACACAGCAAGAAAATTTCAATTCTCATTACCGGGAACAATCAAGATTCAAGATGGAACAAAAAAAGGCCGAGTTTGCACAAAAACAAGCTGAGCATGCTGCTAAAATAGCCAAGGAGGTCGCAGACGATGAATTTCGCATCATGATGATGGATCTTTCCAAATTGGATCATGTACAAAAGGAGTACTTCGAACTTCGAAAGGCTTTAATAGTACGGGACAAAAGGAGCCAATTATAATCGTCAAAACGGGATAGTTCGAACCTTAAGTATTAAGTCTAATAATAAGTGATAATAGTTTTAGTAGTTTATTTACGTTTTAATATGTATTAATTTTGTCATTAGTCGTATTATTATGTAATATTTGGGATTTAATTTTATCTTCATTTAATTTAATCAACTTTAACTTATTTTGTAACATCTTACTTTAATTTACCAAGTGATGAGTATATGAAATAGAGTTAATACATTTCAATAAAATTATTCGTTAAAATAAAATCACATAATTTTTTCATATAGGAAACAACATTTAATTCGAATATTTTGTCCTCGTCTCCAACCTTTTAATTCCCATATTCTGCCCATATATGTTCGATTAAGTCATCGCGCAAGCGAATATGCCTATCTTTGCTGCGCATATGACGTCGGCGTTGCTCAGCTCTAATTTGGGAAAACTCCTCACTGTTGCCTCTTAATATATTAACCGGTGTCGGGTTGCTACGATGATCATAAACATGTGGCCATTCACCGGGTAGACGCTCATCCTCGACTATCATATTATGTAAGATAATACACGTTTTCATGATATAGGCAAGCACATCTGGATTCCACATTCTAGCAGGTTGTTTGATGATTCCAAACTGTTGTTGAAGTACACCAAATCCCCGCTCTACGTCTTTTCTTGCACCCTCTTGCATCGCTGAAAATATCTCTTTTTTCCTACCAAGCGGATGTTTAAACGCCATAATAATAGTAGCAATTTCTGGATATATTCCATCACCTAGATAATACGGCATGTCATAAGAATGACCGTTTACCACATAGTTCACCGGTGGTGCTTTTCCCGTGACCAGACTTCGAAAAACATATGAACGGTTCATCACATTAATATCGTTGTTAGAGCCTGGCATACCAAAAAATGCATGCCAAAACCATAGATCATACGACACCACCGCCTCCAACACGATGCTTTCGCTCCCTTTATACGCGGTGTAAGCCCCTGATTCGGCAGACGGACATTTATCCCATTTCCAATGCATGCAATCTAGGCTACCTATCATCCCTGGAAATCCTCTATCTTTGTTTTGGTTGAGCAACAACTCAACATCACCAGCCGTAGGTTCACGCAAATATTCTTTCCCATACACATTGACAATCGACTTGCAGAACCTCCGAGTTGCTTCCAACACCGTGGTTTCGCCTATGCGTAAGTACTCGTCTATTGCATCTGCCGCACATCCATAAGCTAACATTCGCACCGCTGCAGTTACTTTTTGATGAGGGTTTAATCCTAAAACTCCACACGCATCGGGCCTTTGCACAAAATATCTGTCTTCGGCTGTAACACCTTCCACTATTCTGTTAAACAATTGTCGACGCATCCTGAATCTTCTGCGAAAAACATTAGGTGGTTGGTTTGGATACGGAGAATATACTTTACGTTGAAAATTAAAATAAAATCGATTACCAAAATACCTCTAATATTTGGAAGGGCCCGCTTAGTGCCTTCTGTTGTTTCCTACAAGCTTGTCGGAGACCTGCATACAATCTCGAAAAGGCACTACCGCCCCAGTCAAGGTCTTGTATTTTATCAATTTCTTCGAAAGCAGCTAACCATCCAGCATCAATATAGTTCTTTGCATTAGGAAAGAAAAATTGACCCAAAACATACATAAAAAAGGCAATTGCTATTCTATGGGCGAGGAGAGAATCTTCATTAGCCGCCACCAACTTATCTTCTTTGAAGTATGAGCTTAAATATGTAATTGTAATTGAGTTTGATATCCACGACGCGCCTCTTGTTCCCTGTGTGATATCCGGAAAAATCTTCTCACGGACATAGTCAAATTGGTATAGGCTCGAATCATACGGAACTACATAACCATCACCGATACTCAGTCCAGTTAACATGACCCAATCTAATGGCGTGAACCCCATCTCACCAAATGGAAAATGGAACGTGTTGGTTGTATCCCAAAACCTCTCAACAATATAATCAACAACGGCATGTTGGGTAACGTTACACTCTATGTTCAACAATTTTTCCCACCCCGCTTTTTCAATCAAATATTTAACTCTAGGACAATGTATTGAAATAAATTTATAATAATGAATTACCGATGCCAGACATCCACGATGTTTAAACTTAAATGTTGGTGCGTCTGAAAATGTAATGTCTTCAGTAGCGTGCGGCTTATCATCTTCCACTATAGGAAACCTCCCTAACCCGGGGACGTCGACCTCCTCAATTTGACCGGTAGAGATTAAGTTGTAATCAGCTTCGGTAGATTTTTGTCTCTTGTTGGTCTTTTGGCGATCACTAAACCTCGATATAAACTTGTTCATTCTACGCACAAACATGTTAAATACAATTTCATAATTAAAAGACCAATCCACGAACCATAATAGACATAAATTTAACCGAACAAAATTTCAACATCAAAAATTCCATAAACATAAATTTAACCAAAAAAATAATTATCCAATTAACTATATATAACTATTTATAATTAACAAAAAATTCAATTAAAATACGAAACTAAATTAACAAAAAGATAAATTAAATTAAATCACGTAACTAAATTAACAAAAATAATTATCCAATTAACTATATTTATAACTATTTATAATTAAAAAAAATAAATTAAATTACGAAATTAAATTAACAAAAAAATATATTAAATTAAATCACGTAATTAAATTAACAAAAAATAATTATCCAATTATTAATATTTATAACTATTAAATAAAACAAAAAATTAAATTAAATTACGATTAACCCAATTTTAATAAGATTTGATTAACCCAATATGAATATCCAATTAGTAATAAAGTCTGATTCAATTTTCAACGTAAAAACCCTAAATAAATTCGAACAAAAAATACAATACCTGCGCATATTATTACACAAATTGAAATAAATTCGAACAAAAAATACAATACATGATATTATTATTACACAAATTGAATAAAGAAAGTAGAAAATACATACCTTATAATGGAGTTTTTAGGGTTTTTGTGGAGTTTTTAGGGTATCTGTACGGTTGGTAGATGGGAATGGAGAAGAAGAATATGAACTGAAGAGGAGCGGTGAAGCAAACAAGAATATGAACTGTGTAAGAATATGAACTGTGGAAGAAAATGAACTGAGAAGAAGAAGGCTCGTGTAGAAGAGATGGGTTGTGGTTGGGAAGGAGAGGCGGTATTGGTGGAAGGTGCGGTTCATTAAGATTACGCCCGATTTGATCGGACGGACAGGAGAGTACGCCATAACCCTAAACCCTAATGAAACGGAAATTTTGGTTACGCCTGTCTCAGGCGTAATAATATTTTACGCCTGACAAATTCATCACGCGGACAGAAGATGTCCGTCCGTACAACTCATCACGCGGACACCAAAATTCCGCCCGTCTGATCTCACACGTGCTGTGTGACCGTGTTTAACTCGGACGGAATTTAGTTTTACGTTTCTTCGAGCGGTCATTTGGAATCCGTCTGATCAACGGGCGGAATTTAAGATTCCGCCCCTTACCAAACGTAATTTTTATTTACGCTTGATAACAAACGTGATTTATATTTACGCCCGTTTGAAACGTAATTTATAATTCCGCCCAGAAATGAAACGTAACTAATACTTCCGCCCGTCTTCATGCGTAAAACTGTTTTACGCGCGACCAAATTTGGTCTTCTCCCCATAACGTCACAATACAGATTAAACTCATATTTAGTCTTTTTTTTTGGTCTTTGATCTTTGAGTTTAGTCGTACCATTGCAGTCGCTCTTAGTCAACTAAGAAAAAAACGGACAAAAAATACAGTTAGTTATTGGATCCATAAATTTAAGCAAGGTAATTAGTCATCACCTAAAATCATGTTTCATTTTTCTCTACTAATCACATTACTCTTAAACCCTAAATAGTACTAAAACATAGAGTAATTAAGAAAAGTTAATTAGTGTTATTAATCAGTTATCATCTGATATGGCTACTCAAGAGAACATCAACAAAGATTCTTCTTATTGGTAAGTTATTAGATAACCTTAATCATTCCGTTCCATTTTCCTCAAGTTCATGTGTTTATTATTAATTAATTGATTCATTGCTGTTGCAGGTATAATAAGTTCACTACATCTCCATCAGATGTTCGTTTTCGCATTCATGGAAAGCATTATCGACTAGATAAAGTAAGATTAATACAACACATTCTCAATTATATCCGCATTTTTTTTTAATTGGGAAATTAGTGTGTTGAACATACTTTAAACTCTACTAGAGAAGCATCTGCCAGACCCTGACTGTCTCTATGTGCTTGTTGAATTAAACAATTGCATGTTCTTGTTTTATATCGATTATTATTTATTACTGTCATTGC
The DNA here is from genome assembly GCF_003573695.1 of Papaver somniferum. Taxonomy (NCBI): domain Eukaryota; kingdom Viridiplantae; phylum Streptophyta; class Magnoliopsida; order Ranunculales; family Papaveraceae; genus Papaver; species Papaver somniferum. The sequence continues at coordinate 149,453,712 of NC_039365.1, read as the reverse complement.
AGAAACTTCTGATAGAAAAATCACGTAAATTTGCTATGCTACTGAAGGATCACAAGAATGAAGAACTCGCAGTTCCTTTTAAGAACATACCAGGGGACTCCACTGCCTTTGAACTTGCCATGAAATTTTGTCAAGGCTATGAGCCAAACCTTACGGCCGTTAATATTGTCCCAGTCATTTGTCTGGCTTTCTACCTTGAAATGACTAAGGAGCACTGTCAGGGAAACCTCTTAGACAAGGCATTTAACTTCTTTCACTTGAAAATCCTCCCTCACTGGAACGAATCTGTCGAGGCTTTTCAGACCATGGAACACCATTTTGAATTTGCGATTCGTCTCGGTTTGGTTGATTCTTGTTTAGAATCTTTACTTTCAAAAGCCCGTGATAATCCTCGCCTCCTTGGAGAACCATTCAAGAAACCAACCCTCAGTGACACTGGTGCAGATTACAGACCAATTGTAAGGAAGAAATTGTTTTCTTCTAATCAGCAGGCGTCAGAAGCTTTAACATTGTTAAGTCTCCGTCTTTATGAGCTGATCGTATCGAACATGATACAGAACGGGGTTCAACCGGAATATGTGGCAGCTTCTCTTTTCAGGTATGCAGAGGCATGGGCTACAGTTAACATCACAGGGGAAGCAGTTGTGGATTCTAAAGAAGTCATTGAAACAGTAGAGAAGCTTTTGCCTGATGAAAAGATAGTACTCCCTTGCAAATTGTTGTTTGAGATGCTGCGGACCGCAATTTTCTTCCATGCTAGTCCTAGCTGTAGATATGGATTTGAGATGAGGATAAGAAAGCAGCTAAATGAAGCTGTGGTTGAAGATCTCTTGACTCCTTCTCAAGGTTATGCAGCTGAAGTGCAATTTGATATAGATTGTGTCAAAAGGATACTGCAGAATTTTTATGCCAAGTATACTTCTTCAGAAACTTCGGGGCTGATCAAAGTTGCTGAGCTCATAGAAGATTACTTAGCCAAGTTAGCTGATGATGTAAATCTCACCAAGGATTCTTTTATATCCCTCTGTGCCATATCTGTTGCAACAACAATAGAAACAAAAGGATACTCGGATGGAGTATACCCAGCTATCGATATTTACTTGGACAGACATAATTACCTGACTGAATCAGAGAAAGAAGAAGTTTGTCAAGTGCTAGATTGCTCCAGGATGTCGGAAGAAGCACGCATTCACGCTTCGCAGAACTCGCGGTTGCCATTAAGGGTGGTGGTGCAGGCATTGTTTGTTGGTCAGCTGCACCTAAGAGACGTTATCACCACAAGGGTTGACAATTCAGATAACGGGTCCAGAAAAGAAGAGATTATTGGAAGCGAGGCAAGTGAGGATGCAAGGATAGAAATGGATAACAGAGTGATCGAGTTGGAGAACGAATGTGACAGAATGAAGAGACAGATAGAGGAAGGTGTGGTGAAGGAGAAGAAAAATAGCAAGTGGAAGGCATTGAAGAGGAAGTTTGGGTGCATGAATGGTAGTCATGCCTATACCAATTGCCAAGTTAAGAAGAAAGCCTTCTCTAGAAATGGTGCCTAGTTTATGTATTATGATGTTGGATTTACTGTTCCCCTGCAACTGCAGATACATTTGTTCTGGGAATTGCAATGTTGCATGAACTGGGAGCTGTAAGTGCTCGGAAAGTTGCACAAATTCAGGCAGACACTGTAACAGGATCTTAACTTCATATCAGTGTTATGATTCACCTGAACAAATCCGTTCAAAAACAGTTTTGATCAAACAGTTTCATTGTTAATCTACTATGGAAATTAGGCCTATCTTTGAATAAACTTAAACAACTATTGTGTACTTGTACAAAGAGGCTTTATCATATCCCGCTAAAAAACTATGCATCTCACTATCCCAGTAGAATGGGAAAATACATAAGCAAAGGAAAGAAGAAGGGAACAAACACCAGGTAGAATGTTCATAACTTCATGTAGATACTGCTAACATTTGTATGGTAGGTTCCGACTTGTTTTGCTTCAATATTTTCTGCACAAACTTTATGTTCTCTTCAATTCAGGTTATTCAAAGTACGAAACCAGATTCCCGAAAGAATTCTTAATTCCATAATGGGTCATTTGGTGGAAGCTGATATTCATCTGGTTTCAATGCCACGGAGAGATCTGGCAACACTGGAGCAGTCTCGATTACCCTGCAACCAAAACTACTTCCATCAACTTCATGAAAGAAATACTCTTGTTGTATGAATGAATATAACATGGTTGTACAGAATTGTGCAAATGTAAAATGTGGAACTTTATGCGTGCATTGGATCAGATATGCAGTGTAACATAAATTATCAGTTCCAGACCTTTCATGGCTGTAGAGATCTTGGTTAATCTGGCCTTTGCTAGAAGCGTCTTTTGCAATCTTCTCTGAAAGGTACTTCATAGTTCCCCAAATAGGTGGGTTTCTGCCACATGAGATGGTAGTTAGAAGATATTGAGCAACTAAACCTTAAGAATTACTAGATTAATCGGTAATGCAACTAAATTTTTTTTCTCATTTAACAGTTCCTGGGGTGATTTATTGTCTAATTGCTCTTACTAATATTGACGAAATTATAGCAAGTAGTCCTACAATATTTGGCAAGATATAGGAGAACATGCAAAATAAGAAAATAAAATAACTTGGAACTTGACGAAAGATAACCAGACATCATAAAGAATGAACTAATCCATCAGAAATTTCCAAAAACAAACTCAAGAGAGGCGTCAATGATTACTTTGATATAGGAGGAGTTGTATGGAAGGCTTCACACTCCTTTTTCTTTTCTTTATGAAACTCCTCTGCAGCTCGAAGACTTGATACATCCATCAAATGAGATTTTTCTGTGTTTCCCTCATCAAGAATTAAGCCGTGGTAATAGTATGCTGCAGCCTGAAAAACAGATACACAGGTACTTCAACTAAGATGCAGTTCTTTCAATTAAGATACGATGTGGTAACACAATAGAACATCTTTTCGTCAAAAAAATTAATAAAAAACATCAGAAAAGACATACAAGGAATGTAACAGTGCCTTTAGGTTTATCAGGAGTTGACTACCAATTTATGCACAAAATTGAAGAAGATATGACTTTGATATAACAGAATTAATGACTATGAGGATGAACGAGAAAGTCTGGTAACTGAAAAGAGGTACCTGCGCTTCGTCATATTTCCACTTCACATAAAGCTGATGTTTTTCACCCCACCCACTTGTTAAAGGAAGTTTCACAATGTTGTCATGAGCCTACAGAAAACAGCATACGTGAGTAAGCATAAATCTTGTAAACATTACATCGTATAATAACATATACACGATATCTTCTCATTTGAAGACTCACAAATTCTCTGGATGCCGTCAGTTGTTTTGAATAGTGCATTATAAATACCTGATGCCAGTATTTAACCATTTCACATGCAAGCCTCTGTTTGACTGCAAGGGTGGCCTTAGTACAATCAATTGCCATTCCAAGTTGGATATCAACACTCTATTACATTCATAACAGAATAGTCAGGACTTGGTATACTTTTATCCTATAGTTTTGTTTGATAAGTCATCTCCTCAAAGAAACATATAATATCACACAAATACCTGGCCTAATGCTTGTTGACAAAGTGCTTGGAGCACTCCTTCTGCTAAGTCTACGGGAAGATCTTTCCTGTAGTTAAAAAGTAGTCGAAATGAATTTAGTAAAACTCCTAGTGAAGAATACGTACAGTTTGTTCAACAATCTTATTTGTCCAATTATAGCATAATGTCAGTACATATAATCCTAGGTTTTCTTTTTCACTACAGGTTGATGTAAGATGATAGAATTACGCAATTAAAAATTACAACAGTGAAAAGAAATGAAAATCTACAAAACCTGAGTTCAGCCGGTAACTGAGGAAGGACATGGTTAAGAGCAAAATCCAAATATCCTGCTCCTTTCAGGAAAACATCCACTGAATTTCGTTTGCTTTCTGCGGGAAAAAAATGAAAGATGAAAATTGTTATCACAAATTCTAGTTATAGGAAATACCAAATACAGCAAGGAAAGCATAGTATAAACGTTAGTAGCCCAACCAACTGTAGGCACGGCTAGTGTGGTCATTTTCCTTGAGAATAGATTCCAAAACACCCTGAATGGTATTTGTTACTAATTCCAGAGTGAAAAGAAAAATGGACTGATTAAAAAATGAGTTTCTAGCTCTTGTTTGCCTAACAACTTCTGATTCAGCAACTATTTAAAGTAACAAACTAGACAAGTAACACGGCCACAGAAGTAGATAATCGCACCATCTGTTTGCTGATAGCCATCAGAAGATGTTTTAGGAAGAAGTGATAAATTGGCCTGTGAGAAAGATACCATAGCCATCAAGTGTAAAACTGACAACACCTCATACCAAGCATTTGATATTGCAGTTTCCTGCAAGAAAATCAATAAATAGTCATAAACACTTGAGAATTTTTCGTAGGAGACAGGTAAAATGAACAAAGAAACAGAAAAAGTGAACGAATAAAGGAATTGAAAACATGGGCTGAGCAAATTCTTACTTCAGTGTCATCTTCTTGATTAACCCAAACAAATTTTACACTGTTTTGTAGCTTGCTTCCTACAAAGAAGTAAAGAAAATATACCATGATGCAAAACGTCACTAAAATTTCATTTTAAACGCTGTTCATGAAAGAGAATTCCAGAAAAGATATTATGTTCTGTATTTTATTTATTTTTGCAAAGCATCCTATCTAGAGGAACAAACATCTGTGAAGCTTGATCCAAACTTGCCTCTGGACATATGAAAAAGTGTTCTGATTTTGCAGACGCATTAAATACCAGTGACACATTCTCTTAGTGGCCAGTGCTAATTGACATAAATATGTAAAGTTTTTTTTACCCTCTTTAACTAAACCCAAAAGAACTGGTAGGTAATCTTCAAGCGACTGCTGGAGATCAGACAACATTGAACCTCCTGCAGAAATAACAATTTCATGATACTCATGTACGTGTTGAGCTATCAATTTTTACAAAAAGCAAAGGCTTCATAGAATCCACAAACCGTGTTGTGTAGCCGCTTTCCTCTTTGGTTTAACAGCTGTTTGTGCTTCTTGACTGGCCAGGACAACTACTCGAGTCCTAAGGCCAGAGAGTCGCTCTATTAAGCTTTTCGACAAGTTATCACCAAGTGACTGAGAAAAATTGACAGGTTTCGGAATTCGCAATCCAGGAACGAAAACAGCTAGCTCCCCAACATTTTTAGGGATCCTTCTATTCTGATCGACATCCTCTAATGTTGATAATGAACACCCCATATCTTGCGTTTTATAGCTGCACAACACAATTTAAACAAACGTAAAACCTCCCAACGAATGCAGATTATTTGTCAACTACAGAACTAGACAACATTATCAAAACATAAGCTAACATAATTTTGAAGTGCCAAATCGCTGCTGGCAAATGTCACCGAGAGAAGTAGAAATTTCAACCAACTAAACAAGACAACTGGCAGTTCACGTGCTATATTAATAAAATTTCACAGGAAAAGTGATTCAATGATTAATACACAGTAAATGAAAGAAAAGCATAAGAAATCTAGTCAATGCTTACTTTTTCGCCCTATAAAAACGTCAATTGAAGCACCTTCCAAACTCTTTTCCAGTTATCCTACGCACTGCAGCACTGATAAAAAAGCCAAAAAGTCAGAAACAAACAAGTTTCTATCTTAAGCTGAAATATAAAGATTCTTTACAGACAAACATACTTATCAGATAATGCATTATAGAAATAGAAAAAGTTCAATTGAAACTTAAAATTTGAAGTCATGAAGAAGAAATGCTAAATACAAGTAGTTTGGCACAAAAGTAAAGATAACGTGATTCCAAAAAGTTGTTGGAAAAACACAAAAGTGGAAGAAAAAAAGAGAACCAGAATAAACAGCTTAATAAGGGATTGTTTGGATCTGTTCATCGTAACACTAAAAAAGAAAGCCTTTTTCTTTAGCATTTTATAAGTTTTATACTTTTTTGCCACTCTTATCAAAAGTGAAGATCATAACTACTAATAGCATCATAAAATGCTCAGAAAAATCGGAGAGGAAGATGCAAATTCCAAACTGGACTTAACTCTCTAGTAGTTCAGAATACTGAAAAATCTGAGAAATTCGTAGTTTCAGAGTTTGGTGACCTGGATTTCTAACAATTAAGCCTTATACTCTTCAAAGGTTGAGAATCAGATATGAATTCACTCTGTTTTCCACTCAAATTCGATCAAATTTACATCCAAAGAGAAAATTTCTTACCAATTTCAAAACCCCGCAATTCAAGATATTCCCCCACAAACATACACTTCAGTAATACATGAAGAATTCCGCCTAAATTGTGAACTCGAAATCCGCTCACACAACTAATTTTCTTCACAGAATTCCCTAAGGAATGAAAATTCAAGGGAGGGAGATGAAATCTGTGGTTTTAATTTCTGTGTGATTGGAGTTGATGTAGTTGAGTAGTGTCTCAACTGGAAGTTTGATGATATACTACTAGTTTGATTTCGTTATCAGGCGGTCTCTATCGTCATGGGCTGTATACAACAATAGTGGGAAAGGCGTGTGTTAACACTCATTAGATCTCCTCGAGATTTTGTCTAGTCAGATGGGTGGAAAATCTCAACCTGACTTGTGGTGGATCAATTTTACCATTTTGGGTACCTAAATACAGACCAACGCCCTTCAGTCCTTCACTACTTGGAACGATCTTTCTTTCTTTTTTCTGGCACCATGGTTTTATCTAGGGGACCATTAAGTCGTTAGGTCATCCATTGTTTAGCCTGGCTAGGTTGAGGCCTAGTCCAGTTATTTGGGGCTTATTAAATTCCTTTCCCACCTTATATAATTATAAATGGCTATGGGATGCAAACTTGATAAAAAAGATTAATCTTGTCCCAAATTAATTCCTAAAACTAACATATATAAATACTAATTCATTACCATTTTGGGAAAAAAAAAACCAAAAAAACTTTCTATTTCTCATCTAATCTTTCCTAATTTCATAAAATTTTTTGATGTTCTTCTCCAACGATTTCTGATCCAACCAAGAAAAAGTAAATCTCCATCAACTCATTTTATAATTCACATTTCTTCATTGATTTACATGTTTAAAATTTCGATTTTGAAAAATTAAAATCTGATTTTCCCAGAATCAGTTTATGTTGACATATCGTATCAACCGATTCTGGATTTTTTAATTCGGCCATGAAGAGCACGTAGAGGAATCGGTTTATATGATGACTAGCATCGACCGATTATGTGTAGAAATCAGAATATGAAAAGATATCACCAGAATCAGTTTATAAGTGCACTGGCATAAACCGGTTCTGGGTAGTTTTTTTTTTTAATTTTTGCTCATAGAATCGGGTTTTATTGACGTGCTAACGTACCGATTGTGGAGTTGTCTCTTCAGATTCTATTTCGCAATCGGTTTTTATATATGTACCACATAAAATGATTGTTAGGGTTTTATTTTCCTGTGTGTTTTTGAAGTTAGAATCGGATTACATGTATTGTTTTATAAACCGATTGTGTGGTTTGATTTTTTTGTTGTAGATATGGACTTCAGTCATCTGAGCTTCTTTAACCACCTCATGGAGAAAGAGGATGGTGCCAGAAAACCGGAGATCATGGAAAGGAGCATGTATAAGTTCGCTTTTGGAAGAGAGACCAAGTTGGAGCAGGCGTTGAAACTTTTGGACCAGCTTTCAATGGAGGAGCTGATTGAGGCCATCCAATTTGCCAGAAGGAGGAGGAATGAAATTGCAGCACAGAGGGAGGCGGACGCTGAGGATGATATCCCGTGGGAAGAAATGTCTATTGATGTTGCAATGGGTGCTGTTGAAGATGTTGTTGCCGATGTCGTTGCTACTCCTGGTGCTCCATGATGCTGATGTTGTCTTTTAGATATTATATGTTTAACTTTTAAGTTTTTAAGACTTTTGGTGGTTTAAGTTTTAAGTTTTTAACACTTTGTTGGGATGGTATTGGTTTATATTTTGGATGATAATAGTTTGAGCTTAATGCACTTAAAGTTTTATTTATGATTATGTGTATAATGGGTTTATCGTAAAACAAGTATATGCATGCTTCATACCTTGTTTTGCAAATACAAGCACATAATCGGGCTATGCGACACCCCCACATAAACCGATTATTATGGCTTTATCATGGAATCGGTTGATGTGGATGTCAGTATAATCCGATTCTTCAAGCCTTAGAAATGCAGTTTTTCTGGATCTTTTTCTAGTAAGAATCAGATTACATGTGAAAATATATAAACCAATTACTGTCGATGAAAATTCAATTTTTTTACATGCACATAATCGGGTTATGTTGACAACCATAAAGACCGATTCTATTTGTCATGAAAACACAATTGGTTTTTATGGACATTCGAGAAGACCAATTGTGCCAAATTGTTTCACTTTTTTCAAAAAAAAACTAGCCGCTGGGGTCTTTCTCTATATATAAAGACCTCATCCTTGAACCCATTTTTCCCCAAAATTGCTCATTTTATTCCCTCTCACTACATATACTCCACACCTACTCATTTCATACATCTGCATACAAGAAATGACATCGTTTGACTCCGCGGAAGATTTGACAATCACCAAAGCTTGATACAACGAAAGCCGAGTTGATCACTCCTCGTCCAAGAGATTTTGGGGGAAGATATATAACAAATTTAGGCAAGATTATGGGAAGCCGAATAGAAGAAGTCTTCAACAAATCCATGATAGGCACCAAGTCATCCTAGATGCGATTGTTGCCTTTATATCTGTCCAACAACAGATTTTGAATGCTAGCCACTTTAGCACGCCTCTTCAACAATTTGTGAGTACTTTTTTTTATGGTTTATTTTAAACAATCTACATTTACCAATTTTTATAACTAACAAAGTAAGTTTGTGTGGTGTTTTTGTAGCATGAAGGCGTGAAAGCGTGCTACTTGGAGGAAAAGGGGGAAGCATTCACATTTGATGCAAGCTATAACTTCATGGTATCAAAAATTCCGGAGTACGGGATGGAGTTCACGGTGGGTGAATCGGACTCGGATTCCTCGGATGAAGATTGATAGTTTTAGTCGTTTTTGTGTAGGTTTTGTGGGTACACCTCTAGCAAATCCTCATGAGGCTATAACCCGTCCACTGGGGTCACCTAGGAGTTCAAAGGCTTTATGCACGTGCTAAGCGCATCCGTGATTCTTACGCAAAGAAGTAGATTTGAAATGAATGATTTTTTTCTTCTTCTGAATATGAAACAATCGGTTTATATATGATGCCAACAAAGAACGATTAGGAGAATCAAATTTTACCTACGCAAACATTAACCGATACCGGTATCCTTCATGAATACCAAATAACACTACCAAAATCGGTTTACAAATGCATGAGCGTAAACCAATTCTGGGTAGTGTTTTCGTAAAAAATCAATTTTTTTTAGTTGTTTGGTGCTTTGAAGATCGATTTGCATTAGTTGATCTCACATGTAACACAATTAATTAACACCTAATATGATTAATTAACACTAATTAATAAGGGGTAAAATAGGTAGTGAGAGATTGGTTGGATAACGGATTGTGTAAAATTTAAAAATTTATAATGATCTTTTCTGTCATCTAGTACAATGCCCCAAATAATTGAACTAGGCCCCAAACTAGCCAGGTTGTTTAGGGATAACATGATGCCCTAGTAGCACATCAAATGATCCTTTATTTATTTAATTTTTTTTTAAGACAAATGATTTTATATTTAAGAAAGAAGAGTGAATTACAAAAGGTTGGTTGGAATCCTAGGAACAAGATGGGACACAACACCTTTCTGAATAATTTTATAATATTATTATTTTTATAGGGCCTATGGCCCATAGATATGCGGTGCATTAGTATACTAGGGTTTTCCCTTCTATTCTTGTATAAATAGAATACTAAACCTATGTAATGGGGTTCCTCTCTCTGGTTAATGAAAAGTTCTTCTTTCCATTTCCTTTCTTTCTTATTCTTACTCCAATAATTATCTTTAATCATTTTAATTTTTTTTATTAGCTTCCTTTCGGCTCAAGTTGAATTTTTTTTCCATAGCCGAACCCAAGTTGGGCGAGATATTCGTTTTTTATATTTTCTAATGGAAGTTCAAAAATGAATTTTGTTTATTGTATGCGAAGAATAAATTGAAGTTCAGTTAAATTGTTTTTTTTACTCAAAAAAGGCAAAGTTTATTAAAGAATTTAGTGAGATTCACAAACAGTGAAAACACTAAGAAAAAATTGCAAAAAAGGATGTTATAACAAAACTAATAGTTACATAATGATTGCATGTCAGTTTCGAATGACCATATCAATAGAACGACCATAAAAAAATCTTTAGATTTGAAGCTACAACCCAGTTGAAAATCAAACTCTTAACTTCATCTATTAATATTTTTATAGTTTTATACCCACCATGAAAACTCTGTTGTTTCTTTCAAGCCAAATGATCCACCATATTGTAAAGATAATAAGTCCCAAATATGCCATTTTTTTCTCTCCTTTTCCTTCTTACCTATTCCCAAGTGAAAGATCTAACAGAATTAGGAAATACTAAATGCACCTCGAAACAGTTTAGAAAATAGTTCAGATAACTCGAACTTACTCACAGTGTAAGAAAATATGGGCATTTGATTCCGCCGCTTTCTTGCACATGATGCGACCATTAATTAGAACGGAAAAGAATTTGTTGTAGCACTGTTAGATCATATTTGATCTAGCAGCACCATTGCAAGGCATGTGGCCTTTTATGACGTCATCTAACCCCCCTTTTTAACCCCAGTTAGAATCTTTAGGAGTTGAAATACTCAGACGTATCTTACAGAAAAACCCGGGAAAATCTACATTGTCGATACTGTAAACTGTTTTATGTAAGGCTAAAGTAGATCACGATCTTCAACTGTTTACAGAAGGAGTAATAGCCTTTGTACACAACATAATGAAGGAGAAAATCTTCATCTTCTTATCAACTTTTTTTTTTTTTATGTTCCTAAGAAGATTGGATCTTCTTTATGGAAGTCGAAGAACGATTTACTCCTTATGATTTGCGACCTAGATGAAAATTAAGTGAGAAGACTGAGATTATCTCTCTTTCCAATTAGTTTTTTGAGTGTATATATTTCAGATGAAGATAGAAATCCAACTGAATCGAGAAAATAGAAATCCAACGAAACTCACAATTAGACCAGCAAAAGATTAAAAACAAAGAAGTCACTTCAACTCGTCACGAGTTACGTTAATTCCTTTCAAAGCTTCCTTGTGCAATATGGTGGTTAATTCCTTTTTACGTTAACTCGTATTCTGATCACTAATAATAAGATTTTTCATAAACTTTTTATGTGGTATTAAGTGATCAGAATCTTTTGTATTAAAATCAACTATACCTGGTTCAAGAATCATGGTTTATATCTTACAAGATCACTTTTTTTAGTGTATCTCAATTAGATATATAGAAGATGCAGCTTGTATTACTCTCTAGTCTTCCACGTTACTGTATCTCATAGATAAAATTCTCAACCAGAAAATATTTCCATCGATTTCTTTTAAAGATATGGCTGAATATTTTGGCTATTAAATATGGAGCAAAAAATTTTCCAATTAGAATGACATTCCTTAGTTTAAGAATTTTTGGAGCAGCATTATAGCAAAGTGTTCATGTGAAAAATGTTACCCTTTGTGGGATTCTAGGATTCCAAAGCATCTTGTGAGGTAATACCAAAACTCCCCTTCTTTTAATTGTGAATAACATCTAGCCACAAAGAAGTTGTTTGCAGGTCTCGAAACCCTGCTATCAGAAACATTAGTTAAGAAAGAGGGTTCAAGTAACATTGTTAAAAGTTGCGAGACTTCATTTAATTCACTATTCTTTATATTTCTGCTAAAGTTGAAATTCTAGGCTGTAATCCCATCAGAATAAGAAATCATGTCTTTGACAGAAGCGTCTTTATCCTTGATAATTAGAATAACGTAGGAAAAGAGTAACTGAATTGTTGATCATTGATCCAGTAGTCATTTCAAAAAAAACAATTGTCTCCATTTTGTAACTGGATACTAGTGTTTTGCATAACAAACTCCTTGCTTTTTAAAATCCTTGCCCAAAGACTCTTACTAACCGGACTTTTAGAAGAATTAGGGTGAAAAGTCCATATCCATTTAGCATGTAAGGCCTTGTTCATTAATATTAGCTTTTTAATACCAAGCCCCCTTTACTTTTTGATAGACGAGCATTATCCCAAGCAACCCAGCTTTTTTTCTTCACGGAATTGGAAGAAGCCTATAAGAACTGTCTCACTATTCTCTCCATTTTATTTTCAACAGCAGCAGGCAACTGTCCGAGATGGCTGAAATCCATAAATAAGGCCCAAATAAGAAGTTTTTTTGATCATTAAAAAAAAAACTTCAACCACCATGATGAAAAGAAATGATGATAAAGGGTTACCTTGCCTGACTCCTTTCCCACTCCTGAACAACTTAGAAGCATGACCATTGACAAATATTGAGAATCTGATACTAGAGACACATCACCTTACCCAATTTCTCCAAATAGTACCACACTCAAATTTTTGCATAGTTGTGTCAAGACAAGCCCATCTTAAGTTATCAAACGCCTTAGCGAAATCTACCTTTACCACCAAACCAGGTTTATCAGATCTTTCTCTTGCATCAATAAGTTCTGAAGCAATCAGAATACCATCTGCAATCTACCTATTGTCAACAAAATTTTGAGAAGTGATAGAAGGAATCACCAATTTCAATCTTTATGCCAATAATTTTGAGATAATCTTATACATTCCTCCAATTAGACTAATTGGCCTGTAATTGAACATGTTGACTGCACCATCACCTTTTGGAAGAAGAATGATATTAGTGCAATTCAACCTCCAATCTAAGACGCTAAATTTCTCAAACTCCTTTATAACCGCCATGATGTCTTCCTTCAGAATATCCCATGTATCTTTAAAGAATTCCATAGTATACTATATGGTCAAGGAGACTTATTATTTCCAAAATGCATAATAACATTTATGACTTCATCTTGCTCAAAAGGTTTCACAAGTAAGATTCTTTGTTGACTAAAGATTGAAGGCATTTGTAGATCATCAAACCTTGGTCTAAAAGAATCTTCTTCTTCAAAAATATTAGTATAAAAAGGTCTTTTCATGCACGCGCAAGTTCACCAATATATTTGTGTCTTTTAAGATACTTCGTGTTTTCATTCCTTCTACTTGAAGTTTTGTTGCAAGTTATCTTATTGTCAGCTACACATATTGATATATATGGTCCAAAATATTTCTAAATATATTGGAATGACCATAATGAATTTGCACTTAACGTGTCATTGAACGCCGAAATTCACCATCATGGAATTTATAGATTGCGAACATCTAAGAAACTCCATTATTTTTTTTTGTCACACGAAGCTTACCACTATAGAGCGTGATACTGACACTTCTTCTCTACACATAGATGCCTTGTATCTCCAATCCTAAAATATTTTCACCACTTGTTATACATGATGCCTTCATAAAACAGAAACAAAAAATCAGTTCAAACGATTCATGTTATTCAAACATTTTGTATGCAAGAAAGAATATTAAATTAAGTGACTCAAACAAAAAATATATGTGCATCCAAAATCATAAGAAAAAGTGTTATTAATAGACGATTGATCAGTAGTTTCCACACGAGTGTCTGTAAACAGACACTTGATGAGTTAAGATAAATCTTCTTCTCCTTCATCCCATCGAACAAAGATATTAAATATTAATGAATATGTAAAATCCAATCATCAACGCACAAAAGTGGCAGAGACTTTAAAGTCTTAAATCCAGAGACTGGCGATTATGTTTCATCATAATTCTATGAGAGGCGTTCCAAAGTAATATCCTTAACGAATTACATATTACTTCTACATCCTTCATGGTGTTTCTTCTATACATTTTCGGCGCAGTATTAAAATTTCCTCGCGACTGCTTATTTATCAGGGTGCTGCACCAAATATGTTAAATATGATGCAAGTTCATACAGTATAAATACCTGCATCCTATTCCTTACTCAACTTAAAGTAAGTTTATAAGATTTAATCTAACATAGATACTTCAAACTTCGATACTAAAATATAAAAATTTGAAGCGCAAAGCCCACAAATTTATAAACCACTCACTTGAACCAAAAGTTATAACACCTAACAACGCCTAAGGTGATCCCGTTGTCATGGAAGCTTTTCTGTGTTTTTTTTTCTTCACCACATTGAAAATGTATAAGTGCTTATAATCTGTTTGTGTTTCCAATGAGAGAATGTACAACAATCCGAGAATAAATGATTTTTAAGAGTCATGCATTTATGTAAAACCAATGAGAAGGTTATTATTCCCTACGTTCTTGTTTCCATTCACTCGTGCGCATAGTGAAAGTTAAGAGAAACCCAGTTTTCCCTTTGCCGATCATTCTACAAAACATTCATCATGTAAAATAAATTTAAACGTAGCATGATTTACCTCTGGAGTCACAAACATATCACCGTTTCCAAAATCTTCATGCTTCTCCTCAATGGGCTGTTATCATCGTTGGAGAATTGGTTAAAAAAATGGTGAAATTTAAAGAAACTAACAACAACAAACAGTGAACAAATATACCTTCATATCGTGTAAGTTGATTAGGACACCTTTTCTTGATTAAAACTCGTAGCATCATTCCAATGTGTAGAATTCTATTAGTGTAATTGCAGTTGGGAACAACTAAATGTAACCTTCCGTGAGATTTCAGTATAGTTTTTTCTTACCATGAAATCCAATTATTTTGGTCCATCTGTAAAAAGAAATAAAAGTGAGAAATGCAAAAGCCGATTACAAACATTGTTGACCTAAATAAACAAGATACCATGAAATTGAACATACCTAACAACATATATTTATACAGGGATAATTTATTTCCGAGAACCATGCTAAAACCTTGTTCCCACATTTTATTAAGCAAGGAATGTGCAAATATTTCAAAAAACACATCAATATCTTCCTTCCTTTCTCAGTAGAGGTAAAAATGATTCCCTCTTGCAAATTCGTTCCCGCTATATGGAAGAGTCTGTGTATACCAAAATTTGTGAACAGAAAAATTTGACAAAATAAAATGCAAATAGTAACAATACTATTTTATTGAAGAAGATGATGATGAAGAGAGGTTTGTCGCAGGAATGTTGTGTATCAGTTACATATTATTTATGCATCTAAAGAGTCGTGTTTGTTAAGCCTAAAGGTGTGTCTTCTCGTTTACTATGGAACAATTGCGTCTTTTACCATAAGACTATCTTAAAAACGTCTCCACGTGGCAGCCTAAATTTGCAGGAAACATGGAGGATGAATTTGGTGTTGACACATCAGCAAAATCATTCTCCTATATATTAAGAAGACTCGATAGTTTTTTGCTTCTTCACTAATGAGATTTTTATCATGATACATTATCCCATCAATAATAAGAAAACTGATATTGTTGTTTCTGTGTTTGAAAGAAGCATATTTATGGATTTTTTTTTTTTTGAATTTCTCTCACCGTCTGCCAACCATTTTCCTTTTGATCTAGCATGCCATTTCCTAGCTAAATTTAGGGAAGAACTCTTGTGCTTAACTTTAGAAACCTCGCTTGTTGTAAACTCACCTTCGTCTAGACCAGTAATTTCCTCCAATCATAAACATCAATCAAATCTTCAAATTTATCAACCTCAGCTTGAAGAGAACCAAAACTTTCTCTTCCCCATTTCTTTCTGAAAATTTTAAATCTTGGAGTTGTTTTGCTAAGATAAAATTTGGTTTCTCGACAAAGTTAGATTAAACCACCAGATTCTCAAGTTATCTAAAAATTGTGGATCAGACAAGTAATAATTTTCAAATCTGAAAGGAGGTTTAATAGTGTTACCAGCATTGCAGACTAAAAGTACAGGAGCATGGTCATAAATTGGCCTTTTAAGTCTGTATTGCACCACGTTATGACACTTTTCTTCCCATTCAGCATTGCAAACAAATCTATCCAACCTACTGAGAATATATGGATTTTGGGGATTAGTCCAAGTAAATGTCCCTCCAGACATTTGAAAATCAATCAAATTGCAAGCATTAAGGAATTTCTGAAAATTCCTTCTGTTTGTGAGACATCCATTACTGCAATTCCTTTCACTTTGATTGAGAATAACATTCCAATCTCCCCTCGCTAAACAAGGAATATTAGCATGTTCTTTGTAGATGAAGAACATATTTAGGTTCGGTTAAGAAATAAAAAACATAACACAAAGGTATTTAGCTATCACAATGAATTATCGATAAGTGGTTTACATTTTCACTTCATAATGACGTAGTAAAATTTGAGGAAAGGTCCCCTTATTGAAGAGTTTCAAGGAAGGAGATTTAGAGGGATTGACCCTTCATGGATGTGATAAACAAACCAACCACTAGATGTATCAGTTATTCATTGGTCCGCGTTTGGGTACCCACTTTCATAAGTGTTTTTGATCTTTTTTTAACATAGGCCTCTAAAAGTACAGTTTTTCAATGAAGTAAATTTTGTTTTTCTGGCCAAACCAAGATGTTATATAATAATGTAAATGTACCAATATCACCTCAGGGTTCAATAAACCAAAAATTTGTAACCCTTATGTCACTAAGGATAGTAAGAATGTTGCTTGGTTTAAAATAGGGAAAAAAATGTCAGGATTTTGATCATTTAGAATGTCATTTAAATTCTTTTTTTTTTATGGTTTGCCTGTCAAGAACAGGATAAAAAAACAAACAAAAAGAAGAAAAAAGGAAACGCAAAAGTCTAACTAGAATTTGCATCAATCAGAGAAGAGATGCAGTAGGGGGTTTGAGGAGATATCCAACATTTCTGGATATGATGCTGAAAAGCGTATTTTGCAAGAGTATGCACAACACAATTCACATCTCTGTTAATGAAGTTGAAACTTGTAGTCTGAGCATTACTGATGTTCCTGATTTCATGAATGAGCCGCACCATCCTCCAAGGGATTCGATAAGTGTGATCAGTGAGTGCCTTGACAACCGTTTGATTGTCCGCTTCAATTACAGACTGGCTGAAATTCATTTTGGAAGCAAGATTTGCAGCTAGCAAAAAACCATTTGCTTCTGCAAAAACTGGAGAGACATGATATAAAAGCATTGTTCCGCTGCACAAGTGAGTACCTTGCCAATCCCTCGCAACAACAACACAAGAGGAATGTCATTTAAATTCTACTAGTACAATATTATGCTTTCCTAAATCTTGGCAGTTCCAAATTATCGTTGTGAAAAATTGCCAAAAATAAGAAATCCTAGATACTCAAGTTTTATAATGCAATATCCTAAGCCAATAAAAACGTAAATATAATAGGATTGTACATTTTTACTGGTAACATATGCCAGTAAACCTAATCATTTAGAAAAGCAAAAATTAAATCCTTCTAGAGTTTAAAAGAGTTAAGTAAGGCTACTAATGGGGTGTGCCAGTTTACCGGAAAAGGGACTAATTTTCATATAAGATAAAGTCATTCTTAGTTTTTCTTATATGCGATTTGGTATCCTTTTCGATAAATTGGTATGCCATTAGCAATGTTTGGGTTTTGGGGTTCCCAGAGTTTCTGTCGCTCTTCCGGGTCTGTAAACTCTTGTTTGCTTACCTTAAGCCATCTCAATTCTATTAAGAAAAAGGAGGCTCTTCGAATCTAGTTGATACTTTTTTCCAGTCCATTAAAAAACCCGGCTAATTTGGGGCTTATAATGACTATTTGGGGCCTATGATTAAAAAACAAAAAGGGTCGTTAAGAAGTAATCTCTAGAAACCCCATATCCTCCTATTTATGTTAATGCCTAATATTTCCTTATTCATTAGTGATGATTAATTAAGTTAGTATTAGTTAAATTATTTAGTGTTTGAGTTGGATTATGGTGTTAGGATTAGAGTAGAAATTCATTTCTTTTTTAAGGTTTGGAGGGAAAGAAGAAGTAGAGGGAAAAAACAAAAAACTAGGGTTTGTGATTTTTTTAGCAAAAATGAAACTTTATAGTGATGATGAAGACTCTAGTGGTGATGAAGAAGTGGGTGAATCTGATAATCTTGATTTCGATCCTACCGAATTTGATAATTTGGGTACGTGACCAAAATTGGTTTTTGTTGGTGATGTACATATGCCGATTACTTCACTTGGATGTTCTAGTAAAATACACGAAGTTCACAATCGGTTCATTTACGTATATATGTAATCCGATTGTGGAGACAAAATGTCTCAGGAAGAAAGAGGACGAAAATCAGATTACATGTTATGCAATGTGAACCGATTATGAAATATGGAAATTTTTCTCTGAAATCATCAAGTCCTTAATCAGACTTTATAATTGCTCGTATAATCCGATTCCTAACAATCGGTTGTCTCGACTATGACACATAAACTAAATCATCAACTTGTCGATATTTGTTGTAGATTGTTGCGCGTTCGACGAAGATCATCCCAAACCCGTATCTCTGCTGGGTCCTGATACCTCTGCCCACTATTTCACCGATTTGGAATGGAAAGAAAGAAACGAAGCAAGCAATGGTTTATAGACAAGGGCATAGAGATAAACTGTGCATTAGTTTTAGGTCGTCGTTCAACTCAAGGTTGTTTGGAACTTGTTTGTGAGAGAGGTGGAACGAAAGAAAGTCACTGGCAAAGAACAGACAGTACGTGAAAAAAACGACAAGGGAATACATTACTAAATCAAAGAAGTTTGGTTGCCCGTTTAAGATTATAGTTAATATATCCAATAGACCCAGTGGTAGGTGTACAAGCTCTATAAAGTGATGAATGGTTGTCATAATCATGATGATCTGGAATCTCTTATTGGACACACAGATGTTTGTGGGTTGAAACCACATCAATTAGAAACGGTAAGGTCGATGAAAGCGTGTAAACCAAGTGATATACTTAGGAAGATTAAGGAGGATGATAAGAATAACTTGTCCACTTTGAGGCAAATTTACGCGGAAAGAGCAGCCTTTAGGAAGAAGGAATGGGATGGTAGATCGGTTATGGAATAATCTCAGTGGTTAGCCGATCAACACGGATACACAATGAGGAAGCAAGTATTGGAAGGCAAAGTGACTCGTATTTTCTTGGCGCATCCGGAGATGATCAAGTTGGACCAACGCTTCTATCAAATTTTGTTAATAGATTGTACGTACAAGACCAACAAGTACAACATGTCGTTGTTAAACATTGATTTCCATACTTCCGACAAGCAAACTTTCACGGTAGCATGGGGGTTTATGGATCGGGAGAATGATGTGAGTTTTACTTGGATGCTAGAGACCTTGGAGGAGATATACCGTGGCGATCAAACTGAACCAAGCTTAATGAATGAAAGTGATTTGTATTTTTTGGGTACGTTGGATTCATGAAATTTGTAACATAATCGGTCTTCTAATACGTTTTTAAAGTCCGATTTTGGAGGTAGTTTCCTGCAGCTTTTACAAAATCTGTTTATACTGCAACTGTTATAAACCGATTCTAAATTCAAACAAGAATCGATTTACGCATGAACTATTATAAACCGATTTTGAACAAAACTTGTCTGGTATTCTTTCAGAATCCGTGTTTGTGGACTATAATGTAATCCGATTTTGGTAAGAAAAAGTTACAGAAGAATAGACAATTTTTAACCCAATAATCGGATTACATATGGTCTAACATGATACGATTGTGGACCATTTACACTTTTCATAAACTCTTAAAATTGAAACTAGCATGATTCTATTTCTTAGTGTGAGCTTCAACTATCAATGCCGCTTTGAAATGATAAAACCGCTCTCCTCTCCAAGCGGTATATTCATACTGTGCCGCGAACATGTCTCCTCCGTGTCTAACGAGAATCTCGTTGTAATTGAGGCATAATCTCCTAACATGATTCGTCCTTGAACAAATGTGGTATGGTTCATAATTATAGCGTGGTTTCTTGCTCGTCTGTTTAAGAAAGGACCCCAACCAACTTGAAGCCAAAATATACTCTCATCTTGATGTTCTTTGGGAAGATCCTTGATTATGTAATAATTTTTAACCCATTCAGTCTCTTCCTCAACATCCTTCATTCTTTACCTTAGTTGGAATTGCTCTTGACCTCGTTTCTTTGCCTTGAGTTTCTCTTCGTATTTTGTCGCAACCGGTGGCGATGATATTGTTTCTTTTGTAGTTATTTGTTTGTCCAACACTTCATCCATTACATTAATATATTTGTTAGCTGATGAAGATGAGTCGCGTTTGTAGTTGTTTGTTCGCTTCTTTTGCGTATCTCTTCTTCTATTGCCGCAATTGATTTGGTTGTTCGCTTGCATCTTCTAAGTATGTGTTCGATTGAATTGGTAGTTGATGATGATGGACTTGACATCTTCAAATGAACAAAATTAACAATGGAGAAAGATTTCTTTGGATTAGGTAGTATATGATAGAGAATAGGTTATCATCTTTATATACACAAAGTACCAATGACTATAATTTCAAAAAAAGAAGCCTTTAACAGTCATAATCGGATTATATAGATGCACTAATAATCCGATTCTTGATTTCTCTACAAATTCGAACTTGAACCCAGGATCGGTTGATGTGTGCATTAGCGTAAACCAATTATGGTTGATGTTCATCACATCAACCCAGAATCGGGTTATGTAGGTGCACAATAAAAGCCGATTCTGGGTGGATTTTCAGAAAACTTGATGAGTGAATTTCAAAGATTTAGAGGTAAATCATTGTATAGTACCTCAATCAGACTAATATGGTGCACACATAAACCGATTCTGGGTGGATTTTCAGAAAACTTGATGAGTGAATTTCAAAGATTTAGAGGTAAATCATTGTATAGTACCTCTTAGGAGGAATGGATTAAAGGGATTTAACTCAATCACTTGAATTGTTTGTCTTTGTTTTTCTTTTCAAACCCCAAAAAGAAATTAGATTTCCGTTGTTGTTTGTGATTGATTAGGTTTTAGATTTCGATGGAAATTGAGTTTTGATTAATGATTTTGGTATTTGTTAATTAAGTTATTATGATTTTTTATTGTATTTGTTTAGAATACAAAACAAAGCTTGGCTAAGTTAGGCTAGATAAAGAGCGGCCGAGATTTTCTACGGCTTTGGTTTTTTCAACTAGCCATTATAAATACTTTATTAATTAGCGTCCTATTAATTTCTCATGATGAATGATTAATTAATTTTTCATGATAAATGTTCATTTAATGAATCTAATAGATACATATTTTTATTAATAAAAAAGTTCATTAAAAACTATATATATATATTGATCAGTATAGAATTTGGTGCTAGCGAGTTTTGAACTCAGGTAACTGATAGCATCATCCAATGACTTTACCACTGTACTACAGTGACCCCGGTAAAAAATTATATTAATAATTTTTAATGGTGGTAGTGAAAGAAGCAGTGGGTGGTGGAAACAGTGGCGGGTATTTGTCAGTGGTGGAGGTGGTAACATTAAATGTTCATTTAATGAATCTAACAAATACATATTTTTATTAATATATATATATATATATATATTAATCGGTAAAGAATTTGGTGCTGGCGAGTTTCGAACTCAGGTAACTGTTATAATCACTCAATGACTTTACCACGGTACTACAGTGACCCCGGTTAAAAATTATATTAATAATTTTTAATGGTGGTAGTGAAAGAAGCAGTGGGTGGTGGAAACAGTGTCGGGTATTCGTGAGTGGTGGAGGTGGTAACATTACTGGTGGTGGAAAAAATAGTGGGCGTGGATGGTTTTTATGTACGGTGGTGGATGTTAGTGAATATTAGTGGACAATAATAGTTTTGTGTCTTTACAAAATGGGCAACATTTTATTGTGATGGATATAGTTGGATGTTTTTAACATAACTGGTAAGGACAAAACACAAATATTTTGAGGAGGATACTAAATCATATAAGATAATATGATCATGACCGCTGGATCACCCAAATGGGATCCCAGCTATTTATAGTACCCCATCGAATAAATCACGTTTTTTTTGCAATGGATTGGAAAGACAAAGAAACACACAGAGAACATTTCATTACTTAGAGTTAGTATGTGTTACATCCTTTATATACAATAGGGATAAGGCCCTAGCTACTATATTTGGACGCACATCCATGGGCTAAAGCCCTACAACACTCCCTCTTGTGCGGTCCAATAGAACTTCATATGCAGTACTTCACATATAATGCTTCAGATGTATTTCTTCAAATGACGTCCTCTCCTTGATGGCTTGTGCCGAAATCAATCGCTTCATTGAAACTTTGACAAGTGAAAACCCAGTGGGATAAAACCTTGGTACAACTCTTCACATGTAGTAATTCACTTGTTATCTCGTAATTTACATGTAGTTCATCACATGCAATACGATCTTCAAGGACCGACTAGTCTAAGTTAATTGCCTCGTTAAAAATTCGTAAGTAAAAACCCAGAGGGAAAAAACCTGAACTAAATAAAAAGAGTACAATATTAAGCAAACTTAGAACATAGATGGATTCGAATATGTTGCCTCATTAAAACCTAGACAAGGAAAATCCATTGCGGAAAAACCTTGACGAAGGGAAAAGAGTACAACGTGATAAATAAAAGTAAAGGTGATCAGTTGCAGATGATCACTTTGTTCCGTTGACGTTGACTAGTTGCTTCATAACTCCTAAGGAAGAAAATCCTCGTGGAAAAGACAATAGCCTTAGTTGGGAAATTACTTCCCGGTGTTTGTTGTTGTCTCATTAAAAACCTTGCCGAGCAACAAAACCCTTTGGGAAAAAGTAACCTCGGTAAAGGAAAATAGTTCAATACGCCATCAGATGCTCCCCATGATGTCACACAATTTTCATTAGTCTAATGCAGTCAAAAGGAGTATATCACACATTACTTTGGCGACTTGAATGTTTATCAGACCTTGTTGTTGATTCTGGAAGTTACGTTGCTTAAGAGAATATCGCGTTTCATTTCTTTGATTCAGATATTTTCAATAATATCAACAACGATCTTTATGTCTTCAACGTTCAACATACTTGATGTTTTTAGTGTTGTCTCGCTAAAAACCTTGTCGAGTAACAAAACCCTTTGGGAAAAACTATTCTCGCTCGAAGGGAAAAAGAGTACAATACAACTTCAATTTCGAAGTTAAATATGTCAACATCATATCCTTGGATCCTCCCCCTGATGTCGGCAGGAATAAAACAAAGTCATGTCAATAGTTACTTTTAAGTACATGATTACATTCAATGTACCATTCCAATGACGTTGCGTTGACGCTGAGCTATATCTAGCTAACAAGTTCCATGAAGATGTAAAATTTAATCGAGTACCTTATTATACTAAGTACAACAATGCGTCTATTGTATTTTTATATGAAAATTTCATCTCCCAACACATCTTCGTCATCTTCCTTTGGACAAAATGGTTATTTACTTACATTTGAACCTCGACTAATCATGGGAGTGCTATCAGGATGCATGTCTTTGTTAAATTTCCTGACAACTTTAGACACATGCAAACTGGTGGAATTAAATACCACAAGCTCAGTATTTGGTCGAGCTTTCCCCATATTTTTCATCTCAAATCTGGATTTCAAATAGTTTTAAGGTCTCTTATTACATCAAGAGTACCCATCATGTATGTACCATCGACATAGATATCTACAATCCAAATTGGGAACTTTCTTGTGAATACGCAAGGAAAAATAACTTACTTGTCTATCCCCTCCAAATCAAAAAGTCAATTAGACGGGTATACCACATTCGCCTGATTGCTTCATTCTACAAGTGAGCGTTATATCTAACTGTAAACGCACTCTGTGGTTTAGAGTCACTTGATTTGGGAAACAAAAGTCTATCAAGTACTTTTGTAAATATCTCATATCTCTTGATTCTTTCAGAGATATGTAACAACCACATAAATATGTTGCATTTCAATTCGTTTTGAATTACCAAGCTAACTAAGTAGCAGAACGCTGTAACGTTCATTACAAGAGAACAATTCCAGGGCTTTGTGAGAAAACTCGCGCCACAAGGCGAGTCTTTATCTTTTAAGTCTGTTTTCTTTTGATTATTCTTTGTGACAAATTAATCATGTATGTCTAATAGACTTTATACTTGGTTGGTTAGCACTACCACACCAAATACCTGTTTGTCAAAGAACCAAGTTCTACCTGGATTGTGTAGGCCAAATATGCTCTTTGTTGAGATTAAGCAACATGATCTTGGTTCGATCTCATCTTTCTCTGTTTCTTTTAAGAAAGTGTATATGAAATTAATCATCAATATGCTCACATGATCTTTCCATTGACTCTTGAGAAATATCATAATCGACTTGGGATGTCATTGTTCGTTGGAATCATTAAAGTTCGGAGCGTCCTCCCATTTGATTCATGGACATATTCAGAGACAATATTATGAGATGATTTATGATGATATAAATAAGTTGTGCCTTACTCACCTACTTCCTTTCTAGGTGAGCATTAATCGAATCAAGTGGTCTCTCCAGCTTCCTTTATGGAGTCACGGCCTCAACCACACTTCCACTAGGTGTGGTTGCAACACCTTAGTCTATGGTGTATATCCCTTCTTGAGGATTTGTAACCTTGCAGGTAGGTTTGCAGCTGGTATGTGTGATCGCATCACTTTAACGACATCAATATACATTCAGAAAATCGATTATTCTTTGTTACTTCATATTTACATTTGTGGAGTACAAGAATCAATATGCGACACAATGGGAACACACCACGACAATTCATGTCGTTCCCTAAGAAAATACTTTTTCGTATCTCCCCATAACGACGGGAAGGCTGTCTCACTAAAGTGATAAACAACAAATCTCGCGGTAAGAGATCCCCTGCCAAAATTTTAAACTGCGGATTATTGTTGGGAACTCCATTTCCAACATAACTACTTAACAGTTTTGAAGACCCATCATAGTACGATCTGGAGTCGTAATGGCACATACATAGTGCAACCAAAAATGCGTAAGAACACGAATGTCAGTCTTAAATCCAGTTACCAGTTGGTACGCAGAAAAAGATGACTGATATTGGGTTCTAAAACGAAAAACGAATTAAGTAAAGATGCGTTAGTATTGCATATTTCCCAAATATTTAAAGGTAGGTTTGTACGCATAACCTATTCCTTAGACACCATCTGTAACCTTTGATGGTAGACTCCGCGAGACCATTGGGTATAAGATGCTCTATATTGATCCTATTAAATATGCAATATTCATCAATTCCTTTTGATGTAAATTCTCTAGTATTAACAAGGGTGGTGAGACTTTGTACTTTGCATTGTGTAATATGTGCTAGGCGTTTTTTTTTTTTTAAAAAAAAAAAAATTAAACGCATCGTTTGTTGTGAGTAATAATTGATTCAGCGCGTCGATTCATCCACCAGAGCCATAAATCACTTAAATGGTTCCGCATTCTGCATGGATATATGTTCACTAACAACACTTTATTTCTTTGAAGAATGAGTTATTTTACATTTGCATCTAAGTAAAAAAGGATGGTCTCAATCATGTTTTACCAAAGAAAGACTTAGTAAGATGAGTGACGTGCTTTCTTACTTTAAAGCATAATGGGGAGAGGCAGTGCAAATTTAGTAACTTTAGAAATCACTGATTGTGATAGATGTTGTAACTTCGCGTTCTTATAGTTCATTGTCTTGTACACTCAAATGAAGTGATGCCCATGTTAGTACTTTCAAAACGAAACATCGTGTCACAACCAATGTGCCTTATGGTTATGCCAAAGTCTTTAAGAATCAATCCCAGTCGATTCGTTGTTGAGGTTAAAATGGATTCAGTAATTCAAGTCCAGTGATTTTCATTTCACTAGATTGACACATTAATTTTCTAATAATATGTTTCCTTCCACATTTAATAGAAATAATTTATAGGTGTAATCAACTTCATTCTCAGTTTTTCAAAAGGTAGGTAATAGTTCACGCATGAACACCCTTTGCACTTAACAAGATGTGATTATCCTTTAGTACATACATAGCTTAGACATTGAGTCTCGAGAGATTTAATAAGTGGTGTGGTCTTATTATGTAACAAAAGTCGGATTCAACTCAATTACTTTAGAATGAATATATGTTACATTTCATCCAGATATATCTCAAGTGCTTTAGAGAATTTATATCCCGTGGGAATGATGTACTTTCCATTCCATAAGCGTAGACATTTGATCTAGTTCAATTAAATAGTCAATTGGCTAGGCAAAGTTCTTGTTGCCATTAAAGTTGATGTGAAAATTGGTTGCTACTACGTTACACACATTACATTGTGTATACCAACATCTATAACCAGGTGCATTTCCAACTCTTTCATTTATGATGGAAGCTAGAATTACATTTTAGCTTCATCCCATGATATATATGTCCCTTTTCTCATGCTTTATATGAGTCATTATGTCTAACTCTTATTACTTCGAGGTTCTTTCCATTTCCAATTTTGCTACATTTAGCTTAATTTGAGAAATTTCTTTATCTAAATAGGCCAAGAGAATCTCACTATACATGTCAACCACTTACTTTAGGTTGAATAGATTACTCAAGATAGTTCTCTTGTTGTCATACTTTAACATATACTGGGTCGTTAGTATCATGGATGAAGTACATAAAATGGAAATTTTCTGACTCATATCACCTTTTGTGAGTTCTTCCACAAAAATTAGAATACATGTAATTTTATTTTCAACGTATCTTTTGAAATATGGATTCGTTAATAGTCGAGCAAGTGGATTACATCCCACATAACATTCAAATTGAGGGAGAAAATATCATGTATGCAACAATGGTTCTCAAGTACTTTTAAACCTCAAAGGAATATATTAGAATCGAGTTCGTACAACCAATTGAACAAAAGACATCATTCAACCATAACCAATATCATATTCAATAGAACAAAATGGTATTAAGACCATAATTCTCAATAATCGAGATAAGCAATCATAATTTAAATTGACCGTTTATAATATAGACTTATCTAAGATAAAAGAATATTCCAAAAACAAATAAATAAGACCAATAAATATTCCATTAATTAGTTACATACCTCAAATTTTGGTTCCCGCCGTACATAGCCCGAATCAAAACAGCTTTAGCCGTGCACGTCCCAAAACCGAGCTGGAACAGTGAATCGGAACAGGAGCCGAGCTGGAACAGGGAGTCGGACCAGGATTGGATCGGACCGGACCGGGTTGGATCGGTTGGACCAGACTGGATCGGTTCGGATTTTCCCTTTCTGACCTAATGTCTTCTTCCTCAATCAAATAGCGGACGAGAACACCAACCGCCGCACAAAAAAAACATAAACAAAAATTACAGCACGGATTATAATCAGAATCATCAATCTTCAGTTCAGATTAAAATATGAGCAGATCAATAAGTCATTACTAAGATGTATACATGACATCTGATGGATTGATTAAGAAAAAAAAAAATCATCCAATAACATATGATCTAGAAAGCAGGTATAAGAAACAATAAAGCATACCCAAATACACAGTACATCACCAAGCAATTATGTATCAATCAACCGCAGATTGTGCCCAACTGCCTACCATGTTTAATCCTATCCCTTTCGCTGTATGATGCTTAAAAAAAATTTGAGAAAAGTTGAGGCATACCTGTAAGCGATTAGGAAACAGAACGAACAAGGGTGAGATTTCCGAGATCCAACAAAACTAAAAAAAAAAAAGTCGCTAGTGGAAAGCTCGTGCAATGTGCATGATAACGTTTTGCAGTGGATTGGAAAGACAAAGAAACACTGAGAGAACATTTCATTACTTAGAGTTAGAATATGTTACATCCTTTATATACAATAGGGATAAGGCCCTAGCTACTATATTGGGACGCACATCCATGGGCTAAAGCTCTACAAGAATTAAAATAAAATTGATTACATTTCCAGAATACAAAACAAAGTTTGGACAAGTTAGACTAGATAAAGTTTGAACGTATGATCAATTTATACTTGCAGAACATAAATCTACAGTTATAAATGATCACGTTTAATTAAAATTTAATAATAAATGTTCAATTGATATTTCATAATAAATGTTTCTTTAATTAATCAAATGAATATATTTTTGTTGATACATAATAAATTTATTTGATATTAACCATATCAGTAAGCATTAATGGTGGTTGTGATGGTGGGCAGTGGTGGGGATAATGGTGGTGGGTATTGGTGAGACTTGTGGGGTGATGACGATAATGTGGTGGTGGAATAAGTAGTAGTAGTGGTAGGGTGAGAAAAGGGGTCCTAAGATAGGTAAATTAAGCACTAATGGAGGTTTTGATGGTGGGTGGTGGTGGTGGATCGAAGGTGGGGATAATGGTGGTAGGTATTGGTGAGACTGGTGAAGTGGTGACGATAATGTGGTGGTGGAAGAAGTAGTAATAGTAGGGTGAGAAAAGGTGTCATAAGATAGGTAAATTATTTAGTCGCCCTTGGTTCATTTTTCTTTGTTTTGTTTTAATTTGGTTTTAGTTTTCAAATTAATTTTTTGTTAAAAAAAATTAAAACAATTTTTAAAGGCCAGATTTTTTCCAAAAAAGAAGATGTTGTGATTTTAAGATTTGCAGAAGGCAGGAAGAAAAATGAAACCTATAAAAAAAAATTGACCAAACACAAGGCTGCACGCGAATTAATTGTTATCGGTTCAATTTCTCACATCTCTCTTTATTCCCCTTTTTTGTCATGACTTCTGTTTTTGTCATTATTCCTCCCATACTTTATGGGATTATGCAAGGCTACGCGTGAATTAATTGTAATTGATTCAGTTTCTCACATCTCTCTTTATTCCCTTTTTTTGTCATGATTTTTGTTTTTGTCATTTCTCCCCAACTTCGTCTAATTATGCGTGTTTGAGAAATAGTTCATGATAATAGGTAAAGAAACAAGAAAAGAAATGGATCAAGAACTAAATATTATTATAAATTTTAGGAAAATGAATAAACACAAATCTGTGTAAATTGGGAACCTAACAATTTATGTCAAAGAGAAAAATTAAATTCTAATGCTAACAGATTTTGCAAGATTAATCTAATTGATTTTAAAGTAATTTTAGTCGTTTTTAGTTTTGTTACAAGTTTGGTGAATGATCTTTGTGATATTTTTTGAAGTAGTGAACGAAGTAATGTTCTACTACCCAGAAATTTTTCTCTAACGATTAACTACGTTTGTCCCAAAGGGTTGTATGACTTACATACACAATATTAAATGATTCGAGGATAAGGACATGTTTATTAACCAACTCCTCAAAACATTTAGACATGGATCGATCGGTTCGATTCTTCTCAGACAATTACGACATGTATGAATCGATGGATACATTTGAAACACATATACTTGTCCGTGCCTTTACGGGTTGAGACCTAGTATTAGAATATAATTAAGTTTTCTTTAAAGGTTAATTTATTATTTTTACCATCATTTAAGACACCCCATATCCTTCTCTTTAGGGTGATCGAAGAAATTCATAGACCCCAAATTAGCCACGTTAAAATACCATTTTTTTTCTTCTGTTTCACGACTATACAACACGATAATAAGCAAAATGCACGTGCAGTTTCCGTATCTAACTCCAAGGAGTGTAAGTTGTTGAAACTCCTTGGATTGCGATGGATGATAAATGCGCCAAAATGGAATATATATGTACACGCATTTAACTGCCGATGACACGATATAAAGAATAAAAGGAAGCTCCTGGGTCGGATATGTGGTACCCTTTTATTTGTCATGGGTGTGGTGCGGTCGAGTAGATGGAGAGAGGGAAACAAGACGAACACAATTAGCAGAGAACTAAGAGATCTTTTGGGATATGTGATCATCTTTTGGCAATTCTTTTGGGATACACTCAAAATGATGGAATTTCACTCCGACAGTCTTAACTACAATCTTTTTATATGACTGTGCCCAAGATACCCAAAAAGCTAAAATACAAACAAAATAGCTCAAGAAATAAGGTGCATGAATGGAACCTCGTTCAGTTCCAAAGACGTGATCATCTCTCCATCTATGATCTAGCTACACTGGATAGGGATCGATATAAGTCATAATTGTATTTCAGCAATGCTACACGTACCGCCAAAATAAACTAAATAAAAACCGTTCATGCACAGGAAATTGGTGGGCCCCGCCGTGGAAAAAAGCAGGGGTCCCATAAGGCTAGCTGTGTATATACGGATTCTGTGTAGTTTATTTTCACGGTTTGGCAAGAATTTTTGATTGTCTTTTATCCCATTGAGAAATACAAATTAACGGATAGTTCAGAAAATTTAATTAATATGTATGCTAAATACAACAGGTATGATGAGCATTTTGGCTCATTTGGAAATAGAATGACAAAATCTTTTTGATCGGTCAAAGAGAAATTTCATTCAAAAAAGACACTTAAGGTACCTTAACCCAATGATTACAACCGAACAAAAAAAGGGGAAACGAAAGGGGATTCGGCTACCCAAATAAAAACACAAAAAAACAATTTATGACGGAGGCCGGTATTATGAATCCCATAGAGATATCACCATATTTGCCATAAGCCCCAACATTTTTGTATTTGATTCGGCCCAAAAAAACGCTTGTAATTCGATATTTCTAATGAGGCCTTCCAAAGTTTTGTTTTTGTTATCGAAGATTCTTGCATTTCGCTCTTTCCATATACACCACCATATAGCAACCGGGATGTTATTCCATATTCGTCTAAGTCTTTTGTCTCCCCAATTAAACTTCCAAGTCTTCATAGATGTAATGACATTATGGTCGTATGACCATCCAAATTGGCACCCTTCAACAAAATAGTCTCATATTCTCCGAATTCTCCAACAACCATAAAAAAATGGATACTTTTCATCGTCTTCCTCACAAAAACGACATACACTAGAGACATTCATACCTCTTTTTAAAAGTTTATCCACCGTCTTTACTCGATCATGAGAAAGAAGCCAAACAAAGAAATTGATTTTGTGAGGGTACTCATTACTCCAAACAACATTGGTTGGATAATTCGGCTCACCTTGATCATCGTTGACTTAATCTTTAACCGTATATACTACCAACCCAAATTCGGGTGTCCATAACCCTTTCTTGAATAGAGATGGAAGAAAGAAGATTTGATATAGATAACACTTCACTTGAAATGGTTTGAGAGTATCTTTGCCTAGACATAAACGTCCACCTTACACCACCTTCCCTAACGTCATACGTACTAACCACCACAAACTCCTTGGTCCTTGAAGCTTCATATGCAAAGGAAACATATCACATAACTTTCCTTCGCCAAGCCAAGAATCTTCCCAAAATCTAGTTTCCTTACCCGCTCCAATCTTGAATCTAATACTTTTATTAAAATCTTCAAGTTCTATATAGATATTAAACCACAAGCTACCACCTTTCGATCCTTTGAGTTGGAGAGTTTCCCAACCGGTAAATGTTTCGCCAATTTTTTCAACCATGATATTCCTCCACAATGCATCTTTCTCTACGCCGAAGCGCCACCACCATTTTTTTAGCAAAGACGAATTCACTTGCTTAGTTCTTTTTATACCAAGACCACCTTTTTCTTTTGGTTTTGAAGACAATTTCCAACCAATATTGTGAATTCTTTTCTTATCTTGATCATCCCATAAGAAAATTTTCACAACTCTATTAATTTTCTTAGTTATAAGCAAGGAGCAAGAAAAATAGAGAGATAATAAATGGGAAGACTAGCTAAAATGCTTTTGATGAGAGTTAACTTACCTCCTCTTGCTATTGTTTTTCCATTCCAAGTAGTAATTATTTTCCCACAAATTTCAAGTGTTTTTTTACCATTTTTGAGTGCCTATGCTAGGAAAACTTGCATACTTGCATCCTAACATGTTAGTATAATTTTCAACTTCATCCTCGACCACGACCCAGACTTGCAACAACTTTTTGGGGTTTGTTTTCAAAAACAGAAAATGTACTGAAGTAGTTGATACTCTGGCAAAGGAGGCACGAAAAAAGGGAATACAACTTCTGGGGTTTGTTTTCAAAAACAGAAAATGTAATGAAGTAGCTGATACTCTGGCAAAGGAGGCACGAAAAAAAAGGGATACACAAACAAGTTGGATTACAGATGCCTGTTTTCATTTCTAGCTTTTTACTTTCTGATTTTTTTTTTTCAAATTCTATTCAGAATTTCATTTCAGTTAATGAGGGTACTAGTATGTTGGTGGAAGTCAATATCTCAATGCACTGTAATGAGATAAGGGTAACCAACACACTAGATGACTCTTTGTAATCCTTTCTTGTTTCAATATAAGTAATTTTCAGAAAAAAAAAGGTAGCTGCTAGAATAGACAAATTAGATTCATGTTTCCGCAAAGACGAGGGTACCCAAATATACCTCAATCTAAAACTTTTCCACCTATAAGTCCTTTTTCCGAAAGTGATTGTCTATGGACTGAGTCGAGACAATACAACTAATCGGTTCACACTTCGTGTGATCGTCTATGGATACGAGATCGAGACAATACAACAACGAAGTATACTTACTTGATAAGAGGTTCGGACTTAACCAAACAAAATAGGATTACTATCAAGTAAATAGGAATTAATGTTTGTGTATTTTACTTCTAATTATAATAAAACAATTATAATTGCGGAAAGACACAACAAGATTTTGTTAACGAGGAAACCGCAAATGCAGAAAAACCCCGGGACCTTGTACAAAATTGAATACTCTCAGGATTAACCCTTTATACAAAATCAAACCAACTTCGTATAGTTGAGACCAAGCAACTAAACCTATAGTTCACCTAGTTCCGTCTGTATTCCCACGCCTCCAACGAATAAGTCACGTACTTGGAACAATTCCTTTGGTTCGTATTCCAAACAGTAAAGGAACAACAAATCTGTTAGGTATCAACTCTTTTAAACCAAGTGATGTGAGTTCGACAAAATGCTCTTCCGTTTATCTCAATAAACTCCTTTGCCAGGTCCTTAAATCTATCTACTAACAACTACCGAAGTAATCATCTAGATTTTGCAATCAATACCTTGAATCACAAAGAATCGTATTGATGCCGATCCACTCAACTAATCAATCCAATCTACCACAAGGATAAACTGATTATAGTTGGATCCTCTTTAACCGAAACAAGTATTGTGCACACCAAAGATTATGAACCCAAATCATAAATCTTCAAAGCCTTTTTTTTATCTTCAAATCTTCTTAGATCTTCAATAAACACCTGCACACAATCAACTTGAATCTCTTGTCATCAATCACGCACAGAACGAAGACTGTTAACAATGGATTATCACAAGACGTCTTTAGATCTACAAACAGTCTAAAGATCCTCTTCGAAACTTCGATCTAGTTTGAGTGAATCTTATATCGTAAGAGAAGATTCTCAAGCATAAACAGACTAGGTTCAATCAAAGTTCAACAACCGTTAGTCAATCAAATCAATCGAAAACTAATAATAAACCACGATTATCTAGTTTCACAACAACGGTTCTAATAGAGATTCTCAATCCCAAAGAAGTCTTTAAACTGAACGGTCGTAAGAGATTTCGCCTAATTAGGTTACTTTCCTCTCCGAATAGGAGGTTCCACCAGTAACAACACAACTAGGTAGTTTTGCCTGCTCCGAGGATTAGTTTGCTCGAAATGCAAACTTTGGTATTTATAGACCAAGGAAGTTTGGACACCAAGGAATTTCCAAAATCGAAAATATTCTCAAGATATGCAATATATTCCAGATTTGGTTTCCCTAATTCTTGGAAATTCTTTGTCCAAACATTGAGCGAAAATCTCTTAGAAAATATCCAATTAGTAAATGAACATTACCAATTTTTATTTTCCAAAAATTAAATTAAAAACCTTAATAAAAAGATTCTCAACTTATATTTCGATTAGGGATTTTCCTTTATCTATCAAGGAATATCTTTGAACAATAAAAGATAAGCGTTACTGCACATGTTCAAAGAGTGTCGACATCTTTACTTTGTAAGTCCTCTTTCATACTTACAATCTTGAAACCGATTTTCCACACTTCCAAACAAGTTTAGAATTGGTTCATCTGACTTTCAAGAACTATGTGATTGATTAAGAACACTCAATCACCAATCATGGGTTTAACTGTTATACCAAAAAAAGTTTCGGTTCTACCTATATGCGAGTATTGTGCATAGTCATACTAGATTTCCAAAAATTCGGTTGAATAGGTACTAGGATCGGTTCCTCACATACTTATGTTAACTACTTGTATTTGATGCACATGTCCATAGGATCGGTTCCCCCATCACTAAAAATGAGTTGCACATGTTCATAGGATCGGTTCCCCCATCTGCTAAAAACGTGTTGCACCTCTTACAAGGATCGATTCCCCTTTGTGATCGGTTGCACCTCTTCATAGGATCGGTTCCCCTTTGACTAGAGTTGGTCATACCAATAACACTAAATCGATCATACCATCTTAGGTGATTACTTAAGATCGATTTGACTAATAAAAGTCATACCAATAAAAAAGTCAGGCCTTGTGAATAGTTTTACCAAGAACATAAACAAGTCATGAGCGGTTATACTAATCACACATATTGGTAGTTCAAAAGATATGCAATGAATAACATTACCAATAAGCCTAGCTATTTCCCTTTCGATTCATAAAACAAGTTCATGAATTTACTTCCTTTAAACGAATGTAAAACATTATTTCCTAGGATGAAATCTTCACCTCATACATAATCACAATAGCATTCAAACGATTATGTCGATGTCTTATATACAAAGTTTAACGATTAAGCAATAAACCTCGTATTGTATTCCTTAATACTACGTCTAACTAGAGTGTAATCATTCATGCTTCGCAGTTATGTTTTCAATATGCACGACTTGAAAGATACATTAGGGAATGAAACAGTTCATGTCAAATATCACTAACCTCAAGTGGAAGGATGATGTTGTCGTTGTAGCTTGTTACTTCTTCACTTTTTCAAGTCTTTGCAATACTTGTAATGTCTCATATCCTAATACTTTCAATCTAACCAATACGAAGTTGACTCTAGTACATAATCAAACGACTCTTTAAATGAGTTTGGTTCACTAAAATACGACAACCAAACTTGACATACCAATGCTTGGTGGGTTCAACCGAGCTATGCTCTAACAGGTTCTATTTGAATTTGAATCAATAAAAATCTTTTTTGTTCCAAAATAAAATATAAAAACTAAAAACTAGAACACCGCTGCCACGGTGGGAGGGCCGACCGAGGAAAACGAAACAAAATTAAAATTTCCGCTAGTAGGCATATATTATATCCGTTTCAGGAAAAACAATATTTTCATAGTTTCATTTTCCCTAATAATAGGCCAAATTGATAAAGTGATCACTTTCCTGAAACAGAGAGAAATTTAAAAGGTGAAAGTATTTATTTTGCTGAAATAGAGTGAAAGTATCACTTTTCCTGAAACGGAAAATTAGTCGATACATAAACCAAAATATGGTTGCATAACATTGCATCCTTTGTGGTGGTTTGCACAATGGCTATGCATTGAATTTTCGAAAACTATGCCTAAAGTGAAAGTATCACTTCTCCTAAAACGGAGGGAGTACATGGTTTTATTAGTCGCAACGGAAAATTAGTTTGATGCATAAACCAAAATATGGATACATAAAGTATTATGTATCATTTTTGGTGGTTTGCATAATGGATATACGATATACACACAAGTTTCTAAAATTGTGCCTAAAATGATAAATACCTCCGAATTTTCGTAAAAACTCTAAATTTAATATTGTTATTTGTACTCATCGCGTAGATTTTTTATAACCTTTCCAGTGAAATAAAATTTGTAAAATTCTAAAGCACGGGTTTTTATATATGTTATATTAAAGTTTGGTTGCCAATTATACCCCTAAAGAATATGATACATAAGAGCAGTTCATATGGAATGAACAAACTATCAAGTTTGTTCATTTTGCTCCCACTATGGACTCAACAAACATAAAAAATGGATGTTCAAACCAACAAATTTGTTGGTTTGTTCATTGAGTTGGAACATGTAGCGAGCGTTGATGAATGGCCGGGCGAGCTTGCCTCAAACGCTGACGCTTTTCTTTCCTGCGTGCAGTCTTGATTGGAGCGCCAAAGCTTGTCCTTCCAGCGCCGCGTTTTTCATAGAAGCGCCAACGACTGAATCTGGACGTCTGAAAACTCTTGTGATCTAAGGGCTATAATTTTTGAGTTCTATAAATACTTCTCATTTCAACTCCAAATTCACACATTCTACACATTCTTCACTCTCAAATCATCTACAAAAATACCTCCCAGAGTTGTGGTGTTAGCTACACTCAACAAGAGGATTTAGCTATTTGCAGAGCCAAGGTTTTTCACACACAAGATATTGTCGATACCGATAGGAATGTATCCCAATCGATGTTCTGGGAGAAAGTTTATGAAATGTTCGCCGCTGAAACGATGAACATTCATGGGCATGATTGTCACGGACTGGCGCATCGTTTTAGTGTAGTTTCGTTTAATGTATCGGAATTCGTCGCTCAACTAATGGAGAATCACAAAAATAAGCTCAACGGTGAGTCGAACATCTCACCGCGGTCGTCCTTTCGACTTGTTTCAACATTCTTAGGGTGCTCATCAAATACGATCCCTACATCGCCCTGGGAATTCCACCATCCGTCGAGAATTGACGCCTATGTAGTAGTTGTTTTAATTTAATGTATTTCTTTTATTCTCATGTATGATGTGATTGTTCAATGCAGTATGTTTTTATTTATGAAATTGACGGTGCAATGTTTAATCGAGGAAAAATTTAAATTACTTATAATAATAGAAAATAAACAACAAATTAAATAACATAATACCATAGTGAATCGATTTGTCCTTCAACTTCAATCATCCCACTCCACCAAAAATCATTTAGGACATTCTCAGAAATGCCTTCCATATGTGTCTTCTTCATAAGAAGTCCGCAAATGCATAAAAGTCTTGCAATTGGGCTTTGAGCATCCACTGATTCTTTGTGGACAATGTTTGTATTCGTGATATTCATATCCACAATGCTTGCAGTGTAATAACTCCTTCTTCAATTTGGCTTTAAGTTTGAAGTTTTTGCAGAGTGTTGCAATCTTTTCTTCTTCTTATTCCTTTTTAATCTTCATAGAATCATCTAGTGTTGTATTTATAACAAAATACGCGTTGGTAACTCACACGGGTGGTTATAGTAAAATCGCGCGGTTTTACTATAAACGCCAACTCATATGGTAATTCAAACGGGCGCTCAAAGGAAAGGCGCGCGGTTATACTGCAAACGCCAACGGCTAAATTTCCAACGACTCGATTTTCTTTCTCGACCTATAAATTCCATTCTTCCCATCTCCAAAATCACATCTTTTTCTTCTTCTTTTCTAAAACTATTAACCTCTCTCACTCTCTAGAAATGTCTGTTAGAAATCATGGTCCCAAGTTTACCGAAGAAGAGGATATAACTATACGTAAAGAATATTTTTTCATAGGGTAATCACTGGTATGGGCTTTCAAGACACTTATTTTAGGGAGAACATTTTTTCAATGTTCGTCTCACTGACGGGAAACCTAGGAAACCGAGATGCTCGTCGATTGCGTGCTCGTTTTCAATCTATTAGGCTTGCAGTCCAGTCATTTGTTGCTCTAGTAATGGAAATTGATCTAGAAAAGTTCATCGGTGTAACTGAAGATGAAGTGATCCAAACATCTCTTGATAATTGGGAGGAAGCTCACGACAAACCTTTTCGTTACGAAGCATGTTTTAGAATTCTAAAAGATGGTCCATATCAAGCACATTTGTACTGCACTCGAATGCCGCTCCCGGTCTTTACAATGGAAGAAGATGTTACTCTTGTTCGATGTTGGTTACATCGTTTGATGAGACCAATGAACAATGACTATTTCTGGGAAAGAGTATTGGGACATTTTGTAGCATCACGGACCGAAACCATAAGAAACAGTAAGAGCCTAGAACTAAGAATTGCATTCATCACTAAGGAAGTCAAACATTATACGGAAGTTTTGTGGATGGTTCACCGTAGTTATTCTGGATTATCCAACGAAGAACTGGTGAGCATCTTACCTTTGTCCTCACTGATCAACTGCATCATAAATATCTGAACTTGTTGTTTATCTTTTTTACAGAAAACCATCGCTCAGACCAAGTTTACTGAAGAAAGCGGAAGAGAGTTTAAGCATTCTGAATGTTATGAACTCTATAAAGAGAATGTCGCTGGATTTGATGTAGTTGGATGTTTTTGTTGTGGTTTATTAAAATTTAGTTTGATATTATTTGCAAGTTTAAATTGTAATAAATTTCGCTTAATCTGAAGTGGAAATCTCTATTTTAAAATCTAAATATTTTCATTCATTGATGCCAATTCTTTTACAAGATATAAACTTAGGAAATAATAAAACGTACTAAACAACTTCAATAAAAATAGAGTACAAGTTTTGGCCTCCTGTTTATCTTCATTTGACGTATCTTCCATTCAACGCGCTCTTTGACAGTTTCCCCTTTGTATTTGAATTTTTTGTTGTTAGCTTGAAAAACTGGAGCTCTTCTTTGCCTTTTAGCGGAACATTTTCTTGGAGAAAATTCAAAAACTTGCACTTCCCTCTTACAATTTTCAATCTTTTTAAAACTCCCACATATCTTAGAAACAACAACTTCAAGTTTTGCATCTCAAAAAAGTGTGATCGCCTTTTCAGCCATTGAGAAGTAGATTTTAGAAGAGAAAATTCAAAAGAAGTGAATTTTGGTGTGAGTGAATTGTTTCAAATTGATGGTAATTTATAGAGGTAAAAAGTGAATTTTGAATTTAAAAAAACTACCCGTTGGCGTTTTTGCTACAAACGCCAGCGTCATACGTTCAAGCGCCGCGTTGAAGCTTTAAGCTCCAGCGCTTGTCCTTCCAACGCCCGCGCTTTACCTACAAACTCCAGCGTTTGTCTGTCGCTCGCGCGTTTAGTTATCTAACGCCCGGTGCTTTACCATAGTGAAAAAGCCAGTTTGGCCATCCACCTGGCTCAACAAAAAGATGAGTTTGTTCATTCCCATAGGAATTGCTCTAAGGAGTTATAGTAATTGGACTAAAAGGGAGAGATATTTTGGTATTATCAAATGCACACTACCAAAATCTTTTTATGAAATTGCAAATTTATGTGAGGTTTCAATTTACAAAAAAGTGGCCATAAAAGGGACTCCTACCTTCGCGCTCTCCGGTCGGTCGGCCCAACTAAAGCCCTCTATATGCTTGAGCACCCCTGTTCTACTCCGGGCTACGACAATTTAAAAAGCAAAGCCCATCCAACTAACAAGCTCTAGAACTCTGTATCCTCTATTAAGAGCAAATCCTACGGGTAGTGTCACTCTTTCAAATGAAAGAATGCACTACCAATTTGAGCAGATTAGAGGCTCCTATGGGTAGTCTTTACCCCACTTTTTCCCCAAACACGTTCGTGCACTCGTTCAATTGAACGAGTGGTTGGTAGTGAAACACTAGAGAGGGA
The DNA here is from genome assembly GCF_003573695.1 of Papaver somniferum. Lineage (NCBI taxonomy): Eukaryota > Viridiplantae > Streptophyta > Magnoliopsida > Ranunculales > Papaveraceae > Papaver > Papaver somniferum. The sequence goes on along the minus strand of NC_039365.1, from coordinate 149,414,089 downwards.
CGGTCCCCGTCAAAAAAAATTGGAATTTTTTGAACCAAACGGGGGACAGTCCCCCGTCAAAGTAGTTTTTTTAGGTTTTTTTTTAATTTTGACGGGAGAAAGTCTCCCGTCTAAGTAGGTTTTTTAGGGTTTTTTTTTGACGGGAGAAAGTCCCCCGTCTAAGTAGTTATTTTAGTTTTTTTTTTCTTTTTTTGACGGGAAAAGTCCCCGTCTAAGCAGGTTTTTTAGTTGTTTTTTTTAACGGAGGAAAGTGCCCTGTTTAATGTTCTTTTTCATTTTTGCTCATAATGATTTCGTTCGTTCATATGAACGAGTCCTCTTTCATATGAAAGAGTTAGTCTTCATTTGGGGACTATCCATAGAATATGCTCTAAGAAGCCGTCCAGGAGTGGAACTCTCTATCCTCTATCTTCAGCTTTTAATGAAAACAGTTTTCTCGAAAAGATGCGTTGATTTAACGAAAAGGAATGACCTCCAAACAACACTTCTCCCCCGGACCCCCACTCACGCCCCTTCCCATTGGTACCCAAAGGAGGAGTTGCGACTCACCAGGTCCATAATCCCATGGGGCGACTCTCTCTAAATATGGACAAAACGCTTGATCAGTATGGACTATGACTTTCTTGAACCATTACGATGCTTCATAAGTCAACACATTCCATGGATATAAATAAGTATAGCAGTTCTGCTATCATTTCACTATGTTTTTTATTTGGATTCTCTTTTCATCCGCAACAATCTTCAAATGCTGAACCGTGAAAAAGAGATTAAGATGGATATGTTCAAAAATATTGAATCATTAAGAAGTACTCTTCTTAGATGGTTTGAAAAATTCTATCAAGATGCAATAAATCCAGATTGTGTGAGTATCATTGTTATTCTAATTTGGAGATTTTGATTTCTCATAACCCATACTTTTGTTGTTTCTGTTGATCACTTTAAGGAGAAGAGCCAACGACATTTTGTGAGAGGGTTTCTAGACGAACTTTACAAAGAACTGCTTAAATCCCATCTATACGTACATAATGATTTACATAATACAATGGCTAGCATCTATGTTTCTTTTTTTGGTCTAAATTTCTGATTTTCAAACAGAGAATTGTGGGCCAATCAAGTTCCTCCACTCATAATTTCAAACAACAACCAGATGGGGTGATGAGGAATCAAGATGCTTCTATGGAGGAGGCGAAACGATGTTGTAACTGTTGGCTAAACTTCAACATAGAAGTCACTAACAAGCTGGTTAGGACAAGATTAAGAAATTGCTGTAAACCCAAGAGAATTAGAAGTCAACTAGTTCTAAGAAAAGGGAATACATGTAATAAGGAAATATGATTAGAAAAGGAAGTTCTAGTTCTATATATATGATCACCAAAGTTGTGGTTTGATCATATGAGCAAGATTAGAGCTTGTGTTTAGTTTTGAGAGATTTTCTAAACATCAATAAAGAGAGTTGTCTTTATATAAGCTAAGTTTCATCTTGCAATTGCTATTAATTGGTATCAGAGCTTGTTTCTGAGCCATGGAAAACGAAACCACCATTGTGGGTGCAAAACAGTTCACGCCACCATCAATACAAGTTCCAATCCTCAACGCCACAAACTACACAGTATGGGCCATGAGAATGAAGGTACTGATGAAAATCTACAAAGTTTGGGAAACAATTGATCCCGGTACATTGGACCCGGACAAAAACAATGTTGCCATTGGATTACTCTTTCAAACAATACCAGAATGTCGTGTTCTACAAGTTGGTGAACAGGAAACTTCAAAGAAAATTTGGGATGCAATAAAGGCACGTAATCTCGGAGATGATCGAGTTAAATAAGACCGTATGCAAACCTTAATGTATGAATTTGAAAGAATGAAGATGAAAGACACTGATATTATTGATATCTTTGCAGGAAAGCTATCATAGATAGCCTCAAAAGCTGCGTCACTTGGACAATCCATTGATGAAGATAAACTGGTAAAGAAGTTTCTCAATAGTTTACCAAGATCCAAGTATATTCATATCATAGCTTCTCTCGAACAAGTCTTAGATTTAAAGAAGACTAGCTATGAAGATATAATTGGAAGATTGAAAGCATATGAAGAGAGAATCCTTGATGAAGAAAACAATGAAGAAACTCAAGGAAAACTCTTGTACACAAACTCTTACCAACAAAACTCTGCGACAAGAGGAAGAGGTCGTGGAAGAGGTAGTAGAGTAAACAGAGGCCGAGGAAGGGGAGGAAGGTTTAACTCACAAGATAGAACAACAAGTCAGAATGATCAAAACCAAGGGAAAGAAAAGAAGGATAGATCAAACATTATTTGTTACAGATGTGATAAACCAGGACACTTCTCCTCTATATGCCCTGAAAGAATACAAAAGATGGAAGAAGAAAACAAGAATGAAACAAGGGAAGCAGATCCAGCTCTTTTCATGCACGAAGTTGTATTCTTAAACGAAGGGAAACTAATACCAAAGAACTACTAATCAAAAGATGGAGAAGAAGGAATCTGGTATTTAGATAATGGAGCCAGCAATCACATGACTGGTAAGAGACACTATTTTTCTGAACTCAATGAGAAAATCAACGGACAAGTGAAGTTTGGGGATGGATCTTCTGTAGAAATTGAAGGGAAAGGATCAATTCTATTTCAGATCAAGACCGTAGAACAAAAGCTTGTCACAAACATCTACTTCATCCCAAACTTACAAAGCAACATTCTAAGTTTAGGAAAAGCTACAGAAGTTGGATGTGATGTTAGAATGCGACAAGATTATCTAACAGTTCATGACCCAAGTGGAAGACTTTTAGTTGGATTCTCACGCTCACAGAATAGACTCTACAAGATAAGTCTCATGATTGGAAGGCCATTATGTCTGAATATGAGACTGGAAGATCAGACATGGAAGTGGCACGCAAGGTTAGGACCCATAAGTTTCAGAACCTTAAAAACTATGTCTCAGAACAAGATGGTTCGAGGGCTACCACATATAAACGATGAATCAAGGATCTGTGAATCATGTTTAGTTGGGAAACAAACGCGTCGAGGTTTTCCAAAAGCAACAACATTCAGAGTGGTAGTAAGTCGCGACGTGGTGTTTTATGAGACAACACATTGGAACTGGAAAGAAACTAATGATGGACCAAGCAGGGATCCAGGTGATGAGTGCTAAAAAGTGCATATTTCTGTATATTTTTCTTGGCATTTAACTCATCTTTTGTGCATTAATTCTACATTTTATCCCATATTCTGTGTTTTCGTTGTTTTCAAGAATAAATACTTTTCTTATTTAATTTTGCATTTTTAGGTACTAAATAAAGCCTGGTTATCTCACGGAGCGAAAAGAGCAAATGAACGGCAAAGACTCCCGCTAGGAGGAAGCGAAGAATGATGTTTGCAAGAGCCGGATCAACTAGAAGTGGGCTTGAAGAGGAAGAATTGTTCTTAAAGAAGATATGGGCTTGGCATACCCAAGGCCCAAAACCCTTACCCAAATCCATTTCCATTATCCATACCCATTTCCATGAGAGCCGTCAGATTGGATCCATCTTGTCATCCAACGGTCGCCTCATCATTGTGCATCAAAATCCGAAGCTCCTGTCAAACACTATAGTACCTAACTCCATCTGAAGCCGTCAGTTTTGTTGTATCTCATCATCCAACGGTCGTTCCTATCACGCCGTTGGATCATTCCATCACCTTTTCATCCTATGCTTTCGCTGCGCTGATCATCAACCTTTGATACACCCGCCTCACACCCTAGCATCAGAAACCTACACCCTCAACCAAACGAACCCTAATCCCATTTCCATCGATCTCTTCCCCTCTCTTCTTCCCAAATTCTCTGCAAAACTCTCTTCTCGTCTGCAACACCACCACCTCCACTGTCTCCTATGCCTCTCTTCCATCTCCATACCCCGACACCACCACATCACCTCCATCAGCTCAGTTCTTCCCCCAAAACCCATCCCTCTACTAGCCTAGACATTTTACAAAACTCGCAACTCTTTCTCTGAACCCCAGGGTGTGGGATTTGTAAAACATCTCGAGCTAGTATTTCAGAGACGACAAGAAGCTTAGGAGATGAAGCAGAAGACAAGAAGAAAACCTGGGTCAGAGACAAAATCAGATCAAAATCAGTGGGTAATTTTCAATTCAAAAATTTAGGGATTTTCAAATTAGGGTTTGTAGAAATTTAGGGTTTTGTAAAAACTATAAATTGATGTTATGGGTGTTGTAGAAATCATGCTGGACTAGCCAGTGTCAAAATTGGGAGAATTGGACTAGCCAGTTCCCCAACTGTGTAGTTTTTTTTTTTATGTTCAGTTCTTTGTTTCACTTTCAATTCCAAGTTCAATTACTGCCTAATTCAATGTATTATTATCTTCAAATGTTATTTATGTTCTAAATCCACCACTAGGGTGAGAGGACTCTTAAGCCATGATGGTTAGCCATTAGGTTAGTTTTTGTTGAACTCAAAATAGCTTAGGCTAGTTAGATTCCTAAAAGCCCAACTGACTTGTGATTAGTGGTGTTGTAAGAAGACCACTAATGCTAGGGGTCAGTGGTGGCTCTAAGGGATTAACCAGCCATATTAGTTAGAGACCTAGAAACCTAATGACTTGTGATTGTTTATGCTTTAATCAGATAGGCAATGCTAGGGATTAAACTAAGGATTTTAGGTTAGATAACTTGCCACATGAATTGCCCTGGCCAAGAGACTAGCTTGAACTAGACCCTCTTGTCCATTAGGGACAAGGATTTAACCTAGGTGAACTAGCTAGGTGAAAGGAAAATCTTAACCCTAGAATCATACTTCCATTCCCACTGTTTTAATTTTCTTCACTACTTTTTCCACTGTCATTCTTAGTCACTTGCTTTGCTTCCTGCCAACATCTCACAGTTATCTTTTGTCACTGCCTTGCATATAGAATTAGCTTAGGAGGATCTCAACACACACCCAGTCTCCGTGGTTCGACCCTGCCTTGCACACTCACTACAACAGACCCTGTGCACTTGCAGGTATCAGTTTGTAGGTCTTTTAGAAGCCTACCAAGTTTTTGGCACCGCTGCCGGGGACTGGTGCTGTGTTGAAGTTGTTTTCTTGCTTACATTCCTGCATCATAACTTGCATATTCATCTTTGCATTGCATTCCTGCATGAGCATTTAGTGTAGCATCTAGTGTAATTTTCCTGTTCTTTGTAGCTTGCTCTTAACTGATAACTCTGTTGAGTAACAGGTGCCTTCTCCAACTGACCTGTTGCTTGCCAAGGACCTGTTGCTGCTTTACCTGCTGCTGCCTGTGGTGCTGTTGCCAACAGCTGCTGTTGCTGAAGCTGTTGCCCCTGCTGTTGCTGAAGCTGTTGCCCCTGCTGTTGTTGCTGTGACCTTGCTGTGAGGGCCACAAACTGACCTGGTGCTGCTGTTGTTTCCTGCCAGGCCAAGCCTGTTGCTGTTGCCGAGTTGATATGGTGTTGTTGTCTGCTGCTGCTGTAGCTAGACCAAAACACAACTGGGCTACACCAGCTAAGGAAAAGAACAAGGCCCAACTGGGCTGTGCAACTAAAAACAGAGCAGCTGGGCTGTGCTTAAGCAAGTAAGCCTAAACCCATTAAGAGAACCCAACATGTGGGCTTCCATTTTTAATTTGTGGGCTTGTAATAATTTTTTCCATTTTTTTGTTGGGCTTGTAATTTAAGTTAACTTTTGGGTTTGTATTTGAGCTTAACTGTGGGATTGTCCCTATCAAAATTTTGGGTTTCAAAAACCCAACAAACAACCTAAACAAGTTTAACTGAACCTACCAACTCAGCTGGGCTTCGTTAGTTTCTGGGCTTGCTGAAGTCGTTAGTGGGCCGTGTACCCAAACTCTAGGCCGAGAGTTGGGCTCTGTTTCACAACAATTTTTCCAAAACCCAACAGTGGGCTTGGCCTTTTATCCTATAAAACCAAAGTTTTCAATACCCAATAAACCAAAGTGTTTTCTTTTCCCATTAAGTCTAAATTTTCTAAAACCCATTAAAAACCAAATTTCTTTTTCAAACCCGAAAAAACCAAATTTTTAATCCCATAAAAACCAAATGTTTCCATCAAAAACCAAATGTTTTTCATTCCCATCAAAACCAAAATCTCCCATTAAAACCAAATTTTTCCCAAAAATCCAAATCCATTAAAAACCAAATTTTGGGCTTTGTAACATAGTTACTTAGCTTTTGAGCCCAATCATGTCTAGATCTTGGTCTACAGTTGGGGAATACAACAAATCCCTTAGAGAACTTGCGTATGAACATACTCCACGTTATGAACCTCCCATAGACCATGATGTCAATAGTCATAGGAATTATAATGGACATTTTCAGAGTCCCGAGCCTCAATACATGAACCCTAATGACTATTCACACATGCATCATTCATCACAACGTGAAAATGAACATTTTGCTAATGCCTCACTCACACAATCATCTCTTGTGGATCAATTAGAAGCTCGAATCGCAGCTTTAGAAATGCAATCACATGAGGAATCTGTCACATCTAATTTTCTTAGGCAACCTGAAATCTATGCATGTCCCACATGTGATAATCTAGACCATCCTGTTGAGAATTGTCATATTTTGCATAATTTTAGGCAATCTAGAGAAAATCCAACTTATGAAATGCTCACAGATTGTGAGGCCGGTAGTCATTGGGACCATGATCAATCCTTTGAGGGTTGCGATCAATATTTTGTAGACCCTAATGACCATGCACACATGTACCAATCACCATAATTTGAACATGAAGAATTTTGTACTCCCATGAATTTAGACTCCACCATAGAAGCTCTCAGTGAGCTAAACTTTGATAGATCTACATCACGAATTCAGGCGAAGTTAGATCAGATTTTGCTTCACCTACAAAAGGAGGAAATTCATGAGGAAATGTATGTTGTCCCTAATGAAGTGTCTAGTCCCATTCATGTAAATGATGTTGAATATGAACCTAATTTAGAGGAACATGAATCAACTAATGACACCACCACTGTTAATGAGGACCAATATGCATGCTACCATGATGATGATTATGATGATTATGATGTTATGTTAGAAGAACATGTCTATACTGAAAATGTTATGGAACCTTTGGGTTCAAATACATTAGGCTTCTCTGCCTCGACCTTCATGAATGATGTTTCTTCTAGTATTTCATATACATGTGATGTTGATACTGATTTTGAGCATGTGCATCTCTCCTATGAAAATTACTTAGATAATATAGAATCTTCTGTTGACACTAATATGCATGAAAATATAATTGATGTGTCTGATTCTCTACCTAGGTCACGTTGTGATGTTTCCACTGATTTGCCGATGCATGAGAATAATTCTTCTGATGATGTTGATAATTCTGATTTGTGTGAGCATGGTGAGCATGTTGTGACACTTGTAGAAGACTTAGGAGATGTTGATTTGATTAATAATGATGTGCCTATCTTCCTACATAAGTCACAATCTGATGGCCTTCCACCCAACCAAGATTTGGTTTGTATCGATATTTTCAAACCAACTTTTCTGAAAATTCCCAACCTAGGTTTGGAACTGTGTGCTTCCCAAGTCCTCTTGGACTATTTTGCATCTAAGTATAATACTTTTAAGGAGCCACAGTTGGAATTAGCATGTGTACCCATCCCTAGCAAAGTTCATTTCGAGTTAGACCTTGTGCATGATGAACCCCCAAAACTGCGAGATTTTGTATCCAAAATTTTATCTGTTGAAAAATCCAGGTTTGGGGGTAGCTCATTTTGTTTCACAGTTTCACTTGCGTTTCTTTCCTGTTATATTTGTGTGAAGCTGTTGAAACCTCTACACTTTGTCTTTTGGGTTGATCCTCAACTCTTTAGATTGTTAGTGTATGGTGAATTTTTTGTATATAATCCAGTAGATAAAAATTTTAAAAAACCCTTTTGTTCCTTTTGTATATATTTTGCTAATCCAATATGATCTCGGCTGAAATATGTTGGATTTTTGCCTTGAATAACGGAGTTCTAATCTTGCTTTCGCCGACATCCGGGTATTCTCTTTCCTTTTTCTCTGCTCAGCATGGTCCTATTCGTATGTTGTATTATAATTTTATTCATCTTTTGAAACATTGAGGACAATGTTTAGTTTAGGTTTGGGGGTATAGAGTAGATATCCCGATAACATGCTATATTGAAAAAATTGAACTCTTCCTTTTTGAAAAAAAATCAAAAATCAAAATCAAAAATTGAAAAAACGATAAAAACATAAAAATGGATCTCATTTATCTTGAAATGTTGACTCTTGTGCAAATATGTAAACATACGGATTCTTAGTCTAGATATTTAGGCACCCTGATTCTAGCACAATTCACATAGTGATAAGAAACTTGCACGCGCACGATCTACCAATACATGTATAGCCTCATCCTTGAGGTGTTCTATCGGAAGTTTTAGTTGCCAATCACTTTAGAATACTGAACGAAACTTGACTAGCTTGTTCTTTGGTTGGTTGGGATAGAAGGTGGAGGTTACATTAAGAAAGACAACCATCGAATTTAACTGGGTGCATCAAAAAGGGCTATCTCTTGCAAAGTGTCATGTAATTTTTTGTTTCCTTTTGTATATGTATCAAAAGTGTTTCCTTAAAAAAAAAAAAAAAAAAAAAAAAAAAAAAAAAACGATGATATATTCAGAAAAAATCAAAAAAAAAAAAAAAAAAAAAATCAATCAAGTATTTATCAATTCCATCCTCTCTTGTTCCAAAAATAAAAGAGAGTAGTCAATGTAAATAAGAGTCATCTTTTGTGTTTTTGTGTTATAAGCAAGGAAGGGTGTATGCCATTGATGTACAACGCGAGTAATTGTGAAATACCTCCAACTCATTCACAATTCTCGTAAAGTCCGGACAGCTAGCTAGGTTTCGACCTTGGTTCTTAGCCTGAGAAACTATCTCTTGGTGATTAGTAGTCATAACATCCGATCTTTCTTTACACATGTGTAGATACACTTTACACTCTTATCACATGTCTTTATTTGTTATCAGTGCTAGGATTGTGCCTTAGATAGATAGATTGACATCTCCATTTTGCTGTGAGCTTAAACTGTCTTGCACATGTCACATTTGATGGAATCTGAGCTTATATTTTGTCCTAGAACTTTGTAGGTACGTTCTAAGCAAACCTTCACGAGACTTCACTCGTCCACTAGGGACACTTAGTGGTTTAAAAGGCTTATTGCATTCGCTAAATGCAATCGAGAGACCAACGACAGTGGTATAGGTAGGATTTCCTTAGTTTTGTTTTACTTGAGGACAAGTAAAATTCAGGTTTGGGGATATTTGATGAGTGCTAAAAAGTGCATATTTGTATATATTTTTCTTGGCATTTAACTCATCTTTTGTGCATTAATTCTACATTTTATCCCATATTCTGTGTTTTCGTTGTTTTCAAGAATAAATACTTTTCTTAATTAATTTTGCATTTTTAGGTACTAAATAAAGCCTGGTTATCTCACGGAGCGAAAAGAGCAAAGGAATGGCAAAGACTCCCGCTAGGAGGAAGCGAAGAATGATGTTTGCAAGAGCCGGATCAACTAGAAGTGGGCTTGAAGAGGAAGAATTGTTCTTAAAGAAGATATGGGCTTGGAATACCCAAGGCCCAAAACCCTTACCCAAATCCATTTCCATTATCCATACCCATTTCCATGAGAGCCGTCAGATTGGATCCATCTTGTCATCCAACGGTCGCCTCATCATTGTGCATCAAAATCCGAAGCTCCTGTCAAACACTATAGTACCTAACTCCATCTGAAGCCGTCAGTTTTGTTGTATCTCATCATCCAACGGTCGTTCCTATCACGCCGTTGGATCATTCCATCACCTTTTCATCCTACGCTTCGCTTCGCTGATCATCAACCTTTGATACACCCGCCTCACACCCTAGCATCAGAAACCTACACCCTCAACCAAACGAACCCTAATACCATTTTCATCGATCTCTTCCCCTCTCTTCTTCCCAAATTCTCTGCAAAACTCTCTTCTCGTCTGCAACACCACCACCTCCACTGTCTCCTCTGCCTCTCTTCCATCTCCATACCCAGACACCACCACATCACCTCCATCAGCTCAGTCCTTCCCCCAAAACCCATCCCTCTACTAGCCTAGACATTTTACAAAACTCGCACCTCTTTCTCTGAACCCTAGGGTGTGGGATTTGTAAAACATCTCGAGCTAGTATTTCAGAGACGACAAGAAGCGCAGGAGATGAAGCAGAAGACAAGAAGAAAACCTGGGTCAGAGACAAAATCAGATCAAAATCAGTGGGTAATTTTCAATTCAAAAATTTAGGGATTTTCAAATTAGGGTTTGTAGAAATTTAGGGTTTTGTAAAAACTATAAATTGATGTTATGTGTGTTGTAGAAACCATGCTGGACTAGCCAGTGTCAAAATTGGGAGAATTGGACTAGCCAGTTCCCCAACTGTGTAGTTTTTTTTTTATGTTCAGTTCTTTGTTTCACTTTCAATTCCAAGTTCAATTACTGCCTAATTCAATGTATTGTTATCTTCAAATGTTATTTATGTTCTAAATCCACCACTAGGGTGAGAGGACTCTTAAGCCATGATGGTTAGCCATTAGGTTAGTTTTTGTTGAACTCAAAATAGCTTAGGCTAGTTAGATTCCTAAAAGCCCAACTGACTTGTGATTAGTGGTGCTGTAAGAAGACCACTAATGCTAGGGGTCAGTGGTGGCTCTAAGGGATTAACCAGCCATATTAGTTAGAGACCTAGAAACCTAAATGACCTGTGATTGTTTATGCTTTAATCAGATAGGAAATGCTAGGGGTTAAACTAAGGATTTTAGGTTAGATAACTTGCCACATGAATTGCCCTGGCCAAGAGACTAGCTTGAACTAGACCCTCTTGTCCATTAGGGACAAGGATTTAACCTAGGTGAACTAGCTAGGTGAAAGGGAAATCTTAACCCTCACTTCCATTTCCACTGTTTTCATTTTCTTCACTACTTTTTCCATTGTCATTCTTAGTCACTTGCTTTGCTTCCTGCCAACATCTCACAGTTATCTTTTGTCACTGCCTTGCATATAGAATTAACTTAGGAGGATCTCAACACACACCCAGTCTCTGTGGTTCGACCCTGCCTTGCACACTCACTACAACAGACCCTGTGCACTTGCAGGTATCAGTTTGTAGGTCTTTTAGAAGCCTACCACCAGGTATGTTTCACATGATATGGGGTCAAGTAATTGATGAAGGAGAAGGACCCATAACCATCAACACTGAAGAGAATCACTATGATAATCAAGAAGAAGAAGAGAATATTGAAAACACTGAGAATAACGTAGAAGAAAAAGAAGAAAACCAAGAAGCTCAAGCTATCCCACCACTGCGAAAATCAACAAGACAGATACAAAAGCCACAATATCTGAAGGATTATGTTCTTCAAGCTGCAGAAGAATGTGAGATTATGCTACTTTCTGTTAATGATGAACCAAAGAATTTTCAGGAAGCAAAGGTCTCGACTAAATGGACACAAGCATGTAGAGAAGAAATTATCTCAATCAACAGAAACAAGACTTGGTTTCTAGTTGATAAGCCAGGTGGGGTAAAAGTGATTGGTCTTAAGTGGATCTTCAAAATAAAACGTAATGCTGATGGTACTGTCAACAAATATAAGGCAAGACTTGTAGCTAAGGGATACGTTCAAGAATCAGGCATAGATTTTGATGAAGTTTTTTGCACCAGTTGCTAGAATTGAAACAATACGCTTATTAATTGCAGAGGCAGCATCAAACTCATGGGAAATTCACCACTTAGACGTTAAGACATCATTCTTACATGGTGAATTGCGAGAAAATGTGTGTGTTGAATAACCAGAAGGTTTTGAAGTAAAAGGACAAGAGCATAAGGTTTATAAGTTATCAAAAGCTCTATATGGTCTAAGACAAGCTCCTCGAGCCTGGAATACAAAGTTAGATCAAATCTTAAGAGAAATCAGATTTGTTAAGTGCTCTAAAGAAACATCAGTATACAGAAGAGAAGAAAAGGGAACGCTTCTTGTGATTGCAGTCTATGTAGATGATCTATTTTTGACTGGCAACTCCCTTAAGGTGATCAATGAGTTCAAGAGAGAAATGTCATCAAAGTTTGAGATGTCAGACCTCGGAAAACTCACTTATTACCTTGGCATAGAAGTCCACCAAGGAGTAGATGGGATTCAGATTAAACAAGAAGCTTATGCAAGGAGAATTCTGAAAGAAGCAGGACTTGAAACTTGTAATCCAACTAAGATACCAATGGAGTTTGGACTTAAAGTTTCAAAGGCACAAGAAGAAGCTGAGATTGATCCAACGAGTTATAGAAGAAATGTTGGATGCCTTAGATACTTGTTACACACAAGACCAGACTTGGCTTTCTCTGTGGCAGTAGCAAGCCGTTATATGCATAGTTCACGCAAGTCTCATGGTGATGTAATAAAGCAGATATTGAGATATCTAAGAGGAACAATCAGCTGTGGATTGAAGTATGGTCGAGGAGGATCAAAGAAGATTGTTGGGTATAGTGACAACAGTCATAATATTGACCAAGATGATGGAAATGGTACAACTGGTCATATATTTTATCTAGGAGAAGCACCTATTACATGGTGTTCACAGAAGCAAGACACTGTAACCCTCTCATCCTGTGAAGCTGAGTTTATGGTTGTAACAGAAGCAGCTAAACAATCAATATGGCTTCAAGAACTGTTGGGTGAAATCAAAGGAAGAGAACCTGAAAAAGTTCTCATCAAGATTGATAATAAGTCTGCAATTGCATTCACTAAAAATCCAGTGTTTCATGGGAAGACGAAACACATTCACAAAAGGTATCATTTCATACGAGAATGCATCGAGAAGGAGGTCATTAACGTAGAACACATATCTGGAACTGAGCAGAAAACAGATATATTGACAAAGGCATTAGCTCGGATCAAGTTTGAAGAAATGAGACAACTGATTGGAGTACAAGATATGTCACGGGTAAGGTTGAAGCTTAACGGGGAGAATGTTGGTTAAACTTCAACATAGAAGTCACTAACAAGCTGGTTAGGACAAGATTAAGAAATTGCTGTAAACCTAAGAGAATTAGAAGTCCACTAGTTCTAAGAAAAGGGAATACATGTAATAAGGAAATATGATTAGAAAAGGAAGTTCTAGTTCTATATATATGATCACCAAAGTTGTGGTTTGATCATATGAGCAAGATTAGAGCTTGTGTTTAGTTTTGAGAGATTTTCTAAACATCAATAAAGAGAGTTGTCTTTATATAAGCTAAGTTTCATCTTGCAGTTGCCATTAGTAACTGTGGTAAAATCAAAAGGTTAGAAAAGACAGCAGCAGATGTGATTACAAAACTAAATGTTGTACAAAGGTTTAAAGCTGGTACTTCAGGGGATGAACCAGTTATACCAAAGGACAGAGATGAAACACTGAGCCAAAGAATTTCCAAGGACGGAGATGAAACACTGAGCCGGAGAATTAGGAGGAAGCATCATCGGTATAGAAAACACAAGTTTCGGCCGACTTTGAGTTCCATACCAGAGCATAGTGTAGTCTACTAGATTCAATCATGACAGGATTGCAGATAGACGGAATCTAAAGATCAATGGGGCGCACATCAAGCAAAACAGAAGACCTCCTACTGCAAATAGACGCGATGGCAACTGTCAGAAACATAATGCATATATATATCAAAATTACGGTGCATCCAGACATGTTTTATATAATTGCATTGTAAGACAAGATTAGTTATAGATTCTTCCTCAGTAATACAAAGTTATCAAGTAGTTTGTATTTCTGGAATATTTGCTGCCACCCTCAACTATTTGGAAGAATTGAGTGGGCATATATAAGAATATTCATTAACAAAGATCATTTTATCAAGTACCCGTTTTTTCAAGCAACAAATACGTATAGCACACAGTGAATAACACAAACCCATATCTCCAAATTTGAATTACAGAAAAGAGCCTATTTACCACTCCTTACTGCTTATTGCAATTGCTGAATAACCAGAAAATATCATGACATGGTCCAACACTGTAGGAAATATCATGACATGTCCTACACTCTAAGACCACCTGAGAGTAAGATGTTTGTGTCACTTTGTGTCACTATTGGGGCTTGTCCATCAAGAACAACTAAATAGAAGTGAAGTTAAAAAATTTTGACGAGCGACTAAAGTCGGAAAAATTTAGAGCATGTCAAACCATGGGTATCAATTGTTATTAAGTATATTCATCTAACAGTAGAAGTATCAACCTGTTAATATGTACAGAAATCACGAAACTGGTGGTGACACAAAATTAACTTGTAGTGAACAGATAAAAGAAAACTTACCGGATGATTCTGGTAGCGTTGTTGCTAAGTCAAATGATCCAACTGCAAAGTATTTCGAGAGCAAAAAAATCCCACGAACAAATACCCATGGCACACCTGGATGGTATCAAGCCAAGGAGATGTTTGGCATGCTTCTTAAACGGGACGATCAACACCTTTCTTTATTACTTTTCAGCAACATAACCCAATCTGATGCTGATATGCAGCTGCACCTAAGGGTCAAACAAAATTTAACCTTGTTTCCATAGATATCACATCTCTCAGTGTAACAAACACATAAGCACTCTGAGAAGTTTCACCACACCAATATATTATGATTTGAAGATTTTAAAAAACTTAAGTAACACTCGAAATGGATTTAACTCCACTTGCATGGGCAAAGAACATAATTTCAACTTCTGAGCTATTTATCATTTCAGAAAACAAGCTATACCAATTACTCTTTTGGAATTTTAGTTCTAGACCGATGAAGGACTTCTATATGCTTGAACGTCAACCAGTGAGCCTGTTACGAAGTCTGGGGATTGCAGCGAGTAGACATCTACAAATAGGAACACAACATTCCAAAAAATAACTTTTGAAGCTAATCTGTAGTAACTTTACCAAGTAGTCTGGGCGCTGGACCTGGTGCTAATGGTGGTGCTGGTGGAGATTTAGCTTTATGAGCATTTGTAACACTCACAACGACTAGTAAAAGAGCAACAGCGAAGAAATTCTTGAAAACCTGCATTTTGGCTTTAAATCTTTAAACTTCCTGAGAAAAACAAGAATGCAATCAAAATTCGATCCCTATCTGTAAAACCTTAACTTTAACAAAGACTTGTAATTTGTGGGTTTTATGAGAACACCCAAAGTTCAAAATGCCCTCAAAATTCAGAAACTCTAAACCATCAAAATGCCTCTAACAGCACAACCGATTATCAAAACGGGACCTTTATAATAATATCTTAGTACACATAAGCTAAAAATCCACTGCCAAATCGAGATCTTCTCTTGAAAAACCAATTAACATTTCGAGAAAAAACCCATAACCAATTCATGGATTCGGATTTCTATTATCAATCACAAGCAGAAGCACAGTGAATAATATTTCTAATGAAACTAGCACGTTGTCAATGCAATTAGCTAGCTGCAGTCAATGTAATGATATTGAGTGATCTTTTATTCGTTTAAGGGAGAAGCTCAATCATTCCAGGGGGTGTGGGTGTTAAGACAAATAGGTGTGTGATCAGAGGTAATAGGTGCCATGTGCTTCACATTTGAGTTAGGAAAAGTTGAATTCCAGGCATTGTTTGCTCCGGCTCTATCCACTGATTCTTTCTATTGGCCAGATTTTTCAAAACACAAAAATGAAAAATTGGGAAACTTTTACGAAATGAATTGCATGTATGAATTAGCAAACACATCAACAGACAACATGTATGAATTGCATCCTAAGTTTTATGAGATACACATCAAACAATCATGATTTGGAGATCAACAATATAATTGCATTTGAGATATAGGTTTACCTCAATCGATCGGAGTCAGAACAGTATATATCCTTGTTGTTAAGCAAGAGCACCAGAAGAAATATTCAAGACACTACCGTATTGCAAATGATTGAAAAGAGTTTTCAGTCCCATGATCAGACGAGTGGATGGATAATCTGAAGGTTTTTCATTTCTAGCAGATTTCATTTTGAATGGGTAAAAGCATCGTGCGTGGGTTTTCTACCGGCACGTGTCCATCTTTTTTTCTTTTCTTTTTCTGGTAATGGGATGTTGGAGAGAACTATACGAGGATAAGGGGTAGACACCTCCAGGGGCAGTAAAGTAAAATCGACGTTAGATTTATGGGAGGGGCGGAGAAATTGAGAGAAAATTTTACACAAGATGATGAATGATGATGGAAGAAAACAGAGGAAAATCAACTGTGAATTCAACAATCTAAATTTTGAGTAGCTTTATAGTGGATCCGATCCAGTTATTTTTTAAATCATTGAAACATTGTGACTCTTGGTAATTTTTAACACATTCACATCCTTAGTATAACCATGGGATTGTGTTAGGGATTGTATCAATAATTAGAAAATATTACTCAAAGTTTTAATTTTCATTTCTGCCAACAAAATGTAGTATCATGCCTGGTCATTTCTTACTCTAATTTTGAATTTTCATTTATTCCATTTTCAAAACCCAAATTTTGTTTTGTGTTGTTTGTAATCCGTTGTCGTGATTAGTTCGATAAAAAGTGAAAGACTGATGAAAGGGATTCTAGTCTTTTTAGATAACGCTGCTCCACAACTTGTTCAATGTCACGTAAAGGTACATGCGCTAAACATCTAATCAGGTTTTTTCTTTATTATACAAGAATTGTTTTTTGCGTGATTTTGTTTTCAGCAATAATCATTTATAACTGATGAAATGAAGGTTTTTCCATATTGGTTGATCTTTTTTTTTGACCCATAGAGATTTAGTGTTCTGAATTTTCAAATTTACACAGAAATCTTTTGATGTGATTATTACATGATAAATCAATTTGCGGTTTTTTTTTGGTTGTGATTTTCATTTGGAGCTCAGGTTGTTCTGGAAACTCAATTTGTATGTTGTTACTTGTTGCAGACTCGGTGTGGTAATAATTTTTGCTGAAAATGCTTTGAAAAATGGGCAAGAGAATAGTAAAGAATGTATCAAGTTTGGCAAACAATCTGAGGATTAACTCAGCCCTCGTTGTTGCAATACGTGTGCGAAGGTAGCACAATAAAACTGGTTCAAGGGAGACTGAGGAGACAGTCTATGAACATGTTCATAATCAGAATAACCAGAAAAAGCTTATACGACACACCGGGCAAAGAAATCTGGAAAGGCCAATGCTTGCAGGGGAAAGATCTTTTGTCACTGTCCCACACTGGCTGGAAGCGACCCTGAAAGGAATCAGGGAGTTCTAGTAGGAGAATCCTGTGAAGATAGATTCAAATGCAGGCAATGGGGAGTCCACTTTCCTCGTATTGCTGAACGGTCCAAGCATGCTTCGCAACCCATTGCTCTATCTGGAGGAAATGCAGATGATGAGGATGATGGAGAGCCTCTACACAGGAAGGTTAAAGTTTTAAACTATCGACCTTTTATACTTGCTTTATGATGTATTTAGCGCATATGCTATTTCATTTTACTGTTGAGTTGCATTGATTCTTTGGTTAATTTTGATGAAATATTTTGTCTGGCAAACAGTGGGGGCAGAAACCCCAGTAATAACAAACGCACAAACAAACACCAAAGTTCGAGAAACCCAAGTAAGCAAGAGTATCAAGATCATCAGGACATGCCTAGAGGTTGTGTGGCGATGTAGCACCACGAGTTGGCATCAAATCAGCAATTATTGTTTGAAGCTATTGGTTAGTGGTGCCATAAAATCAAAATAGCAGTTTACTGCAGGAGTTATTTACTTCAGTCAGATTAATCTTCCTAGTTCAATTTTATTTTTGAGATTTGTGGGTGCTGTGCATATATAACTTAGCCACTTAAATCATCTTTAAATTTTCAGATCACATAAGGAGAAGCGCTCCTCTTATGCTCCAGAAACTGGGTTGTGATACGATGGTATATACAGAATTGAGAAGTGTCGAATTAGGTTTGGTCTTTCTCTTGTCTGCCAATTTTACATGCTGTTTTTTCCTTCTAGTCAAGCATATCTCAACAGCATTGTCATTTTCAGGACTATAAGATGTACAAGTATCTCTTTGTTCTAACTTCGAAGCGACATCCCTTATATTAATTGCTACATTTATTTCACAGCTTTAACCTGTGCTGACACATAATCCTGAAGACTGCAAGGGAGCCAGAAAAAGAAGGGAAAAAGGTGCAGAATGTGTCCGTCAGAGATAAGTCTCTCTCTCGCTCTGTCGCTCATATTCCCATACCTCAAATCGTCGTGAACAGCTGGTCATGGAACATCAATAAAAAAAAAGAAATTTTCCTTTTCCACCGGGATATTCTCTTTTTTTACCACGTTTTTAATATGGTGAAAAAATCTTTGACTAATGAATTGTTAATTGGACTTTATCTCAAAATGCTGTTAAGATCTTTTAGAATAAAGTTTAGGGTTTAGGTATGGTGATTGACTTGTACTATAAATAGTTATCGTAGTTACACATAAATCA
This sequence comes from Papaver somniferum, assembly GCF_003573695.1. Taxonomy (NCBI): domain Eukaryota; kingdom Viridiplantae; phylum Streptophyta; class Magnoliopsida; order Ranunculales; family Papaveraceae; genus Papaver; species Papaver somniferum. The sequence continues at coordinate 149,395,563 of NC_039365.1, read as the reverse complement.
CACGTTAATAATCAACTAAATGATGTTATATCCATGGGAAGTCGGTGGAGGAAGAATCTCCCTCATGCACGAGCATGATGGTATATCCTCACAGTTTCTTTTTCTTGTGTTGTAGGTGCCAGATCGGCTTCTAGTTCTTGGAAGGCTTTGGTGGGACGAGATCATCCCAATGGCAGTTACCGGTCCATATAATCAAAGTATAGAATCATATACTCTCTCATCTTGTAATTTGCAGACCTTCTTGATTTCCTGTTGGTTTTAAGGCTTAACAAAATTTGATTTTACGTTGACAGGCAATACCACAACCTGTTTGTGAGATGCCCTTGGGTGCAACTGCAAAGAAGCTAGTACTGATCTGAGGACATACGCTTGCGCATAACTCACCAAACTTTTGGCTTTTGTTTGCTCATATATTGGAGGTATATGATTAATATGAAGAAGCTCCACCGAAGAGAGAGTGGACAAGTAGATGTAGATGTAAGACCAAGTATAATTGTTCCAAAGCACTTGGACTTTTATCTACATCTCCTGGTCTCCTCTCTGTCTTGTTCTTATGCTAATCGAATCGCCAGATTCTTTGGATCTACTGCAAACAGGCTTCTCTCTGCTATGTATTTTCTTATGGCTGGTATCTTCATATGCAACTAATGTTATTGTGAACTGGAAAATTTTGTTTAATCCTCGATTTTTCTTCTCCCTGTTTAGCTTTGTCTAAACCTTTGTTCTTCGATTTTTAAACCAACAAATGTTAATTCGCCAGTCAATAGATGCGATCCGTACTACAAGTACATGATTAAATATTTTTGGCCTGTAACGCCAAAGTAGAGATATCAACAGAGAAACAAATAACGAATATTGCAGGCTCACAGAAGGTAATTAACGGTTAATTCAAATAGCATCGTTTGATTATAAACATCTCATACGAGTTTCACCCTTTTAGAACCCGCATCCATGGGTACAGGAGGGAGTGCAAACCGTATAAGATGTGCATCGTCGTCATCGAGCTGTGAAATTCGAAACAGTAAGATCATTTACAGAATACAAATTATTAGAACTTGAAGATTGGCCCATTAAGCCACTTGCAAATCTCCCAACCGAGAATGCAGGGTGTGTAGGTTGTGGAAGGTCTATTGATTTATCACTTCCTAGCATAACAAGAACATATGACATTGTTGGCCTATCTGCTGCATCTTCTTGTACACATAACAATCCAATGTGCAGACACCTTAATAGCTCTTCTGCTGGAGCTGATGCAAATTCTATCAAAAATTGATCTATGAAGTCCAAACCTTTGCCTTCATTCCACAGATTCCATGCCTGCATGTCAGATTGTAGTGCATACTTAAAATTGCAATTCTAAGAGGAATAACAACTTAGGCAATAGTGTATATACATACATAATTGAGCAAAGTTTGTGCGTGTTCTGTAAGGTAGAATCCGTTACTCCTTTTCCCGCTTAAGATCTCAAGCAAGACAACTCCAAAGCTAAAAACATCAGACTTGACGGAGAAGATCCCCTCCATTGCATATTCAGGAGGCATATAGCCACTGTTTAAACATTGAAAGTTTTGTGCAAGAAAAATCAGTCACAATTGTTATAAGCAGTATCTACTCCAAATTGCAGCTGGCTTAGGCCTACTGCCATAATGCACCTATTAGGTAAAATGGTATGCAAGAGCAAAACATAAGTACTGTGCTTACCAAGTTCCTACTACTCTTCTTGTGCTAGCTTCGCTTTGTTTTTCACCAAAAATTCTAGCCATGCCGAAATCCGAAATTTTTGCATTCATCTCATGATCTAACAAAACATTATTCGGTTTAAGATCTCTATGAATGATCTTAAGTCGCGAGTCTTCATGAAGGTAAAGTATGCCCCGGGCTATCCCATGAATGATGTTTAAGCGAGTTTCCCAGTCGAGTTGTGAACGATTGGTTTCATCTGGAGAAATTTCAGCACTAGTAAATTGAGTTGCACATTCATAAGACAATATTTCGTCATTAAATTAATAAATCAACATAATCCAGGGGAACTGAAGAAGAGAAGCATTCAGAACAAACCGAATATGAAGAGATCCAGACTCTTGTTTGGCATGAACTCATAGATGAGGAGCTTTTCCTCTCCATAAATACCATAACCCAAGAGCTTGACAAGGTTTCTATGTTGAAGTCTAGCAATCAAGATAACCTCATTCTTAAACTCCTCCAGACCTTGCCAAGATTTCCTTGAAAGTCTTTTAACAGCTATTTCTCTTCCATCCGGTAAGGTACCCTGAAATTTTTGGAATTCTTGATCAGATCATAAACTGATTAAAAGCAAAGGGTAGATAATAGATTCTTTACTACCTTATAGACGGCCCCGAAACCACCTTGCCCGAGCTTATTCGAATCAGCAAAATCATCTGTAGCTACTTTAATAGTTATGAAGTCCATTAAAGGTAATTCTTTATTGTCATCCGGCGAAATTTCTTCATCATTTTGTGCATTCCTCAATGGCGGGAGTTCTATGGGGTTTGGGCCACCAAAGTTGTTGTGTAACATAATTATTTGGCTTGCTCCATGATCTTCAACAAAACATCCCCGCATTATTATAGTGAATTAGTACTTAGTACCGATAAAACATTCATCTACATGTATGATGGAGTATAACTTTGTACAATTACCTCTCTTTGATTTGCCGTATCGGCAGTATGCCCAAGAGCCCAATACAACAAATATAAGTACCGATATGCTAACGGTGATTGTTATTGCTCTTCTTTTCTTTCCTGTATTTTACATACAAACTAGTGTAAGTTTGTGTACTATTCACATTTTCATACTGAAAATACTGACTAGCTTCGTAATTTATAATTTTGGATGGAGGAGGACAAACCTGGCAGGTGTTGAACACGGTAAAATGGATACAGTTCATATCTCAAATTACAGCTGTTATCAACAACGAATCCTCCTTCATTACCGTCATCAGTCGCAATATCTCCCTGTGCTTGTGTTAGACATTGATGACACTTATCTTTAGATAGATCTCTAGTGCACTGTCCAAGACCATACAACTTACTGCTAGTACTTTCTACATTAGCTTCCTTAGCAGAGAACATCTTGCCAGAATCAGGCGCCTCGGATACTATTTCCGATATTAATTTATCAAGAACAAGAGAATAAATTTTAGAACCTACTATAGTTTGCTCAGTACTATTCCAATTATATGAGTTATTACTGCTTTTATTGTTAAGATTCCCCCGTGTTGGATATTTCGCAGCATATACCATCTCGGAGAAGAAATTCACATCTGAATACCTTACATGACAAACTTCATAAAATATTGTTGCAGATGAACTACTTGGGCATTCATCAATAATTCGTTTACTTCCGTTGTTAACACAATTCAGACACTCTTCCTGAGTAAGATCACCTCGACAAAGTGCGAGTCCGTGGACATCAGGTATGCCAATGGATGCGATGTAGAAACCGCCAGAAACGGAAGTGTTAGAAGGTAGAGAACTGAGGAGCAACTTCCGGTTGGTTTCAAAAGAAGTACCGTTGGGGGTGACCTTTGTACCAGTGCAAAATGGTGAATAGATAGGTTCATCAGCTTCAGTACTACTTGGACCATTAATCAACAGAAATAGTAGTAGCAGTAGTAGAGTGATGAAGATGTCATTAAATTTTGTTTTGCTAATATCATGTAGACGAGACATCTCTGCACGACTAATTTGTGATCAGAAAAAAATCATGCACAGTTATATGGAGATAGATTTCACGAGAGAAGAGGTGTAAGGGAATTGAACCAAGGAGAAGTTAGACTTTAAAGAGTCAATATGTTTGACCTGAAAATATTAGACTAATATGGTTTAGCCGGAAAAATCTCCATTGATCGTATTCTAGCTATTTTTTACTATTATTTTGATCGGAAATAAAGAATTTATTGAGAGGAGGGCACCAAGTGCACTGAACATAAGCCTAACTTAAAACGAAACGAAGAATAGACTTTTGAGTGTAAAATTTCTCTGTCTATGCTAACTGTTTAGAGATTTCGACTGTGTTGGATCTTTGTAATCCTCTCTGCTAATAAAAAATAGCAAAATGCATTACCAAATCAAACGTGAACAGACACCCTGGCTTGACAAAATTTGAAAATCCATGTGCATCAGATCAGATGTGGCTGGAATCCCATATTAGTGAGTGTATCATAAGTGTACTACTGTACTGGTCTCATACTTTTGATTGAAAAAAATATAGTGTTTGACTACGAAACAGTTAATCAGTTGGTCTAATATCCTGTTTGACTGTTATGAGACGGACCATGTTTGTTTGCATCTGACTCGCGATCTAAATCGAGTCAACTCCTGACTCGTCGAGAGTCAGATGTCAGACCGTTTGTTTTCAATTTTAAGTCAAATCTGACTCGATTTCTGACTCAGACCTAACACCTGATTCGGGCCAATTTGAGTCAGATACCAAAGTACCCCTGATTCATGGAATCAAACCACTAATTCATTTTTTTTTGAGAAAGTTGAATCAGACCTAACTCAAAACAAACATACTGAGTCAGATCTGACTCAATTCAGGTGATTTCAGTCAGATTCAGATGACTCAGGAGTAAAGAAACAAGGCGTAAAAACCCAAAATCTAACACCATCTACTTGGAGTTGGAGACGGCAATCGGTATCATCCTCCTGGTCCCGGGCTCTCACTTGCAAGATTCGCCCAGGTCTAGAGGTAAAGTCTTGTACTCTTGTGTAGTAATAGTTTACTTTAATTGTCTATTACATTTGACTGACTTAGCACTCAGCAGCCGGCAATGACACCCTTTTTCTATGGTTACAATTATACTATTATAAGCATGGTTTTCGAAAAGTTAAACATTTCGGAATATGGTGGACTGGAATTGTTGAAATTTAGTAAAAAATCAAATCAATATAAAATTATGATGGACTGGAAGTAATGAAATTACTTAAAAATGACTTGTTGCTTAATTTGTGTTTGTCGTTGTATGGTGCTTTAATTACTGTATCCAAAGAGATTTGGGACTCGGGAAAGGGAGTGTTCAAAAATATCACTTTACATGTTTGAGATCGTGCAGCACGAATGAATCAAAATTGTAAACTTAAACTAGTAAAGTATTCTTTGATTTCTATGATCTTACAAAGACTAGCAGCTAGTTTCAGGGATTTAAAACCAATTACATGTATTTCTATAACTTCAAGAATCGGAAAAAAAACAAAAATCAATCAGCGAGGTTGAATAGTGGAAATAGTTAACGCATTATGAGAGTAATCCAAAGATGATTGTTCAGGTTGAAGGACGAATCTCCCAACAGAAACTGCAGGCTGTTGAGGTTGCGCAAGGACTGATGATTCGCTGCCAAGCATCACCACAACAGATGACATGTTTGGTCTAACAGTTGGGTCTTTTTGGACGCACAACAACCCTATATGAATGTGTCTCAAAAATTCAGCTGTGTTGCAGGACGCTTCAGTTAACAGTTGATCCAACAATTCCAAACCTCTGCCTTCAATCCAAAACTGCCACACCTGTAAAAACAATGCTTAGGCCGAGTTAAAACATGACGTGTGCTTAAACTTAACGCAGTACAAGAAACGAAAAGAGTGAAGAAAACCAACATATGCTATGAGACTTGGAGCTAGTCTAGTGAGATGGAAGCCGGAATTCTTTTTCCCGGTCAATATTTCTAGCAAGAGAACTCCAAAACTGTAAACGTCGCTTTTTATAGAGTATAACCCCTCCATAGCATACTCAGGCGCCATGTACCCGCTAGAAATTTCAAGGAAAAAATGACAATTTCAATGTGAAAAAATTAGTAAGTTGAAATGAAGCTTAATTATTTGATAACGCGATACTGTTTAGCTAACAGAAGATGTAATAGTACTCACTATGTTCCGACGATTCTAGCAGTATTAGCTTCACCAAGATTTCCTTGAAAGATCTTTGCCATGCCAAAGTCTGAAATCTTAGGGTTCAGATCATGGTCTAACAAAACATTACTAGCTTTGAGGTCTCGATGGATGATTCTATGTCTAGAATCTTGGTGAAGATAAAGTAGTCCTTTTGCAACTCCCATGATAATGCTTACTCGTTTCCTCCAATCAAGGTGTATCCGCCGACTTGGGGCTTTGGCAAAATCCATAAGACATTATAATCCTTAATTAACTAAATGTTCACAAAACAAAAGCTTTGGCAGGAAATGAAGGTAAAGACCGGGGAGAAGTGTCAAACCAAGAAAAGCATCAAGACCGCCATTCCGCATGTATTCATAGACTAGAATCCATTCTTCATGCTCTATGCAGCAACCGAGGAGTCTGACGAGATTTTTGTGTTGAAGTTTCATTATGAGTGAAATTTCATTCATGAATTCATCCGAGCCTTGTTCGGAATCACTCGAAAGCCTTTTAATTGCCACTTCCTGTCCATCTGGTAGCTTACCCTGACAGATCACCATACAAACTCGTGTTAATAGACGTACGAAGACGACTAGATCATGGCTATCGAAATCCATGTAACCTTGTTACCTTATAAACAGAGCCAAACCCACCCTGTCCTAGTTTATTTGATTCCGAAAAGTTGTTTGTAGCCGTAAGAATATCAAGAAAACCAATTAAAGGAAATTCTCGAGGTTTCATCTGATCCTGCTCTAGTGTGTTGTACACGAACTCCGTTTCTCGTGAAGTTCCCGCAGGAGTCGTGCATCGAGACAGTGCTATTCACATAAGAAACTATAAGTTGCTCATCATTTTCATGATTTTTGCTAAGTTAGTGTGTTGTGCGTACCTTGATGTTTTGTTTTCCTCAATACAGAGCAGTACAAACAGATCGCCATGATAACGATTAGGCCTACAACCGGAATCGCAACAAATACAGCAACTAAAACATTCCTCCGGCTCTCTGCAGTTTATGTCAAGTAGTAGTCCCAATTTCATGAATGGTTATGATTCAAATAAACATCGAATTCGAAATGAAAACTTTAATGGAGGCATGACACACGTACTTTTCGAGGGAGGAGGGTTATCGCTCTCAATTCCGGGAAAGACATACAATTCGTACCTTAAATAACAACTTTTACTATAAACTCTTGCACCTCTGAATGAACTACAACAGCTTAGAATTTGATTCAAGGCAAACTGAAGGCAACTGTAACAATTACTTGGTGATAAATCTGCAGTGCACTGAGCAAGACCATGCAAATCTTCGAAACTTGAGTGTCCAGTTGATAACAAATTTGTTGCTGAATGATATGCAGCTGTCTCAGTAAGATTACTCATCAATTTCTTCACGGCATCAGTAAATGATTCTGGATCTGAAACACTTCTATTGTTCCATAAAGGTAAATTTGCTGTAGTATCGTCCATTGTGCCGAGCTTGTTCGAATAGCGTAGTTGGCATGTTTCTTCCCATACTATGGCTTGTTTACTAGCGGGGCATAGCTTTTTAATGTCTTGAACTGCTGATGAAACACAATTTTGGCAATCCATTAGAGATAAAGCACCAAAACACAAGAAGTTCCCGTACAGTTGATCGACGTTATCTCCAACTGTAGTATTGTAAAACCTGGAATTTGAAGCATTTGATGATAGCATACTCAAAAGATCATTCCGTTGATTCTGAAGCTTGGTATCTGTGAAATTGCTTGGAGATGTTGAACAGTTTTCATAGGGAGGGTCGGCGAGAGTATGAACATGAGTAAGAGCAAGGATGGAAGCAAAAAAGAGACATCGGTACGTTACCGGAAAACCTATTTTACGACTCATATCTTAAACTATTTAGTATGATCAAAAATATTTTTAGGGATAAAAGTTGTTGTCTAATGGTGAATTGTCACTGTGGTTGAGGAAGAAGAAGGTGGTTATACTACGGTGTAATAGTATAAACGGAAACTGAGTCATTTGTCCAATATTTTTAAATCACGGTTCAAATGGACGAGTAAAAAATAGTTTGGGTGAAATGGCCAAAAAAAAAATAATAAAGATGAAACTGGTTTTATCCTAACTTAAATTTTAAAAATAGCATGGATGAAATTGGATACATCATGTGGAAATTAAAAAACAAAATTGGTTAAAAAGACCAAAATCAACAATTCCTGGGTGAAATGGACACTTAGATTTTGATATTGTTTAAATGGACAAAAATGTAAAAATAGACAGGATGTAACCAGTTTCATCGTGCCCATTTTCAAATATTTTTTCTTATTTTTAATTTACACAGGATATGTCCAGTTTCATCCTTGCTATTTTTTAAATTTAAGTTAGGATGAAACCAGTTTCATCATTATTATTATTTTTTTGGTCATTTTACCCAAACTATTTTTTACTCGTCCATTTGAACCGTGATTTAAAAATATTTGGACAAATGACCCATTTTCCGAAATTAAAAATAAGAAAAAATATTTGAAAATGGGCACGATGAAACCGGTTACATCCTGCCTATTTTTACATTTTTGTCCATTTAAACAGTATCAAAATCTAACTGTCCATTTTACCCAGAAATTGTTGATTTTGGTCTTTTTAACCAATTTTGTGTAGTATAAACTGGACGGTGAGCGTCAATAATACTGTGGATGTATCTTGTTCCGTAGTGCAGAAATTAGAAGTCAATACTCAGTGTAGAGAAAACTTCTTGGGTATTTACCATTGAAAAGGATAATTAATTGTGACACCACATAGTATGCTCTTTCACGTGTCGTTATTAGTTGTGACATGTACAATCGAGCAAGAAACAAGAAACTTTCATTCATTTTTTAAGTAATACAGTATAAGACACTATTCAGATTCCAAAATCTTGAATCAAATTCATGTGGAGAATGAAATCTTTGGTTTTTATAATGAGCAAGGAATTATTTTTTTTATTTTTTTTTCTAAGCAAAGCAGGGAGATGATGTATATATTTTCTATTGAATCAGAAGATTCCTGCATTGCTCTGGCCAATAATTATTGCTAAATTGCAGAGCTTAAACTACTCAGTTTCCGACTATGACTTTTTTATTTCCCCGGTCACATTATGAACCATCTTTGTCAGTTTAGATATTTCGTTGACGAATGAGCAAATAAGGATAACATCAAGGGGTACTCGAGTCGTGCTTACGGTTACTTGACCAAAACTGTTCAAAGACCTATCTTGATTCTTGAACTGCAAAAGTATCGTCAAAAATTATCGTCACGCCATGAGCCAAGGGAACGAAATAGAACGACTGATTCAGTATTGGGAATAGAAAAGTATCTTAACTTTAGTATTTCTCCCGAGTAAAAAGGTTATAATAAAAATTAAAGAGATATGTGACTAGAATTGCACAACAAAATTTTAATTAGAGTTTAGGTCATTCGACTGTCTTTGACTGTATTCGTCTATAAGAGAGTTGAACATTTAAAATGACTAAGTTAAATCTAACTTTTGATTTATTTACTAACTGTACTCATATCTTCTCTGTATGCTCTTTTCTTAGGCAACGACTAAATGCAATCTTCACTTGGGTTATACAACAGTGGGGATACGATATGATCGGGTTACATATTTCAAGTATGTGTCCCTTCTTTAAATGCTGACATGTCGTATAAGGTAAGAAAAAAATTGAAAGTCAGTTTCATTACCTAACTGTTTTTCTTTTTTCTTCTTTTAACTTCCTATTTATTCTCAAAAAGTAGAACATTTAAGAGATTTGGAAGGGGCATGTTTTTTAGTTGAATAGGTGTCAAAAAATAAAGAGAGGTCACATACAAAATGTATGTGGCCCGACCACATCGTAGCCGGGGCAGCAAAAATCTGTGTGTTGTACCAGTTTTATTGACTCCAAGAAAGATGGTTTTTGGCGAATGTGCATCGACAGCCGAGCAATCAACAAGATCACCATCAATTATAGGTTCTTTATACCCAGATTGGAGGATGTGTTGGACATGCTGGCTGGTGCTAAATTTTTCTCGAAGTTAGACTTGCGAAACGGGTACCATTAAACACGTATTCGGGTTGGGGATGAATGGAAGACAACGTTAAAAATACCAGAATGGCCTCTATGAATAGCTCGTGATGACTTTTGGCCTTTTCGATGCTCCCAGTACTTTCATGCGCATGATGACAGAGGTATTACGTCCTTTCGTTGGTTTATTTATAGTAGTATATTTCAATGATATTTTGGTGTATAGTCGTACCATAGAGGAACATCTGCTTCATCTGAGGCGGTTGATGGAGGACCTTTTGAATGAAAAATTATATCTCAATCTGAAGAAGTGCTCATTTTTGCGTATAGAAGTAGAATTTTTGGGATATATAGTTTCAGCTAGTGGCTTAAAGGCTGATCCTATAAAGGTGAAAGCGATTGCAGACTGGCTTGTTCTTAAATGTGTAACTGATGTGCGCAGTTTTCATGGATTGGATACTTTCTACCGGAGATTCATAAAGGTTGATCCCATTTTTCTACCGGTGATTAAAAATCAATATGTTGTTGATCCCATTAAACACGAGCACAAGTTGTGCGCAGTCGTCAACTTGTGCTCGTGTAGTCGGTTTTGAGGTGATTAAAAATCAATATGTTGTTGATCCCATTTTTTTTCAGTGTACATCTTCATGATGGTTATCTTTTTCGTGGTAATCGATTACGCATCCCTGTTGGCCCCTTAAGGGAAAGTATTGTCTGAGAGCTTCATGGTGGAGGGTTAGTAGGACATTGGGGACGAGACAAGACCCTAAAAGATATAAAAAGTCAGTATTATTGGCCTTCAATGGACAAGGATGTTGAGATATTGATAAAGAGGTGTAGAGTGTGCCGGTTTGCGAAAGGACAGTCACAAAATATTTCTTTCTTTACTCCGCTACCAGTTCCACACTCTCCTTGGGTACATTAAGTATGTAATTTATGATAGGATTACCAAAAACAGCTCGGCAATATGAATCCATCTTCGTTGTGGTTGATAGGTTCTCTAAAATGGCTCACTTTATTCCTTTTTCTAAGACTGCTGATGCTTCCAATATTGCGTCTCTTTTCTTTAACTAGGTGGTGTTTTTACATGGAGTCCTTTCTTCTATTGTATATGATCGTGATGTCATGTTTCTAGGACACTTTTGGAGAACCTTATGGAAGAAGTTTGGAACTGGCTTACTATTAACAAGAGTAATGAGCATTACATGAATGCAGTCAATGTTAAATCATAAGCATAAAGAATTTCAGGAGGGTGAAATGGTTATGGTGTTCATGCGAAAAGAAAGGTTTCCTAGGGGCAGATATCATAAGTTGGCTTCAAGGAAAATGGGTCCATACTAGGTAGTCAAGAAAACTAGTTCCAATGTGTATGTCCTGGAGTTTCCTAACGGTTTACAAGTCACTCCCATTTTCAATGTCTACGATCGGTATGACTTCTATGGGTTTGGTGGGGATGTTGTTTGTGATACACCTAGTGATCAACGGCCGGTGCAAGGGAAATTGGCTAACAAACCACCTGATGTGATTCAAGAAGTACTCGATGTGAAGGAAACAAAATCCGGACGTGGAAATCTATATCGACGGTTCTTAGTTAAATGGCTTGGAATGACATCTAAGACCAATATATGGATAACCGAAGAAGAGCTGAAATGACGTGACCCTCAAATATATGTTGAAATCGTTGCAATGTTCTCGTCTGAGCCGAACTTATTTTCAACCTGGAGTGGTTGATGCAGGGGCATAATATGTCCGTTTAGAGTTTTTATATTTAGAAATACATTTTGCTAGATCATCTCTCAATAATGGCGTTTCTGTCCAATACTTAGATTTCCTTAATTAGGTTTTCTTCCTGGTATAAATAGGTTGCAAGGTCTTCTAAAGAAGAAAGACATTTATTATAATTTTCCTACGATTTATAATCTATTGATAATATCAAACAGTTAGGTCTAACCTAAAACTCAATTTATTCGCGTTCTTACTGTTTGAATTTAGAGTTCTAATCGTTTATCGTTGTACAATTATCCTAGCTTACTGTTTCTGATTTATAATAACGCATCACGTAGTATCTTTATAGTGTAGACCTGTTATTTCTCATCAAAATCCTCATTTTCAAAATCAATTATAGCAAGTCTATTTGCATTTTTACTTTCTTTTTCTGTTCAATTCCTTGGTAATTAGAAGGGGAAGCAGTTTTGCAGAAATCCGAAACAATTTTTTTTGGTATCCCAAGAGATTACTTTAATATTTCCACCTAAGTCATTGTAAAATTCGATTCCCAACCAGATTTCTGACGTTTTGGCATATCCATCAAAATAGAAGTGTTCCTGCAGAATTAGAAGTCAATCTTAAAAGTTAAAAGCAAAAACAATTTGCTTCTTAGAAACTTAAAGTTCACTTTTTTTTTTCTTTATGAGTTATTCCCGGTAAAACAATTTCTTTCGTGAAAACTTTTTCTCTGAAAATCATTCCCAGAAATAAGAAGCAAAAACAATTTGCTTCGTGAAAACTCAGGAAAACAATTTGCTAATTGTGCTTCATGAAAATGAAAACTCAGGAAAGTTTACCTGTGCTTCAAAAAGCCATTCTTCGGAAATTGGGTTTCCAAAAGGAACTTATGCTTAAAATAACTTGCTACGAACCGGCTTGAGAGAATAAAACTGGACAGCTCATGGAGAGGAATTGCCGATTACTCAGTTGCCGATATTATTAGAAGGGCGGCCTTATTAGAAATCAAATCCACCAACCCCCCACACCAGTAGCAGCCTCCTCTCTTTATCTCCCTCACCAACTACTCAGTAATCCGTCCATAGGAGTCTACTGCAAATTCTTCAAATTCCTCCTCTCTCTCAATGGAATCGAGCAGTCTCTCAGTAAGATTTCTCCACACTCAATTTTTCCTTCTTTCAAACTATCTTTCACTCTAATGTTCTCACTTTTTTTTTTTTTTTTTTGTAATGGAATTTTCAGTTATCAGGTATTGAAACGAATACTGGAGGAGGAGGAATGGGAACAAATTCAACATTAATTTGTGCACCAATTATGGGGAAATCAATTGATCAGATGTTTATTGATATGGCTAAAGCTAAAGAAATTGGAGTTGATATTGTTGAGATTCGATTAGATTACTTATCAAGTTTCAGTCCTCGTCAAGATCTTCAAAACCTAATTGAAAATTGTAGTATGTTAACTCTTTTCACTTACAGGTATTACAGATTCTTTCTTTTCCTGTTAATTCAGTAGCAATTTGTTTGATTGAATTCAAATTCACATATGATTGGGTTAGTAACTCATTTAGGACAATGTATCCATATTTTTCAAATCAACAACAGCAATTTCATTTGTTAATGTATATGTAGTACCCAAATCAAATGGTATAGTGACACTAGCTAGCTTATACAATGCCGAACTGTCCCGCTGTATATATCTCCGGGTTTGACTATCCTTATTATGACCAAAACAAGATTCAAACATTGAAATTTTCTGCACAGCACTCAAATTTTGAGTTAGACGAACATCTGGTAGTCGCCTTGCTATCCACATACACATTTCCTGTACCCATAGTAGTAGTACTAGCATTTTGTTTGTCATTTCTTTCACCATCTGAATACAACACAACATTCTCTTTCACATTAACACTACTATCACTTTATCCTTTAGGCTGCAAAACTGATAGACCTTGATTAGCACAATTTCATAAAACACCAACTGCTGACACAAACTCAGTTGTGCTCAGTATTTGCGTAGAGGACTCGGGTGATCGTGTGAATCAGAAATATATTCATTTACATTTTGATTTTGTTCTAAACCAGAAATATCAAGGTTACTTTCAATTTCTGTAATTTTTATTGAGCCTTTTGGGTTCGCTTCTGTTGTTTTTTTAGCTAGTTTCTTCTTTGTATCCAATGTTTTCAACCTGTTTCTGTTAATCTTTGGAAATAAAATTTATGATTTAGCTAAAAAAGCAAAATAGTTTAGTAACTGATTTAATTACGTTGTTTTACAAAGACCGAAATGGGAAGGTGGTGAGTATGAAGGTGATGATAGCATTCGGCTAGATGCACTTAAACTTGCCATGGAACTGGGAGCTGATTATATTGATGTTGAGCTTCAGGTTAGTTTCTTTTTAATCTATTTAACGTTTTATGTAGCTTTGGTAGCAAAATGCTGTTTGGCCATTATGACGCTCACTGCGGTTTACTAAAATACAAGGGAATGGTTGATACTTATATAGTTTTCTATCTATCTGAAGGTTGCGCATGAGTTTATTAGTTCGTTAGATGAGAAGACACATGAAAAATCTTAAATTATTGTTTCTTCTCATAACTACCATGCCACTCCTTCAGTTGAGGAAATAGGCGATCTTGTGGCAAGAATACAATCTACTGGTGCTGATATATTGAAGATTGCAACAACTGCTGTGGATGTCACAGATGTCGCTTGCATGTTTCAAATTATAGTGCATTCCCAAGTAAGCCATGTAATCCATATCCTTTATTGCCAAATCTATTTATAATAAGAAAAATGTGAAAAACTCTCACTATCATATGTGTTTCTTCTTTCCGTTTATAACATTCACTTCAAAGTATGTGTAATGATACATCACTTGATATAGGTTCCATTGGTAATTGCATGAACCAGTTTGCTTCACCTAGAGTATGTTTAATAATACATCGCTTAATGTAGCTTAGATATCAGATTTTTCTTCATCATGCCACCTGAGTCGAATCTAGAGGGATACCCCTCTGCTTAGTGGACCCCCGTCTCAGATATAAAGAGTTGCATCGATAACTTGCATGAACCAGTGTACTTCTCTGTACATGTTCTTGTACAGTTAGGCAAATCTCCACTTATTAGAAACTTTTTCCTTTTCTTTTGTCGCTGTCATGATAGGTGCCAACTGCAGGATTCTGTTAGTTATTTTTTCCATACTTTAGCATTTTCTTTAATGCTTTCTTACTTATTCTCACAAATTGATTGGAATTTCAGGTTCCATTTATAGGATTGGTAATGACTGAAAAGGGTTTGATCTCACGGTTACTTTGTCCTAAATATGGTGGATATCTCACTTTTGGTACTCTCGAAGAGGGAGTAGTATCAGCTCCCGGGCAGCCAACAATCAAGGATTTGTTGGATAAATACCACCTCAGACACATAGGTGCTGATACAAAAGTATTTGGAATAATTGGGAAGCCTGTAGGTCACAGCAAGAGCCCTCTTTTGTTTAACAAAGCCTTTAAGGCTGTTGGTTTTAATGGAGTTTATGTGCCCTTTTTAGTGGATTACCTTGCAAAGTTTTTGGCTACATATGCATCTGCTGATTTTGCTGGCTTCAGTTGCACGATTCCGCACAAAGAAGCCGCACTTCAATGCTGTGATGAGGTTGTTCCAATTGCCAAGTTAATCGGAGCTGTTAACACCATTGTCAGGAGACCAAGTGATGGGAAGTTAATTGGTTACAACACGGACTATATTGGTGCTATTTCTGCTATAGAAGATGGGATGAGAGGTTCAAATAAAATTTACCAGGGAACTGGTTCACCCTTAGCTGGTAAATTGTTTGTAGTCATTGGAGCAGGTGGTGCAGGTAAGGCCCCTTGCTTATGGTGCAAAGGCAAAGGGAGCGAGAGTTGTGATAGCCAACCGCACTTATGAGCGCGCCAGAGAACTAGCAGATTTGGTCGGAGGAGATGCAGTTACTCTTGCTCAATTGGAAACTTTCCGTCCAGAGGATGGAATGATTCTTGCAAATACGACCTCTATAGGAATGCAGCCGAAAATTGAAGAAACACCCGTACCAAAGCATGCCCTAAGTGCTTATGCCCTGGTTTTTGATGCCGTCTACACTCCAAAAATGACAAGACTCTTGCTGGAAGCAGAAGAATCTGGAGCCACAGTTGTTACTGGGGTAGAGATGTTCATTGGGCAGGCATATGAACAGTATGAAAGGTTCACTGGTTTGCCAGGTGAATAACCAATCTCTTCTTATTCTTTTTTTTTTCCTCCTCTTTACTGTTAACTTAGTCCTAACACTTGATTTTTCTTTCTTTCTGCAGCGCCTAAGGAACTATTTAGGGAAACCATGTCTAAACTGTAATTAGTAAGTTGATCTGGTTGCGCGCTCTCGGCCTATTTTACATCCCTAAATTTCATTTATGAGATTGGTTATTGAGTTATATCGCTACCCAATTGATATCTAGAGTTATTATAGCAAATGTGCTTCTGTAATACAGATAGATCTTTGCAAGTGTTTATATTTTTGTTGTAATTTAGATTCTAGACCAAAATGAAGCTGTTTCCCTTTTATCATTTCAGTGATTTACATATCCATGGAAGATTGTTCCTGATTGAGTAGTCCTGGTCAACTGAAGCTTCTGTAGTGAGTCAAGAGATGTAATAGGTATCCTGTATTTTGATTTTTTAATTGTTAAATGTCAAGGATGTTGAAATATAGTTGTGACTTGTGACTGGAAATTTCAGTCTGATTACCAGGTACACATGCAATGCTGACTGATAATAAACATCTCTATCTCCTCATTGGAAGGTTGTTCGTTTTGGCTTGACTGTAACACAGTTGGCAGGTAATGAATTTGAAGAAAGGGTTGAAAACTTGACTTTAAGACTTCAACCTTTTTCTTGTCCATATCTTGTATGAATACATTTCTTATGTTGATTTTTTCAGGGGAGGGTCATCTCTTCTTTGTCAGGTAAAATCCACTGCACAGAAAAATGACCATTTTTAAAAACTTCTTGCATCTGAACTGCAAGAATCAACAGAAAGAATTCTTGCACGTTGAAATCGACTGCGAGGTCCTAGTCTGAAATCATGACAAGAACTCATCAGCGGTGATGCAAATCACGGCCCATTTCAAGGGTATCAATCTAGGATTTCTGATCATTGTGATGAACTTTAGATGAAGTTTTCTGAACAACATCATTGGATAGCTGCTTTTTAATAACATCATTGCTTGAGATAATGAGTAGTACGTTTAGATGGGTGGCTGCCTGTAAACAATGAACCAGGTGGTGTAAATATTTAAAATAATAGTAAAAAGGACAAGTAAAACAGTAAAAAGAAACAGACAAATGGTTTCTAGGAAACAGAAAAGAAACCAGAAAATGATAACAATTTTGACTTGATTGTTTCTTGCTTGCAAAATACTCAATTTTGCCCGGTGGTCAGCGGATTAGACCTTGTGGTTGTTGAACCATGTGTTTTTGTATCTATAAATATAGAAGAAGTTTACAACTTTAGAAGAACGTTAGTTAAATCCAAGTACTCCAAGTTGAAGCCAAAACCGAGAAGAAATTCAAATTTAACATTCCTTCCAGTTTTCCACAAATTCTTTCTTCTTCTTAGAAACCACCTTCAAATGGGAATCGAACAATGTAATTAACCTCATCAACTTCATACTCTTTCTTTCTGATTCTTGAGTGTCCAAAACTTTGTCTAATTCTTGTTGTTAATGGTGTTGGAAGAGCAGTGATTGAGTTTTTAGCTCATGTTCCGTTATTACAGCGGCTACCGGGTTCATCTTTTGCTGAGATCGCAAAAATAGTACAGTTCAAACATTACGGTGAGTGTAGATTTGTTTTCGTTTCCAAATTTTGGATTGGGTTTATGGTTGTACTTGTATCTGAATTGTTGTTAACCTTTTACGAAATGTAGACCGCGGCGAGTTCATCGTTCGGGTGGGAGACACCGGAGATGGAATTTATTTCATTTGGGAAGGGGTGGTAAGAGAAAAATGAAAAAATTGATGTTAATCTTTTTAGAATTATTATACAAGTGAAATAGTTATAAACTTGATTGTTGATGTTTGCTTGGGCAGGCCGAGGTTCAAGGATCTATCAACGATAGCCAAGATTTTCATGAAGATCACTCCGAA
The DNA here is from genome assembly GCF_003573695.1 of Papaver somniferum. Classification (NCBI taxonomy): domain Eukaryota; kingdom Viridiplantae; phylum Streptophyta; class Magnoliopsida; order Ranunculales; family Papaveraceae; genus Papaver; species Papaver somniferum. The sequence continues at coordinate 149,377,761 of NC_039365.1, read as the reverse complement.
TTTGAATTGAAACGGCACGATTGTTTTGGCCACGGTGAGAAATTGAATTTGTTTCTTCATCAAAAATAGTTGTGAAATTTGCCCAATTGAATTACTACTGTGCATTAGCGTTGTTAGCCACTTTAACTTTTTTTTGAAAGAAATAGCTTTAACTGTTGAAAGCATTTGTGTTGCATTATCACCAAGGGATAACACTCATACTAACTTTATTTTTATAGGGACTGATACATCCTACCACCAGGCTGCTGTAGTTGCTTTAGACAAGGTAATTTTTCGCTAATTTGAATGTAGACTGTTTGCCCACTCACCAGATGCCTTTCAGTATTGTCTCAAGTGGATCTCTGATGTGCTGTTGATCATTACAGGTTACATGCTTGGTGTTGCCCAATGAGTATAGTACTTTGCTTGAGCCATTGTCAATCTGGAGTGCCACTGAAACTGAAGAGCACTCCATGATAGAACGTATATTGCAGTTAGATCCAGTTGAAGTATGTCGTTCATATGCTTTTAGTTGCTGTTTGATGCCATAGAATTTGTGATTTGCAGCTTCACGGAGATGGAAATATGTTAATCTTTTGATTTACCCTTATCCTTATTCCTTTTTTTTTCTATTTTTTTGAAGGTAAATATATTCCGTGGATTTACACCGCCTGATGCGCCACAGTATGCAAAGTGTTACGGAGGCCAGATCATTGCACAGGTATGGTTTACTTGGACTTGTCAGAAACTCATGATGTGCCTTGAAGATTTGAGTAAAACATGGGCAAACAAATACTCATCGTTCTAAACGACGTCTAAGTACATGTATCTGTATGCTATTGTTCTAGTTAGCGAAATGCAAGTGGTAGTCCCTTCAATTTTGAATTGCATCTAGACTTTGCATCTGACTAAGCTAAACTCAACACCTAATGATTTGAAGTGATGATCTTGTTACTGTCATGGAATTCTTAATACATAAAGTGTTTTTTATATCCCTGACTTTTGATACTGGTCTCTGTTTGTAGGCATTGGCCGCAGCAGCAAAGACCGTTGATCATTTTAAATTTGTCCATAGTTTGCACAGTTACTTCTTGCTCGGTGGGGATCAACACAGTAAGTTCAATCCTATTTAAATTTAATACACTTAAAGTATCTCTTTTCCCTCATTGAAATTTAAATTTGCCGAAACTTCCTTTATGTCACGAATCTTCTTGAGCTCACATGCTGTATTTAAGCATGAAACCTTCATGTCTCACACTTATCTAACCATGCCATATACATTGTCAGTCCCAATTTTGTATCAGGTCCGTCGTTTACGTGATGGAAATAGCTTTGCAACCCGAAGTGTAGATGCAACACAAAATGGGAAAGTTATTTTTACATTAACTGCTTCATTTCAAGTAAGTGCAGTCTTTCTCATACAATTTCATCCTATCTATGGTTGGGTGTACTTAGAATGTTTTCATATCTCACTAATCATTGGACAAATTCTGTTTTGCAGAAAGAAGAAAATGGGTTTGAACACCAGGATATAAGAATGCCATGTGTTCCTGCTCCAGAAACTGTAATTAAACTTCAATTATATGCTTTGATATTCCAAATGCTTTTAATATATTCGTCCTAGATGATTGACATCCAATATCTCGCTGCAGCTTCTAAGAAAGGAAGAGCTGAGGGATAGACAACTTTTTGATCCACGGCTTCCCAAAAATTATAGAAACAAGGCGGCTGGAAGAAAGTACATGAATATGCCAGTGGATATAAGGTTTTGTGAGCCACATACCTATACACACCAAATAAAAAACCCATCGAGGTCAGATATTTTTATTATATTTCCTATAAGAATACTGCTAGTTGCCAAATTATAAGCCTGAATCTTTCTTTTCTAATATACAAATTCATTCATTGTTTTGTTTTCTTACAATAAGCTAAATTGCTGCAGTACAATGTTCTGGTTTAAAGCTTGGGGAAAACTTTCAGATGATCCGGTCTTGCATAGGTGAGTTGATACAACTTAGCAACCTTATGACACGATGCTATAACTTAGCAACCTTATGACCCAACAGTTCGTTCATGCACTATTTCATCATACTTCTAATATGCAATTCTTTAATTGCAGATGTGTGGTAACATATATTTCGGATTATATCAGTCTTACAGTAAGCTTAAATCCACATCGTAAAAGGGGTTTGAAGCCAATACTACTCAGTTTGGATCATTCGTGAGTCTCTTTGTTTTTCCTCCATTTATTCATTTTTTCATATGATAAATATTTGGCAGCGTAATAATTCCTTCTTCTGCTTCCTTTTGGCAGGGTGTGGTTTCACAGGCCCTTTAGAGCTGATGACTGGCTATTAGCTGTGGTAAGCATATACAAAACTTCACACACATTCTTGTTCTTCAGCATATGTAGATTAATAGTCTAACACCTTTGTGGTTTATTTTAACAGATTGATGGCCCATCTGCCAGTGGTGGCCGTGGATTCAGCCAAGGTCGTATGTTCAACAGGCAAGGAGAGGTAAATTGACTTGCTATACTCTACTGTATGCTTCAGAATTAGCAGATCATGGATTCGTAAGACACCGAATTTCGACAAATTTTGGGATCCCCTGTTTTCAATCATTTAAAGTTTGTACACAAGCTGATCACTGACTCAGTTGACATCGTGCGGAAAGGGACACATTAATTGACTGTTAATTTCTGATCTACAGCTTATTGCGACATTGATTCAAGAGGGTGTAATCAGGGCAGCAAAACCACGACCTCCAGTAGCCAAATCAAATTTGTAAATTGAATTTCTTATAATAAGGTAAGACTCTCCTCCAACATTATTTTTCACACTTCAACTAAGCTGAGTTAATTCCTGGGAGTCCCAAGGTTTTGGCTGCTAATGTATCCACACCACTAGCATGGTGGGATTTTGTCCCTGAAACCCATTTTGGACACCAAAAATGCAGACTTGTACTGTTTTTTTTCTTACTCTGCGAAGTTTTCCTGCCTGTTCTTGCTAAATCTTAAGCACTTCGAATGCTAATTTGCAGGATGATACCAATGAGACATCACCAGTGAGGCAGTGACCATCTAGAGTAAACTCCACCCCATGAAATGAATAAAAGAAATATAGAATTTGTAATTTTGGTTCTCTAAATTTTTTTAACAACAAGAAGATGTAATGTTGTAAGCATTTGTTGTACATATCTTTTGATCTAATAGCATATACGTAACCAGCGAATTCCTGGCTCCCCTAACAAACTCAGATATTGGCACCTTCTACCCAGCAGCATTGGCAATGAAAAACCCTTTCAGGAACACAAAATGATGGGCCATAATCTGGGACACCAATTTGGGTATGACCCATCTTTCCATGTTTAAGATGATTCATATGCCTTAGGTGAATGATTCATATGGCTTTATTACTTCTGCTGTTCGTGGAGAAAAATACTTCTGCTGCGTGCAAAAATTCTTACAGTTCAAAAGAGTAAATTTTGTGGGTGATTGTTTTAATGTAGCCGCTAGCAGTTGTGGCTTGGAAAGACTTAAATTTGATCTGCTGTTTAGTTAGAATTAAACGCGGAAATGGTGAGAATTAAACGTTGAAATGAATTAGTCCACCACCCACTTATCATCAGGATGATGCTATCCTAACACCGTGGAGAGGAAACGGGAAATCTATATTTCACTAGTTAGCCTCAGTCATGACTATTTCGTAAATTTCATTATTCACTGAATCACTGTTATTGTTTCTGGAATGATACTGAATGCAGGAAGTTGCTAATGTATTGGAGATGGCTGGAGACAAATGAACGTCATGTAAGAGCCATGACCAGTGGTTTAGTTATTGAAGATATAGAAATGACCAAGAATCGCGAAATAGCTTCTCATGGATATTAGGTACATTTCTCTTTCTCTCATTGTATTCGTGTAATTTTGGATCAGTAAGTAGTTATTTGAGGTGTTGTCTTATACTCCCTCCGTTTCTAAAAAATAGGCTTGTTTGGTTTTCACAAAAATTAAGAAAACTAATCATTGGAACCACTTTTCCATGTTTTTGCCTAATCTATCCTTTGATCCACATTCATTTGTTATTAGAGAAAGAGGAGAGAGAAGTGGTCCCCTTTTTGTATTAGGAGAGAAAATGGAGAAAGAAAAATGGTCCCTCTATGGGTATAGTAGTAAAATCATAACATTTGACTTTCCACATATGAAAACAAACCTATTATTTTGACATACCCAAAAAAAAAACCTGCCTACTTTTTAGAAACGGAGGGAGTAATAAATAATGTCCAAGATGTAACTTGTGACTCATTCAAGTAACTCAAACCTTGTTTCAGGTGGCGATCAGATACTTTGCTCAAATAAAGAGCACATGTTATGTCATGACTATTTTGTAGATTTAAGTTGTTCTAATTATTGGTGCTGCTGCAAATGGGAACTGAAATATGATGGTTTTTATGGGATCAACTACTGTTGTTGATATCATTTTTTACATTTTAGAAAAAGATACCCCTAAATCATTGTTGATCCAATTTTTTAGGAGATCAACTACTGTTATTGATCCCATAAATGGGGTTGTTGTTGTTATTGATCCCATAAATGGGGTTAATATAGACGCATCCGAAATAAAGATCAAGCATTACCATTTGTTCATGTATATTTCTGGACTTCGGTTTTTATGGGATCAACTACGGTTGTTGATCCCAGTTTTTTATGGGATTAATTACTGTTGTTGACAATATTTTTTTATGGATTAATTACAATTGTCGACAACATTTTTTAAATCATGCTTGTAGTTTAGATCTTGAAAAGTTCTTCAAATGCTGAATTTGTGGTGCAATGGTAGCATGACTGACTCCATGTCAGATGATGCGTGTTCGACTCACGCCAAGTTCACTCATTCGTATGTCAATTTTGTGTGTCAAACTTTGGTTGTTGACTCCATTTACTGGGATCAACTTTCATTGTTGATCCTCTAAATTGGATAAACTTCTAATGTTGATCATTTTTTTGGATCAACTACTGTTGTTGATCCCCCAAATTGGATCAACTTCTACTGTTGATTATATTTTTGTTTGGATCAACTATTATTGTGGATGCAAAAATATATGAACCAGTGGTGGCGGCGGTGGAGGTGGTGGCGGCGGTGGTAGCGACTGTGGTGGATTGGTGGCTCGGTGGTGGTGGCGGTGGACTGGAGGCGGAGATAGACTAGTGGTGGGTGGTGGCGGTGGCAGTGGACTAGTGGTGGCGGTGGCGAACTGGTGGTGGTGGAATGGTGGTGGTGACAGAGTGGTGGTGGAATGTTAGTGGTGGTGTAATGGTGGTGGTGACGGAGTGGTGGTGGAATGTTAGTGGTGGTGACAAGGTGGTGGTGGAATATTAGTGGTGATGGCGATTGGTAGGTGGTGGTCGTTGAACGGTGGTGGTGGAATGATAGTTGAATGTTAGTGGTGGTGGAATGGTGGTGGTGGTCAAAGGAAATCTCTATCTAGATTAGATAATTTTATCCTTCAACACTCTGACTTTCTCATTAACTTACGAAATTGGTGGGATAATTTATCTTTTACTGGAAATCCAAGTTTTATTTTTTCCAAAAAGTTGCAGGGGTTAAAATTTTTTATAAAAAATTGTCAAAAACAAACTTTTGGTAATCTTCGGTCTCAGATTGAAAATTTTGAGGAAGTGGCTTCTTTGTCTGATGTTGATATTGTAGAAAAATAGCAAGCAAAATTACAACATGCATCTCTATCCTTGAATGTGGCAAGAAGAGCTGCTCAAAGATCCAAAGAAAAATGGGCTAAGGATGGTGAGAAGAATTCAACTTACTTACACCAAATAGCAAATTTCAAGTATAAGCTTAATACCATAAATTGCCTTAAAATAGATGGAGTTTTATACTTTGACAAAACTCAAATTGCTGATGAAACTAAATAATTCTATTCTTCATTATTCTCTGAAAGTCACGAGATTAGACCTGGTTTTGACATTCTTAAGGTTCCTAAGATTTCTGAAACAGATAGTGTAATACCTTGTACTTTTAGCTATTGTTTCGGGTCGGGTTATACCCTGATTAGTTAACCTTGTGGCTTAGTTTGTTGTCCCTTAGCCTTAACCTATGTGTGTGGATTTAACTAGAAAGAATACGATTTAGGATGGAAATAGAATAATCAATAATAAATAAAATTAAGGGAAAATGAAAAGATAAATAAATTAGTTAAGAAAAATAATAATAAGAAATAATTTTAGATTTGGAAAAGAAAGAGAAGGAGAAAGAGATGGAGCTAGAGTTTTTTTTAGAGAATAAGGCTATGGATAATGTAGAGGAGATTGTAGCTAATTAAAGGTAGAATGTTTGATCTCTTTCTCTTTGTGTTCCTTTGTATAATTTGATTTAAAATTTATTTAATCTTATATCATTAGGGTTCCGAAATTTTTCTGTGTAATTTTATGAATTTGATTGATGATCAGACTTTGATTATTGGTATACAACATAATTGGGTATCACTAGTTAAAATTTGAGAATAATCTACCGTAAATTCACCGTTGAACGTTTGTTTTGGTTTCGTTAAAGATTTCTGAAATTCTGGACAGTTTTGTATTGTTGTGGTTTTGATGTTCTTAGAAAGTCTTAATGATGTTAAAATGTTGTTAAAGATTTTTAGTAAATTCGAATTCATCAATTCATGTCCATAAAGCATTTATAATGTTTGATATAAAGATTTAAGTAAGAGAAATATATGCATAAGTCTCTTTCCGACCCGTAACGCTTCAAGTTCGGATCTCCATACGGGCTTGACCCTGGTCCGGAACTCGGGGTGTTACAAGTTGGTATCTGAGTTCTAGGCTTTAGATCTTAATGGGACCATGATAAAGAGAATATTGTTTGAATTGCTACGCATGATTGTCTCTTATGATTGTTGTTGATGTTTGCTTAATTTTATGCATATGGATCTTTTTGATTTGTCAGAATTCGTACGATAGTTACTCGGGTGCTAAAACGGATATTGATTTGTGAATTTTATTGTTTGCATGATTTTCATATCGTAAGCATGTTCTAAATTTCGGGACGAAATTTCTTTTAAGGGTGGTAGAATGTAATACCTTGTATTTTTAGCTATTGTTTCGGATAGGGTTATACCCTGATTAGTTAACCTTGTGGCTTAGTTGGTTGTCCCTTAGCCTTAACCTGTGTGGGTGGATTGAACTAGAAAAACTACAATTTATGGTGGAAATAGAATAATCAATAATAAATAAAATTAAAGGAAAATGAAAAGATAAATAAATTAGTTAAGAAAAATAAAAATAAGAAATAATTTTAGATTTGGAAAAGAATGAGAAGGAGAAAGAGATGGAGCTAGAGTTTTTTTTTAGAAAAGAAGGCTATGGATAATCTAGAGGAGACTGTAGCTAATTAAAGGTAAAATGTTTGATCTCTTTCTTTTTGTATTCCTTTGTATACTTTGATTTAAAATTTATTTAATCTTATATCATTAGGGTTCCGAAATTTATCTGTGTAATTTGATGAATTTGATTGATGATCAGAATTTGATTATTGTATATAACATAATTGGGTATCACTAGTTAAATTTGATAATAATCTACCGTAAATTCACCGTTGAATGTTTGTTTTGGTTTCATTAAAGATTTCTGAAATTCTGGACAGTTTTGTATTGTTGTGGTTTTGATATTCTTAGGAAGTCCTAATGATGTTAAAATTTTGTTAAAGATTTTTAGTAAATTCGAATTCATCAATTCATGTTCATAAAGCATTTATAATGTTTGATATAAAGATTTAAGTAAGAGAAATATATGCACAAGTCTCTTTCCGACCCGTAACGCTTCAAGTTCGGATCTCCATACGGGCTTGACCCTGGTCCGGAACTCGGGGTGTTACAGATAGTATTCATTTGTGGTGCAATGGTAGCATGACTGACTCCATGTCAGATGATGCGTGTTCGACTCACACCAGTTCACTCATTCGTATGTCAATTTTGTGTGTTAAACTTTGGTTGTTGACTCCATTTACTGGGATCAACTTCCATTGTTGATCCTATAAATTGGATAAACTTCTACTGTTGATCCTTTTTTTGAATCAACTACTATTATTGATCCCCCAAATTGAATCAACCTCTACTGTTGATTCTATTTTTATTTGGATCAACTTTTATTGTTGAGGCAAAAATATCTGAACCAGTGGTGGCGGAGGTGGAGGTGGTGGCGACGGAGGTGGATTGGTGGCTCGTGGTGGTCGCGGTGGACTGGAGGTGGTGGTAGACTAGTGGTGGTGGTGGTGGCGGTGGAAGTGTACTAGTGGTGGCGGCGGCGGTGGCGGCGAACTAGTGGTGGTGTAATGGTGGTGGTGACACAATGGTGGTGGAATGTTAGTGGTGGTGAGGAGGTGGTGGTGGAATATTAATGGTGGTGGCGGTTGGTAGGTGGTGGTCATTGAACGGTGGTGATGGAATGATAGTTAAATGTTAGTGGTGGTGGAATGGTGGTGGTGGTCAAAGGAAATCTCCATTTAGATTAGATGATTTTATCCTTCAACACCCTGACTTTCTCATTAACTTAAAAAAACGGTGGGATAATTTATCTTTTACTGGAACTCCAACTTTTATTTTTACCAAAACGTTGCAGGGTTTAAAAGATTTTATAAAAAATTGGCAAAAACAAACTTTTGGTAATCTTCAGTCTCAGATTGAAAATCTTGAGCTACAGATTGATGTACTGGATAATTTAGAGGAAGTGGCTTCTTTGTCTGATGTTGAGATTGTAGAAAAAGAGCAAGCAAAATTACAACATGCCTCTCTATCCTTGAATGTGTCAAGAAGAGCTGCTCAAAGAGCCAAAGAGAAATGGGCTAAGGATGGTGACAAGAATTCAGCTTACTTACACCAAATAGCAAATTTCAAGTATAAGCTTAATAACATAAATTGCCTTAAAATAGATGGAGTTTTATGCTTTGACAAAACTCAAATTGCTTATGAAACTAAATCATTATATTCTTCATTATTCTCTGAAAGTCACAAGATTAGACCTGGTTTTGAAAATCTTGAGGTTCCTATGATTTCTGTAACAGATAGTATTCATTTGGAGGCTCCTTTCTTAGAAGAAGTGGTCAAGAAGGTGGTGGATCATTTTGGCACTAACAAAAGTGCTGGACCAGATGGTTTTACTATGGAATTTTACAAGTGTGCTTGTGATATAATCAAAATTGAGCTGGTGGTGAAAAAATTTGAGACATCAAGTAAGCTGGATTGGAGAATTAATTGTACCAACATTACTCTAATTCCAAAATTTAACGGGGCTGTGACTCTGCACAATTTTAGACCAATAAGCTTAATTGGCAGTGTTTATAAGATCATTTCTAAAATGTTGGCTGAGAGAATGAAGTTAGTTTTTCCTTCTATAATCTCTGAATTTCAGGGAGCTTTTGTTCATGGTAGGCAAATTCAAGTTGGGATCTTAGTAGCTTCTCAGCTTATTGATTCAAAATTGAGAATGCAGGAAACTGGTTTGCTTTGTAAAGTTGATTTTGAGAAAGATTTTGATAATTTGAATTGGAATTGCATTGATATTACTCTTGCAAGGTTTGATTTTGGTATGAAGTGGAGGAGCTGGATCAGATGGTGCATCACAACCCCAAGATTTGCAGTATTATTAAAGGGAGAAGCAACTGACTTATTTAGAAGTCAAAAAGGGATCAGACAAGGAGATCCAATTTCCCATTTTCTTTTCATTTTGGTAGCTGAAGTATTATCTCTGACGTTCAAGAAAGATTCTTCTGATGATTTGATTACTGGTTTCAAGGGTCTCTCAACAAGGAACTATAATCAGTTATTTACAATTGGTTGATGACCTTATTGTTTTTCTCAAAGATGATAAAGTGCAGATTTAAAATTTGAAACATATCTTAACAGCTTTTGAGATGATATCTAGGCTAAAATTGAATTACAGAAAAGGTATTATTGTAGGTCTTGGACATTCGCACAATGGAGATGTTTGTGCAGATATTTTTGGTTGTTCTAGTTCTTCTCCTGCCATGAATTACTTTGGTATTCCTATTGGCAGTAAGTCTAAAAGTAAGCTGGTTTGGTCTGAGATTATTCTAAGAGTGCAGCAGAAATTAGCAGCTTGGAAAAAGACTTACTTATTTAAAGGTCAGAGACTCATAATGATTCAAAGTGTGCTTGCTAGCTTACCAATTTACTATATATCCATGTTTCAAATGCCAGTTTCAGTGGCTAAAGAACTGGAAAGAATAATGAGAAGATTTTTATGGGGTTCTACAAGCTCTGTGAAGAAAAGAAGTTGGGTTTCATGGACATAAGTTAATCTACCAAAATGCAAACGTGCAGTAGGCATAAAGAAGTTGCAGATTGTAAATAAGGCTTTACATGCTAAGTGGATTTGGAGATATGGGTCTGAAGTCAAGATCTTTAGAGAAGGATCACTAATCAAAAGTTTGGAGGTGACTTTGATGCTTTGTTCCCAAAACAAAATAATATAACAGTTTGTAACAGTCTTTGGTTAGGAATTCTCAAAGCTAGAGAATTTGTTAAAGATGACACAATTCTTACTGTGAGAAATGACAATTCAATTCACTTTTGGGAAGATGTTTGGGTAGGTAATTCTAATCTCAAAAATTTGTTCCCAAGTATTTTTAAGATTGCTAAAACTAAACAGGCTCTTGTGAAGGATGTGATATCAGTTGTTGGAGCTTGGGACTTCAAATTTTCTAAAAATTTAAAGGATCAGTAAATTATACAGTTGGATAACTTGCTGAGATTATTGGTGAACCACCTGTGACTGCTATTGATGATGTCAGGAAATGAAGATATGGAGATTCTTTTACAGTTTCAAATGCATATACTGCCTTGGAAGTTGATGATCTGCTGAGATTTCCAAATAAACAGTTATGGAATTCTAAAGTGCCTTTAAAGGTCTCTTTCCATGTCTGGACTTTATGCTATAGAGGGGCACCAACTTTAGATATCTTTCACAGAGATGGTCTGGTTCAAGACTCAGATTAATTGTTTGTTTTTTGGTCAGTGTGCAGAGACAAATGAACATTCGTTCCTTCACTGTAACACTGTGACTAGTATTTGGTCTTACTTTCTTGGAAGTTTTGGCATTAAATTGATCTTTTCTGGTGATATGAAGTCTAATCTTTGGGAATGGGGTGTTAAGAAAACTTCTACTAGATTGAAGAAAATTTGGAGCTTATTGCCATTTGCAATTTGGTGGACCATTTGGAAGGAACGTAATAACAGGCTTTACAATAATCACGTTAGAAGTTCTTCTCAGTTAATTACGGAAGTTAAATGTTTGTTGTATGCTTGGGCTTTAAACTCTGATATTTTCTTTGGATTTTATCTTTCTACTATCATTTGTAATTGGGATGCAGTGATCCACTGATTCCTTTTCTGAGTTTCTTGTCACAGTTTTTGTGACTAGAACTCCTCTTCTTTTATAAAATTTGCCTTTTTCAGTCAAAAAAAAAATGGTGGTGCGGGTAAAGTGTTAGAGGAAGAAATTTGTTCCATTTTGAAATAATGAAAAATATTATATGGATGAGGGTATTAAGGTAATCTAGTTTCAAAAAAATAAGGTTATTATAAAGTAAGGATATATTTATTGTTGCATAAGGATATATTTGTAGGGTGTTAAAACTAGGGACATATAATTAATATACCCTAATTTCTAACCCCTGGTTTTGCTAATAATCACCTTAATCTTACTACCAAAAGAAACAACTATTCTCTAGCGCTTAAAAGTACATGCGAGTATGATTTTTATTCCACAACTTATATTGGGTTCATGCAATATCAGAGATTGATTTGTTAGGTTCATGTAATGGCTCGTATATGGGTGGGTTCATCAGTCGCAATTCTTTTTATATGGAATCCAACCACAAAGGAATACAAGATATTAGGAACACCATACGATGAAATATAATTTGATGCATATAATAGCGGCTACGGTAAATTACATGGTTTTGGTTATGATTGCTAGAATGACGATTACAAGTTGGTAAAGGTTTTTCGGAGTGATGAAGACAATATGGTAAACAAACGTCAAAATAAGGAGAGTTATTCCGTTCAAGTCATTTCTTTAAAATCAAACTCATGGAAAAAATTTAAAAGGTTATGCTCCCAAACGACCCAAACTGACTTCTGATTTGATCTCCTAGTCCTATACAACATCACTTATGATCACGAACTGGTAACCGGCACAGAGGGGATAAAATTGACAAAAATTCTTAACTGACCGATCCCATAAACTCCCCCAAAACCTCCTAGACTCAGCTAGTTGACCCATCTTACCTTTTAATGTGCCCCTTGCAAATTCCCTGAGGGAATGTCCCGCCATCCCCTCTTACATGACGGTTTTGGTGTTGTTTACAGGGTGGTCTGCCTAGAATCACTCTAAAATTTAACAATCCACCAACCTATCCACCAACCCCTTCACTAGGAGCAGCCACCTCTCTTTCTCTCTTCCTTTTCACCTAAATCCGTCTATCTTGAGTCTACTCTAAATCTTCAATTCTCTCCCTCAATTGACTCAACCAGTCTCTCAATAAGATTTCCATACTCGGTTTCTCATTCTTTCAAATTTATCTCCCACCCTAATGTTCTCACTTTTTTTTATGATTTTTTTGGCATTTTATTGATTTTATTTTGTAATGGAATTTTCAGTTATCAGGTATTTAAACGAATACAGGGGGAGGATGAGGAATGGGAAAAACTCAACATTAGTATGTGTATGTACACTTATCATCATCCTCCACGTGTATGGAAAGAGACACGTGGAAGGCATGTGAAGCGAGACATCGAAACATGATAGCAGGCATTTCATCAGAAGATGCCATCGGTCAGCAGATCTGACGGTCAGGGACAGAGGACCACAAAGGTATGATGGCACATAGGAGCACCAGATAATACCCCTTGGTTATTAACGCACCCAATCCCGAGGAAGATCCAAGATCAACGTCCGAGAGGAAGTTTGGCTGCCACAGATGTGACCAGACAAAGAGACACTTGTCTGACATGAGCAGACATCCATCTGCCCGCATTAAATACCAAATAGATATACACGTGTCGATCAGCTCGTGGAAGAAGCGAGGATAACCCTTCGTGTTCAAGCTCAGGCCGCGGCATATACCGAAGACCTCTGCATAATAGGCACAAAGCACAAGAAGATAAGATTACAACGGCACTTCAGAGATGGGACCCACGTTCTCTCCCTATAAATACCCCTCTCCAATAAGAGAGAAGGGGCAGACCATTTTGGAGAGCAATTAGAGGAGAATATATGAGAGAGAAATATGAAGAGTAAGTAATCCATTTACTTCCGCAGACCCATGTATATTCTAAAGTCATTCGACTATCTTTGTAACCATTCAGTACATAGTGAAACACCAAACCCCGTGGACGTAGGCCTTAGTGCCGAACCACGTAAATCTGTCTCATTTACATTTCTACATCTTACATTCTGCATTAAACTTCATATGCATTATATTTATACTTGTTTCATGATTTATTTCCTTGCACGAGCATTATTTATGATAATATTCGACTAGACAATGACAAGCCCGAAGGCTTTGAGTCGATGAATCGATATAATCATCCCATTACGTATACGATGTACGATTCTAGAATTAGGACGTATGTGAATATTTTTTGTGAACACTTGTTGGTGAACACTTGGGTGGCCTCGTGATTTATGTGTTCACAATTTGGCGCTAGAAACAGGGACTCTGTCCCGGTAAAAGATTTATCTTATCTTGTGATTTCACCTTAAAACGCGCACTATGGTTGTGCCCTTTTCTGGGTTCAGCGTGCCTTCAAAACCTTTTTTATTTTTTGGGTTCATGTTCTTCATTTTCGCAAACACCATTTCAAAGCAGACAAACCCGCGGCTATCTATCGCCGATATGCACGTGAGGTGTTTTCTCCAACTAAGACTTAATAATCCAGATTCGTGAGTCCTCGTGACAGATCTGCCTTTTCAAGAGTTCTTTTTCAAAAGTAGTCTGAAAACAAGATTCATGATCGTTTATTAAAATATTTGTATTTCAAAAACTAGACCCATGAAATCTTTGCATTTCTCTTCTATTAAGGGCCCTTGGGCAACTCATTTCCTTCTATTCCAATAGTCTTGCGGGTACGAATGGCGCTAACCCTATCCTCGTGGATATCTTTGGTTTTCCTTATTTATTTCCCTATGCAGGAAAGGATTAAACATGGAGAAGATACTAGAGGCAGGAAAAACCAAAGCCTCATCAAAGGAGACACCGAGGGTTACCTCGGTCATGACCCGAAGCAAGCAGAAATGAGACAAAGCTAAAAAAACTGCTCAGAGGCAGGATGCTGCGGAAATCACTTCACCTATGAAAACTAACTCCATAGCATCCGCGACCCTAATATCAGCAGCCACGAAGACTATTGCGTCCCCCCAGACTGCAGAAGCTAACAAGACTTGGGTCCCAAGCCAAATCCATCAACAAAAAGAAGGGGTAGCAGAATCCATGATGCATCAGCCCTCACATCCACCAATCTTCGGAATGCCGTCAACCAACGGTCAGAATCAAACCATACCAGTGCTTTTAGGACCACGGGCGGAAACTCAACCGAGGGGACCAAACTTGGAGATATCAACGATTGAAGCTGATCCTCGGCCACCCTTAATACACACTGTAGATGAAGGGGGAACTGTGGCCGTAGGGGTACCAGCTGGAACTCCCAATCAGGGATCAAACCAATCCCATCGACTGATGGTAGAGATCGAAGAATTGAAAAAGAGCCAGCAGGTCTACGCAGATGCCGTAGCTCTTTTGGCCAGGGAGAACCAAGACTTGAAAGATAAGATTTCCCAAAGCACGAAGACTAGCCAACAACTGGACGAAGCAAATTCTAAAGCGCCAGAGCCCAATCGAGACCGAAGAGTCATCCTAGCAAATGACGCCAGGGGAAGCAGCGCATCAGATCCGGAATATGCCACCGAAGAGTTAGACTATTATGACAGCGAAGATCGAAGAAAGAAACGCTCAACTGAGCATGAGAACATGGGATATTATCGCGCAATGGAGGAGCTGCGTGATGATATGATGGCTGAGATCAAACAGTTAAAAGCCAGACCAGGCGGAGGAAGGCTTGAAGAGGTGATGAAAGAAGCTAAGTCCACGCCCCTAACTCATCGCCTGGAAAATACCACCATTCCGTTAAAGTGCCATGTCCCAACTTTTGAATTCTACGACGGATCCAGTGATCCCGTGGCACATATTCGGTATTATAACCGTATCTTAGCCCGATGGAGTCAGAACGACGTCGTCCTCTGTAGATATTTCCCGTCAAGTCTGAAGGGATCGGCTTTGTCTTGGTTTGACAACCTACCACCTGATTCCTTCAACTCCTACGATCAACTCGCAGAGAAATTTCTAAGGACATACATCAACAAAGCTGTCAACACTGGAATGGATAAGCTTTTTTCTCTGGCAATTGGTTACAAGGAAAACACGAGGGAATACATAACAGATGGCACAAGATCTTCCAAGCCATAGGGAGTGTGGAACCAGTAGTAAGTATCAACTGCTACAAGTGGGGATTAGACCGAATGAGTCCACTATTTGTTGAGATTCATGGAAGCGTGCCTAAGACAGAAGGAGATCTTTGATTAATTATTGAAAAGTACGCTCGTCTTGAAGAAATCCAGCGTGAGAACCCGAGGGCACACATGCAGAGGTCTCACCGTAACAATTCCGCAGAACAAACCAATGGGGCCAAAATAAATAGCTCAGTGGAACGGCCTCACGAAGATAGGAAGGAACGAAGAGATGAACGACGAAAAGACGATCGAAAATTCGAAGATCAAGTTTACACGAAGCTAAATGCTAGCTATGCTCGGATCTTGCGAGGGATCAAAGGAAGGGAAAATTTGGAGTGGCCGTGGTCTAAGGGAAAACAGCCCCCAAGAACCGAGAAGTCTAAAGATTACTGTGAATATCACTGCTTCAATGGACACCAGACCGAGAAATGCAAAAACCTCAAAATAATGATCCAAAAAATGATTGATGCTGGCGAACTCAAACATTACATACGAAAGGAGGTTGCCGAGGATAGATCCAAACGGACCAAGACAGTCCAACTTCCAGAGGAAAACCACACAATCAACACCATCTCGTGTTCCGAAGCCGCGGGGCCCTCCCTTACAGCGCAGATAGGAAAGAGGCTACAGAAGTAGTTCGAAGACCACTGGGAATTATATAAGATTGATGGTGTAGAGGTGGACGAACACGAAGAGTGGATGGACGCACCTATTATCTTCGATGCTGAAGATATCGAAGAAGATATAGAAGATCATAACGATCCCTTGGTCCTAACACTACCAGTGGCTGGATGTAACCTCAAAAAGATCCTCATAGACGGGGGAAGCTCAGTGAACGTTCTACTCTACGACGCATTCAAACGGATGAAGCTCCATGATGAACATCTAATGACCTCTTATTACACCATCTACGGATTCAATGGAGCACCCACAAAGCCATTGGGAGACAACGTGTTGCAGGTTAACGCCGGACCCATGAAAATAGAAACACGATTCAGCGTGGTTGACGCCCCCCATCCCCCTATAACGCCATTATTGGACGAAAGTGGTTACTACAAAACTCAAGGAGTGGCAACTTACTACCAATATCTCAGATTCCCTACACCTGAGGGAGTGATGGAAATCAAGGGAGATCGGGTCTCTGCAAAAGTGCCAACCACTCAGGATCGTATCAACAGCGAACAAGAAGAGCAGCGAAAAACCCGAAGATTAAAAATAAAGAAGCTGCGAAAGAAAAGGCCATAGACCTGTTCCTCAAGGAAACCACAGGGAGGGGTTTGACAAAAGATGATAATGTCCTAAACACAGAGACAGGTACTTCAGCAGCCAACGAAGGACAGAAACATACCAAATAGCAATCAAAGAACGTCCCAGTCCTCGGGGACCGAAGCCGGTGTTCACACCAGTAGAGCCCGTAAAAGAAATCAACATAGGAACGGAAGAAAACCCGAAGATGATCAAAGTAGGGACCATAATGGACGAAAGAAGAGAAGATTCCTTAACCAAATTACTTAAAGAATACGCGGATGTATTCGCCTGGAAGCTAGGAGATATGCCGGGGATTGATCCGAAAATAATCCAACACGAGCTGCGCATCAAACCAGGCACGCCACCTTTCAGGCAGAAAATAAGAAAAGTTGCACCGGAGTATCATAAGGCAGTGGAAAAAGAACTTCGGAAACTACTAGAAGCAGGGTTCATCAAGGAAGTCAATACCCTACATGGATCTCCAACATGGTCGTCGTTCCTAAGAAAAATGGAGGGGTTAGGATATGCATCGACTTTACTAACCTCAACAAGGCATGTCCAAAGGACAGCTATCCCCTGCCAAGCATAGATCAGCTGGTTGAAGCAGTGGAAGGATACGAAGAGCTGTCATTCATGGATGGATATTCTGGTTACAACCAAGTAGCCCTGGCAGAAGAAGATCAACTACACACATTCTACACCCCACATGGCCTTTATTGCTACACTAGAATGCCCTTTGGACTTCGAAACGCAGGGGCAACGTACCAAAGAATGGTCGATGCTATCTTCAGGCCATGGATTGGTAGTACCTTAGAAGTCTACGTTGATGACATGCTCGTCAAAAGTAAGCTGCGCAAAGATCACCACCAGGATCTGAGAGATATCTTCGAAGCAATGAGGAAACATCACATGAAAGTAAATCCAGAAAAATGCACTTTCGGTGTCACCTCAGGGAAATTCCTCGGATATCTGGTAACAAAAAGGGGCATTGAGGTAGACCCAGCGAAGATTCAGGCCATAGTAGAAATGCCATCTCCGAAGAATTTAAAAGAAGTGCAGAAGCTCAATGGGTCCATAGCAGCCTTGGGCAGATTTATTGCCCGATCCTCGGACAAATGCAAACATTTTTTCAATATTCTCAAAAAAGGGAGTAAGTTTGAATGGACCGCAGAATGCGAAGAAGCCTTCCAAAAATCAAAACACCTGGCTTCAATTCCAATCCTGCAGAAGCCTGATCCTGATGAGGTTTTGGCATTGTACATAGCAGCGACAGAAGACGCAGTTAGCGCAGTGTTGGTCAAAACCAATACGAAGATAGAACACCTATCTATTATGTCAGTAAGACCCTCAATTCTGCGGAAAGGAACTACACGAAGATCGAACAACTTATCCTGGCATTGGTGTGGGCTACTCAAAAGCTGAGAACCTATTTCCTAACTCACTTCATCCGCGTCCCATGCAAAGCACCACTGGAAGCAGTCCTCAAAAGCGCGGGAAAAGTAGGCAGAATAGCCAAGTGGAACACCCACCTGGACCAATTCAACATCATTCATGAAATTCAACATTCCCAAAAATCCCAAGTTTTGGCGGATTTCTTAGCAGACCTCCCCCTGGACAACGACGAAGAGATTAAGGGAATACCAGAAGCCGATGAAGAAAGCAAGGATCCAATTGATGTCCTCGAACCCGCGAGTCAAAGACAATGGGAAGTCTTCGTCGATGGTTCCAAAAATAAGGAAGGGGCAGGAATAGGCATTGTCATCACCACCCCAACTGGAGAAAGGATCGTACAGGCACTCAGGTTAGAATTCAAAGAGCATACTAACAACATCGTCGAATACGAGGCAGTCGTACATGCCCTCCGCTTAATAATAGAGATGGGGGTAACCGATGTAAGACTGACAAGTGATTCGCAGCTTGTCATACGGCAAATAGGGCTCGAATACAATGTGTACGACGACACCCTCTCAGCTTACATGGCCTTGGTCCAAACATTGGCATCACAAATTCCGAACATCAAATTCCGGCATTTATGCAGAAGGGATCTCAGGCACGCGGATGCCCTAGCATATATCATCCATGCTGAAGGACAAGAGTATTGAAGCTATCAAAATCACAAGGGTATACGAACCCTCGATTGCAACACAATTTTCCTTTGCTACAAATCAAGATACAGTGGAAGAAAATATCGAAGATCAGGTGGGAGACATCCGTGACGATTTTGACGAAGAAGATATCCTTTCAAGAGCAAATCAAGACGAAGATTTCAGCAACGAAGATGATTGGAGAATGATGATCCATGCATTCCTCAAGGATGGAACCTTACCCGCGGATCACAAACTAAATAGGAAAATACTCTCTAAAGTAGGAATATGACCTTCGGGATGGAATCCTGTACAAGAAATCTTTCCTCGGTCCGTTACTACGCTGCTTATCCAGGAAAGAGGGGCATCGAATTCTAAACGACATCCATTATGGTGACGCAGGAAATCATAGCGGCATGAGATCACTAGCCGACAAAGCAAAAATGCAAGGATATTACTGGCCCACAATGGTACAAGATGCCGCAAGAATGTCCCGACGATGTGAAGAATGTCAGCGTTTTGCCAAAAAGATACATGCACCAGCAACAACGTTGAATTCTGTGGATAGTCCGTGGCCATTCGCAAAATGGGGCATAGATATCGTGGGGCCTTTCATCGAAGGATCAGGGAAAATATGATTTTTGATAGTAGCCACGGACTACTTCAGTAAATGGGTGGAAGCCAAAGCCTTAGCCAGGATCAGAGACGTGGACGTGTTTACTTTCATATTCCAAAACATTATTTGCAGGTTCGGCATACCGACGGAAATCGTGTCTGATAATGGTAAACAATTACAGGGGAAAAACATAGACATGCTCTTCGACACTTTCAAAATAAGGAAAAACAAGTCCACCCCCATATACCCTCAAAGCAATGGACAAGCGGAAGCTACCAACAAGACCCTCTCCCTTATACTCAAAAAGCAATTAGACGAACACAAGGGGCGATGGTGTGAACAACTACACAATGTATTATGGGCATACAGGACAACACGAAGATCTGCCACTGGGGAATCCCCGTTTCTCCTCACTTATGGAGCTGAAGCAGTCATCCCAACAGAGATCCTCATGCCAACCACAAAGACCGAAGCATGGGAGAAAAACCTCACAACATACATGATGTTAGAGAGACTGGACGACCTGGAAGGAAGGAGGGAAGCAGCATTGCAGAAGATGGAAAATTATCAACGGAGACTAGCGATGGAGTACAACAAAAAGGTAAAGCTTCGAAATTTTGTAGAGGGGCAGTATGTGCTAAGAACAATCCCGCAGTATCAACGACAGAAGAAATGGGGAAAGTTAGCACCTACGTGGGGAGGACCTTTTATAATACACGACATTGCGGGAAACGGTTCCTACTATCTTCGCAATCTGAAAGGCGAGGTCCTCCGACACCCTTGGAATGCTAAATGGCTCAAACCGTACTACCCATAGGAGCAGCGCAGCTTTGCATCTGCGTGGGGAATACCAGAAGAAGAAGGTAGCGTAACCGCTTTACATGTTTCTATCTCTGGACGAGGAGTAGCATGCCTCAACCTATCAATCAAACAAGCTTTTTGGGGAATCTTCAAGTAAACAAAATTTATTAACAATATTGGGGAAAGTAGTTAATCTACAATCTCTCAGGGCTCCCCTATCAGTGTCTATGAGTGTAAGACCAAGGGGAAGGCACCCAGCAGAAAGAGATACCCAACCAATTTTAAGGCAGTGGGTCGACGGAATGGGTGCATGTAAATATTTTCAATTAAGCATTCCATATCCTAGAACGCTGCCTCGGCCCCCACCGTTCGGGAATCCTCTGGCCCAGGATTCGCCAACGGGGTGACAGGTCTCAAGACGATCACGAAGGTATTTACCTTCGGTGTCGCACTCAAACACTCTCAACTTTTTACAGAACCAGTTATTTCTAGTTTAACACTTCACAATACTTTAAAATAAAAAGATGAATTGACAATGCAGGTACGCCAAAAGGATGATCCATTTCATAAAGAGTTGATTACAAGACTCGGCAAATAAAGAAAAACAGGAAACAAGTCAACGAGGATCAACTTCCTATGACTAATAAAAGAAATCTACTTGGACGACACAGCTCCATCAACGGGGTTGTCTCTACGAGACGAGGGTATGCTACCACCAGAAGAAGGCCCAGAAGAACCAGACAAAGGCGCGGAGAGGGGACGACGCAGATAGTTCTTGACAAGTCCATGTTCGACTTTAAGTCCAAGTTCAATCTTATTCAGGAATTTGTTTGTCTCTTCATCCAACTGACATCGAGCCTTATAAGTGATAACAGCGGTCCGCTGATGGGCTTGAGACAGCAATACAGATAGGCGTTCCGCCTCTTTGGAGGCAATCTCCGCTGCTTCCCCACGAGACGCGGCCAACCCTTTGAAATGATTGGTTTGTCCTTCCTGCTGCACTAAGGCAGATTGAGTCTTTTTAAGCTCATCATTTGCTGCGTGAAGCTGTCTCTCGAGTGCTGAAAACAAAAAATACCAAGGGGTTAAAACGAAGAAATAACAGAATCACACTCGATAAAACGAGGTTATACCTTCGACATTAGCCGAAGCCTCCTCATACTCATTGACAACTGCGTCCCGAGCCTCATCGAGAAAGTCATATTCGGTGGATAGTTTCTCATAATCCGTTTGAAGGTTCGTAAGAGCAAATTGACTGGCGTCTAAATCTACCTGCTTCATCGAATCCAAGTGACGAAGATGGTTGACTTCATCATTCACCTCCCCCATCCTTTTATGAAGTCGATACACATTCATCTCAAGATCTCTTTCAGACTCCACTTGGCGAGCAACATCCGCTCGAGACGCTGCTAGGGCTTTAGTAAGTGCACCAACCTCGGCCCTAGCATTATCTATTTCCTCGGAAAGACGCAACATACTATCCCTAACCCCAAGGCCTAAGAAAGAACGAGCCTGTTGTAACTCTCCTTCTAAAAAACGCACTCTAGCCTCTAAGTCTGAAGCATGTTCTCGAGCATCACGCAGATTGTCACGCGTCCATATCAGCGTACCATTAAACAAACAACGGTCATGATTGTACTTATTTTGCATATCAACCATCAGTGTTCGCTTTTCACGCCACTCAGATGTTAAGGCGTTGTGCTCATCTGCACGAGCATTCCAATTCGCGGCTTCACTCTTCAACTTACCCACCAACTCTACAATACGGGATTTCTGTCGTTCCCTTTCTTTTCGAAGCCATATCAACTCGGGGAATCCACCCACTGAAGATAGGGTGGGGATACTCAGACAGAACACTAAAATACAGATAGGGAATCACAAGGAGTGAAAAATCCGTAAAATACAAACCTGTGAAGGACGAGACACTTCTACGAGTCTGCTCCAACTCATTGCGGACTATAGCAAGCTCTGAACGAAGACTCTCCTCAACATTGCCCAGCTTTTCTTTTTCTTTCAGACGGCCCCTCAGGTCATTTATTTTCGCTTCAGCTGCAGACAGCTCATCTTCCCTATGACGAAGCTTGGCCTCCAACTTTAGAGACTTTGCTTTAAAGAACTGGTATAGAACATGGTTACAATGTTCGCTCCTCATCATCTACGTCACAATCAACAAACATTATTATACCAAAGGAATCAGATATCACGAAGAACACAATGCGCGGATATCATAAAAAGAGTACAAGGATTTACCTCTAAAACACGCTGCTGGGGATAACCGTACTGGTACCCATCAGCTATGGCCATCATATCAGCAACAGATGAGGGAGGATCAACCACTAAATTAGCTTCTGAAGCTCTAAGATCTTTCTCCCACATCTCAGCAACGCGGGCTTCATAAGACAGTTGCATCATTCGACGAGTATAAGCGTCGGAATTCTTCTCACCAGTGACCTCGGGGGCAGGGTTGGGGACGAACATCAGGTTTTTCTTCCTTAGCCAAGCCAAAATGGCATCTTCACCTTCAGGCATTAGCGAGAAAGGAAAATCCTCGGAAGGAGACTCAACCGCAGACTTCCCCTTGGCGGTTATCTCCTCACCCGCGCAAGCCTCGACATTACCAACCTCAGCACAACCACCTGCGTTCTCAGCCTGATGATCAGTGGTACATTCTTTTCCAAGGTCCCCAAGCACATCCCAATCATCATGTGGGGAAAGCAATGATAAGTCCTCGGCAAGACCCATGGCAGCAGTCACATCGAAGGATTCCCCCGCGGAATATATCCTACCGAAAGAGAATTCTGGGGAAATCACGGGCAAAGTACCCACACCAACAATGTCATCACCAGCAGGGGAAGATCCACTCCCACCAGTACCACAGACGGTAACATTACCCTCAACCTCACCATCACCACCCGCGGCAACTTCTTCTTCAAGATCACCACCCGCGACAACTTCAGCCTCACTATCACCACCCGCGGCAACCTCTTCTTCATTACCGCCTTCTTCATCAGGGTAAGAAGTGTCGGTACGCTCTTCTCCGTTGGAAATTTCTTCATCCTCACCACACCCTTGGTTTACGGGACTCGTAACCTCCTCATTACCCTCAACCTCACTGATAACCGCAGTAGAAGATTGCTTGGGTCCAAGTTTCTTCTTCTTCGACACCTACAAACCAGTACACATCCCACAAAGACTCATTTTTTCCCTCACTTCAAAAATGAAAATTATTTCAAGCAAGGAAAAAAGGGCAAAAAAATGGAGAATACAAGAAGAAACTATACCTTGGCAGTAGCAGCAGCACTGTTTGATGAATGGATAGCACCAGAACCCTACTCCTCATCTCCATCAACGACATCCAGAGCATAAGGAAAGTTCATGCCTGCGAAATTAGGACGCCAAGGACAGAAATCTCCATAACGAGCAGAAGGAGTTTCACGAGGCTTGCTATTGTCAGAAGGACGCCAACCACGTGGACCCGGAATCCGTAAGCCCAAGGACCAACTACCTCAATAACAGTAACATGCCATTCATAATCATGGTCACGCTTAATTCTTTCACGAGCAGGAAAGAGCTTCCGGTTAGCAGATCCCTCAGTACCAGGAACATACTTCAGCTTGGCATCACTCACCTCACTCAGGAGACGAATTTCACCACGGGGAGCAGCAATGCTACGAAGACTAACACTCCACGGCTTACGGTTTCTGCTGTTGACATAATCCCCAAAAGAAATGTTAAAGTTATGAGGAGTATACCACTCCCTCTCAGCGGGATTTGGAACATAGCAGGTCATCATCATAGTCTCTCCCTTGCTCCGCAGATAACATTCCTTCAGTGAACGAAGATAATTCCCAGATAGTTGTGATACAGAACGATTATGAGTGTTCGTAGAAGAGCCTTCGCGATTATCCAACACGTCATAATAAAAGGAGTCACCCGACTTATATAAGGGCAACATAAGACCCGCCTCGAAGGCTCCAACCGTAGTCAACAGATGAAACTCGTCAAACTGATAACTAGCAAGGAGCTCGTAGGTGATATCATCGTCAGGAGCATAGAAGCGAACCTCAAAAGCTTGGAGTTCATGTTTTTCCTTAAACATCTCAAGATAAATATGCTTGAAAGTGACCTTCTTCTTACCCACTGAAATGTTGCGGATCACGGAGACAGTTTCTTCCTCGTCTGCGGAATCAGAAGTAGGACCCAATTCCGAAGCTTTCCTTTTAGAAGGAATATTTGTAGATGGATCAGCTCTCGATATGGTACCCTTGGAGTACTTCCCTTTGGAAGAAACCGCGGGAGGAGGAGGCAGAGATTTACGCGGAGGCGCTGAAGGAGGAGCCATTGAACGAAGGGGCGGAGCATCCACCACCTCATTACGAGCGCGTACTCCTAGAGTCATCACGGGGAGGAGCCTGCGTACTCCTAGAATCTTCACGAGGACGAGAAGAGGCGCGGTTAACAGCATACCTAGACCCAGAGGGACCCTTCGGCATATCCCCTTTTTTAGAAGGCATAATCTTCACACCGGAGGAAGACGAAACCCTATGACCCCGAGGATCAGACAGCGAAGACTTGTGAAGACCTTCCCCAAGTGGAGATCTATCAGGATCTCTACGCGGAGGGGATCTTGGCGGACTAGACGGCGGAGTTTGGTAAGGAGCCCGCGGACGATCAGACATATCTACAAGGAAACACAAAAACAGTTTAGAGAAGAATACGAGGAGATCACTAAAGATAAAAAAACCCATAATTGATGGTTCATTCGGATAAACATGAGAAACCCTAAGAAACTAAAAAATACTCCATCCAGGGATAATACTCATACACAGACCCACAGACGCTGTAGACAAAGAACAAAGGCAAGCATATATGCTTCGACATATATGATCTTCATCACAAAACCAAGAACACGGCAGCAGGAGACAAAAGAATAAAAATACAGATAAAACAATGGTGAACAACCGATAAGAAAATCCCATACCTGTATAAAAGAGGACGACAAGCACTAACTGCAGTAGAAGAAAGGAGGATCGGAGGTATCGACAGATACAGGGGCAGCAACAATCAAGAACAAAAGAAGCAGAAGAAAGAAACAGAAAATTGAATGATATATTCCTCACAAGGACGGTGATAGTAAATGACTAAAGAACAAGAACAAGAAAACAAGAAGAGAATGAACACTGACAAGAAGAGGATAAAAGTTTTTTTTTCACATTCTCTTTCCTATTTATGAAGCTAGAGAAGACAATAACTGCTCCTCGTACCAAGGAGCAGTTACGGGAGAAGTTAATGCAAAGTGGGAAACGTGTAGGACTACCATTCTTCTTCAAAATTGCGAAATACTCCCAAGTTAAAAGAAGAGGGGCAAATTGTGTGTACACTTATCATCATCCTCCACGTGTATGGAAAGAGACACGTGGAAGGCATGTGAAGCGAGACATCGAAACATGATAGCAGGCATTTCATCAGAAGATGCCATCGGTCAGCAGATCTGACGGTCAGGGACAGAGGACCACAGAGGTATGATGGCACAGAGGAGCACCAGATAAAACCCCTTGGGTATTAACGCACCCAATCCCGAGGAAGATCCCAGATCAACGACCGAGAGGAAGTTTGGATGACACAGATGTGACCAGACAAAGAGACACTTGTCTGACACGAGCAGACATCCATCTGCCCGCATTAAATACCAAAGAGATATACACGTGTAGATCATCTCGTGGAAGAAGCGAGGATAACCCTTCGTGTTCAAGCTCAGGCCGCGACATATACCGAAGACCTCTGCGTAATAGGCACAAAGCACAAGAAGATAAGATTACAACGGCACTTCAGAGATGAGACCCACGTTCTCTCCCTATAAATACCCCTCTCCAATAAGAGAGAAGGGGCAGACCATTTTGGAGAGCAATTATAGGAGAATATAGGAGAGAGAAATAGGAAGAGTAAGTAATCCATTTACTTCCGCAGACCCATGTATATTCTAAAGTCATTCGACTATCTTTGTAACCATTTAGTACATAGTGAAACACCAAACCCCGTGGACGTAGGCCTTAGTGCCGAACCACGTAAATTTGTCTTATTTACATTTCTGCATCTTACATTCTGCATTAAACTTCATATGCATTATATTTATACTTGTTTCATGATTTATTTCCTTGCACGAGCATTATTTATGATAATATTCGACTAGACAATGACAAGCCCGAAGGCTTTGAGTCGATGAATTGATATAATCATCCCATTATGTATACGATGTACGATTCTAGAATTAGGACGTATGTGAATATTGTTTGTGAACACTTGGATGGCCTCGTGATTTATGTGTTCACAGTATGTGCTCCAATAATGGGGAAAACAATTGATCATATGTTTATCGATATGGCCAAAGCTAAAGAAATTAGAGTTGATATTGTTGATATTCGATTAGGTTACTTGTCCATTTTCTATCCTCGTCAAGATATTCAAACCTAATTAAAAATTGTACTATGCTAACTCTTTTCACCTACAGGTACTACAGATTCTTTTTTTTTCCTTTTAATTCAGTGGCAATGCATTATTGATTAGTAAGTAATTATACTCATTCTGGAGAAATGTATCCATATTTTCCAAATCAATGACATCATTTTCTTTCATCTGTTTACTGTTTGTATGTAGTACCCAAATTTAATGGTGTAGTGGCACTATCTAGCTTATCTAATGCCGAACTATCGCGCTGCATATACCTCTGGAACTGAGTATCCTTATTATGACCAAAACAAGATTCAAATATGGGATTTTCCTGCACAACACTAAAATATTGCGTTAGAAGAACATCTGCTAGTCACAGTGCTATCTATGTACACATTTCCTCTGCCCGTAATAATAGTAGTAGTACTAGCACTTTGTTTATCATTTCTTTCACCATCTGAATACAACACAACATTCTCTTTTACATTAATACTAGTATCACTACATCTACCAAATCCTTTAGGCTGCAAAACTGATAGACCTTGATTAGCACAATTCCATAAAATACCCATTGTTGACACATAGTCAATCGTGCTCAGAATTTCTGTAGACTTGGGTTCTGAATCGTGCGAATCAGAAATATATTCATTGACAATTTGTTCTAAATTAGAAACATCAATATTACTTTTCAGTTTGTGTACTTTTTGTTGAGCTATTTGGGTTCGAGTCTGTAATTTTTTGGCTAGTTTATTCTTTTAATTCCAACTTTTGTTAATCTGTTTCTGTTATTCTTTGGGAATAAATTTGGTGGTTTAGTGAAAAAAGAAAAATAGTTTAGTAACTGATATAATTATTTTGTTTTACGAAGATCCAAATGGGAAGGTGGTGAGTATGAAGGTTAACATTAGGCTTGAGGTACTTAAAATTGCCATGGAACTGGGAGTTGATTGGATTGATGTTTACCTTCAGGTTAGTAGCAATATTTTCTCTGGCCATTGTGATGTTCATTCTGGATTAATAAATTAAAATATAATGGTTGATACTTTTTGTCTTGAAGGTTGCGCATGAGTTTATTAGTTTGTTAGATGAGAAGACGCGTGGAAATTCTAAAATTATTGTTTCTTTCTCATAACTATCATGCAACTCCTTCAGTTGAAGAAATAGGCGATCTTGTGGCCAGAATACAATCTACTGATGTTGATACAGTGAAGATTGCAACAACTGCTGTGGATGTCACACATGTTGCCCGCATGTTTCAAATAATAGTCCATTCCCAATTAAGCCTACAAATCCTTTATTGGAAAATCTTTAATAGAGGAAAACTTTCTCACTGTCATATGCCTTTCTTCTTACCATTTATAACATTCACCATAGAAAGTGTAATTATAATACACCGCCCAATAGGTTCCAGCTTAACTTGTAAGCACCAGTTTACTTCTCTGTACATGTGCTCTTACACTTAGGTAATCTCCACATATTAGTAACTTTTTTGTTTTTTTTCTCATTGTCAAGATAGGTGCCAACTGCAGTTAATCTCCACTAGTAACTTTTTTGTTTTTTGTCGTTGTCAGGATAGGTGCCAATTGTAGGATCCTATTAGTTCATTTTTCCATACTTTAGCATTTTCTTTAGTGCTTTTACACTTACTCTCACAGATTGATTGTAATTTCAGGTTCCATTTATTGGATTGGTAGACTGAAAAGGGTTTGATGTTGCGGTTACTTTGTCCTAAATATGGTGGATATCTCACTTTTGGTACTCTTGAAGATGGAATAGTATCATCTCCTGGAAACCTACAATCAAGGATTTGTTGGATAAATACAACCTTAGACACATAGGTTCAGATACTAAAGTATTTGGAATGATTGGGAAGCCTGTGGGTCACAGCAAGTGCCCTCTTTTGTTTAATAAAGCCTTTAAGTCTGTTAATTTTAATGGAGTTTATGTGCCTTTTTTTGGTGGATGACCTTGCAAAGTTTTTGGCTACATATGCATCTGCTGATTTTGCTGGATTCAATTGTACGATTCCACATAAGGAAGCTGCACTTAAATGCTGTGATGAGGTTGATCCAATTGCCAAGTTAATCGAAGCTGTTATTACCCTTGTCAGGAGACCAAGAGATGAGAAGTTAATTGGTTGCAACATGGACTATATTAATGCTATTTCTGCCATAGAAGATGGGATGAGAGGTTCAAACAAAATTTACCAGGGAACTGGTTCACCCTTAGCTGGTAAATTATTTGTAGTCGTTGGAGCAGGTGGTGCAGGTAAGGCCCTTGCTTATGGTGCAAAGGAAAAGGGAGCGAGAGTTGTGATAGCCAACCGTACTTATGAGCGCGCCAGAGGACTAGCAGATTTGGTCCGAGGAGATTCAGTTACTCTGGCTCAATTGGAAACTTTCCGTCTAGAGGATGGAATGATTCTTGCAAATACGACTTCTATAGTAATGCAACCGAAAATTGAAGAAACACCTGTGGACACACGAACTACGCGGGGTCTGCGTGCCCGCAATCAATTGTTAAAGTCTAAAGAGATTACGATGGTGATACCCTGATGTGGGTTCATTGGCTTAAAACCCACGGGTTTATCATGGCCTCCTCCAACTTCCCCGTGCGTAGCGATTATGCATGGGGTACAAATATAAAAGGAAAGCAACATATATAAGCAAATGCATGCGGAACTAGATGAATGTAAAGTGCTGAAATGTAAATAAGACCAAGGTTTACGTGGTTCAGCACTAAGGCCTACATCCACGGGGTTTGTTGTTCTACTATATTATTCACGGTTACACGAATAGTTGAATGACTTGGGGTTTACATATTTCTCTCCACTATGGGATTCCTTACCTTTGCTATTCTCTCTCTCTCTCTCCTGATGTTTTTTCGATCCCCTTCCCCCTTTGTGGAGATTGGGTATTTATAAGGTAGGAACGTGGGACCCATCTCTGAAGACCGTTGGAACCTTATCTTCTAGTGTCTTGTGTCCATCACGCAGAGGTCTGCGTTTCCCCCTCGATCCCGCGGAGGCATCTTCGCTCGTTCCATAGGTCGGTCGACACGTGCACTGAGCAGAGTGTTTAATGCGGGTGGTTGAGGGGTCTGCTCGTGTCAGACAAGTGTCTTCTGCCCCTGTCAGTCCGTGTCAGCTGACTTTCTCTCCACCGTTGATCTTGGCTCCTCTTCTGGGGATGAGATAAAGCAACTCCTAGGGGTTTATTTGGTGCTTCGCGACGCATCGTGTTTTGATGTCTTGGCTTGCATGCTTTCCACGTACCTTTCTGTATACACGTGTCCGATAGTGAGATATATGTGTACACAATTTGCCCCTTTTCTTCAGGCTTAACTGACTAATGGGTGCCTTGAAGAAAAACTATCGTCGCACATTCTTCTCACTCCTAATAACTTCTCCTAGATACTTGGGCACGTCTTTTATTCGTGCATTAACTGCTTATGTAACGGGCACGTTTTCCTATTTCTCCCTTAATTTCCTCTTTTCTTTCGGGTATTTTAAGGATAGAGAGGAAATTTAATTTCATTCTTCCTAAACACTCTCTCAGTTCATTCTTCCTTTAAGTTTCCTGCCTGCCTTCATTAAACCTGTGACCTTAAATTCTTTGTCAGTCTTCATTGCACCTGTGATCTTAAATTCTGTCAGTCTTTATTGCACCTGGGATCTTCCCCTGTTTGTTTCTTCTACTTGCTGTTTTTGCCGGTGAGTTTTTCTTTTCTTGATTTCACTGTTTTATGTCGTGTTGATTTGTGAATTTTCTGCTATTGTTGTTCCTTGTTTGTGATGAAGAACTTTTTCTGATGCTTGCATACTAGTTTGCCCCTGTTCTTCATCTTAAATTAAGGCAGCCATTACTTCGAGGGTGGAGTATTGAGATTGTATCCTAATTTTAGGGTTGCTATGTTATCGGGGTTGTATTGCTATGAATGTGTTTTTTGATTTTTGGTTATTGTGTGTAACCTGTTCTTGATTTTATTCTTTCCGCAGCCATGTCTGACCGTCCGCGGCCTACTTATGAGACTCCTGATTCTAGGTTGTCGAGATCTCCTCAGCGTCGAGAGTCTCAAGATGATGTTCGTCGGAGTCGAGTTTCTTCCGGAGCGAGAGCCTCGTCTTCTCGGGAAGAGATTCCTTCGATAATTCCGCCCGGCTCACGGAGAGTCTTGAATCACTCAATGGTGCGTCCTCGTGAAGAGACTCGGAGTACGCAGGCTCCTCCCCGCGCTGTTGCTTTTGACGTTCCTCCTTTACGTTCGTTAGTTCCCGAGCCTCATCTACGGTCTTCTCCAACTTTTAAAGGGAAGAATACAAAGGGCGTAGCTCCTGCGGCTGGATCTTCAAAGAATCCCCCCGTGAAGAGAAAAGCGTCTGAAGCGTTTGTTAGTTCATCCGGCCCCGCCGAGGAGGAAGAGGCTGTTCCCTTGATACGCAGTGTTTCTGTTAGCAGGAAAAAAGTAACCTTTAAGTATATCGATCTTGAAATATTCAAGGAGAAGCATGAGCTCCAAGCCTTCGGGGTTCGTTTTTATGCCCCCGAGGATGATATTACGTATGAGCTGATCTCTAAGTACAAATTCGATGAATTTCACTTGTTAACGACGGTTGGGGCCTTCGAGGCTGGTCTGATGCTGCCGTTGTACAAATCGGGTGATTCCTTCTACTACGACGTGCTCGCTAGTCGTGAGGGTTCTTCCACAAATACTCATAGCCGTTCCGTATCCCAATTATCGGGGAATTATCTCCGCGCCCTGAAGGAATGCTATCTGCGGAGTAAGGGGGAAACGTCGATGACCTGCTACGTCCCCAATCCCTTGGAGAAGGAATGGTACACTCCTGAAAATTTCAATAACTCCTTCGGTGATTACGTCAATAGCAGGAATCGCAAGCCGTGGAGTGTCAGCCTTCGGAATCTTCCTGCTCCTCGAGGCGAGATTCGTCTGTTAAATGAGGTCAGCGATGCCAAGCTGAAGTATGTTCCTGGCACGGAGGCGTCCAATCGTCGGAAACTCTTCCCCGCGCGAGAAAGGATCAAGCGCGATCATGACTACGAGTGGCACGCCACTGTCATTGAGATAGTAGGTCCGTGGGCTTACGGTTGGATTCCCGGTTCCCGCGGATGGCGGCCAACCGAGAATAGTAAGCCGCGCGAACCTCCTCCCGCTCGCTATGGAGATTTCTGCCCCTGGCGTCTGAACTTTGCGGGCATGAATTTTCCTTATGCCCTGGATGTCGTAGAGGGAGACGAGGAGGATGGTTCCGGTGCTATACTCCCATCGAAGAATATCTCAGCTGCTCAGGTACGCAGATTCTAGTTGTGTTTCGTTTTTATAACTTCCATCGGACGGGAAGAATAATTCCTTTGTGGTGTCGGTTTTAGGTATTGAAGAAGAAAAAGATTAGGCCGAAGCAGTCTTCTACTATGGTGGTGGGCGAGGTTGAGGCCCAAGAAGAAGTTACTAGTCCTGTGAACGAAGAGTTTGCTGAGGACGAGATTACAGATGGGGAGGAACGTACTGGTACCTCCCCTATCAATGCCGAAGAAGAGGTCTTCGCTGGTCCCGTCGGTGATGAAGGAAGGAACAAGGGTGTAGTGGCGGATGATGTTGTCATCGAGGATGTTTCCGTCCCTGCTGGTGATGTCATGGATACCCTCCCCACTTCTCAAGAATTTTCTTTCGATCGGATGTATTCCACGGGGGAGTTCTTTGACGAAGCCCTCGATTTTCCCGAGGACTTCTCTTTACTTTCCCCTAATGACGATTGGGATGTTCTTGGTGGTGATGGTAATGGTGATGCTGCTGTAGAAGGTGTTGGTGCGGAGGAGCCTGCTGTGCATGTAGGCGCGGGAGAACATGCCAACGTTCATGCTGAGGGGGTCGAGTCGGTCAAAGGAAAATCTGTTGTTGACGCGCCCGCCGATAGTCTTCCCCAGTCGCCGATGTCTGAGGGTGAGGATGCCATCATGAGTTGGTTTAAGGAGAAGAATCTTCTGTTTGTCTCTCATCCTGCTCCTGTGGTTGTTGGGGAAAAGGAATCAACCGCGTATACCCGTCGCATGATGGAGATGTCTTCGGAGGCGCAGGTGTCTGAAGCCTGGGGAAAAAGGTTGACCGTTCCCGAAGCTACCCTCGTGCCGGAGCCTCCTACTTTTGTTGCCGATATGATGGCTATTGCCGACGGGTATCAATATGGCTTCCCGCAACAGCGTGTGCTGGAGGTAAATTTTCGTAAATGCTTGTTCGTGAGAATAGGACGCTTCGGTTGAATAATGTTTTGTCATTTTGATGTGTAGATGATGAGGAGCGAGCATTGCAACCACGTGCTATATCGGTTCTTTAAAGCAAAATCTCTGAAGCTCGAGGCTAAGCTTCGTCATCGGGAAAAGGAATTATCTGCGGCGGAGGTGGAAATAGAAGAGCTGAAGAAAAGCCTTAAGGAGAAAGAAAAACTGGGTGAAGCAGAGGCCGATCTTCGTTCAGAACTTATTGCAGTGCGCGCTGAGTTAGAGCAAACTCGTAGCCAAGTTTCCACTTTCACAGGTTTGGTTCTTTTCCCTCGCCGTATGTCGTCATTCTTTTATCTCTTAGTTGTTCTGTCTGAGTCTCCCCACCCTATGTCCAGTGGGTGGCATCCCCGAGCTGGTATGGCTTCGAAACGAGAGAGCTCGGCAAAGATCTCGTATTAGAGATTTGGTTGAGAAGATTAAGAGTGAGGCTAGGAAATGGGATGCTCGGGCTGAAGTATGGCGCGCGCGGCATGTTCAGATGGTCGACATGCAAAATCTGTACAACCATGATCGTGCTTTATTTAATGGCACACTGCTGTGGACCAGTGATAATCTGCGGGAAGCCCGCGAGCGTACTTCCTTGTTGGAATCTAGGATTCAGCTATTGGAAGAAGAATTACAGACGGCGCGGTCCATTCCTCTTTCAGGGGTCCAAGATAATATGCTTGGTCTTGCCAGGGAACGAGATGATGCTCGTGCTGAAGTCTATGCTCTCAGCAATGCTCTTTCCGCGTCTCGTGCCGATGTAGCCCGTCTTGCTGAGTCTGAGAGGAATCTTGAAGTGTGCATGTATAGACTCAGCAAAGGGGTCTCAGAGATAAATAAAGAGGTCGACCACCTTCGTCATGTGGACTCGATGAAGCAGGTAGAATTAGATGCCTGTCAATTTACTCTCACCAACCTTCAACTAGACAATAAGAAATTATCCGCGGAATATGATCATCTTGATGAAGCGCGAGATGCGGTTGTTAATGAATATGAAGAGGCTTCGGCTTGTGTCGAAGGTATAATCCCAATTCATCGAGTGTGATCTTGTTTGTTTTCTACGCTAACTCCGTGGTGTTGTCTTTTTCAGGGCTCGAGGAACGCCTTCGCGTCACAAATGAAGAACTTGAAAAGGCTCAATCTTCCTTAGCACAGCAAGAGGAACAAACCAATCCCTGTTTCTAGCGCCAAATTGTGGACACACGAACTACGCGGGGTCCGAATGCCCGCAATCAATTGTTAAAGTCTAAAGAGATTACGATGGTGATACCCTGATGTGGGTTCATTGGCTCAAAACCCACGGGTTTATCATGGCCTCCTCCAACTTCCCCGTGCGTAGCGATTATGCATGGGGTACAAATATAAAAGGAAAGCAACATATATAAGCAAATGCATGCGGAACTAGATGAATGTAAAGTGCTGAAATGTAAATAAGACCAAGGTTTACGTGGTTCAGCACTAAGGCCTACATCCACGGGGTTTGTTGTTCTACTATATTATTCACGGTTACACGAATAGTTGAATGACTTGGGGTTTACATATTTCTCTCCACTATGGGATTCCTTACCTTTGCTATTCTCTCTCTCTCTCTCTCCTGATGTTTTTTCGATCCCCCTCCCCCTTTGTGGAGATTGGGTATTTATAAGGTAGGAACGTGGGACCCATCTCTGAAGACCGTTGGAACCTTATCTTCTAGTGTCTTGTGTCCATCACGCAGAGGTCTGCGTTTCCCCTCGATCCCGCGGAGGCATCTTCGCTCGTTCCATAGGTCGGTCGACACGTGCACTGAGCAGAGTGTTTAATGCGGGTGGTTGAGGGGTCTGCTCGTGTCAGACAAGTGTCTTCTGCCCCTGTCAGTCCGTGTCAACTGACTTTCTCTCCACCGTTGATCTTATCTCCTCTTCTGGGGATGAGATAAAGCAACTCCTAGGGGTTTATTTGGTGCTTCGCGACGCATCGTGTTTTGATGTCTTGGCTTGCATGCTTTCCACGTACCTTTCTGTATACACGTGTCCGATAGTGAGATATATGTGTACACAATTTGCCCCTTTTCTTCAGGCTTAACTGACTAATGGGTGCCTTGAAGAAAAACTATCGTCGCACATTCTTCTCACTCCTAATAACTTCTCCTAGATACTTGGGCACGTCTTTTATTCGTGCATTAACTGCTTATGTAACGGGCACGTTTTCCTATTTCTCCCTTAATTTCCTCTTTTCTTTCGGGTATTTTAAGGATAGAGAGGAAATTTAATTTCATTCTTCCTAAACACTCTCTCAGTTCATTCTTCCTTTAAGTTTCCTGCCTGCCTTCATTAAACCTGTGACCTTAAATTCTTTGTCAGTCTTCATTGCACCTGTGATCTTAAATTCTGTCAGTCTTTATTGCACCTGGGATCTTCCCCTGTTCGTTTCTTCTACTTGCTGTTTTTGCCGGTGAGTTTTTCTTTTCTTGATTTCACTGTTTTATGTCGTGTTGATTTGTGAATTTTCTGCTATTGTTGTTCCTTGTTTGTGATGAAGAACTTTTTCTGATGCTTGCATACTAGTTTGCCCCTGTTCTTCATCTTAAATTAAGGCAGCCATTACTTCGAGGGTGGAGTATTGAGATTGTATCCTAATTTTAGGGTTGCTATGTTATCGGGGTTGTATTGCTATGAATGTGTTTTTTGATTTTTGGTTGTGTGTAACCTGTTCTTGATTTTATTCTTTCCGCAGCCGTGTCTGACCGTCCGCGGCCTACTTATGAGACTCCTGATTCTAGGTTGTCGAGATCTCCTCAGCGTCGAGAGTCTCAAGATGATGTTCGTCGGAGTCGAGTTTCTTCCGGAGCGAGAGCCTCGTCTTCTCGGGAAGAGATTCCTTCGATAATTCCGTCCGGCTCACGGAGAGTCTTGAATCACTCAATGGTGCGTCCTCGTGAAGAGACTCGGAGTACGCAGGCTCCTCCCCGCGCTGTTGCTTTTGACGTTCCTCCTTTACGTTCGTTAGTGCCCGAGCCTCATCTACGGTCTTCTCCAACTTTTAAAGGGAAGAATACAAAGGGCGTAGCTCCTGCGGCTGGATCTTCAAAGAATCCCCCCGTGAAGAGAAAAGCGTCTGAAGCGTTTGTTAGTTCATCCGGCCCCGCCGAGGAGGAAGAGGCTGCTCCCTTGATACGCAGTGTTTCTGTTAGCAGGAGAAAAGTAACCTTCAAGCATATCGATCTTGAAATATTCAAGGAGAAGCATGAGCTCCAAGCCTTCGGGGTTCGTTTTTATGCCCCCGAGGATGATATTACGTATGAGCTGATCTCTAAGTACAAATTCGATGAATTTCACTTGTTAACGACGGTTGGGTCCTTCGAGGCTGGTCTGATGCTGCCGTTGTACAAATCGGGTGATTCCTTCTACTACGACGTGCTCGCTAGTCGTGAGGGTTCTTCCACAAATACTCATAGCCGTTCCGTATCCCAATTATCGGGGAATTATCTCCGCGCCCTGAAGGAATGCTATCTGCGGAGTAAGGGGGAAACGTCGATGACCTGCTACGTCCCCAATCCCTTGGAGAAGGAATGGTACACTCCTGAAAATTTCAATAACTCCTTCGGTGATTACGTCAATAGCAGGAATCGCAAGCCGTGGAGTGTCAGCCTTCGGAATCTTCCTGCTCCTCGAGGCGAGATTCGTCTGTTAAATGAGGTCAGTGATGCCAAGCTGAAGTATGTTCCTGGCACGGAGGCCTCCAATCGTCGGAAACTCTTCCCCGCGCGAGAAAGGATCAAGCGCGATCATGACTACGAGTGGCACGCCACTGTCATTGAGATAGTAGGTCCGTGGGCTTACGGTTGGATTCCCGGTTCCCGCGGATGGCGGCCAACCGAGAATAGTAAGCCGCGCGAATCTCCTCCCGCTCGCTATGGATATTTCTGCCCCTGGCGTCTGAACTTTGCGGGCATGAATTTTCCTTATGCCCTGGATGTCGTAGAGGGAGACGAGGAGGATGGTTCCGGTGCTATACTCCCATCGAAGAATATCTCAGCTGCTCAGGTACGCAGATTCTAGTTGTGTTTCGTTTTTATAACTTCCATCGGACGGGAAGAATAATTCCTTTGTGGTGTCGGTTTTAGGTATTGAAGAAGAAAAAGATTAGGCCGAAGCAGTCTTCTACTATGGTGGTGGGCGAGGTTGAGGCCCAAGAAGAAGTTACTAGTCCTGTGAACGAAGAGTTTGCTGAGGACGAGATTACAGATGGGGAGGAACGTACTGGTACCTCCCCTATCAATGCCGAAGAAGAGGTCTTCGCTGGTCCCGTCGGTGATGAAGGAAGGAACAAGGGTGTAGTGGCGGATGATGTTGTCATCGAGGATGTTTCCGTCCCTGCTGGTGATGTCATGGATACCCTCCCCACTTCTCAAGAATTTTCTTTCGATCGGATGTATTCCACGGGGGAGTTCTTTGACGAAGCCCTCGATTTTCCCGAGGACTTCTCTTTACTTTCCCCTAATGACGATTGGGATGTTCTTGGTGGTGATGGTAATGGTGATGCTGCTGTAGAAGGTGTTGGTGCGGAGGAGCCTGCTGTGCATGTAGGCGCGGGAGAACATGCCAACGTTCATGCTGAGGGGGTCGAGTCGGTCAAAGGAAAATTTGTTGTTGACGCGCCCGCCGATAGTCTTCCCCAGTCGCCGATGTCTGAGGGTGAGGATGCCATCATGAGTTGGTTTAAGGAGAAGAATCTTCTGTTTGTCTCTCATCCTGCTCCTGTGGTTGTTGGGGAAAAGGAATCAACCGCGTATACCCGTCGCATGATGGAGATGTCTTCGGAGGCGCAGGTGTCTGAAGCCTGGGGAAAAAGGTTGACCGTTCCCGAAGCTACCCTCGTGCCGGAGCCTCCTACTTCTGTTGCCGATATGATGGCTATTGCCGACGGGTATCAATATGGCTTCCCGCAACAGCGTGTGCTGGAGGTAAATTTTCGTACATGCTTGTTCGTGAGAATAGGACGCTTCGGTTGAATAATGTTTTGTCATTTTGATGTGTAGATGATGAGGAGCGAGCATTGCAACCACGTGCTATATCGGTTCTTTAAAGCAAAATCTCTGAAGCTCGAGGCTAAGCTTCGTCATCGGGAAAAGGAATTATC
This sequence comes from Papaver somniferum, assembly GCF_003573695.1. Taxonomy (NCBI): domain Eukaryota; kingdom Viridiplantae; phylum Streptophyta; class Magnoliopsida; order Ranunculales; family Papaveraceae; genus Papaver; species Papaver somniferum. Next base: position 149,339,580 of record NC_039365.1, on the reverse strand, counting down.
TGCGGCGGAGGTGGAAATAGAAGAGCTGAAGAAAAGCCTTAAGGAGAAAGAAAAACTGGGTGAAGCAGAGGCCGATCTTCGTTCAGAACTTATTGCAGTGCGCGCTGAGTTAGAGCAAACTCGTAGCCAAGTTTCCACTTTCACAGGTTTGGTTCTTTTCCCTCGCCGTATGTCGTCATTCTTTTATCTCTTAGTTGTTCTGTCTGAGTATCCCCACCCTATGTCCAGTGGGTGGCATCCCCGAGCTGGTATGGCTTCGAAACGAAAGAGCTCGGCAAAGATCTCGTATTAGAGATTTGGTTGAGAAGATTAAGAGTGAGGCTAGGAAATGGGATGCTCGGGCTGAAGTATGGCGCGCGCGGCATGTTCAGATGGTCGACATGCAAAATCTGTACAACCATGATCGTGCTTTATTTAATGGCACACTGCTGTGGACCAGTGATAATCTGCGGGAAGCCCGCGAGCGTACTTCCTTGTTGGAATCTAGGATTCAGCTATTGGAAGAAGAATTACAGACGGCGCGGTCCATTCCTCTTTCAGGGGTCCAAGATAATATGCTTGGTCTTGCCAGGGAACGAGATGATGCTCGTGCTGAAGTCTATGCTCTCAGCAATGCTCTTTCCGCGTCTCGTGCCGATGTAGCCCGTCTTGCTGAGTCTGAGAGGAATCTTGAAGTGTGCATGTATAGACTCAGCAAAGGGGTCTCAGAGATGAATAAAGAGGTCGACCACCTTCGTCATGTGGACTCGATGAAGCAGGTAGAATTAGATGCCTGTAAATTTACTCTCACCAACCTTCAACTAGACTATAAGAAATTATCTGCGGAATATGATCATCTTGATGAAGCGCGAGATGCGGTTGTTAATGAATATGAAGAGGCTTCGGCTTGTGTCGAAGGTATAATCCCAATTCATCGAGTGTGATCTTGTTTGTTTTCTACGCTAACTCCGTGGTGTTGTCTTTTTCAGGGCTCGAAAAACGCCTTCGCGTCACAAATGAAGAACTTGAAAAGGCTCAATCTTCCTTAGCACAGCAAGAGGAACAAACCAATCACTTCAAGACTTTAGCAGCCACCCGCGAGGAGGCCGTTGGTGCTGCTTCCAGAGAAGTGAATCGGCTATCCTCGTTATTATCCCAAGCCCAACAGCGGACAACAGTTATTAAACATAAGGCTCGTTGTCAATTGGCTGAGGAGACGAACAAGATGCTGGAGAGGATAGAGCTTGGCCTACGGAATGAACATGGTCTCGTGAAGAACTACCCTCGTCGTCCCGTTCCTGCTGCATTGCCCAGCTCCTCGGGCCCCTCTTCTGGTGGGAGCGTCCCATCAAGTCTTCGGAAAAATCCTGACGACGGGACCGCCACCTAGGTAGAGATGGCAGCGTTCTGTAGGGTCCGCGGCATAATTGTGCTTTTTGTAACGATGTAAAAGGAATGTTTTTTGATTGTGTATCCTTGGCTTTGGCCGTTCACTTCTTGTAATCACCCTTTATGAAATGAATCCTCTTCTTGATATACCTACAATGTTTTTGTATTTTAAGTTTGTGAAAAATCAAAACAAAAGTTAAGTGTTTTTGAGTGCGATACGAAAGGAAGGTACCTTCGTGATCGTCTTGAGACCTGTCACCCCGCTGGAAAATCCTGGGCCAGAGGATTCCCAGACGGTGGGGGCCGGGGCAACGTTCTAGGATATGGGGCGTAAAATATGTACGCACCCATTCTGTCGACCCGTTTCCTTAAGATTGGTTGGGTATCTCTTTCTGCTGGGTGCCTTCCCCCTGGTCCTACACTTATGGATACTGATGGGGAAGACCTGAGAGATTGTAGATTAACTACTTTCCCCAATATTGTAGGTAGATTCCACAGACTTGATAATTTGAAAGCTTGTTTAATTGATAAGTTGAGGTCTGCAATTCCTCTTCCAGAGATAGAAACATGTTGGGCGGGGAGGCTCCTTTCTTCTTCTGGTATATTCCCAGCAGATTCAAATCTGCGTTGCTTCTATGGGAAGTATGGTTTGAGCCATTTAGCATTCCAAGGATGCCGGAGGACCTCACCTTTTAGATTACGAAGGTAGTAAGAACCATTACCCGCAATGTCGTGGATCATAAACGGTCCTCCCCATGTAGGTGCTAACTTTCCCCATTTCTTTTCTTGCTGATATCGTGGGATTGTTCTCAACACATACTGTCCCTCTACAAAATTTCGTAGCTTTACCTTTTTGTTGTACTCCCTTGCTAGTCTTCGTTGATAATTTTCCATCTTTTGCAATGCTACTTCCCTTCTTCCCTCCAAGTCGTCCAACCTTTCTAACATCATATCTGTTGTTAGGTTTTTCTCCCAGGCTTCAGTCTTCGTGGTTGGCATGAGGATTTCCGTAGGTATGACTGCTTCAGCTCCATAAGTAAGAAGAAACGGGGATTCCCCGGTAGCGGACCTTCGTGTTGTCCTGTATGCCCACAAGACATTGTGCAGTTTTTCGCACCATCTTCCCTTATGCTCGTCTAATTGTTTTTTGAGTATAAGGGCGAGGGTCTTGTTGGTAGCTTCCGCTTGTCCGTTGCTTTGAGGGTATAAGGGGGTGGACTTGTTTTCTTATTTTAAAGGTGTCGAAGAGCATGTCTATATTTTTTCCCTGTAATTGCTTGCCGTTATCAGACACAATTTCAGCAGGTATACCAAATCTGCAAATGATGTTCTGGAATATGAAAGTGAACACATCCGCGTCTCTAATCCTGGCCAAGGCCTTAGCCTCCACACATTTACTGAAGTAGTCCGTGGCTACTATCAAAAATCGTCTCTTCCTGGATCCTTCGATGAAAGGCCCGACGATGTCTACTCCCCATTTTGCAAATGGCCACGGGCTATCGACAGAGTTTAACAATGTTGCCGGCGCGTGGATTTTTTTCGCGAAGCGCTGACATTCTTCGCATCGTCGGGACATCCTCGCAGCATCTTGTATCATGGTCGGCCAGTAATATCCTTGCGTTTTTTCCTTGTCAGCTAGTGATCTCATACCGCTATGATTCCCTGCGTCACCATAATGGATATCCGTTAGAATTCGATGCCCTTCTTTTCGGGATAAGCAGCGTAGTAATGGTCCGAGGAAAGATTTTCTATACAGGACCCCGTCCCGAAGATCGTATCTTCCCACTTTGGAGAGCGTCTTTCTAGCTTGCTTCCGATCCGCAGGTAGGCTTCCTTTGTCGAGGAATGCATGTATTGTCACCCTCCAGTCATCTTCATTGCTGAAATCTTCGTCTTGATTTGCTTTTGACAAGATTTCTTCATCAAAGTCGTTATGGATGTCTTCTCCTTCTTGGTCTTCAATATATTCTTCCATCGTATCTTGATTGGTAGCGAAGGATAATTGAGATGCAATCGAAGGCTCGTATACCCTTGCTATTTTAATACCTTCGGCATTTTTATCCCTCAACATGGATGATATGTATGCTAGGGCATCCGCATGCCTGAGGTCCCTTCTGCATAAGTGCCGGAACTTAATGTTCGGGATTTGTGAAGCCAATGTTTGGACCAATTCCATGTAAGCTGAAAGGGTGTCATCGTACACATTATATTCGAGCGCGATTTGCCGTATGACCAGCTGCGAATCACTTGTCAGCCTTACATCGGTTACCCCCATCTCTATTATTATACGTAGGGCATGTATGACAGCTTCGTATTCAACAATGTTATTGGTATGCTCTTTGAATTCCAATCTAAGTGCCTGTATGATCCTTTCTCCAGTTGGGGTGATGATGACAATGCCTATTCCTGCCCCTTCCTTATTTTTAGATCCGTCGACGAAGACTTCCCATTGTCTATGACTCGTAGGTTCGAGGATATCCATTGGATCCTTGATTGCTTCCTCGGCTTCTGGTATTCCCTTGATCTCTTCGTCGTTGTCTAGAGGGAGGTCTGCTAAGAAATCTGCCAGAAATTGGGACTTCTGAGAATGTTGAATTTCATGAATGATGTTGAATTGGTCCAGATGGGTGTTCCATTTGGCTATTCGGCCCACTTTTCCTGTGCTTTTGAGGACTGCTTCCAATGGTGCTCTGCATGGTACCCTGACGAAGTGAGTTAGGAAGTAGGTTCTCAGTTTTTGGGTAGCCCATACCAGTGCGAGGATGAGTTGTTCAATCTTAGTATAATTTCTTTCCGCGGGATTGAGTGTCTTGCTGACGTAATAGATAGGCTGTTCTATCTTTGTATTGGTTTTGACTAATACCGCGCTGACTGCGTCCTCCGTTGCTGCTATGTACAATGCCAAAACTTCGTCAGGGTCAGGTTTCTGCAGGATAGGGATCGAAGCTAGATGTTCTTTGATCTTTTGGAATGCTTCCTCGCAATCGGCGGTCCATTCGAACCTGCTCCCTTTCTTAAGAATATTGAAGAAATGTTTGCACTTGTCCGAAGACCGTGCAATAAATCTGCCTAACGCTGCTATGGACCCATTGAGCTTCTGTACTTCCTTTAGATTCTTTGGTGACGACATCTCTACTATGGCTTGAATCTTAGCTGGGTCTACCTCGATGCCCCTTTTCGTCACCAGATAACCGAGGAACTTCCCTGAGGTGACACCGAAAGTACATTTCTCCGGATTTACTTTCATGTGATGCTGTCTCATTGCATTGAAAATATTCCTCAGGTCCTGGTGGTGATTTTTACGCAGCTTGCTTTTGACGAGCATGTCGTCCACGTAGACTTCTAGGGTTCCTCCAATCCATGGTTTGAAGATAGCATCGACCATCCTTTGGTATGTTGCCCCTGCGTTTCGGAGCCCGAAAGGCATTCTGGTATAGCAATAAAGGCCATGTGGTGTATAGAATGCTGTGTGTTGCTGATCTTCTTCTGCCAGGGCTACTTGGTTGTAACCAGAGTATCCGTCCATAAACGACAGCGCCTCGTACCCTTCAACTGCTTCAACCAGTTGATCTATGCTTGGCAGGGGATAGCTGTCCTTTGGACACGCCTTGTTGAGATTGGTAAAGTCGATGCATATTCTAACCCCTCCATTTTTCTTAGGAACAATGACCATGTTGGATATCCAGGTAGGATACTTGACTTCCTTGATAAATCCTGCGTCTAGTAGCTTCCGAAGTTCTGTTTCTACCGCCTCATGATATTCTGGAGCCACTTTTCGTATTTTCTGCCTGAACGGGGGTGTGCCCTGTTTGATGCGTAGTTCATGTTGGATTACTTTTGGGTCGATCCCTGGCATATCTCCTAACTTCCAGGCGAACACATCCGCATATTCCTTAAGTAATTTGGTTAAGGAATGTTCTCTCCCTTCGCCCATGATGGTCCCGATTTTGACCCTCTTCGGGTCTTCTTCCGTTCCTATGTTGATTTCCTTAGTGGGTTCCACGGGTGTGAACATAGGCCTTGGGTTTCCGAGGACTGGGGCGCTCTTTAATTGCTATTTGGCGTGTTTCTGCTCTTTGTTGATTGTTGAGGTACTTGTTTCCGAGCCTCGGACATTACCCTCTTTCGTCAAGCCTTTTCCTGTGGTTTCCTTAAGGAATAGTTCCACGGCTTTCTCTTGCGTGGTTTCTTGATTTCTTACTCTTCGGATTTTTCGTTGTTCTTCTTGCTCGTTGTTGATATGATCCTGAGTGGCCTGGCATTCTCGTGTAGCGATTCGATCTCCCTTGATCTCCATAATTCCCTCGGGTGTTGGAAATCTGAGGTACTGGTGGTATGTTGCCGCAACTCCTTTGAGCTTGTGTACCCACTGTCGTCCAATAATGGCGTTGTAGGGGGAAGGGGTATCCACCACACTGAATCGGGTATCCAGTTTCATGGGCCCTGCGTTAACCTGTAACACAATGTCTCCCAAGGGCTTTGTGGCCGCTCCATTGAATCCGTAGATGGTGTGATAAGAGGTCATCAACTGTTCATCGTGGAGCTTCATCCGCTTGAATGCGTCATAGAATAGGACATTCACAGAGCTTCCCCCGTCTATGAGGATCTTTTTGAGGTTACATCCCGCTATTGGTAATGTCAGGACCAAGGGATCGTTATGGTCTTCCATATCTTCTTCGATATCCTCGGCATCGAAGATGACAGGTAATTCCATCCATTTTTCATGTTCGTCCACTGTTATCCCATCGACCTTATATAACTCGCAGCGATCTTCGAATTGCTTCCGTAACCTTTTTTCCAATCTGTGCTGTGAGCGAGGGTCCTGTGGCTTCGGAACACGAGATGGTGTTGATTGTTCGGTTTTCTTCCGGAAGTTGGACTGGTTTGGTTCGTTTGGATCTGTCCTCGGTAACCTCCTTCCGTATGTAATGTTTGAGCTCTCCCGCATCAATTAATTTTTGGATCATTATTTTAAGGTTCTTGCATTTTTCGGTCTGGTGTCCGTTGAAACAGTGATACTCACAGTAATCTTTAGACTTCTCGGATCTTGGGGGCTGCTTTCCCTTAGACCATGGCCATTCTAAGTTTTCCCTCCCTTTGATCTCCCGCAGGATACGAGCACAGCTAGCGTTGAGTTTCGTGTAAACTTGGTCTTCGAATTTTCGGTCGCCTGTTCTTCGTTCATCCCTCCGTTCCTTTATATCTTCGTGAGGTCTCTCATCTGAGGAACCCCTTTTGGCCCCATTGGTTTGTTCTGCTGAATTGGTGCGGTGAGACCTCTGCGGATATGCCCTCGGGTTTTCCCGTTGAATTTCTTCAAGTCGAGCGTGCTTCTCGATAATTATTCGGAGATCGCCTTCTGTCTTGGGCACGCTCCCGTGAATTTCAACAAATAGGGGACTCATTCGGTCCAAGCCCCACTTATAGCAATTGATGCTTACCACTGGGTCCACGCTTCCTATGGCTTGGCAGATCCTATGCCATCTGTTTGTGTATTCCCTCGTGGTTTCCTTGTAGCCGATTGCTAGTGAAAAAAGCTTATCCATCCCCGTGTTTACAGTCTTGTTGTACATGTATGTTCTTAAGAATTTCTCTGCCAGTTGGTCGTATGAGTGTATGGAGTTTGGTGGCAGATTATCAAACCATGATAACGCCGATCCCTTCAAACTTGACGGGAACTATCTACAGAGTACGGCGTCGTTCTGTCCCCATCTCGCTAGGACGCGGTTGTAGTACCGAACATGTGCAGCAGGGTCGCTGGACCCATCATAGCATTCGAACGTCGGGACAGGGCATTCCAAAGGTATGGTTTGATTCTGGTTATTTGTTAGCGGCATTCCAAAGGTTAGCAGATGCGCGGGTTGGAATGTTCTGGATTCATCCACCCTTTCCCTTGGTTGGTTAAGTTGACTCATGGCGAAGGTATTGCTAGCCTCCGCAGCCTTCGGGACTACCGCGGCTTCCCCGTATTTTATCGTTGCTGCTCTGAGAGCCGCCATTGCAACAGAATTAGTGTTCATGGGTGAAGTGATTTCAGTGGTATCCTGCCTTCGATTGGTCATTTTAGTTTTATCTCCTTTCTGCTTGCTTCGGGTGATGATCGGGGTTGTCCGGGGTGTTTCTTTTGACAAAGCTTTGGATTTTCCTGCTTCCTGCGTCTTCTCCATCACGTGCCTTTTTGTTGACGAAATCTAGCGTAAACTCGCCTTCTTTACTCACAACACGTTCTCTCTGTATAAATTTATTCAAACAGAAACGGGAATATCCGCGTGAAGCGGGTTAGTTGTCGAAATACAATTTTTCAAAAGCGGGTTTATTAAAGGCGATCTTTAGTATATATATAAAAAAAAACTATGAAAATTGTAAATCCGACGGATTAGGACAATAACCCATGCTTGGAACACTAACTCTTATCGAAGGCAAAAAGTGGGTTTTTGAATATAATACTGTTGACGAATGATCTATACAGTCAGAGCTGATAAAATCGGAGCAATCGTATGCCAAATTAGAATGAAATCACAGGAAAAGATAAATCTTTTACCGGGACGAAGTCCCTGTTTCTAGCGCCAAATTTTGGACACACGAACTACGCGGGGTCTGCGTGCCCGCAATCAATTGTTAAAGTCTAAAGAGATTACGATGGTGATACCCTGATGTGGGTTCATTGGCTCAAAACCCACGGGTTTATCATGGCCTCCTCCAACTTCCCCGTGCGTAGCGATTATGCATGGGGTACAAATATAAAAGGAAAGCAACATATATAAGCAAATGCATGCGGAACTAGATGAATGTAAAGTGCTGAAATGTAAATAAGACCAAGGTTTACGTGGTTCAGCACTAAGGCCTACATCCACGGGGTTTGTTGTTCTACTATATTATTCACGGTTACACGAATAGTTGAATGACTTGGGGTTTACATATTTCTCTCCACTATGGGATTCCTTACCTTTGCTATTCTCTCTCTCTCTCTCTCTCTCTCTCCTGATGTTTTTTCGATCCCCTTCCCCCTTTGTGGAGATTGGGTATTTATAAGGTAGGAACGTGGGACCCATCTCTAAAGACCGTTGGAACCTTATCTTCTAGTGTCTTGTGTCCATCACGCAGAGGTCTGCGTTTCCCCCTCGATCCCGCGGAGGCATCTTCGCTCGTTCCATAGGTCGGTCGACACGTGCACTGAGCAGAGTGTTTAATGCGGGTGGTTGAGGGGTCTGCTCGTGTCAGACAAGTGTCTTCTGCCCCTGTCAGTCCGTGTCAGCTGACTTTCTCTCCACCGTTGATCTTGGCTCCTCTTCTGGGGATGAGATAAAGCAACTCCTAGGGGTTTATTTGGTGCTTCGCGACGCATCGTGTTTTGATGTCTTGGCTTGCATGCTTTCCACGTACCTTTCTGTATACACGTGTCCGATAGTGAGATATATGTGTACACAACACCCATACCAAAGCAAGCACTGAGTGCTTATGCACTGGTTTTTGATGCCGCCTACTCTCCAAAAATGACAAGACTCTTGCTGGAAGCAGAAGAATCTTGAGCTACAGTTGTTACCGGGGTAGAGATGTTCATCGGGCAGGCATATGAACAATGTGAAAGGTTCACTGGTTTTCCAGGTGAATAACCATTCTCCTCTCATCCTTTTGTTTTTCTACCCTTTCCTATTAATCTTAGTCCTGACACTTGTATTATTCTTATTTCTGCAGCGCGTAAGGAGCTGTTTAGGGAAACCATGTCTAAACTATAATTAATAAGTTGATCTGGTTATTACGCTCTCGGCCTATTTTACATCCCCAAATTTCATTTTATGAGATTGGTTTTGAATAAAACTGCTACCCAATTGATATCTAGAGTTGTTACAGCAATGTGCGTCTGTACTGTTATAATACAGATCGATTAACCCCAACCCATGGGATATTTTTGCAAGTGTTTATATTTTTGTTGTAGTTTAGAGATTCTTTAAAATGTTGTGTTCCCAAACGACCCAAACTAACTTCTGAATTGATCTCCTAGTCCTATACAACATCACCTACTATTATGAACTGGTAACCGGCACCAGGGGATAAAATTGACAAAAATTCGTAAGTGGCCACTCCCATAAACTCCCCCAAAACCTCCTAGACTCGCTAGTGGACCCATCTTATCTTTTAATGTGCACCCTGCAAATTCCCTGAGGGCAGTCCCGCCATCCCCTCTCATATGACGGTTTTGGTATTGTTTATGGGGTGGTCTACCCAGAATCACTCTAAAATTGAACAATCCACCAACCCATCCACGAACCCCTTCACTAGGAGAAGCCACTTCTCTCTCTCTCTTCCTCTTCACCTAAATCCGTCTATCTTGAGTCTACTCTAAATTTGAATTCTCTCCCTCAATGGACTCAACCAGTCTCTCAGTAAGATCTCTATACTCGATTTCTAATTCTTTCAAATTTATCTCCCACCTTAATGTTCTCACTTTTTTTCTGATTTTTTTGGAATTTATGGTAGGTTTTGATTCGCAGAATTCACGATTTTGAGGATTTATAATCCCATGGGATTACAAATTCTGGGTTTTATGTAATTCCCTTGCGTGTTTGACAACTCATTTAAAATTCCTAGGATTCGTAGAATTATCTTGTTGTAAAGTCCATATAGTGTTTCGTATTATCCTTGAAATCTTAAAATCATATATATATATATATATATATATATATATATATATATATATATATATATATATATATATGATATTTAATGTTAAAAAAAGTGGGTCCATAAATCCCTTGATAAGTTTCCCAGCAAATCTTAAGGGGGAGGGGTCGGACTCCATATGGAGGATTTGCTGGAAAACTGATTCCCGTGGGAAATATGATTCCAGGGATTTGGGCAACCAAACATTCCGAAGGAAACGTAATTCCACCAAATCCCATGGACCATCCTTTAAAATTCTACATCCAAACCCACCATTAATTAATTTATTTTGTAATAGAATTTTCAGTTATCAGGTATTGAAACGAATAGCGGAGCAAGAAGAGGAATGGGAACAAATTCAACATTAGTATGTGCTCCAATAATGTGGAAAACAATTGATCCGATGTTTATTGATATGTCCAAAGCTAAAGAAATCGGAGTTGATATTGGTGAGATTCGATTAGATTACTTATCAATTTTCTATCCTCGGTCAAGATCTTCAAAACCTAATTAAAAATTGTACTATGCTAACTCTTTTCACCTACATGTACTACAGATTATTATTTTTTTCTTTTAATTCAGTGGCAATGCATTGTTGGTTGTTTATTAATTATACTCATTCTGGGAAAATGTATCCATATTTTCCAAATCAATGACACCATTTTCTTTGATCTGTTTACTGTTTATATGTAGTACCCAAATTTAATGGTATAGTGGCACTATCTAGCTTATTTAATGCCGAACTATCCCTCTGTATCCATATATACCTCTGGAATGAGTATCCTTATTATGACCACAACAAGATTCAAACATGGGAATTTCCTGCACAACACTCAAATATTGAGTTAGACGAACATCTGCTAGTCACAGTGCTATCTATGTACACATTTCCTCTACCCGTAATAATAGTAGTACTAGAATTTTGTTTATCATTTCTTTCACCATCTGAATACAACATAATATTATCTTTCACATTAATATTAGTATCACTACATCTACCAAATCCTTTAAGCTACAAAACTGATAGACCTTGATTAACACAATTCCATAAAATACCCACTGCTGACACAAAGTCAATCGTGCTCAGAATTTCTGTAGACTTGGGTTCTGAATCTTGTGAATCAGAAATATGTTCATTTACAATTTGTTCTAAACTAGAAACATCAATATTACTTTTCAGTTTGTGTACTTTTTGTTGAGCTATTTGGGTTCGCTTCTGTAATTTTTTGGCTAGTTTCTTCTTTTAATTCCAACTTTTGTAAATCTGTTTCTGTTATTCTTTGGAAATAAAATTTGATGATTTAGCTAAAAAAAATTAGTTTAGTAACTGGTATAATTTTTTTGTTTTACGAAGACCCAAATAGGAAGGTAGTGAGTATGAAGGTCATGATAGCATTAGGCTCGAGGCACTTAAAGTTTCCATGGAACTGCTGGCTGATTATATTGATGTTTGGCTTCAGATTAGTAGCAATATTTTCTATGGACATTGTGATGTTCATTTTGGCTTACTAAATTACAATATCATGGTTGATAATTTTTGTCTTGAAGGTTGCACATGAGTTTATTAGTTCGTTAGATGATAAGACACGTGTAAAGTCTAAAATTATTGTTTCTTCTCATAACTATCATGCCACTCCTTCAGTTGAGGAAATAGGCGATCTTGTGGCCAGAATACAATCTACTGGTGCTAACATAGTGAAGATTGCAACAATTGTTGTGGATGTCACAGATATTGCCCGCATGTTTCAATAATAGTTCATTCCCAAGTATGCCATGTAACTACAGATCCTTTATTGGAAAATCTTTTATAGCGATAAACTTTCTCACTGTCATATGTCTTTCTTCTTACCATTTACAACATTCACCCCAGAGTAAGTGTAATAACAATCCACCGCCAATAGGTTCCACCGTAACTTGTAAGCACCAGTTCACTTCTTTGTACATGTGCTCTTACACTTAGGTAATCTCCACTAGTAACTTTTTTGTTTTTTGTCGTTGTCAGGATTGAAAAAGCGGGGTCTAACAACACCACCCAATATTTCGCTTAGCAAACTGTATGGACAAACTCGAATATACTTTTAAGAGGATCAATAAGACTCAATCAATAAACAGTATATCAACGAGTTTATATCTCTCTTCTTGATTTGATTTACTTCAGAAACGACTGCGAGTTCTAATCAAATACAAGGAATAACTTGGATGGTACTAAAGACCAATATCCAAGGATCAATCAACAACCAAAGGTCAGATTTCCAACTGATTGATTCAAACACACAACCTGTATTATTTCAATTATATAAACAAATGTAATGCGGAAATAGAAATAACACAGACACCAGAAATTTTGTTAACGAGGAAACCGCAAATGCAGAAAAACCCCGGGACCTAGTCCAGATTGAACACACACTGTATTAAGCCACAAACACTAGCCTACTTGATGGTATTTCATATTGTGGTAAGAAGGTTGTCGTTCACTCGGACTTTGTTGAATTGATTCTAAGCTTAAATATAAAAATACTAAAAATAAGAAATTATATACAAAATATGTCACGGGATGAAGAATTTACTGAGACTCGGGATTCCACTGCTTTTCATGTTCTGGGGTTCATAAATTAATCTTAGACATTTATAACTCAAAATAAAAGAAACAATAACTCTATTCTTTGCCAAAGTAGATTTCATAAAACATTAGTTGTAAGTTGTGAGCATGACGCATCAAAAGTAATTAAAACCAAGCATGCGACATCAAACAAAATAACAAATAATTAATAGAAATCATAAAGCAATTAGATTCTATGCAAATAGTTACAAAAGAATTATTTTAATTACCACATGAACAAAATACAGCCTCCTCCGTCGTCCCAGTGATGGATCTAGCTCCGCATGGTGAAAACACACTCAAAGGAATTTTTCATTGCTCAAAAAGGTGTTTACAAATGATGGAAAAGGTGAGAAATAATTAAAACCGGGTTTTTCTTTTCTCCCCAAAACTCCTCCCAAATGTGCTCTCTAGCTCTCTATTTATACACACAAATACACATCACTCAAATATATTCTTCCGTAACTCCAAAATCTTCTTCTTTTTAATTAAAAATATCTTCAAGAATTTTTCCTTCTCTTTATTCTATATATGTCTTTACTAAACCCATATCTTATTTAATTGCAGAATAAAAGCCAAGATAAAATTTTCTAAGGATATCTTTCTTGTTTAATACAAGATAACTTCCTTTTTCTTCAAAACTTCATGTTTGTAAGGCAAGAAGATATTCTTATATTAAAGATAATAAATGCTTTACCGTTGAAACCAAATTAACCGCCAATTTTTCTTTTAAAATCAAGGAAGAAGATGGAGCCCCCTTAACCAGTAATGGGGTGCGATTAGCAGTTGGCTCCATGTGGTGGCCCTTATCAGTTAGGTGCTCCAAAACTGAGAGTCCGAATAACATGTGTCCTCCGGGTGCCTATACCAACTTTTCAAGCCGAATTTTCCAAAAATGTTTATTTTCCAAAAATACCTACAAACACATAAAACACCATAATAAGTAGAAAATCAAGTACCAACAATACTGAAAAATGAGGACAATTCGGTCACAAAAATGTGTCTATCAAATACCCCCAAACTTATTATTTTCTAGTCCTCGAGAAAATCTAATCTATAAAAAGAAAAATGACTACACTTAGCACGTGCATCAAGCCGTTAAACCGCTTGGTGGCCCTAGCGGCGGAGTGTTGTCTCCGGAGGGTTTACCAGAGGTGTACCCACAAAACCTTTACTCCGGACCCTAGCTATCTACGCAAAACCTTGGAAGGCACTAAAGAATCTCCTTGGTTGGCATACTCTCATTGACTACAGGAGGAAGTACCCTGATGCGAAATTTCAATTGATGTACACGAGTTTGCACTCAGCATACTATAATTCATATATAAGTGACAAAGCTCTACTCAGATAGTTTCTAGACATCATAACTGGAGTCAACCAATCACATGGAAATATTAAGAAGATGGATAAGGAGAAAAATAGATGGTTTAAAGTGAACGGTGTTTCCCATATCTGTATGAAGGCCTTTGCCAAGATGAACCTATCCTAATGGACTGAGATACCGGTCTGACTAATATCAACACAACTGGAAAATAAGGGAACCGGTGGTCGATAAACCTAACTCTAGGTCAACACAACTGGCATATACAAGGGCACCAGTGGTCGACTTTATTGAATTTATTCCGGTTGGTCTGATGGTCTGGTCTCAATTTTTTTTGTGGTATCTCATTCACTCTATTTCACCCTAGCAATGGTAACAACTTGAATCGTGTTCCCCACCAAATCACTTAAAAAATAAAAACAGAAGGATTATGATTCAACGAGATATGGCGAAACTACCATTTTTTTAAAAAAAAAATTCTAACACCCGAGCTCTGTGCTTTTATGAATAGACTCTTTAGATTTTTCCATCTAATCATATTGTTTCCTCAACTCCTATAATCAAAATGTTCTCATCCACTTAGATTGGTTAGTGCCAACCTTAATAAACATAAATTTCTAGGCTTTGGAGTTTATTTATTGCAACTATAAAGTTTCTCCCATACCCCCAAACTTAAATCTAACATTGTCCTCAATGTTCTAAAGATAAGATTAAAAGCATGAACAAGGAGAAACTGTTACCACTCGAAGCAAAAGAGTTAAGGAAAGATATTACCGTGTTGCATGAGATTGGGTTACCTCCCAAGAAGTGCTAAGTTTAAAATCTTCAGCCAGACATCAGAAGGAATTAATCACCTCATAGAATCATAAAGTAGTAGCCGGAATAACTGTGGGTTATCTGGATCAAAAAGTGCTAACCACAAGAAGAGGAAACTACAACAAACCAAGAAGACATCGAACATACCCTTGTTTAAGACAACTACATCTAGTTGTAGTTCAGGTTCAGGCTCTATAAAAGGGTCTAAATAAAAAGATTTCATCAGTTGGATTTCCTCAAAGGCATTCTGAAGATCAGGCTGAAGAGTCTGGAAATACTCAACTAAGAACTTAGAAGCGCATAACAAAAGCCTGAATAATTGGGGATCCTCTAAGTCAATCAGATTCGACTCACACAGCTGACCACAATGAAAGAGGTGGTCTTCCTTAATAAAATGTGTCGACCTTATTTTCCTAAAGTAATTAGGTTTAGTCTCAAAACTTAATAACCGACACATCTGAAAATCATATGTTCCCACAATTGGAAGAAAAGTTTTTGGTGGGAAAACAAAGTCAATCTTGGTATCATAGCCTGGGTTAACCACATCAACCAGAGGATGGGTTTCTAACAACTGAGCTCTCTTATGGACACAAATAGGTTCAGGAAAAAGTGTATGAAGATAATCTTGTAAGATGGTTGAGGCACAAATGTCAAGTCCTACACGAGGGAACTTTCTAAGAGTTAAAGGTAAGGCACCAGGAAAGTGATAATCACCCTCAAATTTAGAGTTTTTAGTGTCTCTAGGTAGACTAGTCACAATTTCCTTAATTTGTAAATCATTAGATTCCTGAAAATGGTCAATTGATTCTTCTAAGTTGTAATCAGGTGCATCCTCACTTATTTTTACAAGTTCACTTTCTTTGTCTAAGACTGTTGTTTCTAAATCGCTAGACTCAAAATAAACTCGTTCCTCTAAACCATCATTGGCTTCGTAATCAAAAGGAAGTACAACTTCGTCTAAAACGGTACTATCTCTAGTCAAATCCCCGTCCTTTTGAATAGGTGGATAATAATTAAAATTATCGGGATTTAAACCAGAAATATCATTATCACTATCAAGCTCAATAGGAGTAACAAATTCTTGATCACCATGCCTAAATACTTCAGATTCTTCATCAACATTGTCCACATCATACTCATCATTATCGTAACATGGAAATGTCTGAACCTCATCTACACAAGGAGTGTCACCAATTATAACCTCGATATCTTGATTATGCAAATAACTATCCTCATTTTCAAGAGTATTATTGGATACACTATATTGGAAATTCAAGTCATTTCGAGTAATACTTTCGTTCGTCTCTAACTAAAGTCTACGTGTCGACTCAACTATCCTCTCAAGGGTCTCTTCTAAAGAAAGATCCCTAAGTGTTGGATCTAAGTTTTCACTTACTCTATTGAGGATATCTTCCAAAGAAGATTCAGTCGTTGCTGCAGTTCTTTCGTCCATAATTATGTTGTTCACCTCATCTAACTTGTATGTCGATTCAGCTAACTTACGTGATGACTCAGCTAAATTCCTGAGAGACTCTTCTAGAGAAGGAATAAGAATTGAAGGATCATAAAAAGGACTACTTTTCAATAGTTTGATTGTATCCTCTAAAGACGAAGAACTAGTATTATAATCTTCTTGCTCGTATGACCGATGCGCGTGTGGATAGTAATTGGGATCACCATGGTATGACCCAAAACCTTGAAAAGGTTGGCGTACCCAACCACTATTCACACTATGATCATAAAAAGAGTTATGTCCATGTTGTTCAGTTGGATAATTATTGTATTGGCTATACCAGTTCGACATCCTAACTGCAAGGGAATTCTAAACAAGCACAAACAAGGCTGACTCGACCACAACAATCCTATTTTATTTAGCAAACAAAAAGCATGATGGCTCCACTTAGATTGTTTCTAGAATAGCTTCTATTCTTTCGAAAAGGAATTCATTACAATCTGAGCAAACCTCTCTGGAATCAATCCGAGTTAAAGTAAGTTGAATAGAGACGAGGGAAGCTCAGTGGATCTTTGATACCCAAGGCCTCACCAGCGTTACAAGGCGGCATATTCAACTCACAGAAACCATCATGAACTTCAAAGTATGCTCCAAAAAGTAACCAATATTTTTCGAACGACTTTCCTAATAAGCTCGTTACCCTATCAGTGTCATTCTAGTCCAAATTTTAAGGCTTAAGTTCGCGTAGGTTACGTGTTCCTAAGGCGGGCAAGAAGGAAACGGTGATGAAATCCGAGTCCTTATCTTGATTTGGCCAGGCCTTGCCCTTTACTAGAATATTAAATCCAATTTCAGGTCCTCAACATATATGCATACAAAATCATCCAGTAAACCCGCTGACAGGGGATTCGCGGGTGTTTAGAATTCTTACCTCCCGTTCCAGATGGGGGATGAACCGTTGAAGTTGACTCGGGCCACCGACTCCAATGTCAGTGTACGAACCCGAGGGGCCGAGGCGATATCGTAATCGCCGTCCTTCCCCGTGCAGTTTATATTTAAACTAACCCTTTCTTAGGATTTTCAAAATAAAGTGCAATGTTCAATGTTCAAAAGAAAAGAAAAAAAAATGTCCCAAAATAAAATATTACAGAAATAAAAACCTTAATTGCAGTTTCCAAAAAAAAATAAAAATAAAATTATTTACAAAATCTTCTTCTTCACTCCTTTTAGATTTCTCTTTTCTTTCCTTCTTTGGCTTTGCTTTTGTTTTCAGCACTTTCTCCCTTTTTCTTTAGCTCAGCTCCAAATCTGAAAACAAACAAGAAATACCAAAAGGCATAAAAAAGAACAAAAATAATAAAAATAAAAATAAAACCTAAAAACAAATCTGTACACAAGTCTGCGTCGGCGGCGCCAAAAATTGATGGGATTTCATATAGTGGTAAGAAGGTTGTCGTTCACTCGTACTTTGTTGAATTGATTCTAGGCTTAAATATAAAAATACTAAAAATAAGAAATTATATACAAAATATGTCACGGGATGAAGAATTTACTGGGACTCGGGATTCCACTGCTTTTCATGATCATGGGGTTCATAAATTAATCCTAGACATTTATAACTCAAAACAAAAGAAACAATAACTCTATTCTTTGCCAAAGTAGATTTCATAAAACATTAGTTGTAAGTTGTGATCATGACGCATCAAAAGTAATTAAAACCAAGCATGCGACATCAAACAAAATAAAAAATAATTAATAGAAATCATAAAGCAATTAAATTCTATGCAAATAGTTATAAAAGACTTATTTTAATTACCACATGAACGAAACACAGCCTCCTCCGTCGTCCCAGTGATGGATCTAGCTCCGCATGGTGAAAACACACTCAAAGGAATTTTTCATTGCTCAAAAAGGTGTTTACAAATGATGGAAAAGGTGAGAAATAATTAAAACCGGGTTTTTCTTTTCTCCCCAAAACTCCTCCCAAATGTGCTCTCTAGCTCTCTATTTATACACACAAATACACATCACTCAAATATATTCTTCCATAACTCCAAAATCTTCTTCTTTTTAATTAAAAATATCTTCAAGAATTTTTCCTTTTATTTATTCTATATATGTCTTTACTAAACCTATATCTTCTTTAATTCGCAGAATAAAATCCAAGATAAAATTTTCTAAGGATATCTTTCTTGTTTAATATAAGATAACTTCATTTTTCTTCAAAACTTCATGTTTGTAAGGCAAGAAGATATTCTTATCTTAAAGATAATAAATCCTTTACCGTTGAAACCAAATTTCCCGCCAATTTTTATTTTCAAATCAAGGAAGAATATGGATCCCCCTTAACCAGTAATGGGGTGCGATTAGCAGTTGGCTCCCTGTGGTGTCCCTTATCAGTTAGGTGCCCCTTATCCAAAACTGAGAGTCCGAATAACATGTCCTCCGGGTGCCTATACCAACTTTTCGAACCGAATTTTCCAAAAATGTTTATTTTCCAAAAATACCTACAAACACATAAAACACCATAATAAGTAGAAAATCGAGTAACAACAATACTGAAAATTGAGGACAATTCGGTCACAAAAATGTGTCTATCACTACTCCAAGCTAACTTCGTGATGGACTGTAGTTGAACCCCAATCAATCTACCACTGATCCAAGGTACAGTTATGCTCCTACGCCTCTGATCCCAGCAGGATACTGCGCACTTGATTCCTTTAGCTGATCTCACCCACAACTAAGAGTTGCTAAAATCAAAATCGCAGGCTTTGACAATAAACAAATCTGTCTCACACAGACAAGTCTATCAAAGGATCAATTTATCTCTCACAGAAAAACCCTAAAGTTTTTGTTCCGTCTTTTGATAATAATCAAGGTGAACATGAACCAATTGATAACCCGGTCTTATATTCCCGAAGAACAGCCTAGATAAATCAATCACCTCACAACAATCTTAATCGTATGGTGGCGAAACAAGATGTTGCGGAATCACAAACAATGAGACGAAGATGTTTGTGACTAATTTTTATATCTTGCCTATCGGAGATATTAATCTCAAGCCAATCAATCTGATTGTACTCATACGATAGAAGATGCAAGATCAGATCACGCAACTACGATAAAAGTAGTATCGGCCTGGCTTCACAATCCCAATGAAGTCTTTAAGTCGTTAACCTGGTTTTAGAAGAAGAAAACCAAAGGTTAAAGGATAAATGACTCTAGCACGCTAACTAGTATCACACGTGAAGTGTGGGGATTAGTTTTGCAGAGTTATTAGATGTCCCCTTATATAGTCTTTCAAATCAGGGTTTTGCCTTGGTCATAATGCAAACAATATCCACCGTTAGATGAAAACCTGATTTAGATTCAAGCTAATATTTCTCAACCGTTAGATCGAAAACGTAGCTTTTTATACACAAATGAAATGCACGCTTCTAGGTTTGTTAACCGTACCCAAACGTGTACATTGTTGGTTCAACAATAGTTAACCAAAAGGTTAGCCATATGAGCATTTCATACCAGCCATATTCTTCTTCACCATAACTAGTTCAAATGACTCAAATGAACTAGTTAGAGAGTTGTTCAATTGCAAGAAAATCTTATGTACTACACAAGACACAATTGAAGCAAAGATGATTTGATTCACTCGAATCGGTTCATGAACTTTATAGCCACGGTTTGCAAATTGCATTCCTTATTCTTTATAAGTTTACGTTCAGAAATTAGCTTCAGATATATAACCTTTTTAAGTTCGCACACTAGGTTCGCGGACTTAAGAAACCGGGCAGAGTTTACAAACTCCAACAGAAAATCTCGGCAAAGACTTTCCGCCGGTTCGCGGACTGGTACTGACGCAACAAGTTTGTCAACTCCAGCAGAATTTCTCGGATGAGAAGTTCGGCAGTTCACGGACTGAGTTCGTGGACTTGGCAACAAGCCATTCTTCCGGTTTCTCTTGATCAAAAAAGTTCGCAAACTTTGGTTCAAGGGATATGACTTATGCACATATGTGTTTTCACAATAATACTTATGTCCATCATTGGTTATGTAATCTAAACTCTCATTCCAACCATTGAAACATTCTTAGAGGACGTTATATAGTTGTTACACTATTTCTCGTCAAAGAAATTTTCAAAGTGATTGAAACATATCATGACTTTCGTCACTAGGTAAAGATAAACACGGTCGAAGCAAAACGCTTACCAACACATATTTCGAGATATAGATAGTCGAGGTATAATCGGCTCGAAATACGAAATGTGTATAATCTAAGTCTACATATAGCATACGACTTTTTGTCTCAAGAAGTAGGAGATAGAATAGATAGACTTTTGAGTGACAGATAAGTTTAAGTCTTCACATACCTTTTTTTCGAGAAGTTCCACACGTTCCTTGAGTAGTTCTTCTTCTTGTATGATGAATCGCCATGAAGGCCTTGAGCTCAACTACACTTTCTATCCTAGTCTGAGACTTGGCTATAGTAGACTAGAAATCAAGACTTATAGTTTTGATCACTAACATTGACAAACATGCTTGAGATAGCAACGCATGCGAGTTAGACCGACCAATGCTCTAACAAGGATAGGTGCCAACTGTAGGATCCTATTAGTTAATTTTGCCATACTTTAGCATTTTCTTGAATGCTTTCGCACTTACTCTCACAGATTGATTGGAATTTCAGGTTCCATTTATTGGATTGGTAATGACTGAAAAAGGTTTGATCTCGGGTTACTTTGCCCTAAGTATGGTGGATATCTCACTTTTGGTACTCTTGAAGATGGAATAGTATCATCTTCTGGGAAACCTACAATTAAGGATTTGTTGGATAAATACAACCTTAGAAACATAGGTTCAGATACTAAAGTATTTGGAATTATTGGGAAGCCTATGGGTCACAACAAGAGCCCTCTTTTGTTTAATAAAGCCTTTAAGTCTGTTGATTTTAATGGAGTTTATGTGCCTTTTTTTGTGGATGACCTTGCAAAGTTTTTGGCTACATATGCATCTGCTGATTTTGCTGGATTCAATTGTACGATTCCACATAAGGAAGCTGCACTTAAATGTTGTGATGAGGTTGATCCAATTTCCAAGTTAATCAGAGCTGTTAATACCATTGTCAGGAGACCAAGATGTGAGAAGTTAATTGGTTGCAACATGGACTATATTAATGCTATTTCTGCCATAGAAGATGGGATGAGAGGTTCAAACAAAATTTACCAGGGAACTGGTTCACCCTTAGATGGTAAATTATTTGTAGTCATTGGAGCAGGTGGTGCTGATAATGACCTTGCTTATGGTGCAAAGGAAAAGGGAGCGAGAGTTGTGATAGCCAAACGCATGAGTGCGCCAGAGAACTAGCAGATTTGGTCGGAGGATATGATGTTACTCTTGCTCAATTGGAAACTTTCCGTCCAGAGGATGAAATGATTCTTACAAATACGACCTCTATAGGAATGCAGCCGAAAATTGAAGAAACAATCATGTTAGAGCACTGCTCGGTCGAACTCGCAGGCGTTGCTATCTCAAGCTTGTTTGTCAAGTTTAGTTTCCAAAACTATAAGTCTTGATTTCTAGTCTACTTATAGCTAAGTCTCGGATTAGGATAGAAAGTATAGTTAAGCATTATACTTCACGGCGTTCATAGATTGAAGACGAAAACTACTAAGGGGATATTGTGGAACTTCATCAATAAAAGGTATGTGGAAACTTGAACTCATATATCACTCAAAGGTCTATCTACTCTATATCCTATTTGATACAAAAGTCGTATAGCTATATAGACTTCAATTATACACACTTGATATTTCGAGCTGAGTTTAACTCGCTTACATATTTCTCGTAATATGTGTTGGTAAGCTTTCGCTTTAACCAAGTTCATCTTATATTCTTGACGAAAGTCAAAAGATGATCATGTGAAAATCGCCTGGTAACATCTTACATGATTTGTGTGAGACAGTCATTTGATGTAGACTCGGAATGTTTCGTATTGATCATTCGATCACTTGAAAATTGCTTTGAAGCTAATAGTTTGTGTGAGACAGCTATTTTTGTCTTCCGAGAATCTTTCAATGGTTGAAAAAAGAGTTTAGAACAATTGGATATAAGAACAGTATGCGTACTTGCATATGCGTAATCCAAGCCCGGGAACCATGGTATGCATACCCGTATGCGTACTGTTTGGTTTAGTTGAGGTCCGTGAACTAAGTATGCATACCGGTACGCGTACGGGCGTGAGGTTCAAGTTCCGGGACTTTACTGAGTTTTGTGGTATGCGTACCCGTTCGCGTACCGGTGAACCCAAACTTAGTCCTGCCACTAAGGTATGCGTACCCGTTTGCATACTTGAGTGGGTTATGTTCTCAGTTTGTTCATGAACTAAATTAAGGAACACAATCTTTTGCAAACTGTGGCTATAATGTTCATGACTTGATTCGAGTGAATCAAAATCGATTTTGCTTCAATTGTGTCTTGTACACTTCTATGAGAATATAAACAATTGAACAACTCTAGGACTAGTTTCATTTGAGTCATTTGAACTAGTCATGGTTAAGATGAATAAGGTTGATACGAAAGTCTTCATATGGATAACTTCGTATTAGAGCATTGCTCGGTTGAACCCACCAAGCGTTGGTATGTCAAGTTCGGTTGTCATATTTTAGTTAATCAAAACTCATTTAAAGAGTTGTTTGATAATTTACTAGAGTCAACTTCGTATAGGTTAGCTAGAAAGTTACTAGGATATGAGACTTACAAGTATTACGTGAAGACTTGAAGAATGTGAAGAAGTAAAGAGCTACGACGACGACATCATCTTTCCTCTTAAGGTTAGTAATATTTGACTTGAACTGTTTCATTCCTAACGTATATTTAAAGTCGTGCATATTGAAAACATAACTGCGAAGCTGTGAATGATTATACTATAGTTGGATATAGTATCAAGGAATTACAATACGAAGTATAACGTCTATCTTTTGAACTTCGTATATAAGACATCGACATAATCGTATGAAAGCTATTTTGATTATGTGTATGGGTATGGGTGAAGATTTCTTCCTAGGAAACAATGTTTTACATTCGTTTAAAGGAAATACAATTCATAAACTTGTTTTATAAATCGAAAGGGAAATCGCTAGGCTTATTGGTAGTGTTATTCATTGCAAATCTTTGGATTACCAATATGTGTGTTTAGTAACCCCTCATAACTTGTTTATGTATCTTGTTAAAACTATTCATAAGGCCTAACTTTTATTAGTGAAACCGATCTTAAGTAATCACCTGAGATGGTATGATCGATGTATTGTAATTGGTATGACCAACTCTAGTCATTGGGGAACCGATCCTAGTAAGAGGTGCAACCAATCACAAGTATGTGGAATCGATCCTTGTAAGAGGTGCAAAAAGTCTTAGTAATTGGTAACCGATCCTATGACTTGTGCAACCGATTATGAGTAAATACCATAATATGTGGTAACCGATCCTAGTACCTAGTCAACCAATTTTTGGAAAGCTAGTGTGACCGATCCTAGTACCCACATGGAGGTAGAACCGAAGCTTTATGTTTTGGTAGAACCGTGAAACCCATTAATGGTTATTTGATAAGATAATCAATCACATAGTTCTTGCAAGTCAGATGACCCAATTCTAAACTCGTTTGGAAGTGTGGAAAATCGGTTCCAAGATGGTAAATATGAAAAAGTATTTACCAAGTAAAGATGTCGGCATACTTTGAACATGTGCAATAAATTCTTATCTTTTATTGTTCAAAGATATTCCTTAATAACTAAAGGAGAATTTCGGTTCGAAATAAATTGAGAATCTTTTAATTAAGATTTTTAGTTTTGTATGCTTTTAATTTCCAGCAATTAAAATGCATATCCTTAGAAAATAAAAATTGGTAATGTGCATTTACTAATTGGAGATTTTCTACTGAGATTTCAGTTAATATTTGGACAAAGCATTTCCAGGAATTATGAAAATCGAATTTGGAAATATATTGCATATCTTGAAAATATTTTCGGTTTTGGAAATTCCTTGGTGTCAAAACTTCCTTGGTCTATAAATATTGAAGTTTGCATTTCGAGCAAACTAATCCTCAGAGCCAGCAAAATTACCTAGTTATGTTGTTACTGGTGGAGTCATCTATTCGGAGAGGAAAGTACCCTAATTAGGAGAAATCTCTTACGACCGCTCGTTTTAAAGACTTCTTTGGGATTGGGAAGTTCTACGAGTACCGTTGGTGGGAAACTAGATAATTGCAGTTTATTATTAGTTTTCGATTGATTTGATTGACTAACGGTTGTTGAAATTTGGTTGCACCTAGTTTGTTTATGCTTGAGAATCTTCTCTTCTGATATAAGATTCACTCAAACTAGATCGAAGTTTTGACGGGGATCTTTAGACTGTTTGTAGATCTAAAGACGTCTTGTGATAATCCATTGTTAACAGACACTGTTCTGTGTGTGATTGATCACAAGAGATTCAAGTTGATTGTGTGTAGGTGTTTATTGAAGATCTAAGAAGATTTAAAGACAAAGAAGATTGCTTGTTTGAGTTCAAAATCTTTAGTGTGCACAAAACTTGATCGGCCGGGAATCCAACTATAATCGGTTTATCTTTGTGATAACCTTGATTGATTAGTTGAGTTGATCGGAATCAATACGTTTCTTTGTGATTAAGAGTATTGATTGGATAGTCTAAACAATTACCTTGGTAGTTGTTGATAGATTGATCTAAGAACCTGACAAAGGAGTTTATTGGTATAAACGGAAGAGCCTTTTTTCAAACTCATATCACTTGTTTGAAAAGAGTTGTTACCGAACAGATTTGTTGTTCCTTTACTAATTGGAATACGAACTAAAGGAATTGTTCCAAGTGCGTGAATTATTGCAAGTTGGAGGCGCAGGGATACAGACGGAACTAGGTGAACTATAGGTTTAGTTGCTTGGTCTCAACTATACGAAGTTGGTTTAGATTTTGTATTAATCCTGGGAGTATTCAATTATGGACAAGGTCCCGAGGTTTTTCTGCATTTGTGGTTTCCTCGTTAACAAAATCTTGTTGTGTCTTTTACTTTTCTATTTCCGCAATTATAATTGTTTTTATTATAATTAGAAGTAAAATACACAAACGTTAATTCCTAATTACTTGATAGCTATCCTATTGTGTTTGATTAAGTCTGAATCTATTATCAAGTAATCATACTTCGTTGTTGTATTGTCTCGATCTTGTATCCATAGTCAATCACACAAGTTATCTTGTTTCATATTGTCTCGATCACGTATCCATAGACGATCACACGAAGTGTGAACCGATTAGTTGTATTGTCTCGACTCAGTCCATAGAAAATCACTTTCAGAGAAAGGACTTATAGGTGGAAAAGTTTTAGATTGAGGTATATTTGGGTACCCTCGTCTTTTAAATTGGTATCAGAGCAGGTAAACACCAAAAGATCTAACAATCTGTGTTTGGTGCGATCCAAACTATAATAATCGAATCTATGTATGATTCAGTTAACGTTATGCAAGAGTATGAATACTCAAAAGTTGAAGATGTTACCAATTCGTTGACCCATGATCAAGGAGTTACGCAAATTAAGAGTACATCTGAGTCCTTCTCTGATGGAAAAGAAGATGCTGATAAAGAGTTGGTAAAACTCCTAAAGCCTATAAAATCTCTATCTTTAAAAGTGCTAATATTAAAGATAGAGTCAAATTAGAAGCTATTTGTAAATATCTTACTCAAGATAAAGACACACATCCTATGACTCTGACTATTCGTATTCCAAACAGTAAAGTAACAACAAATCTGTTCGGTAACAACTCTTTTCAATCAAGTGATATGAGTTCGACAAAAGGCTCTTTCGTTTATCCCAATAAACTCCTTTATCAGTTCCTTAGATCTATCCAATAACAACTACCAAAGTAATTGTCAAGATTTTGCAATCAATACTTTGAATCACAAAGAATTGTATTGATGCCGACCTACTCAACTAATCAATCAAATCTATCACAAAGTTAAACCGATTATAGTTGGATCCTTTTCCAGCCGAAACAAGTATTGTGCACACCAAAGATTATGAACCCAAATCAGAAATCTTCTTCATCTTCAAATCTTCTTAGATCTTCAATAAACACCTGCACACAATCAACTTGAATTTCTTGCGATCAATCACACACAGAACGGAGTCTGTTAAGAATAGATTATCACAAAACGTCTTTAGATATACAAACAGTCAAAAGATCCCCGTCGAAAATTCGATCTGGTTTGAGTGAATCTTATATCATAAGAGAAGATTCTCAAGCATAAAAAAACTAGGTGCAATCAAAGTTCAACAACCATTAGTCAATCAAATCAATCGAAAACTAATAATAAACCGAAATTATCTAGTTTCCCACCAACGGTACTAATAGAGCTTTTAAATCCCAAAGAAGTCTTTAAACTGAGCGGCCATAAGAGATTTCGCCTAATTAGGTTACTTTCCTCTCCAAATAGGCGGCTCCACCAGTAACAACACAACTAGGTATTTTTGCTGGCTCTGAGGATTACTTTTCTCGAAATGCAAACTTCAATACTTATAGACCAAGGAAGTTTGGACAACAAGGAATTTCCAAAACCGGAAATATTCTCAATATATGAAATATATTTCCAAATTCGGTTTCCATAATTCCTGGAAATGCTTTGTCCAAATATTGACCGAAAATCTCTTAGAAAATATCCAACTAGTAAATGCACATCACTAATTTTTATTTTTAAAGATATGCAAAACTAAAAACCTTAAATAAAAGATTTTTAATTTATTGCGTTCCGGGATTCTTCTTTAGCTATTAAGGAATATCTTTGAACAATAAAAGATAAGCGTTACTGCACATGTTCAAAGTATGTCGACATCTTCAGTTATTGAGTCATTTTTCATACTTCCAATCTTGGAACCGATTTTCCACACTTCCAAAACGAGTTTAGAATTGGTTCATCTGACTTCCAAGAACTATGTGGTTGATTATCCTATCAAATCATCAAACATGGGTTTCACGGTTCTACCAAAACAAGTTTCGGTTCAACCTCCATGTGGTACTGGAATTAGTCACACTAGCTTTCAAAAATTCGGTTGATTAGGTACTAGGATCAGTTCCCACATATATATGGTATCTAACTTGTATTTGCTGCACATGTCCATAGGATCGGTTCCCAATAACTAAAAACGTGTTGCACATGTTCATAGGATCGGTTCCCAATAACTAAAAACTTGTTGCGCCTCTTACAAGGATCGATTCCCCTTTTGTGATCGGTTGCACCTCTTACTGGGATCGGTTCCCCAATGACTAGAGTTGGTCATACCAATTACAATAAATCGATCATACCATCTCAGGTGATTACTTAAGATCGGTTTCACTAATAAAAGTCATACCAATACAAAAGTCAGGCCTTGTGAATATTTTTACCATGAAGATAATCAAGTCATGAGCGGTTATACTAAACACACATATTGGTAATTCAAAATATTTGAAATGAATAACAATACCAATAAGCCTAGCGATTTCCATTTCGATTCACAAAACAAGTTCATGAATGTACTTCCTTTAAACGAATGTAAAACATTGTTTCCTAGGACGAAATCTTCACCTCATACCCATACATAATCACAATAACATTCAAACAATTATGTCGATGTCTTATATACGAAGTTCAAAAGATAAGCGTTATACTTCGTATTGTATTCCTTAATACTACGTCTAACTAGAGTATAATCATTCATAGCTTCGCAGTTATGTTTTCAATATGCACGACTTGAAAGATACGTTAGGGAATGAAACAGTTAAAGTCAAATATTACTAACCTCAAGTGGAAGGATGATGTAGTCGTTGTAGCTACTTACTTCTTCACATTCTTCAAGTCTTCACGTAATACTTGTAATGTCTCATATCCTAATACTTTCAAGCTAACCTATACGAAGTTTGACTCTAGCATATAATCAAGCGACTCTTTAAATGAGTTTTGATTCACTAAAATATGACAACCAAACTTGACATACCAACGCTTGGTGGGTTCAACCGAGCTATGCTCTAACAATCTCCCCCTTTGTCAATTTTAGTGACAAAACTCTTACATCATATGGATAAAAAAATTATAAGAATTCATTACACATACGCTTGATTCCCAAATTCAACAACACAATAACATGTATACATTCAATCCATAAATGTCGTTGTTGACAATATAATAACAAAGCTAATACTCACCCTAAAGGTAAGATAGGTAGATTTTCAATCTGCATGTCTTTGTTATTCCCTTTTTAATATGATATGCTACTCCCCCTTAGTCTATGATTTACTCTTTTGTTAGATAAAACGTTTAAGCACCATTGTCCTTTCCCTTAGTGATACCAAATCAATATAAATATCGCTTTTTACTCCATATATTTCTCCTACTTTTTTTCACAAAATGACAAAGGTACGAGGAAATAAAAGAACAAACCGAAAGTATCTTACAAATCTTACAAAGAGACTTGCAACCTATAAGAGTTAAGCACGAGGGTTCCACACACCATTTTTGATAACCAATATCAAAACGAAACTACAAAGTAATTTTGTTTTGATATGTTACCAAGGAAACAATTGCTCGAAGAAATTTTCCCTAATATTTTAACAAACCAAAAATCGACTAAGCACCTTAGTTCCTTTGCTAAACTGATTTCACAAATACAATCGCTTGTTCGATAAGACCAAAATAAAGATTAGAATTAACTCTTTCTTCTCATCAGGCTCTAATTATCCATATAACTTATACCTTT
Source organism: Papaver somniferum (assembly GCF_003573695.1). NCBI lineage: Eukaryota > Viridiplantae > Streptophyta > Magnoliopsida > Ranunculales > Papaveraceae > Papaver > Papaver somniferum. The sequence goes on along the minus strand of NC_039365.1, from coordinate 149,310,572 downwards.
CACTTTTAAACAAGACAAGTACTAGGTTAGTTAACTAGCATTTCTTGTTAAGGCCTTCGATTAGACTTGAATAACTGAAACCTCCACTTTGATAAGTCTAACTAAGATCAGAATTAACTTAGTTTCTCTTATCCAGAATCAAATTGGACTAAACAATTCATCCCGAAAACGTTTTCTTTTGTTAATCCATAAACAATTCATACAAACCAAAGTAATTGTCAAGATTTTGCAATCAATACTTTGAATCACAAAGAATTGTATTGATTACGATCTACTCAACTAATCAATCAAATCTATCACAAAGTTAAACCGATTATAGTTGGTTCCTTTTCCAGCCAAAACAAGTATTGTGCACACCAAAGATTATGAACCCAAATCAGAAATCTTCTTCGTTTTCAAATCTTCTTAGTTCTTCAATAAACACCTGCACACAATCAACTTGAATCTCTTGTGATCAATCACACATAGAACGTAGTCTATTAAGAATGGATTATCACAAGACATCTTTAGATCTACAAACAGTCTAAAGATCCCCGTCGAAACTTCGATCTGGTTTGAGTGAATCTTATATCAGAAGAGAAGATTCTCAAGCATAAAAAAACTAGGTGCAATCAAACTTCAACAACCGTTAGTCAATCAAATCAATCGAAAACTAATAATAAACCGCAATTATCTAGTTTCCCACCAACGGTACTAATAGAGCTTCTCAATCCCAAAGAAGTCTTTAAACCGAGCGGCCATAAGATATTTCTCCTAATTAGGTTACTTTCCTCTCCGAATAGGCGGCTCCACCAGCAACAACACAACTAGGTATTTTTGCTGGATCTGAGGATTAGTTTGCTCGAAATGCAAACTTCAATACTTATAGATCAAGGAAGTTTGGAAAACAAGGAATTTCCAAAACCGAAAATATTCTCAATGTATGCAATATATTTCGAAATTCGGTTTCCATAATTCCTGTAAATGCTTTGTCCAAATATTGACCGAAAATCTCTTAGAAAATCTCCAACTAGTAAATGCACATCACTAATTATTATTTTTAAAGATATGCAAAACTAAAAACCTTAATTAAAATATTTTTAATTTATTGCGTTCCGGGATTCTCCTTTGGCTATTAAGGAATATCTTTGAACAATAAAAGATAAGCGTTACTGCACATGTTCAAAGTATGTCGACATCTTCACTTATTAAGTCATTTTTCATACTTACAATCTTGGAACCGATTTGCCACACTTCAAAAACGAGTTTAGAATTGGTTCATCTGACTTCCAAGAACTATGTGATGGATTATCCTATCAAATCGCCAAACATGGGTTTCACGGTTCTAACAAAATAAGTTTAGGTTCTACCTCCATGTGGGTACTAGAATTAGTCACACTAGTTACCAAAACTTGGTTGACTAGGTACTAGGATCAGTTCCAACATATATATGGTATCTAACTTGTATTTGCTGCACATATTCATAGGATTGGTTCCCAATAACTAGAAACTTGTTGCACCTCTTACAAGGATCGATTCCCCTTTTATGATCGGTTGCACCTCTTACTAGGATCGGTTCCCCAATGATTAGAGTTGATTATACCATTTACAATAAATCGATCATACCATCTCAGGTGATTACTTAAGATCGGCTTCACTAATAAAAGTCATACCATTACAAAAGTCATGCCTTGTGAATAGTTTTACCAAGAACATAAGCAAGTCATGAGCGGTTATGCTAAACACACATATTGGTAATTCAAAATATTTGCAATAAATAACAATACCAATAAGCCTAGTGATTTCCCTTTCGATTCACAAAACAAGTTCATGAATGTACTTCCTTTAAACGAATGTAAAACATTGTTTCCTAGGAAGAAATCTTCACCTCATACCCATACATAATCACAATAGCATTCAAATGATTATGTCGATATCTTATATACAAAGTTCAAAAGATAAGTGTTATACTTCGTATTGTATTCCTTAATACCACGTCTAACTAGAGTATAATCATTCATAGCTTCGCAGTTATGTTTTCAATATGCACGACTTAAAAGATGCGTTAGGGAATGAAACAGTTAAAGTCAAATATTACTAACCTCAAGTGGAAGGATGATTTCGTCGTTGTAGCTTCTTACTTCTTCACATTCTTCAAGTCTTCACATAATACTTGTAATGTCTCATATCCTAATACTTTCAAGCTAACCTATACGAAGTTGAATCTAGCATATAATCAAGAGACTCTTTAAATGAGTTTTGATTCACTAAAATATGACAACCAAACTTGACATACCAATGCTTGGTGGGTTCAACTAAGCTATGCTCTAACAGGTATATCAATTGGTTCCTGTTCACCTTGATTTATCAAAAGACGGAACAAAACTCATAGGTTTATCCGTGGGAGACAGATTTATCTATTCAATAGAATTTTCTGTGTAAGACATATTGGTTTATCAAGTCTTCGACTTTGGGTCATAGAAACTTTTAGTTGTGGGTGAGACCAGCTAAGGGAATCAAGTGTGTAGAGTCCTGCTGGGATTCAGAGACGTAAGGAGCGCAACTGTACCTTTATCAGTGTGAGATTGGTTAGGGATCAGCTACATTCCAGTCTGAAGTTAACTTGGAGTAGGCTAGTATCTGTAGCGGCTTAATACAGTGTGGTGTTCAAATATGGACTAGGTCCCGGGGTTTTATGCATTTACGGTTTCCTCGTTAACAAAACTTCTGGTGTCTGTGTTATTTCTTTTCCTTATTATATTTATTTATATAATTGAAATATCATAGGTTGTGCGCAAGTTCAATAAATTGTGAATCCAACCTTTGGTTGTTGATTAAGTTGATTGACACTTGGATATTGATTTTTGATACCATCCAAGTTATTTCTTATATTCAATTGGGATCACAAATTCCTATTTGTTTGATTACAGATTGAATTGAGAAATTGAGATATAACTCTTTGATATACTTTTCTTAAGATTGAGTCTGTTTGTCTAGTTGATTCTCTTGAAAGTATATTGGAGTTAGTCCATACAGATTGCTAATTAGCGAAATATTTGGTGTGGTTGTTAGACCCCCCTCTTTTTCAATTGGTATCAGAGCAGGCAAAAACGTTTAAGACCTTATAAGTATGTGTTTGTGGCAATCTGATTTGTGTGGATAGTTAAGTATCTCAAACTCGCACGCATATAGATGAGTCCTAAAAGTTTTAATTTTACCAAATGTCTTGGGCTTACCGCCAAGTATAACTCCTTTGCTTATTCTTCCAAATCCCGAGGGAGGAATTTCTTGCTATCAGATTCTGATGAACATTTCCTCTGATGAGACATTTAGCTCCATGTCTAAAACTGAAATGGAACTCACAAGAAATCAAAAAATTACAGCTGGGTCTATTGTTTTTCAAGATGCTAAGATAAAATCTCTTGAAGAAAAACATGATCAGCTTATTGATGAACTTGAGAAGTCTTTTGGTCGAGAACGGGAACTCTATAACATCATTGAGTCCTTCTCTAACAATATCGAAAAACTTGTTCAAGAAACTACTCTATAACGTGAAAATATTAGTACTCATAAGGATATTGTTAAATAAGATTCAATTAGAGAAAAACGTTTGATCGAGACTCATTCATCAGATCTGGACAACCTTCGTGTTGAAAAAAGAAATTGGTTACTTCCCTTCTTCTAGCCCCAAAACAGTGCAAATCCTTGAAAGAGGAAAACTCTGTTTTAATGAGAAAATCTTCTGTGTCTACCACTAATTCTCAGACAGAGTTACAATACATGAAGAAAAGTTCTCCAAAGGAAGTCCATGTTAGGAAGTGTTTACATAACTTGTAGTCTTCTAATAGGGCTATGAATTTAATACAGGTTCAGTCCAATGTTTCTCTTCCATGAACCTGTTCTCTCTGTAGGAAAAAGAATCACTCTGCTCAACATTGTTTTGCTAGAAAGAAACAGATTTCTGATCTTCAAAATCTACTTATTTTTACAGTCGACAGAGTAAGTTGTCTGAAGACCTCTACAATGAATTTCATTCCTGTAGAAATCCAGAACTCCCATAAAAGGGATTTCAATGGTCTTTCTTCTCGAAATCTCTACAGGGATCGTTTTTCTCCTCTTGGTGCAAACTCTTACACCACAAAAGTACGCATTCCCAGTGGTTATGAGAATAAGTCTGGTAGATCTAAGTATATAAGGTGGAGACCTCTCTCCACTAATCCTATGGAACCAATTTCTAGAGGTCCTAGACTTAAGTCTCAGAAAATTCCGTCTAATGGATTTTCTAAAAAGGTTAATGTCAAATTCTTCTGGAATTAGTAATAGCCGAAGGTAGACAAGAAATACTAGTTTCAAAACTCTTAGATGGTATTCACAGCGCATCTCTCAATACTCATGGTGGGATTACATCTCACCTTGCTACCTAGTTCTAGGAAATTTCGTCCTTGTATCTAACTTGAGAGTCGCAAGGATGATATTTGCGAGATGCTCAAGTCTACTGTTGGTTACCATTTTTCTTGTGTTTGTTTGTGTTATTTTCCCCTTATATGAAGGTTAAGTCACTTCTTGACTCCCTGTAACCAATGTATCTCTTCTGTATGCTCTGATTAATATTTTTTTTAGTTATTGAGCCATGATGGTAAGAGATATTTGAAAACATAGGGTATTTCTTGTTGGATCTTCTCTGATCCACTAGTCTTCCACACCTAGTCCAGGAACGTCCGTGTCTTTCTTGGGAGTTTTAAGGTTTCCACAACAATGGTATCCTTCTCTTGTTTATGAACATATATATATATATATATATTATATATTTTGTTTTTGTTTTTCCTTCCCTAATAATAAAAAAAAGAATGGAGAACTCCTCAAGACCTCAAGAAGTGGTGAATCTTGAGATGGAAGAAGACATTAAAGGATGCGATTCTATTCAAGAACTTGTCTTGAAAAAGATGGTTGAAAGGAAAGAGTATAACTCTTGGATTGGGGAATCTGTCAAGGATTTAATTCTTTTTCAGAATGACTCTAGGGTTGAATTTTCAAATCTTCAAATGCAAATAAATTAGCTTATTGATGGTCAGACCAAAATCCTTGATAATCAAAAGATCTTGATCAGGAATCAAAAGAAACTCATCATCGACTGTGTCAAAGCTAAGAATCTTGCCCGCATTGTTGATCGGAAAGTTAATGGTCTAACTCATGAACATAGAGTCTCTACGGTCAAAAGAATCAAGGATATTAGTGATACCTTTTATGATGGACCCTTTCAGAGGTATGATGTTATCAAGGAAACTTGTTTTTTTTTTTTTGTATAGGAAACTTCGTATGAGGATTTATTCTTGTGTTTTATGAAGAATAACTAGGGTTTGGAATAGCAATTATGGTGGGTACACATAGTTATTTCCAACGATTTTCATCTTGCAATGTTTTTAGATTTATTTATTTAAATTCTAAAGTTTATTTGGAAGATGATTTTGCAGTATTAATCTTTATGGTTTTATATATTGCAACTTGTTATGGGATATGTGTGTTTGCGTCCATGAACTATGATTGTCCCATATTTGCTCAAAAGTTAAGTATATCTTATGTCTTTATGCAAATATTGATAAAAGATAGAATGAACTTTTGACAACAAAAGTTAAGCCTATTATGTCATTATGCAAATATTGATGGAAGATAGGATGAATTTATGCAAATATTGATGAAAAGTAGAATGAATATTTGAATATTCGCAGCATTGGTCTTTCCCTGATCCACATCTTTGTGTAAGTAGTTTGCGGCTACATAAGTTCTCTTATGTTGAGCATTTCCGATTAAATTAATCATGGGGTCTCTTGTGGTTAATTTAATTTAGTATTTTGGATACAAATTCATGTTTCATGTGATTTGTTAATATCCAAAGAAATCCTTCTTTTTTTTGTGAAAGTAAGGTCGCTCTTGTTGTTCTTTCGGGAATGACATTTTATGGGGGAGAGTTCTTAATTGAGCTTGTGCTTAATTGCCGAATCTTTGTGGGAGAGCGGCTGTGGAATATTGTAGGATTTTTCTTGTATCTTTATAAACTCCTTGATGAATACACTAGTTTTGGATATGTGAAATCAACGAAACAAAGTTGACATGTTCTCTTTTGGTCATGAAGTATCTCTATGGAAATTTCACTGGGATCCCACTAGTTTTCGTACTTTTGCCAATTTATATTGACAAAAAGAGGGAGAATTAATGTGTAGTTCACACTACTAATACATATGGTTTACGGATCATTATGTAAGGGGGAGTGGTTTTCATGTGAGATGAAGTATTGACTAAGGGGGAGTGATACATATCACCATAGTATTGTTGTCAAAGTTGTGATACAATTGGACTTTGGTGTTGTGTAATAATACGACGACACTGTATAACAATGATTGAGAACTACTGTTTTCTCATTGTTATAGCTAGGGATATTCAACAACTATGATGCTGAGTTGAACACATTCAGAATCACTAGAGTACTTGGAAGTGACGAATATTTCGAGTAATGTTGAAGAACCAAGGAAATCAAGCATTTGGATTGAGAGCTACAAAGTTTATTTATTTTGTATTCGATATGTATTGATAGTTTTGTCTTTAAAATTGACAAAGAGGGAGATTGTTAGAACACTGCTCGGTCGAACTCGCAAGCGTTGCTATCTGAAAAAGCGGGGTTCTAACAACCACACCCAATATTTCATTTGGAAATCTGAATAGACAAACTCCAATATACTTTCAAGAGAATTAACTAGACAGTCAGACTCAATCTAGAGAAAAGTATATCAAAGAGTTTATATCTCTATCTCTCAATTCAATCTGCAATCAACAAATAGGAATTTGCGAGCCCTATTGAATATAAAAGAAATAACTTGAACGGTACCAAAGACCAATGTTCAAGGATCAATCATAGTCAATCAACAACCAAAGGTTGGATTTCCCAATTGATCGATTCAACGCATAACCTGTGATATTTCAATTACATAACAAAATATAATGCGGAAAAGAAATAACACAGACACCATAAGTTTTGTTAACGAGGAAACCGAAAATTCGGAAAAACCTCGGGACCTAGTCCAGTTTTGAATACCACATTGTATTAAGCCGCTACAGACACTAGCCTACTACCAATGAACTTCAGACTGGAATGTAGTTGAGCCCTAATCAATCTCACACTGATCAAGGTACATTTTTGCTCCTTACGTCTCTGAACCCCGGCAGGATTCTACGCACTTGGTTCCCTTAGTTGATCTCACCCACAACCAAGAGTTTCTACGATCCAAAGTCGAAGGCTTGATAAACAAATCTGTCTCATACGGAAAAGTCTATTGGAATAGATAAATCTGTCTCCTACAGAAATACCTACGAGTTTTGTTTCGTCTTTTGATAAATCAAGGTGAACAGGAACCAATTGATATACCGGACTTATATTCCTTATCAATCACCTCACAATAATATTAATCGATTAACAAAATAAGATATTGTGGAATCACAAACGATGAGACGGAGATGTTTGTGACTACTTTTAATCTTACCTACCGGAGATAAATCTCAAGCAAATCTTAGCAAAGATAATACTCAATCACGATAGCAAAAGTAAGATCAGAACACGCAACTACAGAGAAAATAGTTGGGTCTGGCTTCACAATCCCAATGAAGTCTTCAAGTCGTTAACCTACAGGGTTTCGTGAAAAACCTAAGGTTAAAGGAGAATCGACTATAGTCGCACTAGTATCACACATGAGGTGTGGGGATTAGGTTTCCCAGTTGCTAGAGTTCTCCTTTATATAGTTTTTAAACCAGGGTTTGCAATCAATGTTACCTTGGTAACAAAGCATTCAATATTCACGTTAGATAAAATCCTGATTAGATTCAAGCTAATATCTTTCAACCGTTAGATCGAACTTACCTTGTTATACACAAATAAAATGTACCCTCATCTAGGTTTATGTAACCGTACCTAAACGTGTACACCATGTTGGATCAACCGTAGTTAACCCGGGTTAGGTATATGGACACTCTCATATCATCATCTTAACCATAACTAGTTCAAATGACTTAGATGAAACTAGTTAAAGAGTTGTTCAATTTTTATATTCTCATAGAAGTATACAAGAACACAATTGAAGCAAAATAGGTTTGATTCACTCGAATCAATTCATGAGCATTATAGCCACGGTTTGTAAAAAATGCATTCCTTATTATATAAATGTATTTGTTCATGTCACAACCGATTTTAGAACTTTAACCACTCAAGTATGAAAACGGGTACGCATACTTGAATAGCCGTACCAAGTTTTGTTTTCACTAGTATGCGAACGGGTACGTGTACCTCCAAACCCAGCAGAAAATTTCGGTCATAAACCAACTCCAGTATACGTACGGGTACGTGCACTTAGTTCCCGGACTTCTCAAACCAACAGGTACGCATACGGATAAGGATACTATGGTTCCCGGACATGGATCACATATATGCAAGAGTGCAAAACATGTTTATAATCCAATGTTGGTTAAGTATTCTAAACTCTTATTTCAATCATTGAAACTTTCTTAGAGGATGACAATAGCCGTTTTCACATACTATTAGCATCAAAGCAATTTTCAAGTTATTGAAATAATCATACCGAAACATTCCAAGTCTACACCAAATGAGTGTATCACACAAACCATGTAAGATGTTACTCGAAGATTTTCACATGATCATCTTTTGACTTTCGTCAAGAATATAAGATGAACTTGGTTGAAGCGAAATATTACCAACACATATTTCGGGAAATATGTAAGCGAGTTAAACTCCGCTCGAAATCTCAAATGTGCATAATCGAAAACCATATAGTAATACGACTTATGTATCAATATAGGAGATAGAGTGGAAATAGACTTTCCAAGTGATAGATGAGTTTTAGTCTCCACATGTCTTTTGTTGATGCAGTTCCACAATCTCGCGTTAATAGTTCTTCGTCTTCAATTGATGAACGCCGTGAAGTCTAATGCTCAACTACACAATCTATCCTAGTCCGAGACATCACTATAAGTAGACTGGAAATCAAGACTTATAGTTTTGATCACTAACATTGACAAACAAGCTTGAAATAGCAACGCTTGCGAGTTCGACCGAGCAGTGCTCTAACAATCTCCCCCTTTGTTAATTTTAGTAACGAAACTATCAATACATATGGATTACAAAATAAATAAACTTTGTAACTTATCATCCAAATGCTTGATCTCCTTGGTTCTTTAACATTACTCGAAATCTTTGTCACTTCCAAGTACTTCAATGATTCCAAAAGTTTTCAATTCCGCATCATCGTTGTTGAAGATCTGTAGCTATAACAATGAGAAAAAAGTTTCTCTCAATCATTGTCGTACAGTGTCATCGTATCATTATACAACATCAAAGTCCAATTGTATCACAACTTTGACAACAATACTATGGTGATATGTATCACTCCCCCTTAGTCAATACTTCATCACTATATGGAAACCACTCCCCCTTACATAATGATCCGTAAACCATATGTATTTGTAGTGTGAACTACACATTAATTCTCCCCCTTTTTGTCAATATAAATTGGCAAAGGTACGAAAACTAGTGGGATCCTCATGAAATTTTCATAAAGATACTTTATGACCAAAAGAGAACAACATACCAACTTGTTTCGATGATTTCACATAGTCGAAACTTGGTGTATTCATCAAGGAGTTTATAAAGATACAAGATAACTCCTACAATATTCCACAACCGCACTCCCCACAAAGATTTGGAAATTAAGCACAAGTTCAAATAAGAACTCTCCCGCATAAAATGTCATTCCCGAAAGAACAACAAGAGCGACCTTACTTTCACAAGAAAAGAAGGATTTCTTTGGACATTGACAAATTACATGAAACATGAATTTGTATACAAAAATCACAATTGAATTAACCACAAGGAAAATGATCAATTCAATTGGTCATACTCAACATAAGAAGACTTATGGAGCAACACAGTACATACACAAAGATGTGGATCAGGGAAAGACCAATACTGCGGAATAATCAAAGACTCATTTTATTTTCCATCACTATTTGCACAATGACATATAATAGACTTAATCTTTGTAAACAAAAGTTCATCTTTTCTTCCATCAATATTTGCATAATAACATAAAAGGCTTAACTTTTATAGTCAAAAGTTCATTCTATCTTTTATCAATACTTTCATACCAACATATAATAGAATTAACTTTTGAACAAATATGGGAAAGTCAAGGTTCATGGACGTAAAACCATGAAGATTAATACTGCAAAATTCATCTTCCAAATAAACTTTAGAATTTATACAATAAATCAAAAACATTGCAAGATGAAAAACGTTGGCAATAGTTATATATACTCACAATAATGGCTATTCCAAACTTGAGATCTTAAGGAGTTCTCCATATAATTTTTGTTAGGGATGGAATAACATATTATAGAATATATATATATATATATATATATATATATATGTTTGTAAACAGGAGAAGGAATCTCTTGTTATAGAAACCTTATGAACTCATACGTAGGAGACACGGACGTTCGTGGACCGATCACATATGAAGAACAGATTTGGAAAGAATCCAACAAGAGGAAACACACTATTAGTTATCAATGCTCAAGAGTTAGTGCATGACACATGATCAACAAGATAAAGAACTCATAAAGATAACATAAAAACGCATAAAAATATACAACTAATCTTGAGACTCCCACGATCATCATCCTTGCAACTCTCAAAATAGATACAAGGATGAACTTACCTGGAATCAGGAAAGAGAGTGAGAAGTGTTCTCACTGTGAATTATGTGAATACCAATATTCTGCGAAGCACGTGTCACGATCTTAGTGGTCGCATACAAGATAAACTGTGTAGCCCTCGCTATACAAAGAAACCTGAGTAACAGAGGATACCTTCGCAAATCTGCTTTATCTCATCCCAAGAAGAAATAAAGCCTCGTCTAGAGAGAGGCGGTTGGCGAAGGGACAGAGGTGGATGACGCATCTAATCAGCATTAAATGCACAAATCTCTTATCTACACGCATAACCAAAGCGCGTGGAGAGAAATGACATGGCGAAATCTGACTGGAAAAGGTTAGCGGTGAACGAAGGTACAATCTGTACTGAGGCTGGGAAGTTCCCGAAGGAATGTGGGTCAGCTGAGGTGGCAGATTCCGACTGGAAAAGCACGCGGTGAACGAAGGTACCATTTGTATGAAAGGTATATCAGGGAATGATGGATCCAAAGATAGCAAAGATATACCTGGAGTAGAAGGGGCTACAAATACCAAGCTTCACCAACAACTCAAGGGCATTCAATATCTAGGAGAAGAAGATCTAGTCTTAAGCTTATACCTCTTTAATCTTTAGAACTTAAGTATTTACTTCAACTTGAGTTCTCTCTATTACTTTGGGAAGCATTTAAGATCTTTGTAACCACCACTACTTAATACAAACAAATCACTCATTACCCCGTGGATGTAGACAAAAGTCGAACCACGTAATCTCTTATGTCTCATGATAACTTAGCTGCACTTACATTATATTTGTGTTCTTTGTTATTATCGTGATCTTAGATATCTTTTATTACTTAATATCGTCAGTTCAACAGAAGTATTATTACTACATAGTACTAGGTCCTCTGAGCTGTTTACATTACGTGGACTATGGGAAAATTAGTAGTCACAGTTTGGCGCTAGAAGGTTTTGCTCACCAGCTTGAGTTTTTATATTCCGTCATTTATTTTAACTAATACATCTTCTTTAACGAAGAGATCTGAGTTCAACATCGATGAATCTCACTTTCTAGTGATTCGTTCATTCATTGTTTTCGCATGTTCTTGGAGTTCATAGCCTCTATAGAAACATATCTACAAAAATCTCTGCAAAACGCACTCGCAAAATGTTAAAACTATTGTTTTGTACTAAAAACAACTTTTTCCGACAGAGTATCCTTCAGATCTGAGTACCACTGAGCACTGAGGAATCTCAGTGAGAATTTAAGGAAGCAAAAATCTTTTCAAGCATTTAATATCCCATCTTTCAAAAAGATCTGGCACCTTTTTCAATTGTTTTCAACATTTAAGGTTGTTTTTTCCAAGGGTGTCATAAGAAATTTAATACCCGTCTTTTCAGGCGTCATTTCAGTCCTTTTTTCTGAAAAAGCTGCTTAGCCCTCTTCTGTGTCAGAGCATTAATTGCTACTTTTGACGAAGGCATCCAAGTAGCAAATTTTGTCGTTTTTCTGTAACCGCGAGATAACAAAATCCGAAGGCATGTAGAAACCAAGTGATGTACCAACAAGCTCACGACCAGCAGTTACAAGAGGAAGATCTCAAAATCCATCTCAAGCGAACCAAAGAACATAAGCAGAGGACGGGTAAAGTGAAATAGCAAGAAGAACAGTTGCTAACAAGCCACCTATTCCTACTGAAGGGATGGGGCAAACATCGGGAGCACAACCAACTGACGACATGCCGTCACCGGAGCATCTTAATGTAACAAAGCCACCTGCGGCCAACGCAGGGTTACCCAGAACCTTAGCTCCTATGGGACGGGGGTTGGGAAACCTAACTCCGATCCAGCTAGATCCTGACGCTCCGGTCATAGAAGAAGGAGTGGATGACTCTGAGGATCCGGCCGACAACACTCCTCGGGGTGGTGGAATCCACAATGAAGATCAAATAGAAGCACAAGTAGAAGCTTTGCTACTCCGTAACAAGGAGCATGAGGATGCAATGCACGTGATGGACCATGAGAACCAGAACCTAAAAGATATGTTGGATGTACAGATCGAGGGTTCCCAAACTCACCCTCCGTTAAAGAGGCGTGAGAACGGAGCTATCTCAGGAAGACGAAGGGTGGATCTTAACCCACCAAAGGCTAACCCACCAGAGGGGAGCCAGGAGAACGCAACATGATCCAAACGAAATGGATCCACTTACAAGCTGATGAGGTTGTCAACCTATCAATAATAATTCTCTTTTGCTACACAAATCTATAAAGAAGTAGTGAGGCAAGTCGAGTTCGTATCCACAGGGAGGTGTGAGTTTCAAGTTATTATATGTTTCAAATTATTGTCGATGAAAGACAAAAATTCTAAGATTGCAAAGATTGTAATTCAAATTATGAGATGAAATTGACTAGAGATTTATTCGCCACTACCAAACAAGATATTATTAGTCATACAAGTTCTACTTCCAAATAATTTCGATTGTTAACAACTTTTAGACAAGTTATAAGCTCAACTAATCTTTAGATTCCTTAAATCACCGCATAGAATAAGTTCTCTAGCGGATTCCAATCAAGTGAACCACCTAAAATATGCTCTTGTAATTCAAACAATTGCATTAATATTTATGAATCAAGTTGTTTCTAACCACATGCTCGTAAGCTCGACACGTTAACCTAGGGTTATCTTTTACACATTATTGCATACAAAATCCCTTTGTGACAAATAGTGCACCGCTACTTATGTAAAGATTACTCTAACAATTACGGATTAAAGTTCTCAATACTAGCATTAGAGATGCATACGAGTTACCTAAATGCGCACTTAGATACCAAGCATACTTCTCATGGTCATAAAATCGGTAAAAGACAAACAACAAAAGATATTTATCGAAAGAGTAACTTGCAAAGATTGATTAATAAAACATGTTCGGAGTTTTGAAATCCTCCCCAATCAATAAAGTTATTAGCTACTCATATTATTAATAGTAAAACACATGGATTAAAAGAGGTTCAGAAAACCAAACAGTTGAGATGAAAATCCTGACAGCAAACCAAGTTGCTGTTGATAATGCTCAGGTTCAAAGTTCTGTGCCGTCCTCCGGTGGTAAGAGAGATAGCTCCTTCTGTATTCTGCGCCTCTCTTTTATATCTTTCCTTCCCTGTAATGTCGCACCCTAAACTGCTTCCAACAATCCTTGATCGATACAAACACTATATACCACCAAACTGCAGTCATTCATCTCATAAAACTGACGGCAGCAACACCCTTTCTAAGCTATTTTCAAGGACCCAAACTCTATCCGGTGCTGAAACAAATTGGTACCCAAGTTAGCTCACCCTAATGGCTTCTAATTCACGTCATATCTGCTGCAAACAACTCTTGTACTCAGTCCACAAATACACAGCAAACTAGCAAGGAAATGGTGCGGTCAAGCAGCTGCAGCTGGTTCTGTTCTTGTTGTTTAGCCTTGACCGAATCTTCCACAGCATTAACCAAATTTGCGAGTCACTCTGCACCCTTTATTCTTCCTTCTTTCTCGCTGCCAGAACTGCACCAAACCCTCACCATACACACCTCCAGCCACTGACTTGCACCAAATACCACCAGGACCCATGGCAAACCAAAACAGACTTCACCCAACAAACCACTTCCTTGCTGTACTTTCTCGACTTAGCACCAGCAACTCCATACAAGGCCATTGAACCATGGCTAGCATCCACCCACGTCTTGGACTGCATTTCAGCTCAAGAAAACTAACCATGATCATCACAGATTCGACCCATTTCATCCCTGAATTCGACTCAGCAAACAACACCACATACCACTAGTACCAGTAACTCAATTTCAGTCCATTCTCTGTCTCGACTGCCAATCTGAGCTTATCTCCTAATTCCTCTCGACCAACCAAAGGGACTCGAGCTTTGCTGATAAATTGAACTCTTGGCAGTGAACAAGAAGAAATGTTCATTCAGGCAATTTATCGGACACCTGAAGTGCACAACCTGGTGGTGTTATTCTACATCAATGAATCATCTTCTATACTCTCCAGATCACTGCATAATATAAATTAACTCAAACCCATCTTGTAGACATCATTCATTCTTTCATAATCTTCACATTCAGTCATCATTATCAATAGTTAACAGCTCCACCTTCTCTTCAATTGGTTTGCTTCAGAACTTGACATATATTTTATACCACCAGCTCGATCTTCTTTAATTCGAACAAGCCATCAAAACCCCATTCATTAATTAGACTCAGATCCCCTTTTCTTGACTGATGTTTATCCAACACTCTCCATAAACTCGAGCTTCAGAAATAGTCCTTCTAGCCGACGAAGTTCCTTCCAGATCCATCGAAACTCTTGATGCAGAGGCAAAGGAATTCGCACTTCTTGAACTGATTGAAAACGTTGCAGGAACAAATGATGATGCCACCTAATTCCTAGGTTTAGTTTGAGGATAAAAGAAAGTAGCAGCCCCAGAAACTGAGCTGACTGCTATTGATTTTTATTTTGAAACCCAAGTTTCATTTCTTCTGAATTATGTTGCCACTTGCCAGCACACACGTGCATTCCTGTGGTGGTGAAGTCCATTTCCTCTACTAGTGTAGAAATTAGCTGAGCCATTGGTATTTTTAAGCCCATTACAAACTGGCCAGCAGGTCCGGTACCCAATATAGCCACCACACAAGTTCCATTTTCGTGTAATCAAATTGAAATTATGATGGGTACATATCTTGGGAATTTTTCTGATATAAAACATTTAAGAGAAAAATATTAGTGACGCTTTTCCTTCCTTTTCGCAACTTCAAGCCATTGTACCTAAAAACATAGAAAAGAAACGTAATATACAAAATTTCAAAGAAAACTAATAAGAAAAGTGTAAGAGATCGTTATCAAAATTGGGTGTTTTAGACAACTATCACAAGGCCTCTCAGTCTTATTATGATGCTACATTTTCAAGAGATGCTCACAATGTGAACATGGTCAGCAAATGGAGAAAATGCGGAAGGAAATACAATGATTGAAAACCGGTCACGCAGGAGCAAGGCTAGAAGAGGTGCTCCAGGAAGCGACAAAATCTCCATTGTATTTTCGCATTTTGAGGGAGCCTATCTCTGTGAAATGTCCAGTACCTACGTTTCAGGCATACAATGGTACCTCTGATCCCGCATCTCACCTACGGTATTACACTCGTGTCCTTTTCCATTGGGAAAGAGATGAGGTAGTACTTTGTATGTACTTTCCTGCAAGCTTAACAGGATCAGCATTGGCATGGTATGAAAACTTACCAGCAAACTCAATTGACTCTTTCGAGCAATTGTCTACGGTGTTCTTGGAGACATACATGTACAACAAGTCAACAAAGGCAGAGTTAGATAGGTTATTTGCTTTATCTATCGGACCCTGGGAGACATTGATGCAGTACACAGACAGATGGAAAAAGACATGCCAAGCAATCGGGAAAGTGAATCCAGAAATTAACATTAATTGCTATAAGTATGGACTTGACAGAACCTCATCTATCTTCATGGAGCTTCACAACCGAGCCCTTGATTCCGAAGGAGAGCTTAGGTTTGTCCAAGATCGCTATATCAGACTTGAAGAAATCCAGAAGGACAACCCCATGACACAAGCAAAGACGACAACAGCTCCGCAACGAACCAACTCTCTGAAACCAATTCCCGAGATACCTAAGAGGAAAAATGAAGCCGGGGGCAGAACCATCTCTCGAGACAAAAGATCCAAATATGGAGATGGAAAAAGCAGAGGAAGAGGAAGAGAAGAATTTGTAGATAAAATCTACACAAAGCTAAACACCACATTCTCCCACATTCTAAGCAAGGAAGGAGTGAAGGCGGGCATTCCGTACCCTAACACTAGGGGAAAACAAACAAATAAAACAAAGGAAGCTAAGGAGTACTGTGAGTACCACCAGTACTACGGGCATACAACTGATACATGCTATCACCTAAGGAACACGATCCAGGGATTCATAGACGAAGGCAAATTCATGGAGTATGTGCAGATACACCCAGGTGATACTGAGATAACCCCCAAGAAAAGGGTAGAACTGCCTCAGGACGGCAAATACATCATCATGATTACCTTCTCCAACGGAGGTCAGGAAGATCTACTCGAAGACATCCTCGAGTTAGCTCAAAACAGAAGAAAGCTAGAAGCCCACGAGGTATTCAAGCTAAGTGGACCACCTAATAGAACTTGGGAAGAATGGATGGATACGCCATTAACATTCTCAACAAGAGACGTCAACCAAGAAGTTGAGATGTACAATGATCCACTTGTGATCACTCTTCCTATACATGGATGGAATGTTACGAAGGTCCTCATTGATGGGGGGTAGCTCATTGAATTATTGTTTTACGGATCTTACCTACGTATGGGTTTTACAGCTGAGCAAATGGATTCATCCACCTGCACAATATATGGTTTCAACGAAGTAGTCTCTAGACCAAAAGGAGAAATACAAGGTTCTGCATTGTGGAAGCACCTTCGCCATACAACGTAATTGTTAGAGCATTGCTCGGTCGAACTCGCACATGTTGTTATCTCAAGCATGTTTGTCAATGTTAGTGATCAAAACTATAAGTCTTGATTTCTAGTCTACTATAGCTAAGGTCTCGGACTAGGATAAAAAGTGTAGTTGAGCTCAAGAACTCCATGGTAATCATCATACAAGACGAACGAATACTCAAGGAACTGGTGGATCTTCATCGACTAAAAGGTATGTTGAGACTTGAACTTATCTATCACTCAAAAGTTTATTTATCTCCTATCTTGAGACAAAAGTCGTTTTGTTATATAGACTTAGATTATACACATTTGGTATTTCGAGCCGAGTTTATCTCGCCTATCTATTTCTCGAAATATGTGTATGTAATCTTTCTATTTAGCCAAGTTCATATTTACCTAGTGACGAAAGTTATGTTATGTTTCAATCACTTTGAAAATTGCTTTGACGAAAAATGGTTTGTGAATAACAACTATATAACGTCCTCTGAGAATGTTTCAATCATTGAAATGAGAATTTAGATTATATAACCATTGGAGGATATAAGCATTATTGTGGAAACACATATATGTATAAGTCCTTATTCCTTGAACCGAAGTTTGCAAATTTTGTTGATCAAGTGAACCGGAGTAGTGCGTGAGCTAAGTCCGCGAACCCAGTCCGCGAACTGGCGAAGTTCTCAAACCCGAGAATTTCTGTTGGAGTTTGTAAACTCCATTCGGGAACTTAAGTCCGCGAACTTGAGTAGGTTATATCTAAAAACGATGATTGTGAACTTATTCATATTAACTAAGGAATGCAATTGCAAACCGTGGCTATATAGTTTATGAACCGATTCAAGTGAATCAAATCGTTTTTGCTTCAATTGTGTCTTGTGTAGTACATGATATTTCCTTGCAATTGAACAACTCTCTAACTAGTTCATTTGAGTCATTTGAACTAGTTTTGGTGAAGAAGAATATGGTTGATATGAAAGTGATCATATGGCTAACCATTTGGTTACATATTGTTGAACCAACTAATGTACAAGTTTGGGTACAGTTACACAAGCCTAGAAACGTGCATTTCATTTGTGTATAACAAGCTATGTTTTCGATCTAACAGTTGATAAATATTAGCTTGAATCTAATCAGGTTTTCATCTAACGGCGAATATTGAATGCTTTGTTACCAAGCTAACATTGATTGCAAACCCTGATTTGAAAGACTATATAAGGGAGAACTCTAGCAACTGGGAAACCTAATCCCCACACATTCTGTGTGATACTAGTTGTTCTAAGCTAGAGTCGGTTCTCCTTTAACCTTTGGTTTCTTCTTCTAAACCAGGTTAACGACTTAAAGACTTCATTGGGATTGTGAATCCAGATCGATACTACTTTATCGTAGTTGTGTGATCTGATCTTGCTGTTTCTATCGTACGAGTACAATTGTAATAATTGGTTTGAGATTTCTATCTCCGATAGGAAAGATAAAAAGTAATCACAAACATCTTCGTCTCATCGTTTGTGATTCCACAATATCTTTTTTCGCTGCGTCGATTAAGACTATTGTGAGGTGATTGATAATACTAGGCTGTTCTTCGGGAATATAAGTACGGATTATTAATTGGTTCATGTTCACCTTGATTTATCAAAAGACGGAACAAACTCGTAGGTATATTCGTGGGAGACAGATTTATCTATTATCATAGAATTTTCTGTGTGATACAGATTTGTTTATTAATGTCTTCGACTTTGGGTCTTAGCAACTCTTAGTTGTGGGTGAGATCAGCTAAGGGAATCAAGTGCGTAGGATCCTGCTGGGATCAGATACGTATGAGCATAACTGTACCTTGGATCAGTGTGAGATTGGTTTGGGTTCAACTACAGTCCAGATCGAAGTTAGTTTGGATTAGTCTAATATCTGTAGCGTCTTAATACAGTGTGTGTTCAATCTGGACTAGGTCCCGGGATTTTTTTGCATTTACGGTTTCCTCGTTAACAAAATTCTGGTGTCTGTGTTATTTCTTTTCCACATTATATTTTGTTATATAATTGAAATATCACAGGTTGTGCATTGATTAATCAATTAGAATATCCGACCTTTTGGTTGTTGATTTAAATTGATTGACACTTGGATATTGGTATTTCGTACCATCCAAGTTATCTCTCTAGTATTTGATAAAGACTCGCAGATTTCTATCTGCTTGAGTATATATCAAATCGAAAGATTGAGATATAAACTCTTTGATATACTTTTTATCTAGATTGAGTCTGACTGTCTAGTTGATTCTCTAGAAAGTATATTGGAGTTTGTCCATACAGATTGCTAAGCGAAATATTGGGTGTGTTTGTTAGACCCCCGCTTTTTCAGTAATCATGGGCAGGCTATGGGTTCATCGACTGCGAGGAACATCTTCAACATATCACCGGTAACTTCAATTCCCTACACCTACGGGTGAAATGGAAATCAAAGGTGACTAGCAAGATGCAAGGCTATGCAACCTAGATGAGGTCAGGCTCCACGAAGAAAGAGCCACTGCCCAACAGCACGAAAGAAAAAGATGAAAGGCGAACACCAAGGAAGTGGAGGACGGAGCCTTCTTAGTACCCGAAGCCACCTCAGTTCCAGAGACAAGCACCTCCGCCACTCCGGGGGCGAACGTCTCCGCAAAATGACAATTACAGAAATGCACTCCTATACGACCTCAGAAGCAAACCTTCTCACCGGTAGAACCAACAAAGAAAATCAACATCGGCATCGATAAGGAACCAAAGATGATCAGCATCGGAACTTTGTTAGAAGAAGACGAGGAGATGCAATTACAAAGGCTACTACGGGACTACGCATATGTTTTTGCATGGTCAATGGAAGACATGCCAGGAATCGATCCGAATTTGGTCTCCCACCATCTTCGGATCAAACCAGAAATGCCACCATTCAAGCAACGTATCCGCAAGGTGGCAGATATCTACCAAGAAGCGGTAGAAAATGAGCTTTAAAAGCTACTAACAGCAGGATTCATACAAGAAGTCAAGTATCCCACGTGGATATCCAACATGGTGATTGTACCTAAGAAGAATGGAGGCATACGCATTTGCATCGATTTTAGCAATCTCAACAAAGCCTGCCCCAAGGATAGCTACCCGCTGACAAACATTGACCAACTGGTCAATGCAACCGAAGTTTACCAGAGGCTATCCTTCATGGATGTATACTCCGGTTACAACCAAATTTCCCTTGCAGAAGAAGACCAGGAGCATACTGCGTTCTTTACCCCAAGAGGCTTGTATTGCTATACAAGGATGCCTTTTGGACTAAAGAACGCGGGGGAAACATACCAGCGATTGGTAGAAAAAATCTTTAAGCCATGGATAGGCAAGATACTGGAGGTCTACATGGACGATATGCTTGTCAAGAGCAAAGAGGCGAAAAACAACCTGTCAGACCTAAGGGAAATATTCGAAGCCATGAGAAACTTTCACATGAAAGTGAACCCGAAGAAATACACATTTTGAGTAACCTCAGGAAACTTCCTAGGATACTTGGTAACTAAGCAAGGAATAAAAGTGGACCCCGAAAAGGTCAGAGCAATAATGGAAATGCCATGTCCGCAAACACTAAAAGGAGTACAAAAGTTAAATGGAATCTTAGCTTACATGGGAAGATTCATAGCAAGACCATCGGATAAATGCAAAGCATTTTTTGATACACTAAGGAAAAGAAGCAGGTTCAAATGGACCACAGAGTGCGAACAAGCTTTCCAAAAGATCAAGGAGTACCTGGATTCAGTACCCATTCTACAGAAGCCGGAGCCAGGTGAAATACTCACCTTATACTTAGCAGCACCTAGCTACGCTGTGAGCGCAGTGTTTGTGCGAGACCAAGGGCAAGGTGAAAAACCCATATACTACATCAGCAAGACACTCAGTTCAGCGGAGCGTATCTACACCAAGGTGGATCATCTTATATATGCTTTAGTAGTGGCAACACAAAAACTAAGGATATATTTTGACGCACATACTATCCGACGAAGGCTCAGATATGTCAAATACTCGACAGCATGGAGAAAGTCGAAAGGGTGGCAAAATGGAATGTCATGATCAAACAATTCCACATAATATTTGAAACTAGGAAGGCTGAGAAATCACAAATCTTAGCAGACTTTTTGGTGGACCTATCTCTTAGCGACGAAGCGGAGATAGACGACATCCCAGGAATGGAGGAGGACAAGCAAGAACCAGAAGATCTCCTGGAACCTCAGAATTCACGAAGATGGAGATATTTGTAGATGGCTCCTCCAATGAAGAAGGCGCAGGCATTTGGATTTTAATAACAACCCATACCGGAGTCCGACTCATCTATGCATTCAGGTTAGAATTCGAACAATAAACCAATAACATCACAGAATACGAGGTGGTCATACATGGTCTACGCTTGGCACGGGAGCTAGGCCTATCAGATGTTCATTTGAATAGTGACTCACAGTTGGTCATTAGACAAATCGAGCTCAAATACCAAACTTTGGATCCGGTACTATCTTCGTATCTAAAGCTAGCTCAGGAGCATGCGTCAAAGATCAGCAACATAACTTTCAGGCACGTCTGTCGAAAGGATAACAGACACGCAGGTGCCTTAGCATTCATATCATCAATGCTAAGGGATAGAAACACCATACAAATTGGAAGAATATATGAACCTTCAATAGAAGGACCTATCTCAGGCACTGAGGAGGCTTTGGCCATTTAAACTCGAGCCATGAGGGAAGCATATAAAGAAAAATAAGACGAAGAAATAAGAGAACCATATGACGAAGCCGAAGAATCTGACAAAGACTAATCCATGTCAGAGGGAGGCGACGAAAACGAAGCAGGGGATGATTGGAGGATTCCAATTCACCAGTATCTCGACAAATGTACCTTATCAGCCGATGTTAAGGAAGCTCGTAAACTCGAATAAAGAGCAGCAATGTACAGCCTTCGTGATGGGATACTGTATAGGAGGTCATTTATCGGACCTCTGATGCGATGCCTCTCACGAACTGAAGGGAGGAAAATACTCCACGACATACATATCGGAAATGCCGGAAATCATAGCGGAAGAAGGTCCTTGGTGGTCAAAGCCAAAATGCAAGGATACTACTGGATAATCAGGACGAAGACTCAAAGAACGTGGCTAGGGGGTGTGAAAGATGCCAACGCTTTGCCAGAAAGAATAAAGTACCAGCAACAGAGCTAAACTCGGTCATCATCCCTTGGGCATTCGTCAAATGGGGGGTTGATATTTTCAGACCCTTGGTAGAGGGAACCTCGAAAAGAAAATATCTTATTGCTGCCACGGATTATTTCACCAAGTGGGTGGAAGCAAAAGATTTGGCAAGAATCAGGGACGCAGATGTCTTTAAGTTCTTGTTTGAGTAAATCATATGCAGGTTTGGAATACCAGCCTCCATAGTCTCTGACAATGGAAAACAGCTGCAAGGAAAGAACATCGACATGTTGTTCGACACTTTCAACATTCAGAAAAACAAGTCCACTCCTATATACCCTAAGAGCCATGGACAAGTGGAGGCAACAAAACCATAGCGATGAACTTAAAGAAGAAACTATGAGTATACAAGAAGATATGGTGCGAACAACTGTACAACGTCTTATGGGCCTATAGAACTACAAGAAGGTAGGCTACGAGAGAAACTCCATTCTTACTAACCTACGGAGCTGAAGCCGTCATCCCAACGGAGATAATACTTCCAACTACAAAAACAGAGGCATGGGAGAAGAATCTAACAACATACTTGATGTTGGAAAAGCTGGATGATCTTGAAAAAAGAAGAGAAGATTGCAAAAGATGGTGAATTATCAACGAAGGCTAGATCGGGATACAACAAACGAGTCATCCCTAGAAACTTTGTGGTCGAGGAATACGTGCTATGTCAGATTCCGCCATATCAAAAAAAGAAAGAGTGGGGCAAGCTAGCTCCAACATGGAACGAGCCCTACATCATACATGACATCGCCGGGAAAGGGTCTTATTACCTAAGGACCCCGAAAGGTGAAGTATTGCAACACCCTTGGAATGCAATGTACCTAAAAAAGTATTACCCGTAAGAGAATGGTGATTACTCAGGAGAAGAAAAGAACGGGCCATGACCCACCATGTTGTATCCCTGATCAAAGGTATTATAAACCTTACTAATCAATGAAAGAACTTTTACTAAAAGGTTAATTTCGATTATATAATTGGGTTAGAATAGACACCCTCCGTCAGAATTGACGATGAGACAAGGCAAGACATAACTTCGCATGTGTCAATACTCGGATCCTCGGAGCAATATCTCCCTTCATGACAATAAAAAAAAGTAAGATATCCCCTATAGAGATACCTTATCGAAGTAAAGCAGTCTTCACGCTGAATATAGGGTTACAGGAAAACTATTGACCACGTAGGAACCTTCGCCACCACGGTACCTTCTGGCCAAAGGATACTTAGGTAGGACGATGAATGTTCCACCAAAGGTTAAACATACCTTAGCACCTGGTGATAACTTTATTGTACGATCAATTAGACACACAAATCTACGAAGAAAAACATACATGCAATAACATAGGTGAAATAATAATATTACCAAAATACGACTGACATGTCTTAAAAGTTGCAGATAAAGAAGTTTCAAACCATCACGAAGTATTGTTTCAAATAAAGGAGACATCACAAAGGCGCCCCAACCAAGGGCATAATACAACACATAGACCAGTTAAGCTAAACCGAAGACAACAGAATCAAGGGTAAAGAAGACGAGGAAAGACGACTCCTTCAGCTTTGAGCTCGGCTTCCGCAAAGGCATCATTGATGTAATCAATGGCCGAACGCTCCAATTGCACCTTCATCTGAGAAGATTGAGTCCAGATCTGAAGCCGATTTCTGACGAAGCTCCATCATCTGAGCACTAAGTTGATCGTTAGCTTGCTGAAGAGACTCATCCTTAATCTTAGCGGCAGCATCAAACTGACGGGATATCTCCAACGAAGATATTTGACCCTCAAGATGGTTGATCTTTGCATTTTCACCCACCATCTGCTCCTGGAGACCTGCGAATACAAAGGGTGTAAGCAATGAGAAGAAGCGGCAAAGGGTACAAATAATGTTGCTGGAAGATAAGGACCCTAAGCTACCTCCTGCATGGCTAAGGGATTCTTCTAAACTATGTTGCGCCTCAGCAAGGTCCACCTCAGCGGCTTCGAGATCCTCCAAAAGGGTATCTCGTTTAGTCCGGAGGTCATCAACATCAATCCGGAGTGAAGCATTCTCAGAGGATAAAACTTGGTAAACATTCTCTAACTCTTCCAATCTCTTAACCAATGATGCATGAGACATAGAAGAAGACGCGGACAACCTCGACAAGTCTATTATTAAGAGAATGGACCTCAGAAGATAAAACATTACGCTCTGCAGTAACCTTATCCAAGGAAGTGCAGGCATTTTCGAAATCTACGTGATATTTTTACGAATGATTTCTTGGGCTGATAGGCGTTTCTCAACTAAGGCAATATCCTCCTTTTGCTTTAAAATGATACCCTCTTTCCACTTAAGGGTTCGTCACATTCTTAACGGAGTAAGGCCATATGCTTCACAAGATCTGCGTTATGAGCAGATTCAAGAGAAAGTTGGGCCTCGTTATGAACAGTCACGTTCATTAACCTGTTAGACTTCTTTTGATAATACCAAACATCGGAGGTCAACTTGGCTACCTGCTCCCGGAGATATCTAAGATCACTAGAGCTGCCATCTGGCAGGCGCAGGTTGTCTCAGGACTATTCAACCAAGCGAAAGTGAAAACAAAGCTAAGGGAAAGAAAATGAACCTATGGCTTTGGAAGACTCAGCAGCCAGGGAGGAATCAGCAGCTTTGCGCCCATCCTCAGCAACTTTAGCATCATTGTTAGCCCTCTCAAGAGCCAAAATACAAGCTTCCAAGGATTTCTGAATCTTTCTCATCTCATCCTCCAACGAAGATACCTTAGCAGCAGAGCAGCATCACTGGACGAAGGTTGTTGTGTGCTAACAAGGGAATATTCTTGGCAAACACGCTCCAACAAAGCACTCAAGTGAGTACACTTATCCCTGTAGAACTTGAACAAGGTATAACCAACATCGATTTTTTTGCATAGCTGCAAACAACGGAGCATTAAAACAGACGAAGGTTGAAAACAAAGTATGAAACAGTAAGGTAAAAATCACTTACTGAGAACACCGAAAGACGAGGAAGGAAATCAGCGTAGGTGTCCATGAAGGCCTCCATCTCTTGGATGCTACCCCTGCGGATTTCACCAAAGCTCTGACTAGAGCGAAGGCAGTCCGGGTCAAAGTATAGATCCTTCGCCACACGATATTGAGCAGACAGAACATCTAACTGCGAAGCTACCTCCAAAGAACCAGTCAGTTGGTGACGATCAAACTCAGTAGAAAAGGGACTCTTTTAATCTCGAAGAATGGCTTCGAGGATAGCATCGTCAGAACTCCCAAGGCTCAAGCTCTCAGAAAGCTTACCCTTCTCAGAATCATCAACAACTCCACTAATCACTTGAGAGCAAGCATGGGGCACGAGTATTGAACCCTCACCACGACGAAGAGACGACATGGTGGATGAGATAGGTACCGAAGAAAAAGCTTGAGCACCACCTAAGTCCATATCACCAGCAGAAGGAAGATTGCCCAGTTGATGGTGGATTTTAGTTCAGGGCTAAAATTATAAAAGTCTATCTACCTGACCAGACATCGGAAATAATATACCTTGATATGTCCATATTCCGCAAGGAATTTGAATAATATATCAAAATTTGATGAGTGCCTATGCCGCTCTTCATATTGTGTTGAAACTCAAGCTCCTAGATGAATTGTTCACTAGTATAAAGCCTAACGAGTATTTAAGTTACTAGTTGCATTATTCACTAATGAAATGGAGTCATTTAAAAGTGTTGAGTGCCTAAGCCTCTTCGCTCATATATTTATTGAGAATTTCAATATATTTATGTGTATAAAATTTACTCAGAATAGTGCATGTAGCAACAAGCCCGAATATTCTATAAATTTTATCTTGCACCAGCATTATTCACTAATGCATGGCCTGCCTAGTGTTTTCCTATGCTATGTTCCCCAGCGAACTCTCAATATTTGCATGACATGATGATTAAATGTTCGCTCGCAACAAAGTAGCATGAATCTCCCGAAGTGTCACTATTGAGACCTGCATGAAAACACTCACATAGGCTACACCACCCTCTGACGAAGAGATCAGCGCGTTCGCACACCTTTTAATTAAAAGTTGCGTGATTGAACGCGGTTGAATTCCTTAAGGGGAATCTAGACTGTCCATGTCAGTTTCAGAAACAATCACGGCCACACAAGTTGGCCGCATGATTTAACCAGCCAAACCCTGGCAGGAGTAGGCGATCATGTGATGACCACTGACGGGCCCGTTTATGCCTAGCCGGTCGAACACCACACTACACTCCCAACGCCGTCAAACGCCGATCCGGAGAAGGATGGCCGCGTTGCTTGGGAAAGGCTCGAATGAGCAAGACTGTTCAAGGCAGTCTTAAAACCATCGCGACCGTCCAACTTCTCCAGCCGGGTTGGACGGATCAGATCATCCCGTGAATGATCAGGGAAGCGCTAACACATACGTTGGCAGGCCCACTTCTCCCCTACCCGATCGGTTTTCTCACGGCAAAGCCATGGAGCAATGAAACGTTTGCTCAAAACATGGCTGACGTGATGCTTTAAAGGGTCGTGGAAATTCCACTAGTGTCTTAAATTGATCACAACCATCCAACTTAGCCAGCGTATTTTCATGGCTTAGATCGCACCTAGGACCATCAGGAAGGTGGGCCCCACACGATCGGTCTTTCCAAAGGAGAAACACAACTCACCAAATCGTTTGGCCAAAGTCACGAGTGCGTGACTGTTTAAAACCCTAATTAGGGTTTGCGGCAATGCACATCTGTCGTAGTTCGATCACGTCCATCCATCTTCGCCAGCCTAAACGGAGGGTGTAAATATAGACTCAAGAAGTACCAAGGATGTTGACGTGATCACTATGGGCCTACCTGTGCGTGTAACCGGCCGACCTAGGCAGACTATGGCCAGACGCATCGAAACCCGCGCCCAAAGATGGCATGTCCGCGGCCTTTAATCATTTGTGGTAATGGATTTCTGTTGCGAATCGATCACGGCCACTCATCTTTTCCGGTCAAATCGAGTGGCCTAGATCGAACCTTCATGGGACCGAGAGGTGTAGACATGCACAACAATGGGCCGTCTCCACGCATGACTGGTCGGTCCCACCAGAACCAGCGCCCATGCTTGAATTCGATCAATCCAAAGAGGGGATGTTGCGCACCTCTTTAAAACCCTAAAATCCATCAACGGCAGTAAACATGCGCCGTAAATCCTCGACAGTCCAACTTTGCCAGCTTGACGACGGCTTAGATTTAAAGTTAGGAGACCAATGAAGCGCCTCACTGATCATCGCCGCCCGCCACTCTACCACAGTGAGTGATCGACCAGATGGTGTCCTGCCCATGTGGCCTCCAAACGATCACTCAAAGATGGTTGGACATGCTACCGTTTTAAGACGCTTAATCCACGACTTATTCAGTTAAGCTTTAAAACAGCGATGCTTCATGCATATTGATTGTTTTCGATGCATTACATGCATCGAGCGTACACGATATTTCATGAATATCAATTCTTTAAATAATTTAGTTATTTAACTTAGTAGCACCGTATGCTATTTCTTGCGGTGGGTCCCACGACTCGATCCGCTCATCTGAGACATCAAACATGTCACAAGCTGGATATTGGTCTGCGGTTTACAGCGTGCAACACGCCATTACAAGAACGTGTCAAAAAAGGTGGATGGTTAACAGTGAGAGGGAAGTGGGCAAAGATGTGATCGTGTGACAATCATATCCAGCACACCCCACTACTCCATCACTTCACCTCCTCCACTTCCTACGAGATGAGGGTTGCGCTCAATGACTTGTATAAATAGGTCCTTCACCTATTTCCAACACGAACATTGAAAACCAAGTTTTGTTAACTACGTATCCAGAAAACACCCAGAACTGATAGTTTAACATTATGAAGCCAGTTCAACATTCTGATACAAGTCATAAAAACCAACACCTTCACAATCTCAACACCTTCTTCGCTTCCCTCTCTAAGATCAACCCCTTCTCCTTCACTTTGTGACCGAAGAAAGTCTGGAACGACCATTTCTTGGTTTAGTCCAGAATTGTACAGATTGATCTCTCGAATCTAAAGTACTCTCGTGCAGTGCATTTGTTTAGGGTTTAGATTCGTTTATCCCACAACACCTTACCAAAACTAGCAGAAACAATTTTCACCCTCAAACACCAGTACGGTCCAATATGGTGACGAGGGTGGAGATCCAACAGCCTTGCTAACAGGGGTAGTGGAAACAGATTGAGCGCTCCTAATGAGGTGGGCGTAGCATTGAAGGAGAAGCTGGCCAGTGAAATCACAACCTTCTTCTTCGGTTGAGAGTCTGAGATACTAACCCTCACCACCGGGGTAACACCCTTAGAAAACGAACTGCTCGATTGAAGCGAAGTAGCAGGAGACGAAGGAAGACTCTTGGAAGATACAACCGCAGCACCAGTTGCAGCTGAGACAACATGCAATGCACCGCTAGGGACAAAAAAGAAGGTACCTTTGGAAACAAGGTAGGAGTAGGAACTTGAACACTAACTGGGCTCACCAATGAAGACTCACCACCAACTGGGAATTTCTCACCCTCCACAGAGCCATCACGGATAGGACTGGGGCTATTCTTGGAAAAATCTTCCTTAATATCATCCAGATGAGGACTGAGGCCAGTGTCCTCAATTCCTCCATATCCTCGTCATCCGGAACCTCCTCACCATCCTTGGGATCCTCATCAGATTTCTCAACATCAATAACGGCCTTCAACTTGCCTTTTCTCTTGGAAGACTGTGGAAAAAGACATGCGCTAGCTAAGGATCAAGGGTAAGATACTAAGGAAATTACAAACACAAAGGTATGTCTATGATTCTTACCTACGTAGGTGTTGGCGTATCTGCTTCAGCCGAAGCCTTTCTTTTCCTAGTCCTGGTAGCTACGGAATTACCAGCAGAACCCGGAGCAGTCCTAATAGCATAACCTGGGGCAGTGCCAGCAGAAGAAGCAGGGGCAGACTACAAAAGAAAGCTATCAGAATACCGAACAAAGACTGCAAAGCAAAAGACGAAATAAAAGACCTCCAGTGAAAGAAAAGGTTACCTCATGAGAAGCGGCGGGACTGAAAACCCAAGGCTGATACCCATCATACTTCTTAGACAAGGATAAAGTTACACGAGGGACATTGGGATATGCGTTAGTAAAACCTTAGGCCCAAGGACCCACCATACAAATAGGAGTACGATCCCAACGATCATCATGATCAAGACGGATACGATCAGGCTTTGGCAAAGGTAGCTTAGCAGAATAAGGGATAACAGTCAAACCAGTCTTATCGATCTCCTTCATTAAACGAAGGTTGTTACCTTCCCTAATCTTCTTAGCAGTAACATGGATACGACGAGGGCCAACGCTCCAAGGAATAAGATTATTTTTCTGAATAGCATCAGCGTACGTAGCATTGAATTTGGCAGGGGTATAATCCTCTTGCTTAGATCTTCCAGCAACAAAAGGGTCATAAAACTTCAAAGTAGTCTTTCCCTTACTACGGTACCAGTACACACGAAGGGAACGCCAATAATTACCGGTGTACTGCATGACTCCTCGGACCTGAGTCTTATTCGTCGGGTCATCCCTGGTGGACAAAAAGTCATAGTAAAAAGGATTCTTTCTACTAAACAAAGGAAGGAGCATACCTGCGGACAACTGTCCAACACTAATCAAGAGGTTGTTATCATCGTAAGGAAAATCCCGGATCAGGGACTCGGTAAGAACATTAGGGCCGTTGACAAAGGAGATCTCGAACTTATGGAGGAGAAAAGACTTGGTGATCTCAGCTAAGGACAAGTGAGCGTAGATATACTTGTCACGCAGCTGAATCCTTTGAAGCTCTTAGTGAGGAGGAGGAGGGGGAAGATCCTCAACATCAACCTCTTATACCTCAGGGTCCGCAGCAGCCTCGGGAACCACAGCCATCTCAGTGCTAGAAGGCACCTCAGTATCCTCAGGAGTTGGAGATGGCATAACATCAGGATGATCCATCCGCGAAGGTGGATCATCAAACGAAGAGGATCACTGATCCTTCCGCGTAGGCTTCTTCAGAAGTCTCATGATCCCTAACACTAGAAGGAAGAACATTCAATCAACAATGGCGGACTAGAATTACAGTCGACCCAAAAGCTTGGTTGGGGAAAAATGATAGTACTTTGTTTAGCAAAAGCCAACCAAGGGAAACAATTTCGTCCTCCCAAAGAAGTAAAAAACATGGTCGATCAACACATTTAAAGTCTTGCATACATGGAGAAATCATGATACATTCATGGTGAAAAACACGAAAAGGAACAAACCCATGTTCTCAAACAACACAATAAACACAGCAAAAGCTTCATATACGCATGCAAACATCCAAGAACATCAATGGCGATCAATAACAATTAACCAAAGTCGAAGCAGGGGAATACATGACGACAATCCAAAAAACAGAGAAGAAGCAAAGTATCACTTACTTGTATATGATGAACGTGTGTTGAACCAGAATTCTCAGCAAATCGAAGGGAAGACCAACAGTTGAAAGAAGAAAATCTCTGAGAAAGAGATGGAGAGCGACAGTTCGAAGGGAAAAAAAAAGAGTTAATGAAATTCCTTCTCTTTATTCTCTTCTTATAGGCGGCTAGAATCCAAAATTTTGGATGTCCCGAAATTCAAGGGGAAGTTATTGCATGAAAGGACATGTGGGGACCAACCAATCGGTACGTGAAAAAATGGCGTCGTTACGGGAGTTTTTCTTCCAATCCTACCAAATAGTAGAATATGAAAGAAAATGGGCAAACTGTGAATACCAATATTCTGCGGAGCAGTGTCACGATATTAGTGGTCGCATACAAAATAAACTGTGTATTCCTCGATATACAGAGAAACCTGAGTAGCAGAGTATACCT
The DNA here is from genome assembly GCF_003573695.1 of Papaver somniferum. Lineage (NCBI taxonomy): Eukaryota > Viridiplantae > Streptophyta > Magnoliopsida > Ranunculales > Papaveraceae > Papaver > Papaver somniferum. The sequence goes on along the minus strand of NC_039365.1, from coordinate 149,279,174 downwards.
TCGCAGATCTGCTTTATCTCATCCCAAGAAGGGATACCTCGACGTCCAAGATAGAAAAATAAAGCCTAGTCTAGAGAAAGGCAGCTGGTGAAGGGACAAGGGTAGATGACGCATCTAATTAGCATTAAATGCACAAATATCTTATTTACACGCATAACCAAAGCGCGTGGAGAGAAATGACGTGGAGAAATATGACTGGAAAAGGTTAGCGGTGAACGAAGGTACAATTTACTGAGGATGGGAAGTTCCCGAAGGAACGTGGGTCAGCTTAATTGGCATAGTCCGACTGGAAAAGCACGCGGTGAACGAAGGTACCATTTGTACGGAAGGTATATCAGGGAACGATGGATCCAAATAGCAAAGATATACCTGGAGCAGAAGGGGATATAAATACCAAGCTTCACCAACAACTCAAGGGCATTCAATATCTAGGAGAAGAAGATCTAGTCTTAAGCTTATACCTCTTTAATCTTTAGAACTTAAGTATTTACTTCAATTGAGTTCTCTCTATTACTTTGGGAAGCATTTAAGTTCTTTGTAACCACCACTACTTAATACAAACAAATCACTCATTACCCCGTGGATGTAGACAAAAGTCGAACCACGTAATCTCTTGTGTCTCATGATAACTTAGTTGCACTTACATTATATTTTTGTTCTTTGTTATTATCGTGATCTTAGATATCTTTTATTACTTAGTATCGTCAGTTCAAGCGGACGTATCATTACTACATAGTACTAGGTCCTCTGAGTTGTTTATATTACGTAGACTATGGGAAAATTAGTAGTCACAAATTATGGGAGAAGAGTTGTACAAATATTTTGTGTATTTATCGTGTATTCCCTTCATTCCATTGATTATAACATTTTCCATAAGGATTAGTCATAAACCCTTTTAGAGGTCCATCAGAAGGATTTTCCTGAGGTTTAAGTCTAGGACCTCTAGAGATCGGTTCCAGAAGAGAAGAGTTGAAGGACTTCCATATCTTCTCTTGACTTGCCAGACTTGTTCTTATAAGCACAGGGAATGTGTTCATTCGGGTCGGAAGAATTTATACCATAAAGAACTTGCAACCTGTGATGATTTCTTGAAGAGAGATCATTCTTATAAGAATTCTGGTTTTCTGTAGGAAAGAAATTCATTGTATATGTCTTCAGACGATATACTCCATTGACAGTAAAAAGAAGCAAATTATGAAGATCGGAGATTTGTTTCTTTCTAGCAAAACAATAAAGAGCATAGTGATTCTTTTTCCCACATAAGGAACAACACCGAGGATTAGAAACATAATTGCATTGACTCATAACCTTTTCCGACACATGCGAATTTTGCAAGTGATTCACAGTGGGTAATTCCTTGGAGGGAATTTTCTTTACGCTGGGTAAATCCTTATGAGTATCAGAAGAAGGTACAGAGGATGAATTACTGATCAGAACAGAGTTTTCCTTTTTCAAGGTGTTACACTGTTCTTGGGCACATCGAAGAGATGCAACAAGTTCCTCTTTTTCAGCATGATGACTGTTTATTTCTGACGAATGAGTCTTGATTAAATGTTCTTCTCTAATTGAGTCTTCTTTAACAGTATCTTCAAGTCTACTAATATTTTCATGTTGTAGATTAGTTTTTTGAATCAATTTTTCGATATTGTTAGAGAGAGATTTAATAAAGCAATAGAGCTAAGGTTCTCTTTCAAGAGATTTCTCGAATTCATCAATGAGCTGGTCATTCTTTTCTTCAAGAGTCTTGATTTTAGAAACTTGAAAATCAATGATTTCAACAGATTTTTTTAACGATCTGGTGAGTTCCATTTCCGATTCTGACACGGTGTCAATTTTCTTGATTTTCCGTCGGGATTCGGAAGAATCTACTAAGGAGATATATATTGAGGAAAAACCAAGATTTTTGGCATAATTAGAAATTTTGGAAAACATCTATATGTGTGTTAGTTTGAAAGATACTTCTTAGGTCCACAGAGATCAGATTGCAACAAACACAGACTTATGAGGTCTTAAATGTGTTTGCCTGCTCTGATACCAATTGAAAAATCGGGGGTCTAACAACCACACCCAATATTTCGTTTGGCAATCTAAATAGACATACTCCAATATACTTTCAAGATAATCAACTGGACAGTCAGACTCAATCTAGAGAAAAGTATATCAAAGAGTTTATATCTCTTCTCTTAATTCAATCTGCAATCAGCAAATAGGAATTTGCGAGCCCGATTGAATATAAGAGAAATAACTTGAACGGTACCAAAGACGAATGTTCGAGGGTCGATCAATTTCAATCAACAACCAAAGGTTGGATTTCCCAATTGATCGATTCAATGCACAACCTGTGATATTTCAATTATATAACAAAATATAATGCAGAAAAGAAATAACACAGTCATTAGAAGTTTTGTTAACGAGGAAACCGCAAATGCAGAAAAAACCCAGGACCTAGTCCAGTTTTGAACACCACATTGTATTAAGCCGCTACAGACACTAGCTTACTACCATTGAACTTCGGGATGGAATGTAGTTGAGCCCTAATGAATCTCACACTAATCAAGGTACAGTTCCGCTCCTTACGTCTCTGAACCCCAACAAGATTCTACGCACTTGATTCCCTTAGTTGACCTCACCCACAACCAAGAGTTGCTATGACCCAAAGTCGAAGACTTGATAAACAAATCTGTCTCACACAGAAAAGTCTATTAGAATAGATAAATCTGTCTCCCACAGAAATACCTACGAGTTTTGTTCCGTCTTTTGATAAATCAAGGTACTGGACTTATATTTCCAAAGAACAGACTAGATATATCAATCACCTCACAATAATCTTAATCGATTAAAGAAGCAAGATATTGTGGAATCACAGATGATGAGACGAAGATGTTTGTGACTACTTTTAATCTTACATATCGGAGATAAATCTCAAGAAAATCTTAGCAAAGATAATACTCAATCACGATAGTAAAAGTAAGATCAGAACACACAACTACATAGAAAATAGTTGGGTCTGGCTTCACAATCCCAATGAAGTCTTCAAGTCATTAACCTACAGGGTTTCGTTAAAAACCTAAGGTTAAAGGAGAATCAACTCTAGTCGCAACTAGTATCACACAAGAGGTGTGGGGATTAGGTTTCCCAGTTGCTAGAGTTCTCCTTTATATAGTTTTCAAATCAGGGTTTGCAATCAATGTTACCTTGGTAACAAAGCATTCAATATTCACCGTTAGATGAAATCCTGATTAGATTCAAGCTAATATCTTTTAACCATTAGATCGAACTTAGATTGTTATACACAAATGAATTGTACCCTGATTTAGGTTTATGTAACCGTTCCTAAACATGTACACCATGTTGGCTCAACCGTAGTTAACCGATGTTAGATATATCTTAACTATAACTAGTTCAAATGACTCAAATGAAACTAGTTAAAGAATTCTTCAATTGTTATATTCTCATAGAAGTATACAAGAACACAATTGAAGAAAAATTGGTTTGATTCACTAGAATCAATTCATGAACATTATAGCCACGGTTTGCAAAGAATGCATTCCTTATTATATAAATGTATTTGTTCATGTCACAACCGATTTTAGAACTTTAACCACTCAAGTATGCAAACGGGTACGCATACTTGAATAGCCGGACCAAGTTTGGTTTTCACTAGTATGCGAACGGGTACGTGTACCTCCAAACCCAGCAGAAAATTTCGGTCATAAACCTACTCCAGTATGCGTACGGGTACGTGCACTTAGGTTCCCGGACTTCTCAAACCAACTGGTACGCATACGGATATGCATACTATGGTTTCCGGACATGGATCACATATATGCAAGAGTGCAGAACATGTTTATAATCCAATGTTGGTTAAGTATTCTAAACTCTTATTTCAATCATTGAAACTTTCTTAGAGGATGACAATAGCCGTTTTCACACACTATTAGCATCAAAGCAATTTTCAAGTTATTGAAATAATCATACCGAAACATTCCAAGTCTACACCAAATGAGTGTATCACACAAACCATGTAAGATGTTACTCGATGATTTTCACATGATCATCTTTTGACTTTCGTCAAGAATATAATATGAACTTGGTTGAAGCGAAATATTACCATGACATATTTCGAGAAATATGTAAGCGAGTTAAACTCAGCTCGAAATCTCAAATGTGCATAATCGAAAACCATATAGTAATACGACTTATGTCTCAATATAGGAGATAGAGTAGAAATATACTTTCCAAGTGATAGATGAGTTTTAGTCTCCACATGCCTTTTGTTGATGCAGTTCCACAATCTCGCCTTAATAGTTCTTCGTCTTCAATTGATGAACGTCGTGAAGTCTAATGCTCAACTACACAATCTATCCTAGTCCGAGACATCACTATAAGTAGACTGGAAATCAAGGCTTATAGTTTTGATCACTAATATTGACAAACAAGCTTGAAATAGTAACGCTTGCGAGTTCGACCGAGCAGTGCTCTAACAATCTCCCCCTTTGTTAATTTTAGTAACGAAACTATCAATACATATGGATTACAAAATAAATGAACTTTGTAACTTCTCATCCAAATGCTTGATCTCCTTGGTTCTTTAACATTACTCGAAATCTTTGTCACTTCCAAGTACTTCAATGATTTCAAAAGTTTTCAATTCCGCATCATCGTTGTTGAAGATCTGTAGCTATAACAATGAGAAAAAAGTTGCTCTCAATCATTGTCGTACAGTGTCATCGTATCATTATACAACATCAAAGTCCAATTGTATCACAACTTTGACAACAATACTATGGTGATATGTATCACTCCCCCTTAGTCAATACTTCATCACTATATGGAAACCACTCCCCCTTACATAATGATCCGTAAACCATATGTATTTGTAGTGTGAACTACACATTAATTCTCCCCCTTTTTGTAAATATAAATTGGCAAAGGTACGAAAACTAGTGGGATCCTCATGAAATTTTCATAAAGATACTTTATGACCAAAAGAGAACAACATACCAACTTGTTTCGATGATTTCACATAGTCGAAACTTGGTGTATTCATCAAGGACTTTATAAAGATACAAGATAACTCCTACAATATTCCACAACCGCACTCCCCACAAAGATTTGGCAATTAAGCACAAGTTCAAATAAGAACTCTCCCGCATAAAATGTCATTCCCGAAAGAACAACAAGAGCGACCTTACTTTCACAAGAAAAGAAGGATTTCTTTGAACATTAACAAATTACATGAAACATGAATTTGTATCCAAAAATCACAATTGAATTAACCACAAGGAAAATGATCAATTCAATTGGTCATACTCAACATAAGAAGACTTATGGAGCAACACAGTACATACACAAAGATGTGGATCAGGGAAAGACCAATACTGCGGAATAATCAAAGATACATTTTATTTTCCATCACTATTTGCACAATGACATATAATAGACTTAATCTTTGTAAACAAAAGTTCATCTTTTCTTCCATCAATATTTGCATAATAACATAAAAGGCTTAACTTTTATAGTTAAAAGTTCATTCTATCTTTTATCAATACTTTCATACCAACATATAATAGAATTAACTTTTGAACAAATATGGGAGAGTCAAGGTTCATGGACGTAAAACCATGAAGATTAATACTGCAAAATTCATCTTCCAAATAAACTTTAGAATTTATACAATAAATCAAAAACATTGCAAGATGAAAAATGTTGGCAATAGTTATGTGTACTCACAATAATGGCTATTCCAAACACTAGTCATCCTTCTTAAAACACAAGAATAAATTCTCATAAGAAGTTTCCTAGACAAAGATTACTGTTCTTTGATAACTTCATACCTTTCAATGAATCCATCATAAAAGGTGTCGCTGATTTCCTTGACTCTCTTGACCGTGGAAACTCCATGTTCATGAGTTAGAACACAAACTTTACGATCAACAACACGAGCTAGTTGTCTAGCCTTAACACAGTCCACGATGAGTTTATTCTGATTCCATATCAAGATCTGTTGATTAGCAAGGATTTTGTCCTGACCATCTAAAAGATGATTTATTTGCAGTTGAAGGTTTGCAAACTCGAAATTTGAATCATCCTGAAAACGAGTTAAATCCTTGACAAATTCATCAATCCAGAAGTTGTGCTCTTTCCTTGCAAGCATCTTCTTCAAAAACAGTTCTTGAACAGAACCACGTCCTTGAGTGTTCTCCTCCATGTCAAAACTCACAATCTCTTGAGATCTTAAGGAGTTCTCCATATAATTTTTGTTAGGGATGGAATAACATATTATAGAATATATATATATATATATATATATGTTTGTAAACAGGAGAAGGAATCTCTTGTTATGGAAACCTTATGAACTCGTACGTAGGAGACACGGACGTTCGTGGACCGATCACATATGAAGAATATATTTGGAAAGAATCCAACAAGAGTAAACACACTATTAGTTATCAATGCTCAAGAGTTAGTGCATGACACATGATCAACAAGATAAAGAACTCATAAAGATAACATAAAAACGCATAAAAACATACAACTAATCTTGAGACTCCCACGATCATCATCCTTGCAACTCTCAAAATAGATACAAGGATGAACTTACCTGGAATCAGGAAAGAGAGTGAGAAGTGTTCTCACTGTGAATTATGTGAATACCAATATTCTGCGAAGCACGTGTCACGATCTTAGTGGTCGCATACAAGATAAACTGTGTAGCCCTCGCTATACAAAGAAACCTGAGTAACAGAGGATACCTTCGCAGATCTGCTTTATCTCATCCCAAGAAGAAATAAAGCCTAGTCTAGAGACAGGCAGTTGGCGAAGGGACAGAGGTAGATGACGCATCTAATCAGCATTAAATGCACAAATCTCTTATCTACACGCATAACCAAAGCGCGTGGAGAGAAATGACATGGAGAAATCTGACTGAAAAAGGTTAGCGGTGAACGAAGGTACAATCTGTACTGAGGCTGGGAAGTTCCCGAAGGAACGTGGGTCAGCTGAGGTGGCAGATTCCGACTGGAAAAGCACGCGGTGAACGAAGGTACCATTTGTACGAAAGGTATATCAGGGAATGATGGATCCAAAGATAGCAAAGATATACCTGGAGCAGAAGGGGCTACAAATACCAAGCTTCACCAACAACTCAAGGGCATTCAATATCTAGGAGAAGAAGATCTAGTCTTAAGTTTATACCTCTTTAATCTTTAGAACTTAAGTATTTACTTCAACTTGAGTTCTCTCTATTACTTTGGGAAGCATTTAAGATCTTTGTAACCACCACTACTTAATACAAACAAATCACTCATTACCCCGTGGATGTAGACAAAAGTCGAACCACGTAATCTCTTATGTCTCATGATAACTTAGTTGCACTTACATTATATTTGTGTTCTTTGTTATTATCGTGATCTTAGATATCTTTTATTTCTTAATATCGTCAGTTCAACAGAAGTATCATTACTACATAGTACTAGGTCCTCTGAGCTGTTTACATTACCTGGACTATGGGAAAATTAGTAGTCACAGTTTGGCGCTAGAAGGTTTTGCTCACCAGCTTGAGTTTTTATATTCCGTCATTTATTTTAACTAACGCATCTTCTTTAACGAAGAGATCTGAGTTCAACATCGATGAATCTCACTTTCTAGTGATTCGTTCATTCATTGTTTTCGCATGTTCTTGGAGTTCATAGCCTCTAAAGAAACATATCTACAAAAATCTCTGCAAAACGCACTCGCAAAATGTTAAAACTTTTGTTTTGTACTAAAAACAACTTTTTCCGACAGAGTATCCTTCAGATCTGAGTACCACTGAGCTTTGAGGAATCTCAGCGAGAATTTAAGGAAGAAAAAATCTTTTCAAGCATTTAATATCCCATCTTTCAAAAAGATCTGGCACCTTTTTCAATTGTTTTCAACTTTTAAGGTTGTTTTTTCCAAGGGTGTCATAAGAAATTTAATACCCGTCTTTCCAGGCGTCATTTTAGTCCTTTTTTCTGAAAAAGTTGCTTAGTCGTCTTCTGTGTCAGAGCATTAATTGCTACTTTTGACGAAGGCATCCAAGTAGCAAATTTTGTCGTTTTTCTGTAACCGCGGGATAACAAAAGCCGAAGGCATGTAGAAACCAAGTGATGTACCAACAAGCTCACGACCAGCAGTTACAAGAGGAAGATCTCAAAAGCCATCTCAAGCGAACCAAAGAACATAAGCAGAGGACGGGTAAAGTGAAATAGCAAGAAGAACAGTTGCTAAAAAGCCACCTATTCCTACTGAAGGGATGGGGCAAACATCGGGAGCACATCCAATTGACGACATGCCGTCACCGGAGCATCTTAATGTAACAAAGCCACCTGCGGCCAACGCAGGGTTACCCAGAACCTTAGCTCCTATGGGACGGGGGTTGGGAAACCTAACTCCGATCCAGCTAGATCCTGACGCTCCGGTCATAGAAGAAGGAGTGGATGACTCTGAGGATCCGGCCGACAACACTCCTCGGGGTGGTGGAATCCACAATGAAGATCAAATAGAAGCACAAGTAGCAGCTTTGCTACTCCGTAACAAGGAGCATGAGGATGCAATGCATGTGATGGACTAGGAGAACCAGAACCTAAAAGATATGTTGGATGTACAGATCGAGGGTTCCCAAACTCACCCTCCGTTAAAGAGGCGTGAGAACGGAGCTATCTCAGGAAGACGAAGGGTGGATCTTAACCCACCAAAGGCTAACCCACCAGAGGGGAGCCAGGAGAACGCAACATGATCCAAACGAAATGGATCCACTTACAAGCTGATGAGGTTGTCAACCTATCAATAATAATTCTCTTTTGCTACACAAATCTATAAAGAAGTAGTGAGGCAAGTCGAGTTCGTATCCACAGGGAGGTGTGAGTTTCAAGTTATTATATGATTCAAATTATTGTCGATGAAAGACAAAAATTCTAAGATTGCAAAGATTGTAATTCAAATTATGAGATGAAATTGACTAGAGATTTATTCGCCACTACCAAACAAGATATTATTAATCATACAAGTTCTACTTCCAAATAATTTCGATTGTTAACAACTTTTAGACAAGTTATAAGCTCAACTAATCTTTAGATTCCTTAAATCACCGCATAGAATAAGTTCTCTAGCGGATTCCAATCAAGAGAACCACCTAAAATATGCTCTTGTAATTCAAACAATTGCATTAATATTTATGAATCAAGTTGTTTCTAACCACATGCTCGTAAGCTCGACACGTTAACCTAGGGTTATCTTTTACACATTATTGCATACAAAATCCCTTTGTGACAAATAGTGCACCGCTACTTATGTAAAGATTACTCTAACAATTACGGATTAAAGTTCTCAATACTAGCATTAAAGATGCATACGAGTTACCTAAATGTGCACTTAGATACCAAGCATACTTCTCATGGTCATAAGATCGGTAAAAGACAAACAACAAAAGATATTTATCGAAAGAGTAACTTGCAAAGATTGATTAATAAAACATGTTCGGAGTTTTGAAATCCTCCCCAATCAATAAAGTTATTAGCTACTCATATTATTAATAGTAAAACACATGGCTTAAAAGAGGTTCAGAAAACTAAACAGTTGAGATGAAAATCCTGACAGCAAACCAAGTTGCTATTGATAATGCTCAGGTTCAAAGTTTTGTGCCGTCCTCCGGTGGTAAGAGAGATAGCTCCTTCTGTATTTTGCGCCTCTCTTTTATATCTTTCCTTCCCTGTAATGTCGCACCCTAAACTGCCTCCAACAATCCTTGTTCGATACAAACACTATATACCACCAAACTGCAGTCATTCATCTCATAAAACTGACGGCAGCAACACCCTTTCTAAGCTATTTTCAAGGACCCAAACTCTATCCGGTGCTGAAACAAATTGGTACCCAAGTTAGCTCACCCTAATGGCTTCTAATTCACGTCATATCTGCTGCAAACAACCCTTGTACTCAGTCCACAAACACACAACAAACTAGCAAGGAAATGGTGCGGTCAAGCAGTTGCAGCTGGTTCTGTTCTTGTTTTTTAGCCTTGACCAAATCTTCCACAGCATTAACCAAATTTGCGAGTCACTCTGCACCCTTTATTCTTCCTTCTTTCTCGCTGCCAGAACTGTACCAAACCCTCACCATACACACCTCCAGCCACTGACTTGCACCAAATACCACCAGGACCCATGGCAAACCAAAACAGACTTCACCCAACAAACCACTTCCTTGCTGTACTTTCTCGACTTAGCACCAGCAACTCCATACAAGGCCATTGAACCATGGCTAGCATCCACCCACGTCTTGGACTGCATTTCAGCTCAAGAAAACTAACCATGATCATCACAGATTCGACCCATTTCATCCCTGAATTCGACTCAGCAAACAACACCACATACCACTAGTACCAGTAACTCAATTTCAGTCCATTCTCTGTCTCGACTGCCAATCTGAGCTTATCTTCTAATTCCTCTCGACCAACCAAAGGGACTCGAGCTTTGCTGATAAATTGAACTCTTGGCAGTGAACAAGAAGAAATGTTCATTCAGGCAATTTATCGGACACCTGAAGTGCACAACCTGGTGGTGTTATTCTACATCAATGAATCATCTTCTATACTCTCCAGATCACTGCATAATATAAATTAACTCAAACCCATCTTGTAGACATCATTCATTCTTTCATAATCTTCACATTCAGTCATCATTATCAATAGTTAACAGCTCCACCTTCTCTTCAATTGGTTTGCTTCAGAACTTGACATATATTTTATACCACCAGCTCGATCTTCTTTAATTCGAACAAGCCATCAAAACCCCATTCATTAATTAGACTCAGATCCCCTTTTCTTGACTGATGTTTATCCAACACTCTCCATAAACTCGAGCTTCAGAAATAGTCCTTCTAGCCGACGAAGTTCCTTCCAGATCCATCGAAACTCTTGATGCAGAGGCAAAGGAATTCGCACTTCTTGAACTGATTGAAAACGTTGCAGGAACAAATGATGATGCCACCTAATTCCTAGGTTTAGTTTGAGGATAAAAGAAAGTAGCAGCCCCAGAAACTGAGCTGACTGCTATTGATTTTTATTTTGAAACCTAAGTTTCATTTCTTCTGAATTATGTTGCCACTTGCCAGCACACACGTGCATTCCTGTGGTGGTGAAGTCCATTTCCTCTACTAGTGTAGAAATTAGCTGAGCCATTGGTATTTTTAAGCCCATTACAAACTGGCCAGCAGGTCCGGTACCCAATATAGCCACCACACAAGTTCCATTTTCGTGTAATCAAATTGAAATTATGATGGGTACATATCTTGGGAATTTTTCTGATATAAAACATTTAAGAGAAAAATATTAGTGACGCTTTTCCTTCCTTTTCGCAACTTCAAGCCATTGTACCTAAAAACATAGAAAAGAAACGTAATATACAAAATTTCAAAGAAAACTAATAAGAAAAGTGTAAGAGATCGTTATCAAAATTGGGTGTTTTAGACAACTATCACAAGGCCTCTCAGTCTTATTATGATGCTACATTTTCAAGAGATGCTCACAATGTGAACATGGTCATGGAGCAAATGGAGAAAATGCGGAAGGAAATACAATGATTGAAAACCGGTCACGCAGGAGCAAGGCTAGAAGAGGTGCTCCAGGAAGCGACAAAATCTCCATTGTATTTTCGCATTTTGAGGGAGCCTATCTCTGTGAAATGTCCAGTACCTACGTTTCAGGCATACAATGGTACCTCTGATCCCGCATCTCACCTACGGTATTACACTCGTGTCCTTTTCCATTGGGAAAGAGATGAGGTAGTACTTTGTATGTACTTTCCTGCAAGCTTAACAGGATCAGCATTGGCATGGTATGAAAACTTACCAGCAAACTCAATTGACTCTTTCGAGCAATTGTCTACGGTGTTCTTGGAGACATACATGTACAACAAGTCAACAAAGGCAGAGTTAGATAGGTTATTTGCTTTATCTATCGGACCCTGGGAGACATTGATGCAGTACACAGACAGATGGCAAAAGACATGCCAAGCAATCGGGAAAGTGAATCCAGAAATTAACATTAATTGCTATAAGCATGGACTTGACAGAACCTCATCTATCTTCATGGAGCTTCACAACCGAGCCCTTGATTCCGAAGGAGATCTTAGGTTTGTCCAAGATCGCTATATCAGACTTGAAGAAATCCAGAAGGACAACCCCATGGCACAAGCAAAGACGACAACAGCTCCGCAACGAACCAACTCTCTGAAACCAATTCACGAGATACCTAAGAGGAAAAATGAAGCCGGGGGCAGAACCATCTCTCGAGACAAAAGATCCAAATATGGAGATGGAAAAAGCAGAGGAAGAGGAAGAGAAGAATTTGTAGATAAAATCTACACAAAGCTAAACACCACATTCTCCCACATTCTAAGCAAGGAAGGAGCGAAGGCGGGCATTCCGTACCCTAACACTAGGGGAAAACAAACAAATAAAACAAAGGAAGCTAAGGAGTACTGTGAGTACCACCAGTACTACGGGCATACAACTGATACATGCTATCACCTAAGGAACACGATCCAGGGATTCATAGACGAAGGCAAATTCATGGAGTATGTGCAGATACACCCAGGTGATATTGAGATAACCCCCAAGAAAAGGGTAGAACTGCCTCAGGACGGCAAATACATCATCATGATTACCTTCTCCAACGGAGGTCAGGAAGATCTACTCGAAGACATCCTCGAGTTAGCTCAAAACAGAAGAAAGCTAGAAGCCCACGAGGTATTCAAGCTAAGTGGACCACCTAATAGAACTTGGGAAGAATGGATGGATACACCATTAACATTCTCAACAAGAGACGTCAACCAAGAAGTTGAGATGTACAATGATCCACTTGTGATCACTCTTCCTATACATGGATGGAATGTTACGAAGGTCCTCATTGATGGGGGTAGCTCATTGAATGTATTGTTCTACGGATCTTACCTACGTATGGGTTTTACAGCTGAGCAAATGGATTCATCCACCTGCACAATATATGGTTTCAACGAAGTAGTCTCTAGACCAAAAGGAGAAATTGTCTTACAGGTGCCAGCCGGACCCTTAGTAACCAATACAAGGTTCTGCATTGTGGAAGCACCTTCGCCATACAACGTAATTGTTAGAGCATTGCTCGGTCGAACTCGCACATGTTGTTATCTCAAGCATGTTTGTCAATGTTAGTGATCAAAACTATAAGTTTTGATTTCTAGTCTACTATAGCTATGGTCTCAGACTAGGATAGAAAGTGTAGTTGAGCTCAAGAACTCCATGGTAATCATCATACAAGACAAACGAATACTCAAGGAACTGGTGGATCTTCATCGACTAAAAGGTATGTGGAGACTTGAACTTATCTATCACTCAAAAGTTTATTTATCTCCTATCTTGAGACAAAAGTCGTTTTGCTATATAGACTTAGATTATACACATTTGGTATTTCGAGCCGAGTTTATCTGGCCTATCTATTTCTCGAAATATGTGTATGTAAGCTTTCGCTTTAGCCAAGTTCATCTTTACCTAGTGACGAAAGTTATGTTATGTTTCAATCACTTTGAAAATTGCTCTGACGAAAAATGGTTTGTGAATAACAACTATATAACGTCCTCTGAGAATGTTTCAATCATTGAAATGAGAATTTAGATTATATAACCATTGGAGGATATAAGCATTGTTGTGGAAACACATATATGTATAAGTCCTTATTCCTTGAACCGAAGTTTGCAAATTTTGTTGATCAAGTGAACCGGAGTAGTGCGTGAGCTAAGTCCGCGAACTCAGTCCGCGAACCCAGTCCGCGAACTGGCGAAGTTCTCAAACCCGAGAATTTCTGCTAGAGTTTGTAAACTCCATTCGGGAACTTAAGTCTGCGAACTTGAGTAGGTTATATCTAAAAACGATGATTGTGAATATATTCATATTAACTAAGGAATGCAATTGCAAACCGTGGCTATATAGCTTATGAATCGATTCAAGTGAATCAAATCGTTTTTGCTTCAATTGTGTCTTGTGTAGTACATGATATTTCCTTGCAATTGAACAACTCTCTAACTAGTTAATTTGAGTCATTTGAACTAGTTATGGTGAAGAAGAATATGGTTGATATGAAAGTGATCATATGGCTAACCATTTGGTTAACTATTGTTGAACCAACTAATGTACAAGTTTGGGTACAGTTACACAAGCCTAGAAACGTGCATTTCATTTGTGTATAACAATCTATGTTTTCTATCTAACAGTTGATAAATATTAGCTTGAATCTAATCAGGTTTTCATCTAACGGTGAATATTGAATGCTTTGTTACCAAGCTAACATTGATTGCAAACCCTGATTTGAAAGACTATATAAGGGAGAACTCTAGCAACTGGGAAACCTAATCCCCACACATTCTGTGTGATACTAGTTGTGCTAAGCTAAAGTCGGTTCTCCTTTAACCTTTGGTTTCTTCTTCTAAACCAGGTTAACGACTTAAAGACTTCATTGGGATTATGAAGCCAGACCGATACTACTTTATCCTAGTTGTGTGATATGATCTTGTTGTTTCTATCGTACGAGTACAATTGTAATAATTGGCTTCAGACTTTTATCTCCGATGGGAAAGATAAAAAGTAATCACAAACATCTTCGTCTCGTCGTTTGTGATTCCACAATATCTTTTTTCGCTGCGTCGATTAAGACTATTATGAGGTGATTGATAATACTAGGCTGTTCTTCGGGAATATAAGTACGGATTATCAATTGGTTCATGTCCACCTTGATTTATCAAAAGACGGAACAAACTCGTAGGTATATTCGTGGGAGATAGATTTATCTATTATCATAGAATTTTCTGTGTGATACAGATTTGTTTATTAATGTCTTCGACTTTGGGTCTTAGCAACTCTTAGTTGTGGGTGAGATAGCTAAGGGAATCAAGTGCGTAGGATCCTGCTGGGATCAGATACGTATGAGCATAACTGTACCTTGGATCAGTGTGAGATTGGTTTGGTTTCAACTACAGTCCAGGCCGAAGTTAGTTTGGATTAGTCTAATGTCTGTAGCGGCTTAATACAGTGTGTGTTCAATCTGGACTAGGTCCCGGGATTTTTCTGCATTTACGGTTTCCTCGTTAACAAAATTCTGGTGTCTGTGTTATTTCTTTTCCACATTATATTTTTTTATATAATTGAAATATCACAGGTTGTGCATTGATAAATCAATTAAAATATCCGACCTTTTGGTTGTTGATTTAAATTGATTGACACTTGGATATTGGTATTTCGTACCATCCAAGTTATCTCTCTAGTATTTGATAAAACCTCGCAGATTTCTATATGCTTGAGTATATATCAAATCGAAAGATTGAGATATAAACTCTTTGATATACTTTTTATCTAGATTGAGTCTGACTGTCTAGTTGATTCTCTAGAAAGTATATTAGAGTTTGTCCATACAGATTGCTAAGCGAAATATTGGGTGTGGTTGTTAGACCCCCGCTTTTTCAGTAATCATGGGTAGGCTATGGGTTCATCGACTACGAGGAACATCTTCAACATGTCACCGGTAACTTAGATTCCCTACACCTGTGGGTGAAATGGAAATCAAAGGTGACTAGCAAGATGCAAGGCTATGCAACCTAGATGAGGTCAGGCTCCACGAAGAAAGAGTCACTGCCCAACAGCACGAAAGAAAAAGATGAAAGGCGAACACCAAGGAAGTGGAGGACGGAGCCTTCTTAGTACCCGAAGCCACCTCAGTTCCAGAGACAAGCACCTCCGCCACTCCGGGGGCGAACGTCTCCGCAAAATGACAATTACAGAAATGCACTCCTATACGACCTCAGAAGCAAACCTTCTCACCGGTGGAACCAAAAAAGAAAATCAACATCGGCATCGATAAGGAACCAAAGATGATCAGCATCGGAACTTTGTTAGAAGAAGACGAGGAGATGCAATTACAAAGGCTACTACGGGAATACGCAGATGTTTTTGCATGGTCAATGGAAGACATGCCAGGAATGAATCCGAATTTGGTCTCCCACCATCTTCGGATCAAACCAGAAATGCCACCATTCAAGCAACGTATTCGCAAGGTGGCAGATATCTACCAAGAAGCGGTAGAAAATGAGCTGCAAAAGCTACTAGCAGCAGGATTCATACAAGAAGTCAAGTATCCCACGTGGATATCCAACATGGTGATTGTACCTAAGAAGAATGGAGGCGTACGCATTTGCATCGATTTTAGCAATCTCAACAAATCCTGCCCCAAGGACATCTACCCGCTGACAAACATTGACCAACTGGTCAATGCAACCGAAGTTTACCAGAGGCTATCCTTCATGGATGGATACTCCGGTTACAACCAAATCTCCCTTGCAGAAGAAGACCAGGAGCATACTGCGTTCTTTACCCCACGAGGCTTGTATTGCTATACAAGGATGCCTTTTGGACTAAAGAACGCGGGGGAAATATACCAGCGATTGGTAGAAAAAAAATTTAAGCCATGGATAGGCAAGATGCTGGAGGTCTACATGGACGATATGCTTGTCAAGAGCAAAGAGGCGAAAAACAACCTGTCAGACCTAAGGGAAATATTCGAATCCATGAGAAACTTTCACATGAAAGTGAACCCGAAGAAATACACATTTGGAGTAACCTCAAGAAAATTCCTAGGATACTTGGTAACTAAGCAAGGAATAAAAGTGGACCCCGAAAGGGTCAGAGCAACAATGGAAATGCCATGTCCGCAAATACTAAAAGGAGTACAAAAGTTAAATGAATCTTCGCTTCCATGGGAAGATTCATAGCAAGATCATCGGATAAATGCAAAGCATTTTTGATACACTAAGGAAAAGAAGACGGTTCATATGGACCACAGAGTGCGAACAAGCTTTCCAAAAGATCAAGGAGTACCTGGATTCAGTACCCATTCTACAGAAGCCGGAGCCAGGTGAAATACTCACCTTATACTTAGCAGCACCTAGCTACGCTGTGAGCGCAGTGTTGGTGCGAGACCAAGGGCAAGGTGAAAAACCCATCTACTACATCAGCAAGACACTCAGTTCAGCGGAGCGTAACTACACCAAGGTGGAGCATCTTATATATGCTTTAGTAGTGGCAACACAAAAACTAAGGATATATTTTGACGCACATACTATCCGAGTCTTCACGAAGGCTCAGATAGGTCAAATACTCGACAACACGGAGAAAGTCGGAAGGGTGGAAAAATGGAATGTCATGATCAAACAATTCCACATAATATTTGAAACTAGGAAGGCTTAGAAATCACAAATCTTAGCAGACTTTTTGGTGGACCTATCTCTTAGCGACGAAGCGGAGATAGACGATATCCCAGGAATGGAGGAGGACAAGCAAGAACCAGAAGATCTCCTGGAACCTCAGAATTCACGAAGATGGAGATATTTGTAGATGGCTCCTCCAATGGAGAAGGCGCAGGCATTTGGATTTTAATAACAACCCATACCGGAGTCCGACTCATCTATGCATTCAGGTTAGAATTCGAACAATAAACCAATAACATCACAAAATACGAGGTGGTCATACATGGTTTACGCTTGGCACGGTAGCTAGGCCTATCAGATGTTCGTTTGACTAGTGACTCACAGTTGGTCATTAGAAAAATCGAGCTCAAATACCAAAATTTGGATCCGGTACTATCTTCGTATCTAAAGCTAGCTCAGGAGCATGCGTCAAAGATCAGCAACGTAACTTTCAAGCACGTCTGTCGAAAGGATAACAGACACGCAGGTACCTTAGCATTCATATCATCAATGCTAAGGAATAGAAACACCATACAAATTGGAAGAATATATGAACCTTCAATAGAAGGACCTATCTCAGGCACTGAGGAGGCTTTGGCCATTTAAACTCGATCCATGAGGGAAGCATATAAATAAAAATAAGATGAAGAAATAAGAGAACCATATGACGAAGCCGAAGAATCTGACAAAGACTACTCCATGTCAGAGGGAGGAGACGAAAACGAAGCAGGGGATGATTAGAGGATTCCAATTCACCAGTATCTCGACAAATGTACCTTATCAGCCGATGTTAAGGAAGCTCGTAAACTCGAATAAAAAGCAGCAATGTACATCCTTCGTGATGGGATACTGTATAGGAGGTCATTTATTGGACCTCTGATGCGATGCCTCTCACGAACTGAAGGGAGGAAAATACTCCACGACATACACATCGGAAATTCCGGAAATCATAGCGGAAGAAGTTCCTTGGTGGTCAAAGCCAAAGTGCAAGGATACTACTGGCTAATCATGGACGAAGACTCAAAGAACGTGGCTAGGGGGTGTGAAAGATGCCAACGCTTTGCCAGAAAGAATAAAGTACCAGCAACGGAGCTAAACTCGGTCATCATCCCTTATTCGTCAAATAGGGGTTGATATTGTCAGACCCTTGGTAGAGGGAACCTCGAAAAGAAAATATCTTATTGTGGCCACGGATTATTTCACCAAGTGGGTGGAAGCAAAAGCTTTGGCAAGAATTAGGGACGCAGATGTCTTTAAGTTCTTGTTTGAGTAAATCATATGCAGGTTCGGAATACCAGCCTCCATAGTCTCTGACAATGGAAAACGGCTGCAAGGAAAGAACATCGACATGTTGTTCGACACTTTCAACATTCAGAAAAACAAGTCCACTCCTATATACCCTAAGAGCCATGGACAAGTGGAGGCAACCAACAAAACCATAGCGATGAACTTAAATAAGAAGCTATGAGTATACAAGAAGAGATGGTGCGAACAACTGTACAACGTCTTATGGGACTATCGAACTACAAGAAGGTCGGCTACGGGAGAAACTCTATTCTTACTAACCTACGGAGCTGAAGTCGTCATCCCAACGGAGATAATACTTCCAACTACAAAAACAGAGGCATGGGAGAAGAATCTAACAACAGACTTGATGTTGGAAAAGCTGGATGATCTTGAAGAAAGAAGAGAAGATTGCAAAAGATGGTGAATTATCAACGAAGGCTAGATCGGGATACAACAAACGAGTCATCCCTAGAAACTTTGTGGTCGAGGAATACGTGCTATGTCAGATTCCTCCATATCAAAGAAAGAAAGAGTGGTGCAAGCTAACTCCAACATGGTACAAGCCCTACATCATACATGACATCACCGGGAAAGGGTCTTATTACCTAAGGACCCCGAAAGGTGAAGTATTGCAACACCCTTGGAATGCAATGTACCTAAAAAAGTATTACCCGTAAGAGAATGGTGATTACTCAGGAGAAGAAAAGAACGGGCCATGACCCACCATGTTGTATCCCTGATCAAAGGTATTATAAACCTTACTAATCAATGAAAGTAACTTTTACTAAAAGGTTAATTTCGATTAATATAATTGGGTTAGAATAGACACCCTCCGTCAGAATTGACGATGAGACAAGGCAAGACATAACTTCGCATGTGTCAATACTCGGATCCTCGGAGCAATATCTCCCTTCATGACGTAATAAAAAAAAGTAAGATATCCCCTATAGAGATACCTTATCGAAGTAAAGCAGTCTTCACGCTGAATGCATAGGGTTACAGGAAAACTATTGACCACGTAGGAACCTTCGCCACCACGGTACCTTCTGGCCAAAGGATACTTAGGTAGGACGATGAATGTTCCACCAAAGGTTAAACATACCTTAGCACCTGGTGATAACTTTATTGTACGATCAATTAGACACAATACGTCTACGAAGAAAAACATACATGCAATAACATAGGTGAAATAATAATATTACCAAAATACGACTGACATGTCTTAAAAGTTGCAGATAAAGAAGTTTCAAACCATCACGAAGTATTGTTTCAAATAAAGGAGACATCACAAAGGCGCCCCAACCAAGGGCATAATACAACACATAGACCAGTTAAGCTAAACCGAAGACAACAGAATCAAGGGTAAAGAAGACGAGGAAAGACGACTCCTTCAGCTTTGAGCTCGGCTTCCGCAAAGGCATCATTGATGTAATCAATGGCCGAACGCTCCAATTGCACCTTCATCTGAGAAGATTGAGTCACCAGATCTGAAGCCGATTTCTGACGAAGCTCCATCATCTGAGCACTAAGTTGATCGTTAGCTTGCTGAAGAGACTCATCCTTAATCTTAGCGGCAGCATCAAACTGACGGGATATCTCCAACGAAGATATTTGACCCTCAAGATGGTTGATCTTTGCATTTTCACCCACCATCTGCTCCTGGAGACCTGCGAATACAAAGGGTGTAAGCAATGAGAAGAAGCGGCAAAGGGTACAAATAATGTTGCTGGAAGATAAGGACCCTAAGCTACCTCCTGCATGGCTAAGGGATTCTTCTAAACTATGTTGCGCCTCAGCAAGGTCCACCTCAGCGGCTTCGAGATCCTCCAAAAGGGTATCTCGTTTAGTCCGGAGGTCATCAACATCAATCCGGAGTGAAGCATTCTCAGAGGATAAAACTTGGTAAACATTCTCTAACTCTTCCAATCTCTTAACCAATGATGCATGAGACATAGAAGAAGACGCGGACACAACCTCGACAAGTCTATTATTAAGAGAATGGACCTCAGAAGATAAAACATTACGCTCTGCAGTAACCTTATCCAAGGAAGTGCAGGCATTTTCGAAATCTACGTGATACTTTTTACGAATGATTTCTTGGGCTGATAGGCGTTTCTCAACTAAGGCAATATCCTCCTTTTGCTTTAAAATGATACCCTCTTTCCACTTAAGGGTTCGTCACATTCTTAACGGAGTAAGGCCATATGCTTCACAAGATCTGCGTTATGAGCAGATTCAAGAGAAAGTTGGGCCTCGTTATGAACAGTCACGTTCATTAACCTGTTAGACTTCTTTTGATAATACCAAACATCGGAGGTCAACTTGGCTACCTGCTCCCGGAGATATCTAAGATCACTAGAGCTGCCATCTGGCAGGCGCAGGTTGTCTCAGGACTATTCAACCAAGCGAAAGTGAAAACAAAGCTAAGGGAAAGAAAATATGAACCTATGGCTTTGGAAGACTCAGCAGCCAGGGAGGAATCAGCAGCTTTGCGCCCATCCTCAGCAACTTTAGCATCATTGTTAGCCCTCTCAAGAGCCAAAATACAAGCTTCCAAGGATTTCTGAATCTTTCTCATCTCATCCTCCAACGAAGATACCTTAGCAGCAGAGCAGCATCACTGGACGAAGGTTGTTGTGTGCTAACAAGGGAATATTCTTGGCAAACACGCTCCAACAAAGCACTCAAGTGAGTACACTTATCCCTGTAGAACTTGAACAAGGTATAACCAACATCGATTTTTTTGCATAGCTGCAAACAACGGAGCATTAAAACAGACGAAGGTTGAAAACAAAGTATGAAACAGTAAGGTAAAAATCACTTACTGAGAACACCGAAAGACGAGGAAGGAAATCAGCGTAGGTGTCCATGAAGGCCTCCATCTCTTGGATGCTACCCCTGCGGATTTCACCAAAGCTCTGACTAGAGCGAAGGCAGTCCGGGTCAAAGTATAGATCCTTCGCCACACGATATTGAGCAGACAGAACATCTAACTGCGAAGCTACCTCCAAAGAACCAGTCAGTTGGTGACGATCAAACTCAGTAGAAAAGGGACTCTTTTAATCTCGAAGAATGGCTTCGAGGATAGCATCGTCAGAACTCCCAAGGCTCAAGCTCTCAGAAAGCTTACCCTTCTCAGAATCATCAACAACTCCACTAATCACTTGAGAGCAAGCATGGGGCACGAGTATTGAACCCTCACCACGACGAAGAGACGACATGGTGGATGAGATAGGTACCGAAGAAAAAGCTTGAGCACCACCTAAGTCCATATCACCAGCAGAAGGAAGATTGCCCAGTTGTTGATGGTGGATTTTAGTTCAGGGCTAAAATTATAAAAGTCTATCTACCTGACCAGACATCGGAAATAATATACCTTGATATGTCCATATTCCGCAAGGAATTTGAATAATATATCAAAATTTGATGAGTGCCTATGCCGCTCTTCATATTGTGTTGAAACTCAAGCTCCTAGATGAATTGTTCACTAGTATAAAGCCTAACGAGTATTTAAGTTACTAGTTGCATTATTCACTAATGAAATGGAGTCATTTAAAAGTGTTGAGTGCCTAAGCCTCTTCGCTCATATATTTATTGAGAATTTCAATATATTTATGTGTATAAAATTTACTCAGAATAGTGCATGTAGCAACAAGCCCGAATATTCTATAAATTTTATCTTGCACCAGCATTATTCACTAATGCATGGCCTGCCTAGTGTTTTCCTATGCTATGTTCCCCAGCGAACTCTCAATATTTGCATGACATGATGATTAAATGTTCGCTCGCAACAAAGTAGCATGAATCTCCCGAAGTGTCACTATTGAGACCTGCATGAAAACACTCACATAGGCTACACCACCCTCTGACGAAGAGATCAGCGCGTTCGCACACCTTTTAATTAAAAGTTGCGTGATTGAACGCGGTTGAATTCCTTAAGGGGAATCTAGACTGTCCATGTCAGTTTCAGAAACAATCACGGCCACACAAGTTGGCCGCATGATTTAACCAGTCTATCCAAACCCTGGCAGGAGTAGGCGATCACTATGCTGACCACTGGCGGGCCTGTTTATGCCCTAGCCGGTCGAACACCACACTACACTCCCAACGCCCGTCAAACGCCGATACGGATAAGGATGGCCGCGTTGCTTTGGGAAAGGCTCGAATGAGCAAGACTGTTCAAGGCAGTCTTAAAACCATCGCGACCGTCCAACTTCTCCAGCCGGGTTGGACGGATCAGATCATCCCGTGAATGATCAGGGAAGCGCTAACACATACGTTGGCAGGCCCACTTCTCCCCTACCCGATCGGTTTTCTCACGGCAAAGCCATGGAGCAATGAAACGTTTGCTCAAAACATGGCTGACGTGATGCTTTAAAGGGTCGTGGAAATTCCACTAGTGTCTTAAATTGATCACAACCATCCAACTTAGCCAGCGTATTTTCATGGCTTAGATCGCACCTAGGACCATCAGGAAGGTGGGCCCCACACGATCGGTCTTTCCAAAGGAGAAACACAACTCACCAAATCGTTTGGCCAAAGTCACGAGTGCGTGACTGTTTAAAACCCTAATTAGGGTTTGCGGCAATGCACATCTGTCGTAGTTCGATCACGTCCATCCATCTTCGCCAGCCTAAACGGAGGGTGTAAATATAGACTCAAGAAGTACCAAGGATGTTGACGTGATCACTATGGGCCTACCTGTGCGTGTAACCGGCCGACCTAGGCAGACTATGGCCAGACGCATCGAAACCCGCGCCCAAAGATGGCATGTCCGCGGCCTTTAATCATTTGTGGTAATGGATTTCTGTTGCGAATCGATCACGGCCACTCATCTTTTCCGGTCAAATCGAGTGGCCTAGATCGAACCTTCATGGGACCGAGAGGTGTAGACATGCACAACAATGGGCCGTCTCCACGCATGACTGGTCGGTCCCACCAGAACCAGCGCCCATGCTTGAATTCGATCAATCCAAAGAGGGGATGTTGCGCACCTCTTTAAAACCCTAAAATCCATCAACGGCAGTAAACATGCGCCGTAAATCATCTCGACAGTCCAACTTTGCCAGCTTGGACGAACGGCTTAGATTTAAAGTTAGGAGACCAATGAAGCGCCTCACTGATCATCGCCCGCCACTCTACCACAGTGAGTGATCGACCAGATGGTGTCCTGCCCATGTGGCCTCCAAACGATCACTCAAAGATGGTTGGACATGCTACCGTTTTAAGACGCTTAATCCACGACTTATTCAGTTAAGCTTTAAAACAGCGATGCTTCATGCATATTGATTGTTTTCGATGCATTACATGCATCGAGCGTACACGATATTTCATGAATATCAATTCTTTAAATAATTTAGTTATTTAACTTAGTAGCACCGTATGCTATTTCTTGCGGTGGGTCCCACGACTCGATCCGCTCATCTGAGACATCAAACATGTCACAAGCTGTGATATTGGTCTGGCGGTTTACAGCGTGCAACACGCCATTACAAGAACGTGTCAGGAAAAGGTGGATGGTTAACAGTGATGAGGGAAGTGGGCAAAGATGTGATCGTGTGACAATCACTATCTGTACACGACCCCACTACTCCATCACTTCACCTCCTCCACTTCCTACGAGATGAGGGTTGCGCTCAATGACTTGTATAAATAGGTCCTTCACCTATTTCCAACACGAACATTGAAAACCAAGTTTTGTTAACTACGTATCCAGAAAACACCCAGAACTGATAGTTTAACATTATGAAGCCAGTTCAACATTCTGATACAAGTCATAAACAACCAACACCTTCACAATCTCAACACCTTCTTCGCTTCCCTCTCTAAGATCAACCCCTTCTCCTTCACTTTGTGACCGAAGAAAGTCTGGAACGACCATTTCTTGGTTTAGTCCAGAATTGTACAGATTGATCTCTCGAATCTAAAGTACTCTCGTGCAGTGCATTTGTTTAGGGTTTAGATTCGTTTATCATCCACACACACCTTACCAAAACTAGCAGAAACAATTTTCACCCTCAAACACCAGTACGGTCCAATATGGTGACGAGGGTGGAGATCCAACAGCCTTGCTAACAGGGGTAGTGGAAACAGATTGAGCGCTCCGTAATGAGGTGGGCGTAGCATTGAAGGAGAAGCTGGCCAGTGAAATCACAACCTTCTTCTTCGGTTGAGAGTCTGAGATACTAACCCTCACCACCGGGGTAACACCCTTAGAAAACGAACTGCTCGATTGAAGCGAAGTAGCAGGAGACGAAGGAAGACTCTTGGAAGATACAACCGCAGCACCAGTTGCAGCTGAGACAACATGCAATGCACCGCTAGGGACAAAAAAAGAAGGTACCTTTGGAAACAAGGTAGGAGTAGGAACTTGAACACTAACTGGGCTCACCAATGAAGACTCACCACCAACTGGGAATTTCTCACCCTCCACAGAGCCATCACGGATAGGACTGGGGCTATTCTTGGAAAAATCTTCCTTAATATCATCCAGATGAGGACTGAGGCCAGTGTCCTCAATGTCCTCCATATCCTCGTCATCCGGAACCTCCTCACCATCCTTGGGATCCTCATCAGATTTCTCAACATCAATAACGGCCTTCAACTTGCCTTTTCTCTTGGAAGACTGTGGAAAAAGACATGCGCTAGCTAAGGATCAAGGGTAAGATACTAAGGAAATTACAAACACAAAGGTATGTCTATGATCCTTACCTCCGTAGGTGTTGGCGTAGCTGCTTCAGCCGAAGCCTTTCTTTTCCTAGTCCTGGTAGATACGGAATTACCAGCAGAACCCGGAGCAGTCCTAATAGCAGAACCTGGGGCAGTGCCAGCAGAAGAAGCAGGGGCAGACTACAAAAGAAAGCTATCAGAATACCGAACAAAGACTGCAAAGAAAAATACGAAATAAAAGACCTCCAGTGAAAGAAAAGGTTACCTCATGAGAAGCGGCGGGACTGAAAACCCAAGGCTGATACCCATCATACTTCTCAGACAAGGATAAAGTTACACGAGGGACATTGGGATATGCGTTAGTAAAACCGTAGTCCCAAGGACCCACCACACGAAGAGGAGTACGAGCCCAACGATCATCATGATCAAGAAGGATACGATCAGGCTTTGGCAAAGGTAGCTTAGCAGAATAAGGGATAACAGTCAAACCAGTCTTATCGATCTCCTCCATTAGACGAAGGCTGTTACCTTCCCTAATCTTCTTAGAAGTAACATGGATACGACGAGGGCCAACGCTCCAAGGAATAAGATTATTTTTCTGAATAGCATCAGCGTACGTAGCATTGAATTTGGCAGGGGTATAATCCTCTTGCTTAGATCTTCCAGCAGCAAAAGGGTCATAAAACTTCAAAGTAGTCTTTCCCTTACTATGGTACCAGTACACACGAAGGGCACGCCAATAATTACCGGTGTACTGCATGACTCCTCGGACCTGAGTCTTATTCGTCGGGTCATCCCTGGTGGACAAAACGTCATAGTAGAAAGGATTCTTTCTACTAAACAAAGGAATGAGCATACCTGCGGACAACTGTCCAACACCAATCAATAGGTTGTTATCATCGTAAGGAAAATCCCGGATCAGGGACTCGGTAAGAACATCAGGGCCGTTGACAAAGGAGATCTCGAACTTATGGAGGAGAAAAGACTTGGTGATCTCAGCTAAGGACAAGTGAGCGTAGATATACTTGTCACGCAGCTGAATCCTTTGAAGCTTGTAGTGAGGAGGAGGAGGGGGAAGATCCTCAATATCAACCTCTTCTACCTCAGGGTCCGCAGCAGCCTCGGGAACCACAGCCATCTCAGTGCCAGAAGGCACCTCAGTATCCTCAGGAGTTGGAGATGGCATAACATCAGGATGATCCATCCGCGAAGGTGGATCATCAAACGAAGAGGATCACTGATCCTTCCGCGTAGGCTTCTTCGGAAGTCTCATGATCCCTAACACTAGAAGGAAGAACATTCAATCAACAATGGCGGACTAGAATTACAGTCGACCCAAAAGCTTGGTTGGGGAAAAATGATAGTACTTTGTTTAGCAAAAGCCAACCAAGGGAAACAATTTCGTCCTCCCAAAGAAGTGAAAAACATGGTCGATCAACACATTTAAAGTCTTGCATACATGGAGCAATCATGATACATTCATGGTGAAAAACACGAAAAGGAACAAACCCATGTTCTCAAACAACACAATAAACACAGCAAAATCTTCAACTAACGCATGCAAACATCCAAGAACATCAATGGCGATCAATAACAATTAACCAAAGTCGAAGCAGGGGAATACATGACGACAATCCAAAAAAACAGAGAAGAAGCAAAGTATCACTTACTTGTATATGATGAACGTGTGTTGAACCAGAATTCTCAGCAAATCGAAGGGAAGACCAACAGTTGAAAGAAGAATAAAATCTCTGAGAAAGAGATGGAGAGCGACAGTTCGAAGGGAAAAAAAAAAGAGTTAATGAAAATTCCTTCTCTTTATTCTCTTCTTATAGGCGGCTAGAGAATCCAAAATTTTGGATGTCCCGAAATTCAAGGGGAAGTTATTGCATGAAAGGACATATGGGGACCAACCAATCGGTACGTGAAAAAATGGCGTCGTTACGGGAGTTTTTCTTCCAATCCTACCAAATAGTAGAATATGAAAGAAAATGGGCAAACTGTGAATACCAATATTCTGCGGAGCAGTGTCACGATATTAGTGGTCGCATACAAAATAAACTGTGTATTCCTCGATATACAGAGAAACCTGAGTAGCAGAGTATACCTTCGCAGATCTGCTTTATCTCATCCCAAGAAGGGATACCTCGACGTCCAAGATAGAATAAATAAAGCCTAGTCTAGAGAAAGGCAGCTGGTGAAGGGACAAGGGTAGATGACGCATCTAATTAGCATTAAATGCACAAATATCTTATTTACACGCATAACCAAAGCGCGTGGAGAGAAATGACGTGGAGAAATATGACTGGAAAAGGTTAGCGGTGAACGAAGGTACAATTTGTACTGAGGATGGGAAGTTCCCGAAGGAACGTGGGTCAGCTTAATTGGCATAGTCCGACTGGACAAAGCACGCGGTGAACGAAGGTACCATTTGTACGGAAGGTATATCAGGGAACGATGGATCCAAATATAGCAAAGATATACCTGGAGCAGAAGGGGATATAAATACCAAGCTTCACCAACAACTCAAGGGCATTCAATATCTAGGAGAAGAAGATCTAGTCTTAAGCTTATACCTCTTTAATCTTTAGAACTTAAGTATTTACTTCAACTTGAGTTCTCTCTATTACTTTGGGAAGCATTTAAGTTCTTTGTAACCACCACTACTTAATACAAACAAATCACTCATTACCCCGTGGATGTAGACAAAAGTCGAACCACGTAATCTCTTGTGTCTCATGATAACTTAGTTGCACTTACATTATATTTTTGTTCTTTGTTATTATCGTGATCTTAGATATCTTTTATTACTTAGTATCGTCAGTTCAAGCGGACGTATCATTACTACATAGTACTAGGTCCTCTGAGTTGTTTATATTACGTAGACTATGGGAAAATTAGTAGTCACAAATTATGGTAGAAGAGTTGTACAAATATTTTGTGTATTTGTATCGTGTATTCCCTTCATTCCATTGATTATAACATTTTCCATAAGGATTAGTCATAAACCCTTTTAGAGGTCCATCAGAAGGATTTTCCTGAGGTTTAAGTCTAGGACCTCTAGAGATCGGTTCCAGAAGAGAAGAGTTGAAGGACTTCCATATTCTCGATCTTGACTTGCCAGACTTGTTCTTATAAGCACAGGGAATGTGTTCATTCGGGTCGGAAGAATTTATACCATAAAGCGGAACTTGCAACCTGTGATGATTTCTTGAAGAGAGATCATTCTTATAAGAATTCTGGTTTTCTGTAGGAAAGAAATTCACTGTAGATGTCTTCAGACGATTTACTCCATTGATAGTAAAAAGAAGCAAATTATGAAGATCGGAGATTTGTTTATTTCTAGCAAAACAATAAAGAGCATAGTGATTCTTTTTCCCACATAAGGAACAACACCGAGGATTAGACACATAATTGCATTGACTCATAACCTTTTCCGACACATGCGAATTTTGCAAGTGATTCACAGTGGGTAATTCCTTGGAGGGAATTTTCTTTACGCTGGGTAAATCCTTATGAGTATCAGAAGAAGGTACAGAGGATGACTTACTAATCAAAACAAAGTTTTCCTTTTTCAAGGTGTTACACTGTTCTTGGGCACATCGAAGAGATGCAACAAGTTCCTCTTTTTCAGCACGATGACTGTTTATTTCTGACGAATGAGTCTTGATTAAACGTTCTTCTCTAATTGAGTCTTCTTTAACAGTATCTTCAAGTCTACAAATCTTTTCATATTGTAGATTAGTTTTTTGAATCAATTTTTCGATATTGTTAGAGAGAGATTTAATAAAGCAATAGAGCTAAGGTTCTCTTTCAAGAGATTTCTCGAATTCATCAATGAGATGGTCATTCTTTTCTTCAAGAGTCTTGATTTTAGAAACTTGAAAATCAATGATTTTAACAGATTTTTTTAACGATCTGGTGAGTTCCATTTCCGATTCTGACACGGTGTCAATTTTCTTGATTTTCCGTCGGGATTCGGAAGAATCTACTAAGGAGATATATTTTGAGGAAAAACCAAGATTTTTGGCATAATTAAAAATTTTGGAAAACATCTATATGTGTGTTAGTTTGAAAGATACTTCTTAGGTCCACAGAGATCAGATTGCTACAAACACAGACTTATGAGGTCTTAAATGTGTTTGCCTGCTCTGATACCAATTGAAAAATCGGGGGTCTAACAACCACACCCAATATTTCGTTTGGCAATCTAAATAGACATACTCCAATATACTTTCAAGAGAATCAACTGGACAGTCAGACTCAATCTAGAGAAAAGTATATCAAAGAGTTTATATCTCTTCTCTCAATTCAATCTGCAATCAGCAAATAGGAATTTGCGAGCCCGATTGAATATAAGAGAAATAACTTGAACGGTACCAAAGACGAATGTTCGAGGATCAATCAATTTCAATCAACAACCAAAGGTTGGATTTCCCAATTGATCGATTCAATGCACAACCTGTGATATTTCAATTATATAACAAAATATAATGCAGAAAAGAAATAACACAGTCATTAGAAGTTTTGTTAACGAGGAAACCGCAAATGCAGAAAAACCCGGGACCTAGTCCAGTTTTGAACACCACATTGTATTAAGCCGCTACAGACACTAGCCTACTACCATTGAACTTTGGGATGGAATGTAGTTGAGCCCTAATGAATCTCACACTGATCAAGGTACAGTTGCGCTCCTTAAGTCTCTGAACCCCAACAAGATTCTACGCACTTGATTCCCTTAGTTGACCTCACCCACAACCAAGAGTTTCTATGACCCAAAGTCGAAGACTTGATAAACAAATCTGTCTCACACAGAAAAGTCTATTAGAATAGATAAATCTGTCTCCCACAGAAATACCTACGAGTTTTGTTCCGTCTTTTGATAAATCTAGGTACCGGACTTATATTTCCAAAGAACAGACTAGACATATCAATCACCTCACAATAATCTTAATCGATTAAAGAAACAAGATATTGTGGAATCACAAATGATGAGACGAAGATGTTTGTGACTACTTTTAATCTTACTTATCGGAGATAAATCTCAAGAAAATCTTAGCAAAGATAATACTCAATCACGATAGTAAAAGTAAGATCAGAACACACAACTACAGAGAAAATAGTTGGGTCTGGCTTCACAATCCCAATGAAGTCTTCAAGTCGTTAACCTACAGGGTTTCGTTAAAAACCTAAAGTTAAAGGAGAATCGACTCTAGTCGCAACTAGTATCACACAAGAGGTGTGGGGATTAGGTTTCCAAGTTGCTAGAGTTCTCCTTTATATAGTTTTCAAATCAGGGTTTGCAATCAATGTTACCTTGGTAGCAAAGCATTCAATATTCACCATTAGATGAAATCCTGATTAGATTCAAGCTAATATCTTTTAACCATTAGATCGAACTTAGATTGTTATACACAAATGAATTGTACCCTGATTTAGGTTTATGTAACCGTTCCTAAACATGTACACCATGTTGGCTCAACCGTAGTTAACCGATGTTAGATATATCTTAACCATAACTAGTTCAAATGACTCAAATGAAACTAGTTAAAGAATTGTTCAATTGTTATATTCTCATAGAAGTATACAAGAACACAATTGAAGAAAAATTGGTTTGATTCACTCGAATCAATTCATGAACATTATAGCCACGGTTTGAAAAGAATGCATTCCTTATTATATAAATGTATTTGTTCATGTCACAACCGATTTTAGAACTTTAACCAGTCATGTATGCAAACGGGTGTGCATACTTGAATAGCCGGACCAAGTTTGGTTTTCGCCAGTATACGAACGGGTACGCATACCTCCAAACCCAACAGAAAATTTCGGTCATAAACCTACTCCATTATGCGTACGGGTACGCACACTTAGGTTCCCGGACTTCTCAAACCAACAGGTACGCATACGGGTATGCATACTATGGTTCCCGGACATGGATCACATATATGCAAGAGTGCACAACATGTTTATAATCCAATGTTGGTGAAGTATTACAAAAGAAACTTTCTTAGAGGATGACAATAGACATTTTCACACACTATTAGCATCAAACCAATTTTCAAGTTATTGAAATAATCATAACGAAACATTCCAAGTCTACACCAAATGATTGTATCACACAAACCATGTAAGATGTTACTCGACGATTTTCACATGATCATCTTTTGAATTTCGTCAAGAATATAAGATGGACTTGGTTGAAGCGAAAGCTTACCAACACATATTTCAAAAAATATGTAAGCGAGTTAAACTCAGCTCGAAATCTCAAATGTGCATAATCAAAAACC
Organism: Papaver somniferum; assembly: GCF_003573695.1. Lineage (NCBI taxonomy): Eukaryota > Viridiplantae > Streptophyta > Magnoliopsida > Ranunculales > Papaveraceae > Papaver > Papaver somniferum. Next base: position 149,247,640 of record NC_039365.1, on the reverse strand, counting down.
ATATAATAATACGACTTATGTCTCAATAAAGGAGATAGATTATAAATAGACTTTCCAAGTGATAGATGAGTTTTAGTCTCCACATACCATTTGTTGACGAAGTTCCACAAGCTCTCCTTAGTAGTTCTCCGTCTTCAATTGATGAACGTCGTGAAGTCTAATGCTCAACTACACATTATATCCTAGTCCGAGACATCACTATAAGTAGACTAGAAATCAAGACTTATAGTTTTGATCACTAACATTGACAAACAATCTTGAGTTAGAAACACTTTCAAGTTCGACAGAGTAGTGCACTAACACTATCTCAAGCATGTTTGTCAAGTTTAGTTGCCAAAACTATAAGTCTTGATTTCTAGTCTACTTATAACTAATTCTCGGATTAGTATAGAAAGTGTAGTTGAGCATTAGACTTCACGGTGTTCATCGATTGAAGACCAAGAACTACTAAGGGGAGCTTGTGGAGCTTCATCAACAAAAGGTATGTGGAGACTTGAACGCATCTATCACTCAAAAGTCTATTTACTCTATCTCATATTTGATACAGAAGTCATATTGCTATATAGACTTCAATTATACACATTTGATATTTCGAGCCGAGTTTATCTCGCTTATCTATTTCTCGAAATATGTGTGGGTAAGCTTTCGCTTTAACCAAGTTCATCTTTTATTCTTGACAAAATTCAAAATATGATTATGTGAAAATCTCCTTGTAACATCTTACATGATTTTTGTGAGACAGTCATTTGATGTAGACTCGGAATGTTCCGTACTGATCATTCGATCAGTTGAAAATTGCTTTAAAGATAATAGTTTGTGTGAGGCAGCTATTGTCGTCTTCCGATAATATTTCAATGGTTGAAATAAGAGTTTTGAACAATTGGATATAAGCACAATATGCGTACTTGCATATGTGTAATCCAGGTCCGGGAACCATGGTATGCATACCCATACTCGTACTGATTGGTTTAGTAGAGTTCCGGGAAATAATTACGCATACCAGTATACGCGTATTGACGTGAGGTTCAAGTTCCAGGACTTTACTGAGTTTGGTGGTATGCGTACCCGTTCGCATACCGGCGAACCCAAACTTAGTCCGGCCACTAAGGTGTGCGTACCCCTTGCATACTTGAGTGGGTTATATTCTAAAATCGGTTTGTTCATGGTCTAATACATTTATATAATAAGGACCGCAATCTTTTGCAAACCGTGGCTATAATGTTCATGACTTGATTCGAGTGAATCAAAATCGATTTTGCTGCAACTGTGTCTTGTATACTTCTACGAGAATATAAAAAATTGAACAACTCTAGAACTAGTTTCATTTGAGTCATTTGAACTAGTTATGGTTAAGATGAATAAGGTTGATATGAAAGTGTTCATATGGCTAACTTCGGTTAACTATTGTTGAGACAACAAAGGTGTACACGTTTAGGTACGATTACTCATATATAAATGAAGTCACTTTTAATTTGTGTGTAACAAGCTAAGTTCGATCTAACGGTTAAAACATATTAGCTTGAATTTAATCAGTTTTTCATCTAACGGTGAATATTGAATGCTTTGTTACCAAGGTAACATTGATTGCAAACCCTAATTTGAAGACTATATAAGGGAGAACTCTACCAACTGGGAAATCTAATCCCCGCACCTCTTGTGTGATACTAGTTGCGACTAGAGTCGATTTTCCTTTAACCTTACATTTTTCCAAAACCCTGTAGGTTGACGACTTGAAGACTTCATTGGGATTGTGAAGCCAGACCCAACTATTTTTCTGTAGTTGCATATTCTGATCTTGCTTCTTTTTATCGTGATTAAGTACTATCTTCTCTAAGATTTGCTCGAGATTTAATCTTCGATAGGCAAGATAAAAAGTAGTCACAAACATCTTCGTCTCATCGTTTGTGATTCCATAATATCTTGTTTCTCTGCCATAGGATTAAGATTATTGTGAGGTGATTGATATTTCTAGGTTGTTTTTCGGGAATATAAGTCCGGTATATCAATTGGTTCATGTTCACCTTTACTTATCAAAAGACAGAATAAAACTCATCGGTTTATCTGTGGGAGACATATTTATCTATTCAATAGACATTTCTATGTGAGACAGATTGGTTTATCAAGTCTTCGACTTTGGATCGTAGCAACTCTTAGTTGTGGGTGAGATCAGCTAAGGGAATCAAGTGCATAGAATTCTGCTGGGATTCAGAGACGAAAGGCGAGCAACTGTACTTTGATCAGTGTGAGATGGGTTAGGGTTTAACTACATTCTAGTCCGAAGTTAACTTGGAGTAGGCTAGTGTCTGTAGCGGCTTAATACAATGTCGTGTTCAAATTTGGACTAGGTCCCGGGATTTTTCTGCATTTGCGGTTTCCTCATTAACAAAACTTCTGGTGTCTGTGTTATTTGTTTTCCGCATTATATTTGTTTATATAATTGAAATATCATAGGTTATGCGTAAGTTCAATCAATTGTGAATCCAACCTTTGGTTGTTGATTAAATTGATTGACACTTGTATATTGGTTTTTGATATCGCCCAAGTTATTTCTTATATTCTATCGGGCTCGCAAATTCCTATTTGTTTGATTGCAGATTGAATTGATAAATTGAGATATAACTCTTTGATATACTTTTCTGAATATTGAGTCTGACTGTCTAATTGATTCTCTTGAAAGTATATTGGAGTTAGTCCATACAGATTGCTAAGTGAAATATTGGGTGTGGTTGTTAGACCCACGCTTTTTCAACCCATACCAAAGCATGGCATGAATGCTTATGCACTGGTTTCTGATGTCGTCTACATTCCAAAAAATACAAGACTCTTGATGGAAGCGTAAGAATTTGGAGCCACAGTTGTTATCGGGGTAGAGATGTTCATCGGGAAGGCATACGAACAATATGAAAGATTCACTGGTTTTACAGGTGAATAACCATTCTCCTCTCATACTTTTGTTTTTCTCCTCTTTCCTATTAAACTTAGTCCTGACACTTGCATTATCCTTCTTTCTGTTAGAGCATTTCTCGGTCGAACTTGCATGCGTTGCTAATCTCAAGCATGTTTGTCAATGTTAGTGATCAAAATTATAAGTCTTGATTTCTAGTCTACTATAGCTAAGTCTCGGACTTGGATAGAAAGTGTAGTTGAGCTCAAGGACTTCATGGCGATTCATCATAGAAGAAGAAGAACTGCTCAAGGAACCGGTGGAACTTCTCGACAAAAAGGTATGTGAAGACTTGAACTTATCTGTCACTCAAAAGTCTATCTACTCTATCTCCTACTTCTTGAGACAAAAAGTCGTATGCTATATATAGACTTAGATTATACACATTTGGTATTTCGTGCGGAGTATACCTCGCCTATCTATATCTCGAAATATGTGTTGGTAGGCATTTCGCTTCGATCATGTTTATTTTTACCTAGTGACGAAAGTCATGATATGTTTCAATCACTTTGAAAATTGCTTTGACGAGAAATGGTGTAACAACTATATAACGTCCTCTAAGAATGTTTCAATGGTTGGAATGAGAGTTTAGATTACATAACCAATGATGGACATAAGTATTGTTGTGGAAACACATATGTGCATAAGTCCTATCCCTTGAACCAAAGTTTGCGAACTTTGTTGATCAAGAGAAACCGGAAGAATGGATTGTTGCCAAGTCCGCGAACTGCCGAACTTCTCATCCCGAGAATTTCTACTGGAATTGACAAACTACTTGCGTGAAGCTAAGTCCGCGAACCGGCGAAGTTCTCATACCCGAGAATTTCTGCTGGAGTTTGTAAACTCTGCCCGGTAAATTAAGTCCGCAAACCTAGTCTGCGAACTTAAGAAGGTTATATATCTGAAGATGATTTCTGAACTTAAACTTATAAAGACTAAGGAATGCAATTTGCAAACCGTGGCTATAAAGTTCATGAACCGATTCGAGTGAATCAAATCATCTTTGCTTCAATTGTGTCTTGTGTAGTACATAAGATTTACTTGAAATTGAACAACTCTCTAACTAGTTCATTTGAGTCATTTGAACTAGTTATGGTGAAGAAGAATATGGTTGGTATGAAATGCTCATATGGCTAACCATTTGATTAAATATTGTTGAACCAAAAATGTACACGTTTGGGTACGGTAAACAAACCTAGAAGCGTGCATTTCATTTGTGTATAACAAGCTAAGTTTTCGATCTAACGGTTGAGAAATATTTGCTTGAATCTGAATCAGGTTTTCATCTAACGGTGGATATTGTTTGCTTTGTGACCAAGGCGAAACCTTGATTTGAAAGACTATATAAGGGGACATCTAGCAACTCTGCAAAACTAATCCCCACACTTCACGTGTGATACTAGTTTGCGTGCTAGAGTCGTTTCTCCTTTAACCTTTGGTTTTCTTCTTCTAAAACCAGGTTAACGACTTAAAAACTTCATTGGGATTGTGAAGCCAGACCGATACTACTTTTATCATAGTTGTGTGATCTGATCTTGCATCTTCTATCGTGCGAGTACGATCAGATTGATTGGCTTGATATTGATATCTAGGCAAGATATAAAAAGTAGTCACAAACATCTTCTTCTCATTGTTTGTGATTCCGCAACATCTTGTTTCGCTGCCATACGATTAATATTGTTGTGAGGTGATTGATTTTTCTAAAATGTTCTTCGGGAATATAAGACTGGATTATCAATTGGTTCCTGTTCACCTTGATTATTATCAAAAGACGGAACAAAACCTTTAGGGTTTATCTGTGGGAGACAGATTGATCCTTTCATAGACTTGTCTGTGGAAGACAGATTTGTTTATTGTCAAAGCCCGCGATTTTGGGTCGTAGCAACTCTTAGTTGTGGGTGAGATCAGCTAAGGGAATCAAGTGCGCAATATCCTGCTGAGATCAGAGGCGTAGGGAGTACAACTGTACCTTGGATCAGTGGGAGTCTGATTGTGGTTCAACTACAGTCCAGTCCGAAGTTAGCTTGGAGTAGGCTAATGTCTGTAGCGGCTTAATACAGTGTGTGTTCAATCTGGACTAGGTCCCGGAGTTTTTCTGCATTTGCGGTTTCCTCGTTAACAAAATTTCTGGTGTCTGTGTTATTTCAATTTCCGCATTATATTGTTTTATCTTTATAATTGAAATAATACAGGTTGTGCGTTAGATCATCAATTAGAGTAATCCAACCTTTGATTGTTGATTGTCATTGGTTGATCCTTGGATATTGGTCTTTGGTACCATCCAAGTTATTCCTTGTATTTGATTAGTACTCGCAGTTTCTGTTTGAGGAAATCAAATCAAGAGAGAGAGATATAAACTCGTTGATGTACTTTTAATTGATTGAGTCTTGTTGATTCTCTTAAAAATATATTTGAGTTTGTCCATAAATATTGCTAAGCGAAATATTGGGTGGTGTTGTTAGACCCCCGCTTTTTCACTCTCTGCAACGCCTAAGAAGCTGTTTAAGGAAACCATGTCAAAACTGTAGTTAATAAGTTGATCTGGTTGTTACGCTATCGGCCTATTTTACATCCCCAAATTTCATTTTATGAGATTGGTTTTGAGTAAAACTGCTACCCAATTTATATCTAGAGTTGTTATAGCAAATGTGTGTATGTACTGTTATAATACAGATAGATTAACCCCAACCCACGGGGTATCTTTGCAAGTGTTTATATTTTTGTTGTAATTTACAGATTCTTTAAAAGGTTGTGTTCCCAAATGACCCAAACCGACTTCTGATTTGATCTCCTAGTCCTATACAACATCACCTACGATTATGAACTGGTAACCGACACGAGGGGATAAAATGGACAAAAATTCTTAATTGACGGGTCCCATAAACTCCCCCAAAACTGCCTAGACTCAACTAGTGGACCCATATGACCTTTTAATGTGCCCCCTTGCAAATTCCCTGAGGGAAGGTCCGGTCATCCCCTCTCACATGACGGTTTTGGTGTTGTTTATGGGGTGGTCTGCACAGAATCACTCTAAAATTGAAAAATCCACCACCCATCCACCAACCCCTTCACTAGGAGCAGCCACCTCTGTCTCTCTCTCTTCACCTAAATCCGTCTATCTTGAGTCTACTCTAAATCTTCAATTCTCTCCCTCAATGGACTCAACCAGTTTCTCAGTAAGATCTCCATACTCGATTTCTCATTCTTTCAAATTTATCTCCCACACTAATGTTCTCACTTTTTTTTTTGTTTTTTTTTTTTGGAATTTTATTGATTTTATTTTGTAATGGAATTTTCAGTTATCAAGTATTGAAATGAATAGCGGAGGAGGAGGAGGAATAAGAACAAATTCAACATTAGTATGTGCTCTAATAATGGGAAAACAATTGATCATATGTTTATTGATATGGCCAAAGATAAAGAAATTAGAGTTGAGATTCGATTAGATTACTTATCCATTTCCTATCCTCGTCAAGATCTTCAAAACCTAATTATTATAGTGTTAGAGCACTGCTCGTTCGAACTCGCAAGAGTTACTATCTCAAGCTTGTTTGTCAAGTTTAGTTGCCAAAACTATAAGTCTTGATTTCTAGTCTACTTATAGCTAAGTCTCGGACTAGGATAGTAAGTGTAGTTGAGCTCTAGAGAATTCACGGCGTTCATCGAATGAAGACGAAGGACTACTCAAGGGAACTTGTGGAACTTCATCAACAAAAGGTATGTGGAGACTTGAACTCATCTGTCACTCAAAATTCTATCTACTCTATCTCCTATTTGAGAAAAAAGTCTATTGCTATATAGACTTCAATTATACACATTTGATATTTCGAGCCGAGTTTATATCGCTTATCTATCTCTCGAAATATGTGTGGGTAAGCTTTCGCTTTAAACAAGTTCATCTTTTATTCTTGACGAAAGTCAAAAGATTATCATGTGAAAATCGCCTTGTAACATCTTACATGATTTGTGTGAGACAGTCATTTGATGTAGATTTGGAATGTTTCGTATTGATCATTTGATCAACTGAAAATTTCTTTGAAGCTAATAGTTTGTGTGAGACAGCTATTGTCGTCTTCCAAGAATGTTTCAATGATTGAAATGAGGGTTTAGAACATGTAACCATGTGCATATAAACATAGTGTGTATTCACATTTGTGTAAATTCCAAAACCGGGAACTATGGTATGCGTACCCGTACGCGTACTGGTTGGTTGTTGGAAGTCCGGTAACTAAGTATGCGTACCCGAACGCATACTGGCGGAAGATCAAGTTCCGCGAATTTCTGGTGGAGTTTGGAGGTGTAGTATGGTATGCGTACCCGTACGCATACTGGCGCAACCAAACTCAGTCCGGCTACATAGGTATGCGTACCCGTTTGCATACTTAAGTAGGTTATGTTCTAAAATCGGTTTGTTCATGAACTAATACATTTATATAATAAGGAATGCAATCTTTTGCAAACCGTGGTTATAATGTTCATGAAATGATTCGAGTGAATCTAAATCGATTGTGCTTCAATTGTGTCTTGTATACTTCTATGAGAATATACACAATTGAACAACGCTCTAACTAGTTTCATTTGAGTCATTTTAACTAGTTGTAATGAAGATGAATAAGGTTGATTTGAAAGTGCTCATATGGATAACCATTGGTTAACTATTATTGAACCAACTAAGTGTACACGTTTAGGTACGGTCACCTTTATCTAAATGATGGTGCATTTCATTTGTGTATAACAAGCTAAGTTCGATCTAACGGTTGAAAGATATTAGTTTGAATCTAATCAGGTTTTTATCTAACGGTGAATATTGAATGCCTTGTTACCAAGGTAACCTTGATGGCAAACCCTGATTTGGATACTATATAAAGGAGAACTCTAGCAACTGGGAAACCTAATCCCCACACCTCCTGTTTGATACTAGTTGCGACTAGAGTCGATTCTCCTTTAACCTTAGGTTTTTTCAAAACCCTATAGGTTAACAACTTGAAAACTTCATTGGGATTGTGAAGCCAGACCCAACTATTTTCTTTGTAGTTGCATTTTCTGATCTTGTTGTTTTCTATTTTGATTGAGTACTATCTTTCTTAAGAATTGCTCGATATCTATTCTCCGATAGGCAAGATTGAAAAGTAGTCACAAACATCTTCATCTCATCGTTTGTGATTCCACAATATCTTATTTCGCTAATCGATTAATATTATTGTAAGATGATTGATAATACTAGGCTGTTCTTCGGGAATATAAGTCCAGTTTATCAATTGGTTTCTGTTCACCTTGATTTATCAAAAGACGGAACAAAAATCGTAGGTATATCTGTGAGAGACAGATTTATCTATTCAATAGACTTTTATGTGTGATATATATTTGTTTATCAAGTCTTCGAATTTGGGTCGTAGCAACTCTTAGTTGTGGGTGATATCATCTAGGGAATCAAGTGTGCAGAATCCGACGTGGTTCAAGAGGCATAAGGAACGCAACTGTAACTTGATCAGTGTGAGATTGGTTAGGGCTCAACCACATTCCAGTATGAAGTTAAGTGATTGTAGGATAGTATCTGTAACGACTTAATATTGTGTTGTGTTCAAATCTGGACTAGGTCCCGGGGTTTTTCTGCATTTGGGGTTTCCTCGTTAACAAAATTTCTGGTGTCTGTGTTATTTTTTTTCCGGATTATATTTGTTTATATAATTGGAATATTACAGGTTGTACATAAGTTCAATCAATTAGATAATATAACCTTTGGTTGTTGATATAAATTGATTGACACTTGGATATTGGTTTCTGATACCATCCAAGTTATTTCTTATATTCAATCAGGATCGCAAATTCCTATTTGTTTGATTGCAGATTGAATTGAGAAATTGAGATATAACTTTTTGATATACTTTTCTTAAGATATTGATCTGACTGTCTAGTTGATTCTCTTGAAATTATATTGGAGTTAGTCCATACAGATTGCTAAGCGAAATATTGGGTGTGGTTGTTAGACCCCGCCTTTTCAATCGGTATTAGAGCAGGCAAACGCATTTAAGTCTGTGTTTGTAGCAATCTGACCCTATGGACAGAAGTGCTATCTCTATAAACGTACCGCCAGTCTTCAATGGCTCGAATTACTTATGGTGGAAAATTGCTATGCGTGTCTTTCTTCAAGCATATGATTTTCAATCATGGGTTTACATTGTTAATGGCTATAATCCTCCGGTTGTTACAATAGGCAATGTAACTATTCCAAAGGATATCGGTGATTATGATGCTGTCTAGATTCATGGTGCAAAGCATAATTCTGACATATTGAATGCAATCATCCATTCCATTACGCCAGATCTTCAGCACCATGTGACTACGTGCACTCGGTCTAAAGATGCTTGGTATATCTTAGAAACCGTATTTTAATGGAATACCTATGAAAAACAAGCTAGGATTCAAAATCTAAATACTGATTGGGAAAACCTTCGTATGGCAGATGAAGATTCATTTAATGAGTTTAATCACAAAGTGTCTGAAATTGTTAATGCATCTTTTGTGTTGGGTAAGACTATTCCTGAAAAGACCATTGTGATGAAAATTCTCAGATCATTGCCATCTAGATACGATTCTAAGAAACATGCCATCGTTGAAGGAAATAACCTTGATGTGCTTTCCAGAAATACTCTCGTTGGGAAGTTAAAGATCTTTGATCATGAGCATGTATCCAAATCTGGAAAGGATATTGATTTGAAAGCACAAAACAACACTAAACTACTTAATAAAAGTAAAAGTATTGGCATATCTGAAGATGATCCTTCTGAGACTGATTCATCAGATGAAGATCTTGATAAGTCAGTCACGTTGATCACAAGACAGTTTAGATCTTCTTTTGAAAAGAAGTAAATGGTTCACTAGAGATAAACCTAAGTCATCAGTTAAACCTCATAATCGTTTTCCTCCTAAAAACAGGGATACTGATGACGAGGATATGCCACAGTGCTTCAAGTGTAAAGGCTTTGGTCATTTTGCGAATGAGTATCCAAATCGTAGAAAATACACTGGAAACAAAGGTCTTGCTGCAACTCTTGATGAAATGTCCGATCACTATGATTCAAATGAAGATGAAAAATCAAGTGTTGCGCTCCTTGCTGAAAATATTAATTTTGATAATTGTAGCAATACTCACATCAATCTTGATATTTTTCCTGGTTTTGGAGGATAAAATAGATTTTTCTCTATTTACTAGAGATTTTATTTCTAACGTTTCAGGCTCCACAATTTTTCTAGCAGCCTGCTCCGTTATGTTGTCTGAACCATCCTCCACTTTGACATGTTCTTACTGTACTCTTAAGGGTCACTAAGTCTCTAATTGCTTCAAGTACAAGCATAAAGTAAGATATGTCAGCAAACTTCAACGGAGAGCAAATCGATTAGCAAACAAGCTTAAACTTGTTCAGAAATCTTCTGAGGTATGTAAACTAAATCCCTCTCTGAAAAGGTTAATTTCTAATTAACCAGTTAGACCTCTCCGGAAAAGAACAAGGTCTAAGCATTCTTTGGAAGAAATAGTTAGGAACTCTTTCCAAAAGGTTCACGGTGGAAAAATCATTGTTCACCCCAACACAGCATAATTGTGTTAGCCGTGCATCTTGTCTCAAGTGCCTGTTTTCAAAGAGACAAGAGTAAAGCACATTCAAGTCTTAAAAAAAAAGAAAAAAATCATTTTCTTTGGTTGTTTTCTTTTGTTTGTTTGAGTTCAATAAAAAAAAATTGGTTGTCCTTTCATATCACAAATTGGTATTGAAATGGTCTTTCATTTTTCGTTAAAAATCAGGGTTAAAATTGACAATTCTACCCTCTTTAGGGCTGAGAATTTAGCGTTTCAATAAAGGTTCTGTAACCCTACATTCCTTTTTCCTTCTCTAAAAAGCTCTTTTCATCACAAGTTCGCTTGTAGAGCTTGTTCAGTGATTTTCTCTCATAAATCCATTTTTTATGGAGACTCCAAGCATAATGACTTCTGATGGAAAAGATGTTAATATGATTGTTAAGACGTCAATCATGAAGGAAAAATAATAATTGGTATCTCCCTTACCCTCAAATTTGAAAAGAAAAAGGTGGAATGTGAGAAAACCAAGGGCCGTTCCTTCAAATCTTCAGAAGTTTACTGTTGTTCTTGAAGAGTTGAAGGAAATAAGAAAGGAGATGTAGCAAATAAAGGCTTTTGTGTTTAGGACTCTTGAAATTCAGAAGGCACTGATTCGACATCAGTCAAGAAGGTTCGTTTAGATTGAATTTTATCTTCATGAACCCTATGTTCCAATGGTTGTTGATGACAAGGAGTTCGGGGACGATAAAGAATTTTTCAAAGGTATTAATGTCTAGGAAACTTCTTATGAGAATTTATTCTTGTGTTCTAAGAGGATAACTGGGGTTTGGAATAACAATTATTGTGAGTACACATATCTATTTCCAACGATTTTCATCTTGCAATGTTTTCATAATTATTTATTTAAATTCTAAAGTTTATTTGGAAGATGATTTTGCAGTATTAATCTTTATGGTTTTATACATTGCAACTTGTTATGGGATATGTGTGTTTGCGTCCGTAAACTATGATTGTCCCATACGTGGTCAAAAGTTAAGTCTTTCATATGTCATTGTGCAAATATTGATAAAAGATTGAATGAACTTTTGACAAACAAAAGTTAAGCCTATTATGTCATTATGCAAATATTGATGGAAGATAGGATGAATTTTTGTTTAGAAAGATTAAGTCTATTATATGTCTCTATGCAAATATTGATGAAAACTAAATGAATCTTTGAATATTCCGCAGTATTGGTTGTCATGATCCACATCTTTGTGTAAATACTGTGCGGCTCCGTAAGTTTTCTTATGTTGACCATTTCCCATTAAATTAATCATGGGTTCTTTTGTGGTTAATTTAATTGAGTATTTTGGATACAAATTCATGTTTCATGTGATTTGTTAATGTCAAATAAATCCTTCTTTTCTTGTGAAAGTAAGGTCGCTCTTGTTGTTCCTTTGGGGATGACATTTTATGGGGGAGAGTTCTTGATTGAACTTGTGCTTAATTTCCAAATCTTCGTGGGGAGTGCGGCTTTGGAATATTATAGGGGTTATCTTGTATCTTTATAAACTCCTTGATGAATGCATTTAGTTTCGGCTATATGATTGCATCTAAACAAAGTTGATATGTGGTTCTCTTTTGGTATTGAAGTATCTCTATGGAAATTTCATTAGGATCCCACTAGTTTTCGTACCTTTGCCAATTTATATTTACGAAAAGGGGGAGCATTAATGTGTAGTTCACACTACAAATACATAAGATTTACGGATCATTATGTAAGGGGGAGTGGTTTTCATGGGAGATGAAGTATTGAATAAGGGGGAGTGATACATATCACCATAGTATTGTTGTCAAATTTGTGATACAACTGAACTTTGATGTTGTGTAATAATACTATGATGCTCAGTTGAACACATTTAGAATCATTGGAGTACTTGGAAGTGACGAAGATTTCAAGTAATGTTGAAGAACCAAGGAGATCAAGCATTTGGATGAGAAGCTACAAAGTTTATTTATTTTGTAATCCATATGTATTGATAGTTTTGTCACTAAAATAGACAAAGGGGGAGATTGTTAGAGCACTACTCGGGCGAACTCGCAAGCATTGCTATCTCAAGCTTATTTGTCAAGTTTAGTTGCCAAAACTATAAGTCTTGATTTCTATTCTACTTATAGCTAAGTCTCGGATTAGGATAATAAGTGTAGTTGAGCTTTAGACTTCAAGGCGTTCATCGAATGAAGACGAAGAACTACTCAAGGGAAATTGCGGAAATTCATCAACAAAATGTATGTGGAGACTTGAACTCATATATCACTCAAAAGTCTATCTATTATATCTCCTATTTGAGACAAAAGTCGCATTGCTATATAGACTTCATACACATTTGATATTTCGAGCCGAGTTTATCTCGGTTATCTATTTATCGAAATATGTGTTGGTAAGCTTTCTCTTTAACCAAATACATCTTTTATTCTTGACGAAAGTCAAAATATAATCATGTTAAAATCTCCCTGTAATATATTACATGATTTGTGTGAGACAGTCATTTGATGTAGACTCGAAATGTTTCGTATTGACCATTCGATCACTTGAAAATTGCTTTGAAGCTAATAATTTGTGTGAGACAGCTATTTTCGTCTTCCAAGAATGTTTCAATGATTGAAATGAGGATTTAGAACATGTAACCATGATTGGATATAAACATAGCGTGTATTCACATTTGTGTAAAGTCCAAAATCGGGAACCATGGTATGTGTACCCGTACGCGTACTGGTTGGTTGTTGGAAGTCCGGGAACTAAGTATGCGTACCCGTATGCTTACTGGCGGAATTTTAAGTTCCTTGAATTTCTGCTGGAGTTTGGAAGTGTAATATGGTATGCGCACCCATACGCGTACTGGCATAACCAAACTCGGTCCGGCTACTTAGGTATGCGTACCCGTTTGTATACTTAAGTAGGTTATGTTTTAAAATCGGTTTGTTCATGAACTAATACATTTATATAATAAGGAATGCAATCTTTTGCAAACCGTGGCTATAATGTTCATGAAATGATTCGAGTGAATCAAAATCGATTTTGCTTCAATTGTGTCTTGTTTACTTCTATGAGAATATAAACAATTGAACAACCCTCTAACTAGTTTCATTTGAGTCATTTTAACTAGTTGTGATGAAGATGAATAAGGTTGATATGAAAGTGCTCATATGGATAACCATTGGTTAACTATTGTTGAACCAACTAAGTGTACAAGTTTAGGTACGGTCACCTTTATCTGAATGATGGTATATTTCATTTATGTATAACAATCTAAGTTCGATCTAACGGTTGAAAGATATTAGCTTGAATCTAATCAGGTTTTCATCTAACGGTGAATATTGAATACTTTGTTGCCAAGGTAACATTGATTGCAACCCTGATTTCAAGACTATATAAAAAAGAACTCTAGCAACTGGGAAACCTAATCCCCACACCTCATGTGTGATACTAGTTGCGACTAGAGTCGATTCTCCTTTAACCTTAGGTTTTTCCAAAACCCTGTAGGTTAACGACTTGAAGATTTATTGGGATTGTGAAGCCAATCCCAACTATTTTCTCTGTAGTTGCGTGTTCTGATCTTGTTGTTTTATACTGTGATTGAGTATTATCTTTCTTAATATTTGCTCGATATTTATTCTCCGATAGGCAATATTGAAAAGTAGTCACAAACATCTTCGTCTCATCGTTTGTGATTCCACAATATCTTGTTTCGTTAATCGATTAAGATTATTGTGAGGTGATTTATAATACTAGGTTGGTCTTCGGGAATATAGTCTGGTTTATCAATTGGTTCATGTTCACCTTGATTTATCAAAAGACGGAACAAAAATCGTATGTATATCTGTGGGACACAGATTTATCTATTCAATAGACTTTTCTTTGTGATATATATTTGTTTATCAATTCTTCGACTTTGGGTCGTAGCAACTCTTAGTTGTGGGTGAGATCAGCTAAGGGAATCAAGTGCACATAATCCAGCATGGTTCAAGAGGCGTAAGGAACACAACTGTACCTTGATTAGTGTGAGACTGGTTAGGGCTCAACTACATTCCAGTCCGAAGTTCACTTGGAGAAGGCTAGTGTCTATAGCGGCTTAATACAATGTGGTGTTCAAATATGGACTAGGTCCCGAGGTTTTTCTGCATTTGCGGTTTCCTCGTTAACAACATTTCTGGTGTCTGTGTTATTTCTTTTCCGTATTATATTTGTTTATATAATTGAAATATCACTGGTTGTGCGTAAGTTCAATCAATTGGATAATCTAACCTTTGGTTATGATATAAATTGATTGACACTTGGATATTGGTTTTTAATGTCATCCAAGTTATTTCTTATATTTAGTCAGGCTCTCAAATTCCTATTTGTTTGATTGTATATTGAATTGAGAAATTGAGATATAACTCTTTGATATACTTTTCTTAAGATTGAGTCTGACTGTCTAGTTGATTCTCTTGAATGTATATTGGAGTTAGTCCATACAGATTTTTAAGCGAAATATCGGGTGTGGTTGTTAGACCCCCTCTTTTTCATGTACTATGCTAACTCTTTTCACCTACAGGCACTACATATTCTTTTATTTTTTCCTTTTAATTCAGTGACAATGCATTGTTGATTGTTTAGTAATTATACTCATTCTGGGAAAATGTATCCATATTTTCCAAATCAATGACACCATTTTCTTTCATTTGTTTACTGTTTATATGTAGTACCCAAACTTAATGGTATAGTGGCATTATCTAGCTTATTTGATACCGAAATATCGTGATGTATATACCTATGGAACTGAGTATCCTTATTATGACCACAACAAGATTCAAACATGGGAATTTCCTGCACAACACTCAAATATTGAGTTAAACGAACATCTGCTAGTCACAGTGCTATCTATATACACATTTCCTCTACCCGTAATAATAGTAGTAGTACTAGCATTTTGTTTATCATTTCTTTCACCATCTGAATACAGCGCCACGTTCACTTTCACATTAATACTAGTATCACTACATCTACCAAACCCTTTAGGCTGCAAAACTGATAGACCTTGATTAGCACAATTCCATAAAATACCCACTGCTGACACAAAGTTAATCGTGCTCAGAATTTCTGTAGACTTGGGTTCCCAATCGTGTGAATCAGAAATATATTCATTTACAATTTGTTCTAAACTAGAAACATCAATATTACTTTTCAATTTGTGTACTTTTTGTTGAGCTATTTGGGTTCGCTTCTGTAATTTTTTTGGCTAGTTTTTTCTTTTAATTCCAACTTTTGTGAATCTGTTTCTATTATTCATCGGAAATAAATTTGATGATTTAGCTAAAAAAGAAAAATATTTTAGTAATTGATATAATTGTTTTGTGTTACGAAGACCCAAATTGGAAGGTGGTGATTATGAAGGTCATGATAGCATTAGGCTCGAGGCACTTAAAGTTGCCATGGAACTGGGAGCTGATTATATTGATGTTGAGCTTCAGGTTGGTAGCAATATTTTCTCTGGCCATTGTGATGTTATTCTGGCTTACTAAATTACAATATAATGGTTGATACTTTTTGTCTTGAAGGTTGCGCATGAGTTTATTAGTTCGTTAGATGAGAAAATGTGTGGAAAGTCTAAAATTATTGTTTCTTCTCATAACTATCATGCCACTCATTCAATTGAGGAAATAAGCGATCTTGTGTCAAGAATACAATCTGCTGGTGCTGACATAGTGAAGATTGCAACAACTGTTGTGGATGCCTCAGATGTTGCCCGCATGTTTCAAAAATAGTTCATTCCCAAGTAAGTTACATAGATCCTTTATCGGAAAATCTTTTATAGCGGCAAACTTTCTCAGTGTCATATGTCTTTCTTCTTACCGTTTATAACATTTACCCTAGAGTAAGTGTAATAATAATACATTGCCCAATAGGTTCCACCGTAACTTGTAAGCACCAATTTACTTCTCTGTACATGTGCTCTTACACTTCGGTAATCTCCACATATTAGTAACTTTTTTGTTTTTTGTCGTTGTCAGGATAGGTGCCAACTACATGATCTTAATAGCTAATTTTGCCTTACTTTAGCATTTTCTTGAATGCTTTCATACTTATAAACTCTCATTTCAAAGGTGGACACTCGCCCGAGAGAGAAAAGTTTTTTTTTATTTCCGTGACTTGTTTACGTAATTTTTTTTCTCGATTTACATGAGTTGCTAACGTTAATTATTTGTTTTATTTACGTGAGTTATTCACGTTTTTTTTAATCAAATTTTGATTTTTGAATTAAGAATTATGAACTTTGCTCATTTTCACAGTTGAAGAAACAAGAAAGTTTTTTGAAATCACCAATTGCTAGTGAAATTGTAAACATGTAAGGATCGAACTATTACCATATTAACGCATGTTGTTACAGACGTGTTTTGACTCAACGTTTTTCGTAACAGATAATGGCGGCTCCTGGTTCCTCGAATCCACAAACAAATGCTCCAGAAACACCAAACCAAAGATGGGATATTTTTCAAATGTTCATGCAAAAGTGGATCGACCTTTCAACGAGGCGAGAAAGTTGATACACGACATGCCTCTTGAACATCTAGGATTGGTTCGTGCTAAAATCTTTGATTTCTTGAACTTAGTGGATGCAGAAGCAAAACATAGGCGTGATGAAATATCTCAGAGGAAAAGGGATGAAGATGAAACGCTCACAGCTTATCAACGGAAACGGCGTCGAGTTCAGCAAGCAAGGCTAGCAGCAGAAGATGAAGTTAAATCCCATGTTGATGGCGTTGCTTCTGATTCGGATGCAGATGAATATGAATTTGTTTGGAAACCTATCGAGCGTAAAGTTAAGCCATGTCCACCTGGCATGAGGGCTGAGATTGGCTAAAGATGATTTCCGAGCCAAATGTGAAGAAGACGACTATTTAGATACAGTTTATGATGATCCTGAAGGCCGCTTGGAAGAAGTTTCTGATAAAAATTCTGAAGATGACTCTGAAGAGGAGATTGAAGAAGTTCCATGGAAGATGATTACGTGAAGACGACGAATCTGATGATTAGTCTTACTTGCAATCTTCCTGAGTAGTTGAACATCTTTTTTATTTACGTAGTAGATGTTACTTTGATCATTCGAGCAACTTTGCTTCATAAATATTGAATCGGGATTTTTGAATGACAATCCTTCTATTATTCATATTACTTATTTCTTTTATTCCTTCGGTCGAAGTGAACGATCATCCATATTCATAAAAGATCGATCATAATTTCTCGACTGATAGACCTTGTTTGGTGATGCCCGCCTATTCATACTCGAGAAGTGCTGGGTTGTGCAGTCCACTGGAAAACGTGTGATATAATTGAATAGTCAACCCGAATTAGGGTCCCGAACCTTGACCGTGCCTAGTCGTGGTCACAGGCCGTCAGTCCCTAGTATTATCACTTTTTTCTCCACCGATCTCATTTGAAATTTAGGTCTTCAGTAAAAATCGCAATTGATTTGACTATCTGTAGAGGATAAGTATCCACCATGTCTTATGTATTGATCTTCCAGACTTAGGGTTAGGGTTCCTCACTTATATAGATATATATATTTTTCTAGTCTTGAATCCATAGAAAAACTTTAATCATAATCATACCTCACAACAATATGTATGATGGTAGTTCATCTCCTCAAAGGATACCTTAGTCAAAGCGGGGAACTGGAGCACCCAACTTGGTACGAAGTATTTTTATCTTCTCTTTTTTTTGTGTGTGTAAATCAATGGCTGTTTGAAAATATTTGTTACAGAAGAATCAGGGTGCACGTCTTTCTTCGTATAACTTAAGACTCAGGCGAACTGTCAAAGTCCCTGCTCGTTTCGAATCTGCTCGTGCGGATACTGGAACATCTGTAAGTTTTTGATCAGAGATTTTACTTGAATGAGTGTTTCTTCAAATCCCTGTTGAACTTGAGTATTTTATTGTCGTAGGTTGATGTTCACGTTATTGATGCTGGGAAGAGAAGAAATGGAAAATCTGCAGTTGTAGCTGATGATGATGATGTTCGTGCTGGCAATAACTCAATCAAATTCATAGATGCAGACCTTGGGGTTCCTGTTCTTGAGTACCCGACAGCTGAATCCCATTTGATATCCTTATGGAAAATTCTTGCCCGGATAATCAAATTTGTTTCATCCTTTCCTTAATTTTTTTCTTTTTCTTTTAATCTTTTTTTTTTTAAAATATTTTATTTACTTTTTTTCTTAAAATTGTTAAGAATATCTAAACTTGTAAAAATAGAAACCAAAACTATTACCAGTTCCGGACCAGAGACTAGAACGACGATATCAAAACCATCCTAATGTTCTACGTCATTTCTATCACTCAATTCCAATGAAAACGCATTGGAATTTTGACAAAAATCCTCCTAAGAAAAGGATAAGTTAACAATTCAACATCACAGATTTTAGATCAACGGGTTAAATCACAGATGCCACGTCTCAAGATATAAGAAACAAATCAACACACAAGTTCAGGCAAGACCAAGGAACCAATTGAAGATCAATTACCAAATATGAACTATTAATAAGATTGAAACAAATAATGATTAACAGAAAATGAAAGCAAATCCATGGAAGAAAAGACCTATCTATGCATAAAAACGATTGTTTTTTATTTTTTATTTTAGAATAATTAAGAGCATGAATCCCACCGACCTTTATCAAGTTTTGAAAGATAAACCCCCATCATAAAATCCTTGATACCCCACCATCTTCATCACCTATCACAGTAATCCTAACTCTGTTTAGGAGCGTCGCGTTGTATGCCAGCCCGACAAAGGCCAACTACTCAGATGTCATATTCGGTTCTTCTGCTCACGTTGGTGAAACACCAGCTTGGTTTTTCCGTTCTTTTATTTTCTGTGTCATTTTTTGCAATTAATGGATTGGCTACAGGGAATCAAGGATTTTAACTTTGATGGATTTTTAAGGGAAAACCATTGAGGCAAGAGGATTTTATGTGGAAGGGAAGAATTAGAAGAAAAGGGAGCTGAAGTTACCTTCTGGTGGGCAACTGAATGAAGTGGCTACAATATCACATTTTAAAGTGATTTAGAACCTACTCTAATGTTGCTGATGGGAAGATACGCAAGGGAAAGAGAACAACGTTATAACATTAGTGAAGACTTTGAAGCTAGGATAAACACATATATTAACTTTAAAGCTGCTGCTTTTATTTTATATTTTAGTTACAACATGAGAAAGGCTGCAAATATAGCGATTTTGTGTAATCGTAATGCCATTCAAAATAATTGGACGAATGAAAGTCTAACAACTATATTTCACTGTTTATATATTCAAAACTATATTAATCTTGTGACTGCTAATGATTCCCAGTTATTGGGAATCAAAATTATCAATCTATGGTAGTAGGTTTCATCCTCTTTTCGGAAAAAAAAAGGATTGGCTACAACTATGCACTGGTCTAAATTTTCACATGTAAATGATTGTAAATGTGGATTTGTTGTTTTACAGAATTATTTTGTTAACACGTTAGTAGAAACTTTAATTGGGCAGTGGATGAGAAAAGCCATTATCTGGCAGTTAATTCCATATGCCATTTTCTGGGAGATTTGGAAGGAGAGGAACAACAGGGTTTATGGGGGAAGAATCAAAGTCTTTGGAGGATATTAAGATGTTGGTGAAATAGAATATTTGCTTTTGGAGTTCTCCGAAAGAAATACTCAAGGATTACTCTGTCAATCAAATCTTGTTTCAATAGGACACTATAGCTTCTCTGTAATAGGTTATGTCTTTTCGTTTTTGTGGGCTCAAAACAAAAGCATTTTCTTAATCCTGTGTATATGTTGTAATATTTTTTCCCTGTCCAATATCCTTCTTTTTCAAAAAAAGAAAAAAAAAGTGTAATGTAACTCAGAAATGGTTTCTCAACCTCCTAATTTCATGTTAGGAGAACTATCTTTCTTTCCAAAAATAAAAAATAAAAAAATGATTATATTTTGAAATTTAGAAAAATACCACATGAATCACATAGGCAGTGATTAAATACAACCCACACATATGTTAAACATAACCTTTATCAAAAATTCGAATATCTTTTTAACCATTTTTACGTGGGTACATACCACCTCCTCGTCTTCCATGTTCTTTATCAATTATTTTTTTCTTCTACTGTCAACTCCTTCTATACGCTATTAACCCAACCCACATGACTACATGATTGGCAATGCATCAATACTTTGACTTGTTTTTATTCCATATCCATTAAACATAAACTAACAGTTCTCCCTATTTAATTCTCTAAATCACATATTTAATTTTTAGCCTCTTTCCTTCTATTCTTTTTAATGACTTTTTAATGGAATCAGTTTTAGCTCCACTATTTCCTTTACAAGTTACTGAGACTTTTTTATTTAGAATATTAATGAGTTCTTAGTTAAATCGCTTCCTTCAACATTAAAAAATCTTTGGTTTTTTTTGTTTTTGTTTTATTTTGTATGCATCTTCAAATTAAAGCTCATTATCCTCATCCGTTAAATCTAAAAATTATCCTAATTGAAGATGGGATTCCAGATTATAAGATGTTGCTATTTTTTTTAATTCTTTTTTAATGAATTTACGAGTTCTATTTAGAGTCTAAAAATATATTAAACCCTAATGAAGATTCGGTTGCAGAAATAAACATTCGGTAAAGAAAAATAGGAAAGATGACGGTGTATTTATCTACCCACATACAAATGGTCGACAAATATTTGAATTTTGAAGTGAGGTTGCAATTAACGTTTATATACGGGTTGTATTTAGTCACTGGCATGGCATATGAGACCCATAATTTCAAAAATCAGAGACACCAGAGGTATTTAAAGCAACTTTGTGGTATGGCTAGGTACGGAAAGTAATTAGTGGTACGACTAAGGGTAGTTTAGTTATCTTCCCGTCTCCGATAAATACCCATTTCCCCTCACTCGCAACGGATCTTTTTTCATTACTACTCTCTCTTGAAATCTAGGGTTTCTCATTTTCTAACTGGTAAAGGTATCCTCTGTGTGTTCGTTTAACATCTCAATCTCTTTCGTAGAAACTGAAAATCTTCCTGTCAATTGTAAGTTTTTCTGTGTTTTTGATGTTTAGATCTTCTTTTAACACACAATTTTGGGTGTTTCTTTTTACATTCCTCCCCTTCGTAAATTTCTTTTATTATTTGTGGTAATCTGATTCAAGTATTGTTATCCTGTATGCTTGTAAGTTGAGCGATTGGCTTACATTTCTTGGCTGTTATTATTGTCACATTTTATAGGACTGTAGATACTTTCCCAATATTTGTAATCCTTAAAACCCTAATTCAGTCAAAAACTGTTACCTGTTTCCAACACCTTATATAACCTGAAATTCATTAATTGGTGAAGTTTCTTACTGGTAAAAACGTGAAATTTTGTAAGTGCTAGATTAGATTTCCATTTCAACACACTTAAGTTGTTCTTTATTTTCAATTTCACCACTTAAACCCTACCGGATACTTGGGTGTGACATTGATGATGGGTGGACTGAGTACATGTAGGAAAGTTTTTGTTTGATGTTATAATCTTACCCTGTATCCATGTTGAAGTATTTCAAGATCATCTGTGTATGTTTCCATGTGGAAGCATTTCAAGATCATCTGTGTATGTATCCAAGTTCTTTGGAAACCTGTAGAATGAAATGCTAACCTTTGTGTTCATTCCAGACTATATTGAAGAATGGAAGATAAAAGATGTGAGGAAGCCACAAAGGATTCCCTCGATATGAAATCAAAAAGTGTTACGGTCCAAAGTGCAGAAATTGTTGAGAGCAGCCATTCTTCAAGTAACCTTGCTGTTCCTACTCCAAAGAAAAATAAAGAAGTAGCCTTACCTTTAGATGAAGATGCAGCAGACGACCTTCCTGAAGATGTAGTACACGAAAACGTAGCAGGCGAAGCTAACGAGGCTGAAGATGTAGCAGGAATCCTCCCTGACAAGTGGGTACCTCAACAAAAGTCACCCGCTTCATGTTCTATTAGAGATCATCTAGAACCTTATGCTAATAATCACTTCTTTTTTCTCATGTACCAGATACAAGATTTTAGCTGAGTTTTTTGACCGTATAGGAAGTTCTGTGAGGTTGCTCGGTCTTTGTAAGAAGATGCCAACTTTTCAGAATATCTGCACTCAGGTAGAAGTATTTACCAAAAGGTAATGCAAATTTTGGTGGTTACTTTTTCAGTTCCCACTTTGTCTTTAATGTGCAGTGAGTTCAATTTTTAGTCTAACGAATCAAGATTATACTTAGAAGGCTAAGAGCAGCTCTCTTGTCTACTTTTTTAGCTTACTTACTCCTTCGGCAATATTTAACTTATCCTCAGTAAGGGAAGAAGGAGGTGCTTAGCTAGTTTCAAATTTGTCAACATTTTCTTTTATTTAGAACTGATAAATGAACTTTTTTGTTATTGCAGGAAGTTGTCATACAACCATCTTGCACAGATAAAATACATACTTCCTGAAGCTGTTCAGGTCGATAAGATTCTTGTTCATGATGAGAGAACCCTGTGTATGAAGCAAGACATGAAAATAACATTACTATTGGATGTTGTTGAAGCTGATCCTGACCAATCTCCATATGCGATCTTGTGTCAAATGTTCCACCAAAGGCTGTTAAAGTTCTTTAGAAACCATCCCGAGGTACTGTCATTGTTCTGTCAAGTTAAAATTTTTGCGAAAAAGAACACATTCAAAATAATTTAGGAAAATTACTGCACTTATCGGGTTACGGTATCAATTTAGTCAATCATTTTTATCAATTAAGTTACGTAATTCAAGGGTATGCTAGACAGTAGATCTAATATCATCTGTTGTAGTTGACTTGTGGTCAGCGGAATGGGTGTCTTCCTCAACATCTTGCATGTGGTACATCATATTTTACTAGCTTGCTTGAATGTGTATCAGCTGGAGGAATATCTTGTACTACTTAGAAAATGTTCTATCCTTTGATATGCAATTAACAAGTGTGTATTTGATTATAGGGTTGCGACATCCCAGAGGCCACATTACCAGTTCTAATGAGCCAAAGTCGCTCAACTTCTCAATACATGTTGCCAGAGGTAGCACGCGTAGAATCTCATCCAAGTTCAAATGAGCTTGAGCCATCATCGAGTTCGTCACTTTTGTCTTCAACTTTTAAAAGGCGATTCTCAGAGAAGATTATTGTCCCAGAAACTGAAAAGACAAAGCTCTTAGCATCTCTGTACCCTTTTTCACCTTTGGAGCCTGGTGATGTGATTAATCAAGATCGTGAAGGCCCTCTACAGAAGGAAGGCTTATCTCAAGTCATTGAAACCACAACCCCTATGTCGTTATTGAGTTCGAAGGAGTATGAAAGCTCTCCTATGAAGTCTATTTCTGGTCCAAATCAACTGATGTTAGTGACGCCGACGCAGTCTGCCCCACAAAGAAGAACAGTGCCTGACTCTGATGAAAAGGTTATCTGTCAGTCTAACATTTCAAGCCATTCCGTTGCAAAGAAGTCATTGAACTTCCTCTCGCCATTGAAGGGGGATGAAATTGCTTCTGGCTCCATTCTTGACGAGTCTAAGCATTACAGAGATAGTTCTCTGAAACCTGCAGCAGCAAAAAGGATTCTTATGGTAGATGATGTCACAGGACCTCCTTGTCCCCTAATCCAGGCGGTATGAGTCTCTTGCCTTTTTTATTATTAACTTGCTCTATAACCTGCTTTGTTCTGTTACGAATGGGTTACATAAGATTAGTGGTTCTTATGAAGTAAGAAACGCTAATAGGTCATAACTTATTAAAAAATTAAGAAAAAGGAAAATTATAATCAGTTCACTTGAGTGAGTGTCTCTTATGCCTTTTACTAGAACTATAAACAACGCTAAAACTTATGAAGGCATGTATACTGAAGAGTCAATTATCATTGGATGGTATAAGTTGCTGTATACTGGATCCAGGAAGCTGGTTGATCCCTGTTTAACTCAATAATGTTCTGAAAGACATGCTTCCTTTTACTATTTAATCACTTTCTTTGCCGTACATCATGCCTAATGCAGGAGTTCTTACATTTAAAGGATAAGGAGGAGATGATTGGCGGCAAATTGAGTCGAACCGCATCTTTGCCTGATCTCTTTAATCTGATATACCACATCTTCCAATCAGCCAAGTACTCCTCAATCACGAAACAGGAGCTTGTGCACAAGATTATCTCAGAAGATGTCTTGATCGAGGAAACAAGTAAAATTTCCTTTTGTACAATTTTACTTAATGCACTATGTTATTTTGTACTTTAGCTGGATATTTTTTCCACACTGATTGGTTTAGATGGTTACTGATTGATATTGAATCTAATGCAGAAGAAGCTGAAGAGCAGCTTGATTTGTTAGAAGAGTTGGTTCCAGATTGGATTCAGAAGAAACTAGTCCCTAGTGGGGATCTGCTGTACAGGTAAAATATCATCCTTTACGTGATAGGTGTGGTGTGTTCGAATAATGAGTTATGCATGAAAATTTTGCTTCCTTGCTCTTAATCCTCATGTACTGATGTTAGATCTTCCGTCATATTTTCAAAAGAAGTTATATGTTATTTCTTGGATGAGTTCAGTGATAACTGAGAAATTGGCTCGTGGTTCCAATGTGTGTTCCTTTTGCATCATAGTCCGTCAGATAGGGAAGGGTTCATTTCTTGACTGAGACATGTTTACGATTTGTAATTGTGAAAGCGTCTTGAGGTACCCAAGGGTATAAAGTCTTGTTCAACATTTCACTCTCTCTTCTTAAGGAACTATGCTTTTCACATGCGTATCTATTCAATATTAAACATGCATTTCTAAGTTTGGGTGGTTTTAAGTAGTGTCAGTTTTATTACGGAAGTACAATTGGTACTGTTCCATTAGCAACTAAGCCAGACCATGCTTATATATAGCTTATTAATCTGTGAGGGACTCGTTCTGCAAATATTTCTTGGCAATATTAGGTGATCTTCTTTTAGTTATGGTATCAATTTCCGGTGAACTGAAACTATCTGGGGTGATCCCTATATTGAGGTTACTGCGACCATCATATCCTATTTGTGCTTACAGTGGCATTTTAACTAAGCCAGACCATGCT
Organism: Papaver somniferum; assembly: GCF_003573695.1. Lineage (NCBI taxonomy): Eukaryota > Viridiplantae > Streptophyta > Magnoliopsida > Ranunculales > Papaveraceae > Papaver > Papaver somniferum. The sequence continues at coordinate 149,221,987 of NC_039365.1, read as the reverse complement.
TATATATAGCTTATTAATCTGTGAGGGACTCGTTCTGCAAATATTTCTTGGCGATATTAGGTGATCTTCTTTTAGTTATGCTATCAATTTCCGATGAACTGAAACTATCTGGGGTGATCCTTATATTGAAGTCACTGCGACCATCATATCCTATTTGTGCTTACAGTGGCATTTTAATTAACCTATAATATTTCTTGTTATTTGCAGTATTACAAAAGTGTCAGATTTGGACTCAATTCGTGCAAGGCTTGTGGAAGCTGTGTAAAGAATGTGCTGAAGGTATTTTAGTGTCAATTACTTAACATCTGACTTGCGACGGGAAATTACAATGAAAGAGACGGGAAATTACCATGGAGGTAAATTGCAGATTTCGAAGTGTCCTTGGTCAAAGTTTTGCAAATTTTGGGCCACTTTATTAGTAAACAAACTCAACTGTCTTTCTTTACAACTATGTTTGCATTAGTACTTGTCTGTCAGTCCATGTGTCAGTCTGTGGATAGTCATGGACTCATGGCTGAGAGTCGGTGAGTGGTCGTGCTCTTCCAGTTTGTCTTCTCTCTATTTCCCTGGTGTGTTTGTAAGAAATAGAAAGAAATGTTCTCTTTGCAAGGACAGGTTAGTACTTCATTAATGAAACACTATTAGATAAGCTCTGCTCCGTCACTGTGACATCACCTGATTTTTTCCACACAAATGCAGTTTTGTGTTCATCCTTCCAAGCTCTACAACATCTACAGATCCTTATTCTTGAGATTACTAATTCAATTTGCTACTTTGCTCAACAATCTCTATACTTATCTTACTAGTTCAACTACCAGAAACATTCGTAGAAGTGAAAAGAAGTACCATTACATTCAAACCAACTACCAAATCATTAAACATACTATCAGTTCATTTGCCATAATTACAAACCAAGAAAAGCAGACCTTTAAACAACAAAATTATCGAGAAAACAAACCTACTAAAATTATCATAGCCCTAGAACAAGAGCTTTTACCACCACCACTACTTCAACACCAACTGTCAACCACAAAAACAACTTAAAACAAACTTACTAAAGCCAGAGACACCAAAAAACAAGACCCGTCATCACCAACAAGAAATTCAAGAGGATTGGAGTTAAACATCGAGAAAGCCAATTTGTTTAAACTTTGCTTATCATTTTCAAAATTTCTTCAAAGTGCTGCCTGAAAATTCGGCAGTTTTCGACACCCCAAAAGAGGACCTTAGTAGTCCTCTTCATCATCATAACCCCAATATTCATCCTCCTCATACCTCTCGCTATAGCTGCTGCCTGATGACGCAGGAAAAGTATCATTGCTTCTAGAAGATGAACTTTCCTTATCATTGCTCTCTTGATCATCATCTTTGGCAACATCAGGCAAATTTTCGTCAGAAGCACTGGTATCTTCCTCAGGAGCTACTCTGGGATATATCCTTACAAGAGGCTTCTTTTCGATTCTGGGCTCACCCTCCTGCATGGTCCGAGCAAAGATTTTGGGGTTTGCTAATTCGAACTCAAATCGCCTGCGCAGTTTCCCCTCCAAATACCTCTCCATCCTCCTCTTCTCTTCAGCAGCATCTGACCCTTCGTCACTGGTGTTCACCTCTTCTACTGGATATTCAAAACCAGCACCAGAATCTGCTTCAGAATCACTCTCAGTGGCGCTACCATACTTCGGTCCTTTCTGATGCCTCTCAGCCCTCTCTCCACCCTTCCGATCAGATCTTTCAAAATGCTTTGGTAACCATGCATCATAAAGGGACTCAATTCTCTCTTTTTCTCTCTTATTGCTTTCCTCTTCCTCTCTCAACCACTGTGCTTCTTCACTTGCACGCCTATTTATCTCATTCTGAATTTCATCTCTCAATCTCATTAGATATCAATGGGGAGTGATAAGGCTTGAGTTTTGGCTACTTGGTATTGATCGGAAGCGGCAACAACGGCCGGAATGGGGTTACTGGAACTAGCAATACTTGGAGATTCTATATCTAATTTTTTCTTCTTCTGGTAAATTTGCTAATGACTATGCTAATCTCATCCAAAACCACCCTTTTAAAGGCACAAATGCTCTCATTAACTGCCATTTATGGCCTTTGGTAATCAGTCCCGCTACTTGGTTACTCACGCCCCTTCAAAGCCATGCGTACTCCATCCAACTTCCTCATCATAATTACCCTACAAACCCCTATTTTCAACACCTAACCTCTTCATTAGCCATAACTTCCATTGGAACTGCCTTCAAGTGGTGCATTGGTAGGTCATCTAACTTCCACAAAGCATTATGGGGTCTAATAAATTTTTTGTGTTTTTTGCAGACTAGAAGAATGCAACATCAGTCGAGAGGCACCATTGCGGTCTGGGGCATATGTCTGCCAGATGGATTACTAGCTCTAAAACCAAACCCATGTCACCTATCGAACCCCAACAACCCCCCCTAATCCATCAACTACAACAGATCTTTTCCCCCCATACCCATCTTTATTACCCATCCTACATCTATGCTACCATTATTATTCTTGGCAGTTTGCTCTACTATATCTATGTCTATAAAAAAAAAGACAAACTCATTACATATCCACCAACCCCAAATAACATCAGGCTTACATACCTCCATCTTCTATTTCAGGAAAACCAACAATGTATTATTGCGTGCTACATGGTTCAATTATCATCAAACTCACGTGAATATCTCAAATCTAAAGGTGCCCATAAAGTATGGACACGAAAGTGACACTTCGTATGATAAAACCCTCCCACAACACAGTCTTTGCAGTACAACTACAGCTACATTACACCAATTTTCTCCTGAAACCTTTCATGATAATAGTCAACAATTTTCTCATTCCTTTTTTAATGTTCAAACATATAAACAAACAAACCCCTCTTGCCTCCTCTCTATCCATATTGTCTGTGATCAATATTAGTACAGTACCACCAAGAGATTCCTTTCTCTACAACTGTATTTTATATTAGTTACCTATAACACTGATCTCAATCAAACTAAATTCATATATACCCAATTCTTTTACCTGATGGAAATCCGAAACTCTACAGAGAACACTCAAAATTTGAATACTGATATTCAAACCCTTTCTACTCAAATGGCTGAGAAACTAACACTACCATCTTCTCTTGCTGAACCAGTCTTCATAGACAAGAAAGTTGTTCTAGCTGAATCAGATAGTAACTGGAAATGGTGTATGGCGGGATACTTATGCTGTGAAACGTTGGTTCCTAATTCTTCTATAATATTCTACATATGCAATAACTGGCCTTTAACTCAACCCCCTACTGTCACCACATTCAGTGGCTTGCACAACAAAGTTCTTATTCGTTTCTTAGCTGAAGATGATTTCAACAGAATTAACTCTCAGAGACCTTGGTTCGTTTGTGGTTATCTAATGGTATTAAAAGTGGTTCCAACTGAAGGATGGCCAGCAAATCATCAACTCTATTTCGATGAATAAATAATGTGGTTCATTCTATGCAATATTCCAAACAAGTGTACTGAGTTTGAAGATCTCCAGAAACTTACTCTCAAAATGAGTGAATTCATTGATGCTCAAGCTCCTTTTGGCAAACATCCCCTAAAGAAGAACGTCAAGGTGTGTCTCAGAATTCCAGTGCAGATAGCTTTGCCAGTGGGCTTTCCCTTATTTACCAGCGGTAGAACTCAACCATTTCTGATTGAATGTAGATACATCAAGGTTCCAATGTATTTTTGTACTTCATGCCGTGTTCTTGATCATAAAGATCAAAACTGTCCTGCTTGGAAGTTAAAGAAGAAAAAAATCAAAGAACTTGATGCTTCTAGCAGCAAGTATTTTCTCCCAGCTGTCTCAAGGCTAATGATGCCTCCTCCAACGGTAGCCAAGCAAGTAGACCCTTCCTCTGCTTCCATTACAGATACCATCATGCAACAAACTGATATGGTACCAGAAACTCAAATTGAATCTCCTGCACTTGAAATGTTTACAAATGAAAAGCAAAGGATATTGATCAGAGAATGGAAAATACTACTCAGAAGGGCTTATCAAACACTTTTTAGATGGGTCATTTTGTAAACAGATCCACTACTCTGAAGATCTTTGATGTTGGTCTTGTTCAACAACATTCGACTCAACTGGAGAATGGCTTACCAATCATTCTCAAACAGGTTACCACTCAAAATGTTACCGTTGAAGCTTCTATTTCTGGTTTCGAGCCAACCCCTAGTGGTCCGATTCATACTACCAACTCATCAAGAAGGTTCAAGACTGCTGTTGTTCCAAATACCAACCCAATCATCACTAGAGGAGCACTTAACTCAACTGAACATGATGCTCTAGAAAATCTCAAAAGAAATATTAACCCCAGGGATGATTTGAGGAAACGTATAAGAACTAATTCTAGTTTGGCAAGCATAGTGGTTATCCCTGAAGAACATGACACTACTGATCCTGATTATGCTCAATTGTGTCCTCCAATTACCAAATTGGGGGATTTACCAGCCATTGACCTTTCTACATGTTCTCTTAATACCCAACCAGTGTTTAATTCCTCTGGAATCTACAATGTACCTTCTGACAATTCCCCAAGAAACAATAGTGTCTGCAATAATTCTCTTCTCAATGCTGCTACTTCTAGTCTCGATTCCTCCCAAATTGCTTCTCAAAGTGGTGATGATACCAGTTCTTCTCTTGGTAGTGGGTCTAACTCTACCACTCAGGTAAATTCTACCCCCTCCCCCCTTTAATTGATCCTGTTTCTGTTAACCCAATAAACCAATCCCCTATAAACAATGTTAATCTCATAGCTTGGAACATAAGAGGTTTAGGGAAAAAAATCTGCCAACAAGGAACTTAGTTTGCTATGCAAAAATGTCAATCCTGACATCATTTTTCTATCTGAAAAAAAATGAACAAAGATCTGGCTGCTAGGAAGTTAAAAAATATGGATTTCCCCTGCACGTTTAATGTATCCAGTATTGGTAGGAGTGGTGGTTTAGTCTTGGCTTGGAAAAAAGAAATTAATCTTAACATTATTTCATCTAGCTTGAAAGGTATCCATGTCCCATCTACATACATTATTCACACTAAAACTTGTCACATTCATTTCATATATGGTGAACCAAATAGTAGCTTAAGACAGGCCTTTTGGGATCAACAATGCCAACAGTCCACCGTTCCTTTAGATGAACCTGTGTTCTTTATAGGAGATTTTAATGCTCTTTTAGGTACTGAAGATAAAAATGGAGGTATAGAGGTTTATGATTCTGATTTTTTAAATCTTAGAAATTTCTGTTCTGTGTTTAATATGCATGATCCTGGCTTCTCAGGCCCTAGATTCACTTGGTCCAACATGCAATAAGGTTCTGATTTGATTCTTGAAAGATTAGATAGATGTTTTATCAATCAAATTGTTGAAGACCTCTGCCCCAAATTCCGTTTCAATAATTTTCCTAGAGATTCTTCTGACCGTTGTCGTATGCATATTGGTTTCAATTATGAGGATGTTTGTATGCCTAGACCCTTTCATTTTATGGCCATGTGGATGGAAGATCCTACTGGTAGAGATATCATTGCTAATTCTTGGTCTGTTAATGTGGTAGGCTCTCCTACCTATAAACTAAAAGATAAGCTTTTAATTACAAAAAAAGGCCTTAGAGATTGGAACAAAACCTCCTTTGGTAATATTCAAACTAATATATCTACCATCAGGAAGGATTTGGCTGACCTCCAATACAATAATCCAACTAACACTACTTTAACTTCCAGACTGAAAGCTAGATTGGAATATCTTTACAATCTAGAAGAACTATACTGGAAGGACAAATCCAGAGAGGTTTGGCTCTTGGAAGGTGATAGAAATTCACCTTATTTCCATAGGGTCACCCTCTTCAGGAGAAAAAGAAATGCCATAAGTTGGATTAAGGATACCTCTAATACTATTCTAACTGATAGAGATAATATTGGAAATTCCTTCATAAATTACTTCAAAAATCCGTATTCTTCCCAACCCCAACAATTTCATGATGAAATTCTGGATGACCTCCCCATAAAGTTTACTGCTAAAGATAATGCTCTTTTAAGTCTTCATCTTACTGCTGAAGAGATAAAAAATGTTGTTTTCCAAATGGGGGGACAAAAGGCTCCAGGTCCTGATGGTTTTACAAGCCTTTTTTATCAAAAAAAACTGGGACATTGTAGGTGAAGCTGTCATTGATATGACTCAAACCTGCTTTATGGTAGCTCTCTAAAAGAGTCACAGAAATGATACCTGCAAGTGCACAGGGTCTGTTGTAGTGAGTGTGCAAGGCAGGGTCGAACCACAGAGACTTGGGTGTGAATTGAAGTGATGAAGCAAGGGACAGTTAACAAGAAAAATCAGTGGTAGTGAATAAGAAACAGTGAAACAAAGACAAACAAACCAAGGCTGTTAGCCAAGGGCAGTGACAGAACTGAAAAACAGTAGCATGTAAAGCAAGTAAACAGGAACATGGTAGGGCTTTTGAATCCACATCTTGATCCTAAACTAAGGCAGATCCTAATCAAATCATGTTCTTGTTTCATCTCAGGGAAGATTATGGATGATTTAACTAATCTTACTAACTTACCCCTAGCATCAACTGTCTTCTCACACTACAGCTGATCACAGGCTTGTTTGCTCAACCAGTTATCTAGCAATCCGCATTAGTGGAAGGTAAATCCCCTAAGTTCTCTAGTTCACCCCTAGCATTGAGTGTCTTCTTACAGCACACTCAATCACAGGTGCATTTGATCACTAAGTTTACTAACTTCCCTACTTCAATTAAGCACAGTCCTTCAAATGGACTGAATCCTTAGCTACTCTCACTCTTACACCCCTAGAATCAGCTGTCTTCTTACAGCACAGCTGATCACCGGTGCATTCACTCAACTAGCCAATTATCAATCCTACTTAGTTTCAGCACTACAAGAACAGTGACATGAACAAGGACTATCCTAACTTACAATTCAAGAGTATCATCTAACCCCTAGCAAATGGAGTTAGAACATAATGAAATTAAATGACAATGGAATTGAAATTGTTTAAAACATTGAACTGAACTTGAACTGAAATTGAAACAACATTAACAATTGAGGTCCTGGCTATTCCAGGCCTCTTGGTGGTGCTCTGGCTAATCAAGGCATGTCTTCTAACACACACCCACACATCATATTTATAGTTACAAGCTTCAATTAGGGTTCTACACAAGTTTTCCCCAAATCCCCAAAAACAGCAGAAATTAGGGTTACTGATTTACCTAATTTGATGGGATGATTCGTTCCCATGTCTTCGACCCATCCTTCCTCTGCTCTTCCTTCTCCATCTCCTGTTCCAACTGCTCCTCTAGCTCGAACTATTTTATCAATTTCTCTTCTTTCCTGTCTCTGAAACCCTAGGAGAGAAATTGGTATGATAGCTGGCTAGAAAGAAGGGGAAATAGATGGGGTTTTGTTAGGTAATAGCCATGATGGCTTTTGGTGGTGGTTGTGGAAGTTGAGGAAGGTGGTGGTGATGATGGTGGTGCGGCAGGGTATGGTGGTGTTGCATAGGGTGAGGGAGAAAGAGAAGAAGTCGATGGAAAATGGATTGGGGTGCGTTTGTTTTGGGTATAGGGTATTTGATACTCGGGTGTTGAGCGGGTTTAGCAATTGTTATGAACAGCGAGGATGAGACGTTGGATGCGAAGATGATGGATCGATCTAACGGCGAGACAGAAGGAAGCGAGGAGCGACCGTTGGATGCGGAAGTACAACGAAACTGACGGCTCAAGATGGAGTTAGGTGCTATAGTGTTTGACAGGAGCTTCAGACTTCGATGCACGACGATGAAGCGACCGTAGGATGCATCTGTGGATCCAATCTGACGGCTACGAGCTTAGGCAGGCTTTGGGCTTGGTCTTGGACTTAGGTTAGAGTTTGGGCTTAGACAATTCTGAGCCCACTTCTTCTTTAAGAACAAATTCTTCCTTCCAAGCCCACTTCTAGTTGATCCGGCTCTTGCAAACATCATTCTTCGCTGCCTTTCTGCGGGAGTCTTTGCCGTTTCTTTGCTCTTTTCACTTCGTGAGTTAACCAGGCTTTATTTAGTACCTAAAAATGCAAAATTAATTAAGAAAAGTATTTATTCTTGAAAACAATGAAAATACAGAATATGAGATAAAATGGAGAATTAATGCACAAAAGATGAGTTAAATTCCAAGAAAAATATATAGAAATATGCACTTTTTAGCACTCATCAAATACCCCCAAACCTGAATTTTACTTGTCCTCAAGTAAAACAAAACTAAGGAAATCCTACCTATACCACTGTCGCTGGTTTCTCGAATGCATTTAGCGTATACACTAAGCCTTTTAAACCACTAAGTGTCTCTAGTGGACGAGTGAAGTCTCGTGAAGGTTTGCTTAGAACGTACCTACAAAGTTCTAGGACAAAATATAAGCTCATATTCCATCAAATGTGACATGTACAAGACAGTTTAAGCTCACAGCAAAATGAAGATGTCAATCTAGCTATCAAAGGCACAATCCTAGCACTGATAACAACTAAAGACACGTGATAAGAGTGTAAAGTGTATCTACACATGTTTCTAGAATGACATGAAGTTATGACTACTAATCACCAAGAGATAGTTTTTAGGCTAAGAACCGAATTCTAAGCCAAGCTAGCTGTCCGGCTTTACGAGAATTGTGAATGTTCACCCAATGAGTTGGTGATACTTCAGTTTACCCGCGTTATACATCGATGGCTGCACCCTCCTTGCTTATTACAAGACTATTTACAACAAAAAGATGACTCTTTACATGACTCTTATTTACATTGATTACTCTCTTTTATTTTTGGAACAAGAGAGAACTATTGTCTTTAACATGACAAAACATGGAATAAATAAATACTTGATTTTTTTTTTCTTATATTTTTTTTTTTTTTGAAGAAATAACTTTGATCTTTACAACATAGTGACACTTTTGATACATGAACAAAAAAAAAACATAATTACATGACTCTTAGCAAGAGGTGGCCCTTATCGAATGCATCCGGTCAAATTCTATGGTTGCTTTTCTTAACGTATCCTCCAACTTCTATCCCAGCCAACCAAAGAACAAGCTAGTCAAGTCTCATTCAGTATTCTAAAGTGATTGGCAATCTAACTTCCTATCAAACACCTTGAAGATCGAGGCTATACATGTATTGGTAGATCGTGCGTGTGCAAGTTTCTTATCACTATGTGAATTGTGCTAGAATCAGGGTGCCTAAATATCTAGACTAAGAATCCTTATGTTTACATACATGCACAAGAGTCAACATTTCAAGGTAAATGAGCTCCATTTTTATGTTTTTATTTTTTTTTTTTTTCAATTTTTAATTTTTTTCAAAAAGAAGGAGTTCTTGTTTTCAAACATGTATAAGTATCTACTTTACCCCCAAACCTAAACTAAACATTGTCCTCAATGTTTCAAAATATGAAAAATTATAATACAACATGTGAAGAGGATCATGCTGAGTAGAGAAAAAGGAAAGAGAATACCCGATTTCGGCGAAAGCAATATTAGAACTCCGTTATTCAAGGCAAGAATCCAACATATGTCAGCCGAGATATATTGGATTAGCAAAATATGTACAAAGAAACAAAAGATTTAACTAAGAAACTATCTACTAGATTTTATACAAGAAAATTTGGTTTTTAATGGGATTGGACTTTTTGGGAAAAATTTGGTTTTGTCGGGAGACATTTGGTTTTGATGGGAAAAAGAAAAAATTTGGTTTTTAGGGAAACATTTGGAAAACTTTGGTTTTTATGGGAGAAAAACATTTGGTTTTTAATGGGATAAGGAGACCAAGCCCACTGTTCGGTTTTGCGAAGCCCAGCTACGTTTTTGAAAAACAGGCCCACTGCTGGTGAGTAAAGCTCACTGTTGGTTTTTGGAATTTTGAAATTTTGGCCCACTCGAACTTTGGTTCAGGCCCACAGTTCAGAAACAAGCCCAGGTAACAATTTGAAATTTGGGCTCTTAAATAGACAAAGGTCGAGGCCCAACTGGGCTTTGAAAACGTTTTCTGTTTTTGGGTCAAGCCGACAATGTAAATGTTTAGTTTTCAAATGGATGTTAAGCCCACAGTCCCAGAAATTTAGTTGGGCTTTGGCTAGCTACTAACTAAAATATGAGGCCCAACTTCAAAAGTTCAGTTTTTTTTTTAATTAAAACAACAGGCCCAAATCAATCTAAAACCACAAGACCACAAGAAATTAAACAAACAAGCCCACAAGAAATTAATTACAAACCCAACAGAAAATATAAGCCCAAATGTTGGGTTTAATATTACAAGCCCACAAGAAAAATGGAAGCCCACAGTTTGGGTTCTCTTAATGGGTTTAGGCTTACCTGTGAAGCACAGCCCAGCTGTTCAGTTTGGTTGCAAAAGCCCAGTTGGGATTTGGATCATCCTAAGCTTTGGCTTCAACACTCAAGGCCCAGTTGGGCTTGGTTCAATTTCCTCTCCTTCTGCAGCTTCATCCCAGTTGGGCTTGGTTCAAATCAGTTTACTTCACAAGCCCAGTTGGGCTTTATCTTACACTAGCTGCAGCAGCTTCAGTAGCAGCAGGAGCACCAGTTCAGGTTCAAAATGGTGAAGCCCAAATATGACAAAGCAAGCAAGCAAGGGCTTTGCAACAGCAGGTAGCAGCTTCACCAGCAATCAAGGCTCAGCAGCTTCACCAGTTCAGGGCTTTGCACCAGCAGCAGGGGCTTTAAGGAAGCACCAGGGGCAGATTCAGCTAGCTAGCTAGCTAGCAAGCAAGGGCTAGCCAGCAGCTACAATTCAGTGCAAGAGCGTGGTTCAAAGCAACAATTGCACAGCAGCAGCAAGCGCAACAGAGCAGCAGGGACTCAGCAGCAGCAGCAGTACAGTTCAACAACAACAACAGGTAGCAACAGGGGTAGTTCAGCAGCAACAGGCTGCAACAGCAGCCACAGCAGCAGTCTTGGCCTGGCACAAGCAGGAGCACCACAGCAGCACAAGCACAGCAGCTCAGCAGAGGCAGTGAACAGGGAAGAAAGCAAAGAATGCAGGATGATGCAAGAAATGAAAAAATGCTTAAACTAAGATGCTTATGAATACACTAATATGCAGATGCAGATGCTCTAAGTTACAGTTAGACTAAGTTACAGCTAAAGATACAAAATTACAGCTACACTAAAACAGCAACATTAAAGCTATACTAAGTTACACTACAGGTGGAAAATAGAAAGGCAAGAGCAATTTTTTTTTTCTTTCAACTACACAGCACCAGTCCCCGGCAGCGGCGCCAAAAACTTGGTAGCTCTCTAAAAGAGTCACAGAAATGATACCTGCAAGTGCACAGGGTCTGTTGTAGTGAGTGTGCAAGGCATGGTCGAACCACAGAGACTTGGGTGTGAATTGAAGTGATGAAGCAAGGGATAGTTAACAAGAAAAATCAGTGGTAGTGAATAAGAAACAGTGAAACAAAGACAAACAAACCAAGGCTGTTAGCCAAGGGCAGTGACAGAACTGAAAAACAGTAGCATGTAAAGCAAGTAAACAGGAACATGGTAGGGCTTTTGAATCCACATCTTGATCCTAAACTAAGGCAGATCCTAATCAAATCATATTCTTGTTTCATCTCAGGGAAGATTATGGATGATTTAACTAATCTTACTAACTTACCCCTAGCATCAACTGTCTTCTCACAGTACAGCTGATCACAGGCTTGTTTGCTCAACCAGTTATCTAGCAATCCGCATTAGTGGAAGGTTAATCCCCTAAGTTCTCTAGTTCACCCCTAGCATTGAGTGTCTTCTTACAACACACTCAATCACAGGTGCATTTGATCACTAAGTTTACTAACTTCCCTACTTCAATTAAGCACAGTCCTTCAAATGGACTGAATCCTTAGCTACTCTCACTCTTACACCCCTAGAATCAGCTGTCTTCTTACAGCACAGCTGATCACCGGTGCATTCACTAAACTAGCCAATTATCAATCCTACTTAGTTTCAGCACTACAAGAACAGTGACATGAACAAGGACTATCCTAGCTTACAATTCGAGAGTATCATCTAACCCCTAGCAAATGGAGTTAGAACATAATGAAATTAAATGACAATGGAATTGAAATTGTTTAAAACATTGAACTGAACTTGAACTGAAATTGAAACAACATTAACAATTGAGGTCCTGGCTATTCCAGGCCTCTTGGTGGTGCTCTGGCTAATCCAGGCATGTCTTCTAACACACACCCACACATTATATATTTATAGTTACAAGCTTCAATTAGGGTTCTACACAAGTTTTCCCCAAATCCCCAAAAACAGCAGAAATTAGGGTTACTGATTTACCTAATTTGATGGGATGATTCGTTCCCATGTTGTCGACCCATCCTTCCTCTGCTCTTCCTTCTCCATCTCCTGTTCCAACTGCTCCTCTAGCTCGAGTTATTTTATCAATTTCTCTTCTTTCCTGTCTCTGAAACCCTAGGAGAGAAATTGGTATGATAGCTGGCTAGAAAAAAGGGGAAATAGATGGGGTTTTGTTAGGTAATAGCCATGATGGCTTTTGGTGGTGGTTGTGGCAGTTGAGGAAGGTGGTGGTGATGATGGTGGTGCGGCAGGGCATGGTGGTGTTGCAGAGGGTGAGGGAGAAAGAGAAGAAGTCGATGGAAAATTGATTGGGGTGCGTTTGTTTGGGTATAGGGTATTTGGTACTCGGGTGTTGAGCGGGTTTAGCAATTGTTGATGAACAGCGAGGATGAGACGTTGGATGAGAAGATGATGGATCGATCTAACGGCGAGACAGAAGGAAGCGAGGAGCGACCGTTGGATGCGTAAGTACAACGAAACTGACGGCTCAAGATGGAGTTAGGTGCTATAGTGTTTGACAGGAGCTTCAGACTTCGATGCACGACGATGAAGCGACCGTAGGATGCATCTGTGGATCCAATCTGACAGCTACGAGCTTAGGCAGGCTTTGGGCTTGGTCTTGGACTTAGGTTAGAGTTTGGGCTTAGACAATTCTGAGCCCACTTCTTCTTTAAGAACAAATTCTTCCTTCCAAGCCCACTTCTAGTTGATCCGTCTCTTGCAAACATCATTCTTCGCTGCCTTTCTGCGGGAGTCTTTGCCGTTTATTTGCTCTTTTCACTTTGTGAGTTAACCAGGCTTTATTTAGTACCTAAAAATGCAAAATTAATTAAGAAAAGTATTTATTCTTGAAAACAATGAAAATACAGAATATGGGATAAAATGGAGAATTAATGCACAAAAGATGAGTTAAATGCCAAGAAAAATATATAGAAATATGCACTTTTTAGCACTCATCACTTTAGAATAGGGAATAAGGTTTTTAACCATACTAATATTGCCCTGATTCCTAAAGTTCCTCTAGATGAACTTGTTTCCCAATATAGACCTATAGGTCTTTGTAATTTTATCTATAAAATTCTTTCTAAAACTTTAGCCAATAGACTAAAACCTTTTATGAACAAAATTATATCCCAAAATCAAAGTGTTTTCATCCCTAAGAGGAGTATTTCTAATAATATCCTTTTGGCAAATGAAGCTATATATGTTGTCAACCATAATGACAAAGTTGAGGGTATTGCTGCCATAAAATTAGACATTTCTAAGGCTTATGATAAATTGGAACGGTCTTTTCTTGAGAGTGTTTTGAAAAAAATGGGCCTCTCTACCCATTGGATTAAGCTAATCAATCAGTGTGTGTCTACTGTTTCTTATTCTGTTCTCCTAAATGGTAGCCCCACTGGTTTCTTCCAACCTGAAAGAGGTCTGAGACAGGGGGATCCTCTATCCCCCTATCTTTATATCATTTGCTCTGAAGCTCTTTCTTCATACATTGACAACCTTCAGAGTAAGGGTATCCTGGAAGGCATCAAAGTGTGTAAAGATGCTCCAGTTATGATACATTTGCTTTTTGATGATGATTCTCTTTTGTTTTCCAAAGCTACTACTCAAAATTTTCAAGTTAAAAAAGCTATCTTCAAAAATACTGTCTGGCCTCTGGCCAAGAAATAAATTTTGAAAATCTGGAATTTTATTTAGTAGAAGGATACCTGAGCATAGGAAGGCCACTTTGGCCAATATTCTTGACATTCAGAGCAGCGATTTAGGAGAAAAATATCTTGGCACTCCTACTGTGTTTCAAGATTCTAAAGTACAAACCCATATGGGTATTCTCCAAGCTGTTGATGCCAGAATTTCCATATGGTTGTATAAGCTTCTATCTCAAGCTTCTAGAACTACTTTGATTAAACACATTGGCCAAGCCATCCCCCTCTTTCAAATGGGGGCCTTTCTTACACCTAAACACCTTTGTAAGCTCATGGATGCTTACCTATGCAAGTTTTGGTGGGGGGAAACTAGAAAGTTACACCTTTTGGGCTGGGACATCATATGCTACCCTAAGGCTGAAGGTGGTTTAGGCTTTAGAAAGGCTGAGCTGAACAACCTGGCTATGCTGGCTAGGAATTCCTGGAGGATTCTAGAACATCCTGATTGCCTTCTAGCTACTGTTCTTAAAGATAAGTATTTTCCTAATACTGATTTTCTGAATGCTAAGTGTCCAGCCAAGATTTCTTGGATTTGGAAGTGTTTACATGCTACCAAAGAACTCATCAAACCTTTTATCTCTTGGATTGTGGGGGATGGTCAATTTATTGACTCCTGGTGTGATAAATGGATACCCACTTTGGGTTCTGCCACACCCAACCCCTTAGTCCCCCTTGATCCCAGTATTAAAGTCTCTTATTTTATTGATACTCAAACTAGGAGTTGGAATTTATCTAGACTTAACACCCATTTTGATAATGCTTTTGTTCAGAAGATTGTCACTATTCCCTTAAGCCAGCTTTCCTCTCCTGATAGGAGGGCTTGGGATCTTTCAAAGAATGGCAAATTTTTCTCTAAATCTGCCTACATGGGACTAAGAGGGATTAGGCCTTCCCCTTGTAAAAATCTTTGGAAGCGTATTTGGAAAGTTAGAGTACCCTACAGAATTCAGGTCTTTGTTTGGAGAGCAGCTAGAAATGCTCTGCCTTCAAGGATTGTTTTGCACACTATAATGCCTATGCACTCTGTTGACTGTGCTAGATGTC
This sequence comes from Papaver somniferum, assembly GCF_003573695.1. Classification (NCBI taxonomy): domain Eukaryota; kingdom Viridiplantae; phylum Streptophyta; class Magnoliopsida; order Ranunculales; family Papaveraceae; genus Papaver; species Papaver somniferum. The sequence continues at coordinate 149,206,850 of NC_039365.1, read as the reverse complement.
AATATCCTCAATAAACTATTATGCATGCTCTGGTCCTTTGCCCCTTTGCTAGCAGAGTGTGGTTCCTGTCTGAGTTTAGTATAAATTCTCATTTCTTTTTAAACAAATCTTTTCTTGATTGGCTCTCTTTCTGGTTAATTGATCCTTTAACTAAGCTGTCTGATGAAACTCAATGTCTTTTTATTACCATCATATGGTCCCTCTGGACTAGTAGGAATAATTTCATTTTTCAAAATCTCAAAGAGACTCATTTAGAGGTTCTAGCTAGAGCTAAAGCCATGCTTCTCACTAGGAAGTCATGTCCTGTTCCTTCTTCTACTTGCCCTGTCAGAATTTGTGATAGATGGATACCCCCCTCTGTAGGATGGATTAAATTTAATACTGATGGTGCTTTTGATATCATTTTGGGAGCAAATGGTGCAGGATATGTGATGAGGGATTTCACCAACAAAGCCTCATTTTGTGCTGCCTTGACCTTTGAAGTATTGTATGCTGAAGAAGCTGAAGCCAGGGCCATCTGGGAAGTTCTGAAGAAAACTATTGAGCAGAAGCTAACTCAAGTTATTGTTGAAAGTGATGCTAAAGCTCTCATTGATCAATTTTCTATTGGACTGTTTGATGGTAATTCGCGTAAGGATGCTATTTTCAAAGACATTCAATTATTTTCTTCAAAACTAGTAGATTTTATTTTCAGTTTCCAACCTCGTTTATGTAATTCTATTGCTCATGAGTTAGCTCAATAGGAAAAAACAAACAATCCCTCTATGTACTGGTCTGTTCCTCCTGTATGGCTCATTCCAACAGTTGAGGGGGATCATTAGCCTTGTTGAAGGCCTTTATCTAAAAAAAAAAAGTACTTCATTAATGAAAGGGAGGTTATCAGGTACAAATATGGTATCAGAAGGTTTTTCTTCCGCTGTAAATCACCATTAATGGTGATCAATCTTAGATTTCACTAATTTGTTTCTTAAATTTTTTTGTTTCTTTGTAAATTTCGTTCTTCTTCTTTCAATTTCTCAAATTGATTAAAAAAAATTCTTCATTAAATTCTGATTTTCTTGATTTTGTTTCTTCGTCAACTTTCTAATGGAAAATTATGAATCAAGAATTTCTGATAGTCTTACTCAGATTTCTAATATCATTCCTACTAAAATCAAAGGTGACAAAATAACAGATTTCTAATATCAGATTTCTGATAGTCTTACTCAGCTGGAAATCTCTGGTCCTATTTATTTTCAAGAAATTTAAGGTTCTTTGACTTCTCTTGATGGATCTCTTTGCATCCACCAATGTATCTCACTCGAGGAAATCAAAATAACAATGTTGTTGATCGCTCTTATACTTCTTGGCATGTTGATGATTCAACCTTAATTCTTTGGCTATCGGTTTCTGATAGTTGTTTCATATATTACTGGTGCGTTGCTAGTTCAATAACTCACTCAATCTCTTAAACTTGGATCATGAACTGTTTCTAACTACTTAGAATGAAATCAAGATATTTGATGAATTTCCACTCTTTCTAATGCTTATGAGCGGAGCTGCTGAGCCAGGTTTTAGAAAATGGATGAGCAGGTTACCAATCGACACATATTTTAGGGGGTGCAAATGGGCTAAAATTCCAAAAATTTGGCTTAAGTGATCACAATTGGGCTTGGGAGACAGTTGTGTGCAATTGCACACCCACCCATCCATGTGGCTCCCCCCAAATATTAGGCCGGTTCCTATGGGGTTGTCTAACCCATCCATTTTCCATGCCAGATGGCCTGGAAAACTGGTCGCGCCACTATGCGAGAAATGGTAAGCGATCGAGTCTCCACCGTTCGGTGGATTTGAAACCTCCAACGGCTGTTTCTCCACCGCTATAAAAATGGCAAAAAATCACACAAAAATTACACCAAATTTTTTACACAAAAAATTTCTATCTTTATCTATCTTATCTTTCAAAATGGCAAAGTTTGAATCCCAACTTGACTTGGATACCCAACTTGATTTTTCTGGAGTGGTGTGTACCCAACTCCTTGAGGCCGAGTCACGTGACTGAGTTGGATACAGACTCACCAGGTTAGCTAGGGTAATCAGTGTGTGTAGGGATTTTATTTCCTCGAGTTCCGTTTCTTATCTTTTTTCCTTATTTGATGTATTTTGGGCCGTTGATATCCTTCTTCTCAGATTGGTATTTAAATACCCAATCATTGTAAGACCCTAAAATTCATCAATGAAAAAACTAAATTGCTTTCAATATTGAAGGTTAGGCTCTGCTTGCAGAGAGAAAGCAGCTTGCTGCTAGTTATCCTTGATCAATCCCTTGTAGTTGTACCTCAGTACACTACAACTGGTATCAGATTCACTCCTGAACCTGTTTCCATGGCTAACAAACAATCCATCGAAAAGCTTACCCAAAGTGTTTCTCAAAACACTACTTCCATCACTGAAATCCGAGATCAAATCGATTCATTGAGTTCTTCTGTCACCGATGTCAAATCTGCATTAGCTCTTATTCTTGGCTTACTAGAGAACAATCAATCACAACACCACCCAGATCCATTTTCGGCTGAATCTCAATCTCCACCTATCAACAATATCTCTCAACTCATTAAAACAATTTCTCATTCTAACAAAAATCGAATTTCCAGAACTCCTAAGGTCGATTTTCCCAGATTTAATGACACAAATCCTCGAGGTTAGGCTCTTAAATGTGAATATTTTGCATTTCACAAATTTCCGGAAGAGGAGCGAGTGGATTTAGCTGCTATTCACTTCGATTCACAGGTGGATTCATGGTTTTTGAACTATCAACAAGGTAAACAGTCTATTCCTTGGACTACATTTGTTCATGATTTATATGCTTGATTTGAGGATGTTGCACAAGATAATTATGTGGGCAGTTTCAATAAATTTGCTCAAACTATAACTGTAGAAGATTATTTCGATAAATGGGAGCACTATAAAGGGTTTATGGTAGCTAATAATCCTGGCTTACCTGAAAGTTTTTATACCCTCAGCTTCATTAGTGGTTTAAAGGAGGATATAAGAGCTACTATGCAAATTTTCAAACCAGCCACATCAACTGAGGCCTTTCTCTTAGCCAGGTTACAACAAGCTTCTTTACTTCATCACCCAAAACCCAATAAAACATTTTCCAGACCTTTTGTTCCAACACCATTATCCGTGTCTCATCCACCCTCTACTGTTAAATCATTCTTCTTTCCTCATACCACTTACAATAAACAACTTACTTGTTCTAATCCAATTGTAACCTACCCAACCTCTCCACCAAGTACTTCCACTGACACTTCTTTACCACCTATCAAGAGGCTTAGTCATGCCCAAATGTAGGTGAGAAAAGACAAAGGGTTGTGTTATAATTGTGAGGAGTTCTATAGACTGGGCCACACGTGTAAGACACAACCGTTATTCATGCTCATACCTGATGAGGAGATGGAAGATTCAACACCAGAGTTTCCTGCTGACTCCAATGTTTCTTTACCAACTACTAGTGACTCTAATATTGAGATATCTCTACATGCTTTAAAAAGACATGTAGTTCATGATACCATTAAAGTTTCAGGCCTTTTGAAGAAATATCCTATTATGGTTCTAGTGGATACTGGGAGTACCCATAGTTTCATTGACTCCAACATTGTCAAGAAACTAAACATTCATGCTTCTCCCACATGACACATGGTAGTGACAGTGGTAAATGGTGACAGCATCACTAGTCATGGTCTTTGTCAGAACATTCATTGGGAAATGCAAGGGCATCAATTTTCCTCTGACTTAAGGGTGCTACCACTAGGAGGATATGATATGGTTTTAGGAGCTGATTGGTTACAAAAGTTAGGGGATGTCGCATTCAACTTTACTCAGTTGAAGATTTCCTTTCTTCATCATGGAAGTTGTATCACACTTCAGGGAAGTTCTTCTAAACCTTCTCTTCATCTTATTCAAGGTTCTTCTTTTAGGAAGTTTATTAAAGATAACACTCCCACACTAATTGGCCAATTCTTTGGTGTTTCTGCATCACCTCCTCCACCTATTCCTCCTCCAATTAGTGCAGTTTTGGATACTTTTTATGATGTCTTTGCAGAACCTACTACACTTCCACCTTCCAGAACCTTAGACCATAAAATTCCACTTAAACCAAATTCTACCCCTACTTCACAGAGGCCTTATAAGTGCCCTTATATTCATAAATATGTGGTTTAACAGTTGGTCCAAGAGATGGTTTCTGCAGGGCTTATTCAAAATAGTAACAGCCTATTTGCTGCCTCAATTCTCCTTGTCAAGAAGAAAGATGACACATGGAGATTTTGTGTTTATTGTAGAAAATTAAATGAGTCCACCATTAAGGATAAATTCCCTATTCCACTAATTGATGAGTTATTGGATGAACTCAAAGGAGCAATTATCTTCACTAAATAGATTTAAGGTCCGACTATCATCAAATCAGAGTCTTTGGTCCTGACATTCACAAAACAGCTTTTAGAACTCATCATGGACATTATAAGTTTAAGGTGATGCCCTTTGGTCTCACCAATGCACCTTCTACATTTCAATCTCTGATGAATGAAGTATTTCAACCATTTTTAAGGAAGTTTGTACTAGTCTTCTTTGATGACATACTCATTTATAGCAAATCCATGGAAGATCATGTTCTAAACTTACAACAAGTTTTCTCTCTACTGAGGCAACACTCATTATTTGCCAAATTATATAAATGTGTTTTTTCTCAGCCACAGTTGGACTATCTGGGACATATCATCTCTGTAGAAGGAGTGGCTGCTGACCCTGATAAAATTGTTGCTATGACCACTTGGCCATTACCTACCAGCTTGAAACAGTTAAGGGGATTCTTGGGTCTCACAGGATACTATAGAAGATTTATTAAGGGATATGGTACTATCTCTATACCTCTTACTGATATGCTTAAGAAAGATGCATTTTATTGGTCAACATCAGCACATGAAGCTTTCAATACACTCAAAACTGCTATGACTATGGATCCAGTATTGGCCCTACCTGACTTTTCAAAACAGTTCATACTGAAAACTGATACTTGTGACAGAGGAGTGGGAGCAATTCTCATGCAAGAGGGAAGGACAATATCATTTTACAGTAAAGCTTTGGGTCCTAAAGCTCTAGATCTATCCACCTATGACGGGGAATTCTTGGCCATTGTCATGGTTGTAAAAAAATGGAGATATTACCTTTCTCACAGTAAATTCATTATCAAAACTGATCACCAAAGTTTACAATATCTAATGGATCAGAAACTTTCTACTGCCTTGCAACAGAAGTGGCTAATCAAATTGATGGGATTTGATTATATAATCCAATACAAGAAAGGTAAAGAGAATGTGGTTGTTGATACCTTATCCAGAGTACCAATTTCATCTGCAGAATACAATGCCATCTCTGTTAGCACTCCACAGTGGGCACAAGATATTATCTCAATCTATGAAGGTGATTCTGTGGCTCAACAGCTTATAGCATCCTTACTTGTCTCTCCAGATCAACCAAAGTTTTCATATTCACAAGGCATACTCAGATTCAAAGGCAGAATCTACATTGGATCAATCAACGAGGTGAGAAATTCCATTCTACAATCTTTACACTCTTTTTCTATTGGTGTCACTCAGGCATGCTAGGTACTTATCATAGAGAAAAATCTCACTTCTTTTGGCCAAAACTGAAGCATGATATCTTACAGTTTGTGGCTACCTGTGAGGTGTGTCAATGCAACAAGGGTTCTACTTCTTTTCCTAGTGTACTTTTACAACCCTTGCCAATTCCAGAGAGAGCATGGAAGGATATCTCAACAAGAAGAGTGTCATCTTGGTAATTGTGGATAAACTTACAAAATATATTTACTTTATTCCATTAAGTCATCCCTTCACAGCTATGTCAGTAGCCAAGGAATTTCTCAACAACATATTTAAGCTCCATGGTTTACCAGCCTTTATAGTCAGTGACAGAGACAAAATTTTTGTAAGTTATTTTAGGCAAGCCTTGTTCAAGTCATTAGGCACCACCCTGAAGCTTTCAACTGCCTACCATCCACAAACCGATGGACAAACTGAGAGAACTAACGCTTGTATGGAGTAGTATCTACGCTGTATGACTAGTTCTCACCCTAAGCAATGGATATAATGGCTAGCTCTTGCAGAATGGTGGTTCAACACCAACTATCACTCTAGTATGAAGATGTCACCATTTCAGGCCTTATATGGTTATCAGCCTCCTCATCTCATTTTTCCAGTCTTGGCCACAACTTTAGTTGCTTCTGCGGAGAGTTATTTGAAGGAGAGAGATGTTATGTTGCAACTGCTGAAGGACGATCTAGCAAAGGCACAAGCTCGTATGAAGTTTTATGCTGATAAGAAGAGACTAGATAGAGAATTTGCAGTGGGTGACATGGTGTTTCTTAATCTTGAACCTTATCGTTAGTCTTATGTTGTTATCCGCAAGAACTTCAAGCTCTGGCAATTATTTTGGTCCCTTTGTAGTTCTGAAAAGAATTGGCGCAGTGGCCTATAAGTTGCAATTGCCAATTGGGTCTCGCATTCACCCTGTCTTCCATGTGTCCCAGCTTAAGAAACAAATTGGCCTCTCCGCTTCTACTCTACCATTACTGACTGTGGTTGATAACAATGGTCACTTTGTTATTAAACCAGTAGATGTGCTGGACACTAGAAGCACTCCCAGAGACAACCAGTCTGTGCATCAAGTTCTCATCCAATGGTGCAACTCTTTTGTGGAGGATGCTACCCGGGAAGACACGGCTAATACAAAAGCTCAATTTCCAGAATTTATCCTTGAGGACAAGGATTTTTTGAAGGGAGGGGCATTGTCATGTACCCAACTCCTTGAGGCCGAGTCGCGTGACTGAGTTGGATAGAGAATCACCAGGTTAGCTAGGGTAATCAGTGTGTGTAGGAATTCTATTTCCTCGAGTTCCGTTTCTTATCCTTTTTCCTTATTTGATGTATTTTGTGCCATTGATGTCCTTTTTCTCAGATTGGTGTTTAAATACCCAATCATTGTAAGACCCTAAAATTCATCAATGAAAAAACTAAATTTCTTTCAATATTGAAGGTTAGGCTCTGCTTGCAGAGAGAAAGCAGCTTGCTACTAGTTATCCTTGATCAATCCCTTGTAGTTGTACCTCAGTACACTACATGGTGCTTGAAGCCGCCCTTAGTAAGATATGTGAAGGTTATAAAGAAATAAGTAGAAACCAAATAAGTCTACAAGTTTTAGATATTAACCAAATCAAACCTCCAACTAAATCAAACATCCAACTAAGAAAAGACAAAGAAAAGTTCAAGGAAAGGAAAAGTTGAAGGCAAAGAAGAAGATAAACAAAGGAAACTCAGTTAATGAGCGCATTGATTGGAAGTTTGGTGAAATGAAGAAG